>NC_140484.1:26605760-27330760 GCF_964271855.1 Acomys minous
GAAATATGTTTGATACTTTTAAACCTCAGTTTTTCAGCTCTGATTTGGCATTATACAAAGCATATTAATAGCACCATTGACTTAAAAAGATTTCTATGATGGAAATGTAATACACTTACTTCCACATATTTTAATTACTATAAATATAAGAATGCACATCAGATGCATGATTAAAACTCTAAACCTTTTTATAATCTCAGTGCTACAAAGTATAATATACTGTATAAATACGGGAAAATCTATTGAGTGTATACTACCTTGCTCACCATCAACAGTCTTCTTATATGAAATGTGTATACTCACTTTATAAATCCAGTGTGCCTCTGAAATGTATACATTGTGACAAATAAACATCAAAGGATATACTTGCAATTTTGGTTGAAAATGCCAGAATCCTAAATATTTTGGACAAAAGAAATGTAAAATGAAAATTGGATCATGTACTAAAATAGGTGTCCAATCAGTAACAATAGCTTTATGCAGAATCAACAGACTTAAAATTTATCAGTTCCACTTCCCCCTTCAAAGCTCTCCCCAAATAGTGAATCATTATTTACCAAAAAATATTTTCAAATAAAAGATCTTTAATAAATGCATAGGCACATCGACTCTCTGCATCTGAATTTCTTAGAATGTCTACTTCTGATGTAATAAGCTCTCTGGTTACAAACTGATAGCTGAAAGCTGCTTAAACCTCGTGTTGAATTGGGCATCAAAGATACAGCACACATGGCTATTAGGTGGAAACAGCTGATGTGTACATCTCTGTGTAGGGACTGGTGTGTATGCATAGTCCTTTCTGTAACAATACCTGCTTTATAGAGAAAATGGTGGGTCCAAGGTGATGAAGTCCATCTCAGTGCATTTCCGTGTTTCAGGAAACAGGCTCTACATCCATTTGGCCTTGCCTGTGTTTAGACAAATGGAGCAGCTTCAAATGCCTCATGCTCTGGTATTCATTATGGCTTCATCTCACAGAACTGTGCTTTTGATGTTCATGGTTCGTTGCCAGGATCTGAGTACCTGGGTACCATGGTGATAAAGTGCTACTGAAATACATAGGTAATCAGCCAGTGTGCTGGAGAATTGATTTTTTTTCTTTCCTTTTCTGAGTAAACAAAAGCAGTTCTTTTAGAAGCAATGGGGATAGAGGACATCTACCATTTACTTTATAAGAACAGCAATGATAAAGGTAGAGATGCCGTTTAATTAATGACTTTTCTTGAGAAAGACTGTCTCTGAAACTAAAATATCAGAAGATCTAATTGAATTCTCCAGAAACAGAACTCAGCCCTCACTTGCCTTTGTTTAAATCAGAAGCCATGAAACAGGCAAAGCATTTGGTTTCCAGCTGAATTCAGATCCATAAAGAAATTGGAAATAGGACTCAGAACTCTTGAATTTTGAGAAAAGACCACTGTGTACAGTATATGTTATCACAAATAATTACCCACACTTTAATTCCATGTTTGTCTAAAAGAGCTCGTTGTACTTTAAAAGATGCCATGCTGTCTAAAATGACTATAAAGTATGTTTTTAAAGTCCTTTCAGATTTTGACTGCATACATTTCCTTTTAAATGTTGGCAGCTTTGCCATTCAGAACTATGACCTAACTTTCTTCTTGTAACATTGTAATTAGCATTAGATTACTTTACATTGTGCTTTTACCTAGTAATGTAGCACATTCTTTGCTGTGTCAGTAATCCTTGAATCTGGCTTCTCATTCTTTCACTGTATTAGCTTTCAACCTCTCTTCACACTCCCTAGTATTTCATTATTCTTTTCCAGACGTCTACTCCTTTTGGGTGTTTCTGCTTCTTTTTTTTCTAGGGCTTCCAGTTGTGTCGTTAAGGTGTTTATGTGCGGTGCTTCCAATTTCTTTTTAAAGGCAGTTAGTGCTATGAATTTTCCTCTTAGCACTGCTTTCAATGTATCCCACAAATTTGGGTATGTTGTTCCTTCATTTTCATTGAATTTCAGAAACTCCTTGATTTCTTTCTTTATTTCTTCCCTGACCCTGGTGTCATTTAGCAGAGAGTTGTTTAGTTTCCACGTACGTGTAGGCTTTTTGTTATTTCTGTTGTTGTTGAATTGCAGCCTAAGCCCATGATGATCTGATAGGATACAAGGTATTATTTCAATCCTCTTGTATCTGTTGAGGTTTTCTTTGTGAACTACAATGTGATCAATTTTGGAGAAGGTTCCATGGGGTGCAGAGAAGAAGGTATATTCTTTCTTGTTTGGGTGAAAGGTTCTATAGATATCTGTTAGATCCATTTGACCCATGGCATTGGTTAATGATGTTATTTCTCGGCTTAGTTTCTGTTTCGATGACTTGTCCTTCAGTGAGAGTGGGGTGTTGAAGTCTCCCACTATTATTGTGTGGGGATCGATGTGTGGTTTAAGCCTTTTTAGCAGATCTTTTACAAATGTGGGTGCCCTTGTATTGGGAGCATAGATGTTCAGAATTGTGATGTCATCTTGGTTGACTTTACCTTTGATGAGTAAGAAGTGTCCATCCTCATCCTTTTGATTAATTTTGGTTGAAAATCTATTTTGTTCGATATTAAAATGGCTACGCCTGCTTGCTTCTTGTGTCCATTTGCTTGGAATATTTTTTTCCAACCTTTTATCCTGAGGTAATGCCTATCATTATGGGTGAGATGTGTTTCTTGAATGCAGAAGAATGTTGGATCCTGTTTATGCACCCATTCAGTTAGTCTGTGTCTTTTTATTGGAGAATTGAGACCATTGATCTTGAGAGATATTAACGACCAGTTACTATTAAGAGTCTTAATTTTGATGTTGGTTCCAGTTGAGCGTTTGTGTAGTTGTGTTTTTGCCATGGTATAGTTATCTATTTCCTGAGTAGTTTTGATTGTAGCTTGACCCTTTGGGATGGAGTTTTCCTTCTAGTACCTTCTGTAAAGCTGGATTTGTGGATAGGTACTATTTGAATTTGGTTTTGTCATGGAATATTTTGTTTTCTCCATCAATGTTTATTGATAGTTTTGCTGGGTAAAGTAGTCTGGCCTGGCATCTGTGGTCTCTTAGGGTTTGCAGGATCTCTGTCCAGGCCCTTCTGGCTTTGATGGTCTCTGCTGAGAAGTCAGGTGTAATTCTGATAGGTTTGCCATTAAATGTTATTTGGCCCTTTTCCCTTGCAGCTTTTAATATTTTTTCTTTGTTCTGTATGTTTTGTGTTTTGATTATTATGTGACGGGCAGTTTTTCTTTTCTGGTCAATTCTATTTGGTGTTCTGTATGCCTCTTGTATGTTTATAGGCATCTCTTTCTTTAGATTGGGGAAATTTTCTTCTATGATTTTGCTGAGAAGCGTTTCTGGGCCTTGGAGTCTGATATCTTCTCTTTCTTCAATGCCTATTATCCTCAGATTTCTTCTTTTCATGGTGTCCTTAATTTCTTGGATGTTTTGTGTCAGGAGTTTTCCAGATTTGGCATTTTCTTTATTGGTTGCTTCAAGATCTGTTATTGTATCTTTTAGACTTGAGATTCGTTCTTCCATCTCTTGGATTCTGTTAGAAAAGCTCAGCACTGTGTGATTCACCTTCTTCTCTGAGGCCTCACGTTCTCGTTTTTCTTCTGTCTGTGAGTTTATCATTGAATCCATTTTCATTTTCATATCTTGAACAGATTTTTTAATTTCTTTCATCTGGTTGTTTATATTTTCCTGAAAATTTACCAGTTCCACTCTATGTGCTTCTTTTAGGTCTCGCACCTGCTTCGCTGCTTCTTCCTGCATCTGATTTCGAATTTTATTTGTTTCCTCCATTAACATCCTCATTACCAAGGATTTGAGGTCATTTTCTTGTGTTTCCATTGTATTTGAGTTCTCCGGGTTGTTTTCTTTGGGATAGCTGGGAACTGGAGACGTCATATTGTTTTGGGGTTTTTTGCGCATGCTTTTACGCTGTCCCTTAGACATCTTGCCGTCCCTGTTTTTGTTGGGTAACTTCTAGAGTTGAGTGGAGGGAGTCTGATGATAGATTCACTTGTTTTCTCACGATTTCCGTAGGCTGGAAGCCCTGATACTTCACTGGTGTGGATGGCAGGAGGTTAGCCCTGTAGTTTTGGGCTCTAACCGCCAGTGATCCTCAGCTCCCCTTTGCTGTGGGTCCTGCAATCATTCTGGGTCTCTGAATGATCGTTGGGTCAGGCCAAGGTATCCACAACCTTTTGGGTCCCCTGCCAAGTCCAGCCAGGGATACTGGGCCTGAGCCACGCGTCGAGCTCAGCTAGTTTCTCAGGGCCTGAACCGTCTGCCACAGCAGGAGAACTGCGACTGCACTGAGCAAGCACCTGGTGGAAGTGAACGCTCCGCCCAGCTTGCGTCACAGCAGGAAAACCAAGGCTGCGCTGAGCAAGCACCCAGGGTATAACTGAGCACTCCGCCCAGCCCACGTCACAGCAGGAAAACTGCAGCAGCGCTGAGCAAGCACCTAGGGTAGAAGTGAGCGCTTCGCCAAGCTTGTGTCACAGCAGGGAAACTGAGACCGCGCTGAGCAAGCACCCAGGGTAGAAGCGAGCGCTCCGCCCAACTTGCATCGCAGCAGGAAAACCAAGGCTGCGCTGGGCAAGCACCCAGAGTATAACTGAGCGCTCTGCCCGGCTCGCGTCACAGCAGGAAAACTGCGGCTGCACTGAGCCGGAGCCCAGGGTAGGAGTGGGCACTCCGCCTAGCCTGCGTCACAGCAGGGGAGCTGCGCCTTGGGCAGAATTGCCTGCCGAGCGGAGCCAGCCTCTCCACAGTACAGCTCACTGAGCAAACCCAGGACTCCGGGCCGAACCGTGCGCTGAGTCCAGCCTGGGTCTCAAGGCACCACGCGACCCAAATCCTGTCCAGAGTCCTCTCTCCTGCAGCAACTCCCACCATCCACCACACTAATCGCCTCCACTGGAAGGCTCTGAGCTGCAAACCTCAGCCACCGCCGCTGGCGCCGCTGGAGCCGCTGGCGCTGCCGGAGCCGCTGATGGCACTGCTGTCCCCACCACTGCCGCTCTGAACCGAGGAAGTCCTCGCTCCTCCCGTGTGCAGCACTTCTGCTGCCGTGGTGTGGGGACCTTGGTGTTCCTGGCTCAGAAATCTGTGCAATTCCCTGAATTGTTCACTGGAGCTTTCAAACACGGTCCACACTGCTCGCCGCCATCTTGGATCCACCTATTTTATTATTCTTCCTCATATTTTGATATTATAATTGTTTCTCTAATCCAGTGATCTTCACTTTGAAGATATCTCTCTGAAGATTTTAGAGATAGCATCCAACCACTCACACTTTTTTCCATGGTAAATTAAAGTATATTTGACATATAATAACCTATACGTACAGTGTACATTTTGACATGTTATATATGTAGATTCTCACAGACTCATTTGAGACTATGTGTGTATATGCTGCTCTCCCGCCTACAAATCTCCTCATGATTCCTTGTGATCTGTACCTCCTTTCATCTTTAAACCCTTCAACACCTGGAAACTGTGCTTTCTCTCTGTAGACAGGCTTGCATTTCCTAGAACTTTATGTAAATGGATCATGGTATGCATCCTTTTATGTCCTACTTTTTACTTGTCATAATTAATTTGAGACCTATCCATGATATTTCATTCATTGTAATACAGTTCTTTTTATCACTAATATTTTTTGTATAAGATTCAGAACACTATTATTTATTCATCTATTGATTAAAAGATGTTCTCAGTATGAGATAATAACAAATTCCTGTGACGATTTATGTGCACTCTCTGTGTGAACAGGCATTTCCTTTTCCCTTAAGTAAACACTTTACAGTTACTGTCTGGATTATGTTAGATGTTTACTAATTTAAAGAAAATTCATATTGTTCTACAGGTGGATTTACTGCTTTAGATGTACCAACAAGTACCAACACACGATACACCATTCCAATAGGTATGCAGTGGTTGTTCACTGTGGATTCTGTTTAAATTTCTAATGATGTAATGATGCAAGCATGATTCATATACTTGTTTGCCATTTTTCTTTTTTTTTACATGTACATTTATATTATTACACACATATATAGTAAACTACCTACAGCAAGAAGAACCATGAAACAGTCAGGAATTATATAAATGTTACATTCAAAGCTTCCAATCCCAATTGCTCCAGCAATTCATACTTTCCCACATCGGACTTTAATTAAGCCTGGAATTCTCCACACTTAGAAGCTGAACCACAGATGCTATTCCTAGCTTGTTTAACCATATTCTCCTACTTTATTTGGGCCTCTACAAATGTATTATTTGTCCCAAATCAGCCAGAAGAAACCTTAAGAGAATGATGCCCTATTTCCCTTAAGGGGGATTGGGTAGATTTTTGGTTGCTTTTTGGTCAGTAGATGTTTATTTTCGATGGGAGTTGGTTAAAAGTTATTAATGGTCTTATCCAGATAGAAATCAAGGTTGGACTCAGGGATATCTCTCTATTTCCTTATCTTTCTTGCTTAGGTTTGGAGTTATGAGTTAAAAAGAAAGAAGGGGAAATATAGGGATATATAGGAATGATAGGACAAAAAGTAGATTATTGGATCTACTCCTCAAATTAATGCCTTAATTGACACACACAGGGTTATTTTTAATTAACTGGTATAGAACTTTGTATATTGATTCAAAGTAAGTTTAATTTTGATATATTAGTTTAGAATTGAATTTTTTAAGATTATTTTTCACACACAGTATATATATATATATATATATATATATATATATATATATATATATTTCTAGTTTAATTCGAAGTATTATACCCATACAACTCAACTATAATACAAGGATTACTCCTAATACTTTAAAAGTGCTATTGAAGACTGCTTAGGATAATTAAGTAATGCAAGTTAATTGGTAGTTGCCCAAATCATAGTTCTGTCAATTACTATCTATTTCTATCACAAGAATATACATCCTATGTTTAACAAATAAACAGGATTCTAAAGATAGATAAGGTAAAATAGTTAGATAAAGTCTTCAAAAACCTCAGAGACCTACAGAATATGGCATTTAAAATGTTTTTATTAGTTTAAAGATTCTTTGACAACAAAACAAGTTAACTCCTTGGCAACACCCAGCCTACCTCAAAGAAATTGTTTGCCATTTGTTGATCTATTTTCTTTGGTAAAGTATCTACTTGTATCCATTGAGAACTTTGTATTCAAGGGCTTCGAGACCCTAAGTACTTCCTTAGATATGTTCTTTGCAAATACTTTCCCTTAGTTTATGGCTATCTTTTCCTTTCATGAGAATCAAGAACTAGAAGTTCTTGACTTTGAGGACTTCCAATTTAATAGCTTCTTATATTCTTCACAATTAATATTTTACTGGATATGGATGTTATTTCCAGCAACATTTTATGTAGTACCATTATTTTCAAAAGATAATTATTTTTAGAAAAATATTAATGGCAACATTTCTGCTCACTGTTATTTTAAAATTACTGGGTCTATATTTTGCTTTATTACATTGCTGAAGTATGCTTATTTTTATGTTTTTAATTTAAAATAGAATTACATCATTTTCCCTCTTCCTTTTCCCCCCTCAAGCCCCTCATAGGTACACTCTCTTCAATCCATTCCATGCTTCCCACTCTAAAATTGAAAGCCTCTTTTTCTTTATAATTTTCTGTATAGTTATTTCTTTATAATTACACACACACACACACACACACACACACACACACACACACACATCCTGCTGAGTCCATCTTTGATGTTTGTGTGTATGTGGTCCCAGTGCTGATTGCTTTGTATTAGATAAGCACTAAGGGGCCTCATCCCTGGGAAAGGCTAAGTCTTCCTCTCCATGTAATCATTAGCTGCCTGTAGTTCTTCAACTAGGGATGGGACCATATGAAAATCTCCCCCCTTCAAGTTAGCATGGTTACTGACATTGACATAGTTCTAGTCATGTTTAGGCGGCCATTTCTAGGGTAACTGTTTCCAAGAAGATGCTCAGGTATTCTAGCTCTTACAGTCTTTCCACCCCCTCTTCCACAATGTTCTTTGTGACATAAATGGAGGAGATGTGGTGTAGATGTATCCACTGCAGCTGGGCCAAAATCCACTGATAGTGGCATTGTGTTTGGTTGTGGTTTTCTATGATGGTCTTTATCTGTTGTAAGGGCAAGTTTCTTTCTTGAGGTGTGGTAACAGTGTTTATATTTTTTGTATCTGAAAAATAGGTGCTAGAACTGTAGATGAGAGAGAACAAGGAGCATTTGTCTTACTGGGTCTAGGTTACCTCATTAATTAGTATTACTATGCATTATGTGCAGTTATCCTCAAGGAAAGACAACCTGATAAATGAGATCTTAGTATATATACATAAACAATAT
Source organism: Acomys minous (assembly GCF_964271855.1). Lineage (NCBI taxonomy): Eukaryota > Metazoa > Chordata > Mammalia > Rodentia > Muridae > Acomys > Acomys minous. The sequence goes on from NC_140484.1 coordinate 26,614,124, forward strand.
ATATACTATATATAATATTGCAGTATATATATATTATCAATAATATACCTATTTTACATACATACATACAGTAATATACAATAACATACAATAATAATAATACAATATATAGTGTGTATATATATATAGATTAGAAATGATTAACATCTTTTTAAATATTGAAAAAATGTTACAGAAACAAGCCTCAAATAATATTATATATTTAGAGATATTTATGATAAAATGTGAGACATAAACAATGACTTTACAAAATATGGTTGATAAAATAAACATGTAATACATGGCGATTCATCCTTCCAACACCATTTTTAGATTTTGCTAGGCTTTTCTTTTTAACCCTCTCTGTTCAGAATTTCAACCTCAGGGGAAAAAAAGAAAATATAACCTTCAGGATTTTCTCTTAGCCTCTTACTTTGATGACAAATAAAAACACAATTGCTAGAACATAAACTATGCGTGGACTCATTAGCTACTCTCTAGGGTAGTCTAGTGGTCTGTTCATTCTCTCGCTTTCTTTCTTTGGTACTTCCACTGCTCATGATCATGTTCTGTGGTTCATAGAAGTAGAGGGAAGAACTGGTCTGAAATTGATTTTATATTGCTCTACTTAACATTAAAGGCTTTTTTAGAAAACTAAATTAAGTGCCACCTTAGAGATTTCACTTAACTTTCTTGTCCCCATTCCATGCCCCTCGACTGTAGACAGATGACAGTTGGTGATAGCTGCAAAGTACAAATATGCACATTTAAACATCAAATGATACTTTCTAAATCTATTCATGTGCTTTAACGGTAAACATTCAGAACATATTTGAACTACATTTTTCAAGAGAGAAGCTTATCTTTTCCAAAAAGAATTTATAGCAATAAAGATTTACTTTTAAAATTAGATGCATTATTACGTTGATGTGTTAAGTATTGAGATTAAAATAAACTTTTACTGAAACTTTATGAACTTTTATTCATACCTAATCCTTAGTTTATAACTTTCTATATAATTTTAATCTGCTTATTTTGTCACAAATTTAATATAAGATATAGCCGAAACATTATATCATAACAAGACATGTTACAATTATTCCTAACAGTATCCTAAGTTATGTAAATGTTACTGTGAACACAAGAAACAAGTGAAATATACACTGTAATATAATTTTTCTAATTATATTTACTTCATTACTTTAAAAAATTGAGTACTTTGTAAAATATCCAGTTTTTGCTACCAGGTTTTACTTTTCTGTGATCTTCAATGGTCTCAGATTGATTTTGTTATCAATTTTTAAGCTTTTTATGTAAATTAATTTATGTAAAATTACTTTCACAGTACAGAATATAAAGGGTTTCCCCCCATAATATGAGGTATAAGGCTATTGATTTTCTGGGAGGAAGTATTGTGAACAATTAGCAATAATCAAAGGTAACAAATTGTTATGAAAAATTGTAACCCAAAAATTGACAAATGAGGTTGCATAAAATTTAAAAAGTCTCCTGCACAGCAAAGGACACATTGGCAGAGTGAATAGACAACATGAAGAATGGGAGATCTTAACTAGCTGTATGTCAGATAGAGAGCAAGAATTTAAACAAAACAGAACAAAACAAACAAAAAAACTGCCAGTTGATAATGGGTTAATGAACTGACAGTTCTCAAAAGAAGAAATACAAATGGCCAATGAACATTTTTAAAAGTGTTCAACATCCATAGCCATCAGAGAACTACAAGTTAAAACTGCTTTGAGATCCCATTTCAACCAGGTCAGAGTGGCTGTCATTAAGAAAACAAATGGCAGGGGATGAGAGACAGCTCAGCATTGTATGTTACAGAAACCTAGATGCTTCAGTTTTTCCCTGAACCCATGTAATGGATGTAAAGGTAAAAAGCTAATAGACTCCACAAAGTTTTCCTCTGACCTCCACATGCATGCTATGATATACATGTTCTACACAGATACCATGCACAAACATAAATTAATAATAAATAAATATAAAAATGTTAAAACAGGAAAATAAATAACACAAATGCTAGGGAAGATGTAAAGAAAGAGGAACTCGTATTCTCTGCTGTTGGGGATGTAAAGCAGTGCGGTCATTATGGCGTCAGAACAAACCAGCCACACTGCTCTTTCTCATATTCCAAAATGGCCCTGGACAGTGCAACACAGACACATGCACATATGTTTATTGCTTTTATGTTCACAAAAGCAAGGAAATAGAACCACCCTAGATGTCCATCAACAGATGAGGAAAGAATAAAAGTGTAGTAAATAGAGGATAAAAAGTTATTAAGAACACTTGCTGTTCTTGCAGAAAACCCAGTTTCAGCTTCCAGCACCCACTTGGCAGCTTCCAACCATTTGTCACGCCACCTCCAGAGGATCTGGTGCCCTCTTCTGGCCTCTGGTGGCACCAGGAATATACATAGTGCACACACATTCGTGCAAGCAAAACACTCATTCATATAAAATAAAAACAAATAAATCCTTTTTTAATTTGGTAAATATACATAATGGGATTGTATTCAGCCATATTAAAAAAAAGCAGGTAGGCACTTCAGAGTAAAGTGGGCAGATCTGGAAATTGTTGTATTAAGTCAAATACCTAGACTAAGAAATACAAAACCTTCATGTTCTCTCTATACAGATTCTAGTTTCTGAGTTTTTCCTATGTGGCAGTGGTCGTGAATTTAAGTCATAAAATTAGAAAATAGACCGTAAGAAGGAGAAAATGGCTTTAATAAAGAAGCATGCACATAAAGTAAGTGACAGAAGAAAGTGGAGAGTGTAATGCTGAACATGGGAGGATGCAACCAGGTAGGGAAGAGGCACAGGGGAGAAGAATCAACCAAAAAAAAAAAAAAAAAGTGGATATGAATATAGCGTAAGAAAGCCTGGTACTATGTACGCTGACTTTTAAAACACAAAATAAAAAGAACAACTGTATTCGATCTTTGGCAAAAATAAATTTTAAAAACTGTCATAACAAGAAATAATTAGAGGTATCAACAAGCACAAAGTTTATTCAAGCAGCAAGAGCTATGAGTATTTATCCTTAGACATTTTTGGAAGTCAGTCAATGCTACAAGCCATCAGTTTGAAAACTCTGTAGAAATCCTTTTCAATTAGTCTTAGGAAACTTATCCATCTCAGGAAACAAGAATTATAAAATGAAAACCTCCAACATTTTGAGAGTCTGTTATACACTAAGTTCTGCCATTCAACAGGGATGTCAAGACCTTAAGCTCAAGGGCTCCTGGTTATGCCTGAAGAAGGGCTTGGGATGTCTTCCCAAAAAGGGAAGTATAAAACATAGCAAAGCTGACAAAAGCAACCACTTAGATACTGTGGATCAAAATAAATCTATGTGTCAATACAAGAAGCTTTATGCTTAAGGACCTATTGCTCTTCAAATCCATCAGCAGATGGAAGGTTTGCTAGCTTAAGATGTTTGAGTACACCTTCACTTCCATCACTGAATAACCATTCAACTAAACAGGAGGATGAGTCATCCCTAGGAAGACAGATTTTACAGGTATATCAGAACATTACTAAATAAAGAACGAACTAAACAATAAAGCCAAAACGTAACATTAACAGATATCATAGATAAAAGTATGAATGAAAGTTGTTGCATACAATTTTCAATTTCCTGCAGAGGTTAGAAGGCGTGAAAAAGATAAGACTAGCTGGTACGAAGCCTTCTCATGCTCGTGGCCACAGATATGCATGTGCAGCCACACACATAGGAATAAGTATACATACATGCATGACACTACAGACACACATATTCAAGAGTGTATGCACATTGGTGTGTCTGTGTGTCTGTGTGTGTGTGTGTGTGTGTGAGAGAGAGAGAGAGAGAGAGAGAGAGAGAGAGAGAGAGAGAGAGAGAGAGAGAGAGAGAGAGATTACCCACTTTAATGAAGAACAAAATGAAGAAATATTCAGAGGGCTATTGAAATCTTGGTCCCCTTATGGTTCTTTAAAAACTTACTCTTAAATAGAAGTCTCAAAAGAAGAAAAGATTGGTTTGTTCTGTTGGTCTTTTTGTGCAGTTCATGTACCTTCCAGACCCTTCTATCCTTCCCTACACTCTATTACAAGGATCCTTTGCTCTACCCAAAGTTTGGCTGTGAGTCAGCATCTGTGATCCATTGCTGGCCTGGGGTGGGGGCTTGCAGGGCACAGGGGTGGGGGAAGGCTTGCAGAGGCTGAAGCACTAACCAAGGACCATGCGTGGACTGGACCTAGGCTCCCTACATATATGTACTCGTTCAGCAGCTTGGTCTTCACATGGGTCCCCTTGGAAGGGGAGCAGAGGTTGTCCCTGACAAGGACTCTGTTGCATGCTTTTTGAGCATTTTTCCCCAGCAGGGCTGCCTTGCCAGGACACTGAGGAAGAGGATGCACTCAGTCCTGATATGACTTCATGTGCTATGGTAGGTTGGTGAAGGGGTGGCTCCTCTTTCCTGAAAGGTAGGGAAGTGGGGAAGAGGAAGGGAGGGCGAGAACGGGAGTAGAGGAGGTATTGGGCTAAAATTCAGATGTAAAGTTAGTTGGTTAAGTAATTAAGTAGTTAAAAAATAAAAATCATAGAAAAGAGGAAAAGCCGCTGAAAAAAAGACCTTCTCATACTGGAAAAACAAGATTATTTTTACAGAGAAACCCAGTGAAATATACATAGGATAAACATGAAGTCAAAACATTTAGACACATAAAAATCAAACTATTGAAAACTAAAGAAAAATGTTGAAATGAATGTATGCAATTAACAACTGATTTCTTAATTGAAAGACTACCATCTAGAAAGTAGTTGAATGAAAAAGTCCAAGTACTGAAAAAAATAAACAGTACCAACGAAGAATTTTAAATCTATTAAAACTAGGTTTCAAAATGTGAAGGTGAAGTAAAGATGTCTCTGTATAAAATGACTGAGAGGATTGATGCTAACAGTTTGGGTCCCTGAGAATTTGAAACAGGGCTTCAAGATAAAAGGGAGTAGCACCAGAGGGAAGTTAAAACTTTCATGAGGAAGGAGGGAAGGGAGGGCGGGAAGGAGGGAAGGCAGTTAGCAGGTGCTATAGGTAGTACACACACACACACAGACACACACACACACAGACACACTATATATATATATATATATATATATATATATATATATATATATATATAATGCAAATATATATATATCATGCAAATAATTTTAATAACAAAAGCAAATATGACTCCATTTTCTTTTGCAACAATTGCTGAAGTTATTATTACACCTATATATGTGTACCACATGTAATAGTGTTATATTTAATTAGTGCAGAGAATATAGAGAAGGTAGGATTGTATCTTAAAAAGTAAATTTTCTGTACTCCTCCTCCTCCCCTCCTGTCCTCCTCTTCCTCCTCTTCTTCTTCTTTTGATTGTGATGAGTCAAAGTGCATCTTATATTGTTAAGCCACTCAGTAAAAAACAAATTCCAAATAAGATTGTGTAAATTCAACATAAAAATTTAAATGGCATACAAAAGTATACATAATCCAAAAAAAGAAAAAGAGGAGGATTAGAAAAGCAGAAAAAGCAGAATGTATACCAAAAAAAAAAAGAGAAAAATGTCCAAAAACAGAGTCCGGCAGACTAGATCGAACAAAGCAACATGCTACCTACAAAGATGAATCAGTTTAAAGTGAACAAAAAAGGGGGAAAGTATCTCATGTAAGTATATCTACAGAAAGCTGTACAGGCAAAATCAGTGTCAAGCAATACAGATTTAAGTCAAGAAAGCTGTTAGAGAGAATGTGGAATGTGTCGTGATAAAGGCTCACCAACCCAGACAGATATAGGAATCATAAATACATATACTCCTAAGAACAGCACGAAGACTTCCTCAGACACCTGATGGGAGCAGATGCAGACCCACAGTCAAACATTAGGCAGAGTTCGGTGAAGTCCACAGGCGGGGAGGGGGGAGGATTAAAGGAGACAGGGGCATCTAGGATACCAAAAACAAAGCCCACAGAATCAACAAAGCAGGACTCGTAGGGGCTCACAGAGGCTGAAGCAGCAGTTACAGAACTTGCGCGGATCTGCACTGTGCCCTCTGCCTGTGTGTTACGGTTGTTTGGCTTGGGGGTTTTGTAGGGTTATCTTGGACCTTTTCCCTGCCTGCTCTTGGGACCATTTTCCTCCTACTAGGTTGCCTCATTCAGCCATAATATGAGTTGTGCCATCTTACTGCATCTTGTTATGCTGTGTTTGGTTGATAGCTGTGGGAGGCCTCATCTTTTCTGAGGGGAAACAGAGGAGGAGAGTGGAAGTAGTGAGGGACTAGCAGGAATGGAGATAGGGAAACTATAGGGGATATTTTGTATGAGAGATAAATGAATAAAAAGCAAAAAGAAATCTCAAAAAAATTACACGAAATGAAACTGACAGATTCAGAATACATTCAAATTAATTTTTAACAATTGTAAAAATAGTTTAATGTCCTCTTCATGTCAGTAAATATCATATCGAACCAATGCAGGCTCCATTTCTATATATGCCATATACAGAAACTCATGCCCCATGTGAACATGTGAAACAAATCACAGGAAGGAGCAGGACTGGCTTCCGTCCAAGAACTGCACACCAGTGTATAAATTTCCTAAAGCTTCTCCTATGTCTTGTAGAATCAGATATTTGGTAAGAGGAAAACTAAGAATTTGGTAATGTTTCATAAGAAGTTCAGAAAAAAAATAAGTTTAGCTGAAGATTTCCCAAAGAATAAATTTTAGCAATTAAGTATGAACTTAAAATTAATAACCATATTCAGCCCAAAGTTATGCCAAAAAATTTAAATTGTTACTAAGATGAAAGAACTCAGAGTATGGTTAACAGATTTAAAAGTCCCACATGAGGTAACGTTTTTGTCACTTCCTGAAACTAGGGATGGAGCCACTCAGCCTTGTATATTACACCAGGCAAATGGCTGCTTCTAATCTACATCCTCAACCTATGTTGTGTTTCTATTGTTCTTAAAGGTAGAAGCAAAATCTGCAATATTCCTCTGGAGAAGCAAGTAGTCCTATGCAAATAAAATGAAGTTTTGGCATGGCAAATACAATGTAAAAACTCAGTAATATAAAAATATGCCAAGAGTAAGTATGTGTAAGTTCAACCCAACAAGACCCCATCTGTAAGAATGCAGAGAGCTATTATTAACAGGGTGTCACATACATGAACTAAGTATAGAGCCATTTGTGACCATGTGGAGGGGAGTTTTTATTTATATATTGTGCCAACACTTCTCTCACTGCTTACTTTAAAAAGTAGAAACCAAAAGAATATGCAGAGAGGAGTGGCTGGTATGAAAAAAAATTGTTAATAGAAAATGTGTCTTTCATTGTGGCAAATAAAAGGAATTTGAGATACTTTTTAAAAACGAAACAGGCCAAGAGATGGCAGTATAAATTATACTATTAATTCATAGTTGGAACTTTGGGCTCAAGTTCCCTGCTCATACTAGTCTCGTGGTGACAATGATGACACTGATATTTCTAAAATCACTAGTGAGCATTTCTGGAGGTCTGATGCTTGCTGTTTATATGGCATATTCTGCTTAACCCACATAATATCATGCTGTGTTGTGAATGCCCAGATTAGCTCTGTTTTTCAAATTAAAGATCTAAAATATCTTCCTCAGATGATAACCAGATAGTTAAACATTTCCTACTTAGAGCGTTAGGTCAAAACACTGAGATGCTCTGTAGCAGTGCAGTCACAGGGCTGAGCCTCCAAGGTTAATTTGTTGTTATTGTTTGTTAATTATAGGAATTCTTTGCAGAATGATATGGGGAAGCAAATAAGTTGACACTGAACTTGAATTATTTTTTTAGGATAATTTAAGGTGACAAAAGAAGTTGAACATCTGATATATGCTTAATATGGTTCTAGATGCAATGATAGGACATACAAGGAAGAAAGCATCAAATACACTTAATATTCAAATAAGTGTAAATGAAACATATTAAGCACTTACTACATTTTTATTTAAAACTCACAAGTCTCAGAAATAGCTGCTGTCATCTTCATTTTACAAGCAAAGAAACAGAAACTAGTTTTTTTAATAGAATTTTATTTTTTTTTATTAATTTATTCTTGTTACATCTCAATGGTTATCCCCTCCCTTGTATCCTCCCGTTCTTCCCTCCCTCCCATTTTCCCCTTACTCCCCTCCCCTATGACTGTTCCTGAGGGGGATTACCTCCCCCTCTATATGTTCATAGGGTATCAAGTCTCCTCTTGGTAACCTGCTGTCCTTCCTCTGAGTGCCATCAGGTCTCCCCCTCCAGGGGACATGGTCAAAGGTGAGGCACCAGAGTATGTGAGAAAGTAATATCCCACTCTCCACTCTACTGTGGAGAGTAGTTTTTTTTACCTAACTGGAATTCACACTTAGTTTCTCATGGGGTTTGGAGGCAAGATGAATAAATAAATGGTAGGCCGGTATGCACACATAGACAGGTGTGTGCCTTATAGCAATGCTACAAGGCAATGCAGGTAAGGCTGTGTGAAGTCAGAAAGGGGAGAAGTTCATCTGAGCCAGTTGTGACAAGTAATACCAGTGTCCTTAAAGTGGGGTTGAGTGGAGTATGTGACAAATGGGCTGTATAGGAATGCACACAGCTTCTTTTATGTGAACAGTTTATTCATTAATTTTCTCATTCAGTGGGAATTTATTAAGGTCCTCTTGTCAGCTCCTCACTGCATGAATTGGTAGCATATGAAAAAACAGCAAAGAGCACAAAAAGCACAGGTGACATGCTGGGCAGTGAATGCTATTGCAGAGAAATGGGAGGAGGCCAGTCATTCGGACGAGGGTCACAGAGGAAGCCCCTCCTTTTTGTTTGTATCTTTATATTGGTTACTATTCTGTTGTTTAAAAAAACAAAAATTACCATGACCAAAGGCAACTCAGTTTGGCTTTAGGGGCTCAAGAAGGTGTGTCAGTAATGGCTGCAGCAGGTGGCTAGGTCAGGGAGCTAAGAAACCATGTCTTCAATCACACACAGAAAGCAGAGAGAATGAGCTGGAAGTGTCCCCCAGGGATTTTTTAATGTTCTCTAATTGTATTTCATATTGTTGATATTAGGAAAATAGATTACTGTGACAAAATTGATGAAAAACTGATTGCTGTCATGAAAATGAAGCATGCAAGCTCAAACTTTGGTAAACTAAAACTGTCTCTTCCACCTCTTCTATCCATTTCTCGGTAGGTTCTCCTCATAACTAGCACGGCACACAGCCTCATTACTTCTCATGGTTTTAGGCTTGAAAATGTAGTTTTAATTTTCCAATAGAGCATTCATGTAGGTCAAAATTATGCATTAAAATGTAAATGTATTCCAATGAATATGTTGAAATGTGAATCAAACTTAAGCAAGCTGACAGTGCGACTCGAAAGCATCAGCACTAAGAAGTACCACTTATTACTCTGTGTTTGTGCTAGATAGACAGCATCACTAATGAATAAGTTGACTTTATCTGTGAAAGGTATAAATGCAATCACCTGGCCTAAGATGAGGTTTTTCAGGATTTGCTTATGAGCAACGAAGGAGTGCGTAGAATATACACTCAGCCCAGGCCCACACAACCATGACAACTGCTTGGCTCTTCATATTCTGAGTATGGAACTCAATTTACCATTCTTAAAGTAGGATAGTCTTTCCCCTCCTTAGAATAAACAGTGTCAGAGGTAAAGTTGAGCTAATAAGACTTTTCCCTTGAAGCATGGAAACTGTAACTGAGATGTCAACCCTTTTGAACTTATGAACTGCTGGTTAGCAAACAGAGATGGGCAACACATAGGGTTGGAGAATGAAGGAGACATGAAGAGGAAGCAGAGACGCGAGATGAGGAGCCTATGTGTTTCCACAAAGGTCATCTAGGTTTTTATGTAATAGATAAGTGAAAGAATTTGGCTACCTCTTCATAATTGCTATGTACCTATATTTGTAAGGAGAGAGTTTTATATTGAAGATACGTTTTAAAACAATTTAGTGAAGTAGTTTGCCTTCTGTGTGATTCTACATTGAAATGTTCTAAGATTATTTGTTTAAAGGCTAGCTTTGATGAACATTACTCAAGGAAGTCTGCTTCCAAGTGGGTCATGTACCCATATTAGGGAAAGGAAAAGGCCTTATTTATGTTCTTCATTGTTCCCTTCCTATTGCTGAACCTTCCTCTAAGGTTAAGGGGAGTGCACAATGGATTAAAGAGCTGCTCTTCAGTTCCTGTGACCCATGCCTACCTGCTAGCCATCTGTGATGCCACCAATCAGATACTGAAGATGAGTGTTTACAAAAGGGTTTGGTAATTTGATATTGCCATGACATCTAAGTGTATGATTTGTATATTTAATAAAAATTAGACGACAATTTATTTGAATTTTTTTTAATTAAAAAAAACTGAAGAAAATAAGTAAAATCTGGTCCTTTCCTACACTGCTTTAGAAGAATACCAGTTCTTCGGGAGATTAGTAGATATTTTATAACAAACATACGCCATCCTTTGAGAAATCAGAAGTTCTTAGCCACAGGACTCTGCAAGGAGTGCCTTATGACTTACAGGTAACTGAAGGGCAGCATCTACAGTCTGTGCTATATCTACAAAAAGTAGTGCTATGTCTTACACCAACATTGATTTGGTTGTTGGTTTATTTGATTGATTGTCTCGCACTGGCTTCTAATTCACAGTGATGTCAAAGCTGTCATTAAGGTAATGACTCTGCCACCTTTGCCTCCCCCATGTTGGGATTATTAGCAGAAACCTCCACACTGAACTGTGCTACCAATTTAACCTTAATTTTCAATGGATAAACACAACCTACAATGTTACTACTGTAACCACTGCTACCATTTTTCTTTTTTTTGTTTGTTTGTTTGTTTTTTGTTTTTTGTTTTGTTTTGTTTTGTTTTGTTTTTCAAGACAAAGTTTCTCTGTGTAGCCTTGGCTATCCTACACTCACTCTGTAGACCAGGCTAGCCTTGGACTCACAGAGATCCATCTGACTCTGACTCCCGGGGTGCTGGGATCAAGCTCAGCTACTACCAATTTTCTAATTTCATAGTTTTTTAAATTATTTTAGGGATAACAAAAACAATTAAGTAAGTGCACAGGAAGAGGAAAGGTCCCACCTTAGGAGCCAAAGGTTACAGTTATTCTATGATTTCTTAATCTTCATAAAAAAAAAGGAATCTTTGATGTTTATATGAGGGATATCTTGAGATTAAAAGTGTTGAAGTTCTTGACAAAGGAAGGTGCAGTTAGTAACTGAAGAGACAACACAGTAAGTCTGAACTGAGGAGCTATTTATAGTGCCCCTCATAGAAAATAGAAGAGAAGAAAAATCTGATTGTTTAAAAAAATTTTTTTTCACTCAAACGACACTTAAGTAAAATGAAAAGTAGCCCTGGAAGTGCTCTCAGATGGCATACCTCTGAAGCCATGATTAATTAATCCTAGGGATAAGGTCTATAAAGCAGATTGCTTAGTTTCCAGGAAGAATAATCTTACTTTGTTTTAAAGATTTATGTATTTTTTTTATTATGTATACGGTACTCTGCCTGCATGTACACCTGCAGGCCAGAAGGGGGCATCAGATCACATAACAGATGGTTGTGAGCCACCATGTGGTTGCTGGGAATTGAACTTAGGACTTCTGGGGTAGCAGTCAGTGCTCTTAACAGCTAAACCATCTCTCCAGCATAACAAACTTACTTCACCTTTTAAGTGTGATAACATTGAACCAGCTTCATTGGTCACACACCACTGTTTCAGACTGGAATGCTTATAAAGTGTACCGGCAGATGAAAACCCAGTGAAATTGGGCGCACAGTGCACACAGATAAGCACAGCTTCCTACTTGCAGACACTGTAGTAGAAGGCCAGTGATAGCTTTCCAGTCCTGTATGACCCAGCCATTCTTATCAGTCTCCTAGATCCATCCTTGTATGTCTTGGTTGCCCATTTCTACCCTTCCACGGCCTTTAGGATATATATAATAGCCCGCTATTTCAAAGTAGCTAAGTTGACAGCTCTACTCCCTTTGCTTTTTTATTTTTGCCTTTCCTGTTTTCATATTTTCCCAAAATTGTTGGATAGGGCATCTTATTTCCTCCTAGTCCCACAGATCTGGTTTCACTTACAATGATGGCAGCAACTGTGCCTGTCTGAGTGCTGTTCTGCCTTGGGATTGGTCTTTAAACTTGGCACTCGTGACTTCATAGAATCCTAAAACAGTTCTCTGAGCCAATATAACTCCTATTGAGATTTTATACATGAAATCCTAATGGCTGAGATAGAACAGTTTACTACACAGAGACACTATTGACAGAGCTGGGATAGAGCCCAGGTCTGCCTGACCTCAACACATTCTCTTAACTACCTCTTTGTTTACTCAGAACTGCCAGGAAAATGTTCTGATGTGAACTTCCCTGCTGGAAGAGGCATTGTTATAATCCGATCAGTGCTCTTGTTAACTAGTAGTGACACCACCGTCTGTGAGGCATTTAAATTCTCTAGGGGCATTTTGCTGTGGCAGTACTAGAACTGGGAATGTACTCATATTTAGTAGTGAGAGGTAAGAGAGATGTAGCAGTAAAAAAAAAAAAAAACTGTCTTGCCATTCTGAGAACTGCCTCACACAACAAAAAAAATTACCCTGCCTCAAATGCCAATACTGCCCCATTTAGAAACAATGATAATGGATGAGAATCTAATAATGGATTCAGAAAGCCTAAATAACTTCCCTGAATCCGGAGCCATAAATCATGCGGAGCGCTGCCTAACTACAAAGCTTGTGCTTTTTCACTTGATTCTACTCCATCTAACAGAACATTAAAATATTATGTATAATTTGATTTGCTCACTGAATTATCATATTTTACATGCAGCATCTGAAACATAATTTGTTTAGAGAACAGTTAACTAATTTCCTGATTGAATGTTCTTTTAATATGTTTAATGGAGATAGCATGTATCTGAGCACTTGCCAGATTTTCAGGGGAAAGCTAAAACCTAATGAAAGAAACCATTAAAATTATATTAAATAAAGAAGGCAGCATATTTTGGGACATGCAGTCTTCACTGTTAACCAGGAGTGGAAGGGATTCATTAAGGAAAGGAAAGAAAAAGGGTGCAAGAGAGAGATGATTGAAGACAATAATGAGAGAAAGGAAAGTTTTACTTGGCTATTTAGTTAATGAACATTTATGGTGAGATCTGTGTGTCCACTACAGTGTTTACTTCTTCTAAAACTTCAATTTAAAAAAAAATTCACTGAGATAGGAAAATGTTTTCTTCAAGGTTGCCAAATACAAACAGCCAAAACACTATGAATGTAACATGAATATAATTCCTGATTGATCTGTGGTTCTTCTTGCTGTATGTAGTTTTATATATATACATATACATATATGTGTGTATATATACATATATATGTACACATCTATACATATATATATTTAAAAAGTAAGTAAATAAGAAAAAATTTAAAAATTCCATCACAAACATGTCATAGTGTAAGGGTCTGCCCAAATTTAAACAATGTAATCTACATTCTATATATAAAGGCACCTCCTTAAGAAAAATAATAAAAATTTTTTTAAAAGGTGCCTCCTTTATGTGCTTGCTTTCAAAATATGTATCATACCTTTTGGCAGCATCCATAGAACTTGCCAAAGTCATTGTTTCCACAGTCATCTACCACTCATGTCTCAGAAGGTAGTCATCTTTCCCAACAGTAAGGCCTAGTGCCGTTGTTTTGCTTCCTAGGAAAATGCAGAGAAAGTGCAGCCTGGACCACATGAAAAAACACGCATGTGGGAGAAACTGCCTCCCAGGACTGCCTACAGGAGAAAAGGTACAACTTTAGGCCAATTTTCCTTCCTATTCTTATAACTTGAGATATATATATATACCAGCATGGGTGATTTTATGGGACACAGAAAGGCCAGAAATCACAAATTTGAACATTTATAGTATCTTGGGGTCTTATTTAAAATTAGGATTTCCAAACCCTCTTGTACACATCACCACTCTTAGTGATAGGGGGAGCTTTTTCAGCAAGTGTTTCCAAGTAATGGAGTACATGCACTCATGGACCACACTCTCAAGGTATTCGGTACTCAATCTCCTTAATAAACATATATACATACATACCTGGAGCCTGTTCTGGCATGTCTATTTCTGTCCACAGAAGCTCATAATCTGAAAGACATTTTTTTACCTCTTTCTTCCCAACATCTATTTTCAGTGACTTTGCATGTTCATGGTCGTCATGCTTTTCCAAGACACCTCGTCTCCTGGCTTGTTATCGCTTTCCCTCTGGTCCATGTGCCTCTTCAATTCATCTGTAAAACAGCCTCCAGAGTCATCTTCCCTAAAGCCTATGCTTATGTTCATTTAACGTTTTTGATGACAGCTTGTATCTACAGCATCAACTTACTCACCCTTTCTTGACTTATCTGCAAACACACTAATTCTCATTCTTGTTCATAATTATGCTTTATGCATTCCTACACCTTTGTCTTTGCTCCTGCAATTCCCCTCTCCCTTGGATAGGTAAGAGTTAACTCAGAAGGCTTCATTTATTACAAAGCTTGCAAATGTCAAAGAAAGCCTGCCTTCAAGACTAACCTTTGGTCAGCTCCTGAGAGATAACCTCTGAACTCTTGAAATGTACTTCCTGATTAGTGTTTTTGTATGCCTATAGCCTCAGGCTGTACTATCTTAATATGAGAAAATCATGACGATATGATTTATGGTAAAAGCCAGGTTAAGGCCAGTGAGATGACCCAAGGCTGACCCTGGGACTCACATGGTGGAAATGGTGGAAAGAGAACACCAACTGCCCAAAAATGTCCTCTGACTTCTACATGTGTACTATGGCATGTGCACACACAAAATGAAATTTGGTGCCTTTGAGGCAGGGGTCATAAAGAAATGACTGGAGTCTGGCTAGACAGGATCAGTCCTGTAAGCTCTGCATACCCGTATGACTGATTCCCCAAAGCAACCTTGGACATGGAGACTCGGGTAAGCTCTTTGGCTGGCAATACTATACAAATATTGATATTAATAGTACCATGAGTCTATGGGCAGCAAGTACATAGAAGATTGTGCCAGGTTTCTTCTGGATTTCTGCTTCTGTACCCTTGCCCTTTATTGGCTGCAATTTGTGTCAGTACATTATTATAAACCATAACCTGTGCGCATAATATCTTTTCTAAGGTCTGTGAGTTTTTCCACAAGTCATCAAGCCTGACAAATGGCATAGGAACCCATAACATGACCCCGTGGGACCAGCCTCTCCTTTCTGACTCACAACACATACTGTAGTAGCCATCTCTTACCATGGCTTCAGTTACCCATGGCCAACTGACGTCATCACAGATTGATAACCCTCGTGCTACATAAATCATATCAGAAGGTCAGCAGTAGCCTAGCACTATGTCACAACAGCTGTGTCATCTGCCTCCTGCATCTTATCCTGTGGGTGTTGTATCATCTTGTACTATCATGATAGAGTGATAGGGTTAATGAGAGAAAGAAGCAACATTCCCATAACTTTTACTACAATATACTGCTATAATTGTTCTATTGTGTTCAAAGTTATTAATCTCTTGTGCCCAATTAAACTTTGGTAAAGATGTGTGTATAGGAAGCACAACAGTACGCTAAGCTCCTGCCCATGGGTTCAGGCATCCAGTGTATGTCTTGAGAGGCTCTCCTGCACATAAGAGGGACTCTGATGTCCATTCTTCAAAGGCCACTGTAGTCCTTCCTTTCTGTGTAGCTCTCTCCGAAGGGAGCCAGCAAGCAGAGCCCTCTTCTAGGAAGAGTGCCTACTGGAAAGTTTCTAAAAATAGAAGCTTGTCCTTGTTGAAAAAATTAAAAATCTAATTATCCACTAATAACAATATTAATACAATAATCCTTTAATAAAAAAATCATTTGACCATGTCCCCTGGAGGGGGAGACTTGGTGGCACTCAGAGGAAGGATAGCAGGTTACCAAGAAGAGACTTGATACCCTATGAGCATATACAGGGGGAGGAAATCCCCCTCAGGAACAGTCATAGGGGAGGGGAATAAGGGGAAAATGGGAGGGAGGGAAGAATGGGAGGATACAAGGGATGGGATAACCATTGAGATGTAACAAGAATAAATTAATAAAAAAATTTTAAAAATCATTAGTACTCAATACATTCTATTTAGCTCTGTACTGATTGCTTTATTTACATATTAAATTTAAGTGTTCAGTAGATTTTCTGTATTGGTAGGTTACATTTTCTTGGATAAATACTAATCACATGGTTAAAATCCATGTGGCACCATCCATATAATTAGCAGCAGACAATAGTGAATAAAGAATGGCAGGAATATGTATGCTGTCATGGAAAGGTTGCCGTGACTTATTAAGTTTAAACATCACAGTTAAGTCCTAAAACCATTTTATAGAATTCTAAAATGTTGTAGTACATGTACACACACAGGGAAATACACTACAAAGATATTTATTAATTCATGAAACTAGTAAGAAGTAACTTTTTCCTTCCTAGTACATTAAATAGTGATGAGGTGATGAATTTGTCTGGTCTCATGAAAGAAATATGAAACAGAAAAAATAGATCTTAAATTAAGAATAAATATTGTATATATTGTCAGGTAAATGGGGAGGGAAGATTCAAGCAGTTTAGGGTAATAGGAATGTGTTAATATGTATTATACATTCTACTACATTTGTGAGAGGAAAAGGTGCTTGAGTTCTGTTAAAGATCTATTTCACAGAAACACTGCTTTAAATATACGTAAGACTATATGCATGGATCTAGTTCAGTATATATTGTACATAATCTCACTTGCAGAAAACTAGAAAGTGGAAGAAATCACAGAGGAAAATAATGACCCATTAGTCCTTAGAGCGTCTTTTCCTTGCTGTATTCCAAGAATAGTGCTATGAGCAGATAAGCCAGCAAGTTTTCTTGAAGAAAGGAAGGGAGAAGAAGTAAAAAGAGGAGATCTCAATGTTTAAGTAAATTTGATTAACACTGAATTCTCTGTCTCCTCATTATTGTAGTGCAGATATGTATATTGAAGACTTCAAATAAAACAGCTTCTCTCATTCAATATTTAAGTTGTTTAACTGCATAATTAAATATGTAACTATATTTAACTCTGACTCCCAACTGCCTATCCCTGAGAAGCCCATAAGGATATTGTTTTCTCTCTGTTGAGACCAATGGTAGCAACTGTTTTTTATACACAGGCCCGTTTTGTATAATTCTGCTCTGGAACATGCAAACATGTATGCCTTCCAGGAAGATAGCAGTGCTCAAGCCTTTCTTGTGACCATCTCATTTCTTTCTGCAGACCGTAGAATCCCTTGCTTTGTCTATGGAAACTCGTGGGCAAAATGAGATGCATATTACATATGCGTGAGTTACCTTAGATTAGAAGTTTTTTTTCCTCTAAGTAAGCAAGTGGTGTTTTCAGCAGTTTTCTATGAACAACTTCCAGGTGCCTGTCACAGTTACATGTGAGTTATGTATGTTATGAGAGTACCGTGTTCAAGGAATCTCAAAGCTACAGTTTTTGCTAGTTAGTGTTTTCAATTCTTCTAGTCTAGGTACCGTTTATCAATCCACGGTCAGTTTCACCATGCCATGCTGACTTGTTGGAAACATAGTCCACATAGTCCTTCATCAAACAGCCAGACGATTCGAAGTAAAAGTATTAGTCAGAAAAGTGGATTATTTGGGTAGCTATTCACAAACATTCTTAAAGACAAATCTCCATGCATCTATAGGATTATTTTAATTGAATTGTTCCTGTGTATTAAAAACAGATTCTTTTCTCATAAAATATATCAGATAACAGTTTTCCTTCCCTCTACTCCTCCCACTTCCTCCCTACCCCACCCCCTCCCGTCTGGATCCACTCCCTTTCCATCCCTCTTTAGAAAAGAACAGGCTTCTAGGAGACAACAAGCAAACATAACAAAATATAAGATAAAACAAAAGCCGTCGTATTAAGGTTTGACAGAGCAAACCAACAGAAGGGGGAAAAAGCTGGGAAAATTCACAAGAATCAGAGACCCACTTGTTCTTACACTTAGGAGTCCCATAAAAATACCAAGCTGAAAGCTATAATATATACGCCTGTCGGCCCTGTGATTTCTGCTTCATTATCCATGGGTTCATATGAACCTTGCTCTGTTGATTTAGAGGACCCTGTGTCCTACATTATCTCTGAGAGTACACTAGAAATGTTATATCATGTTGAGATCATCTTCAGCCATAGTTTTTCCTAATGCTGATGCAGTTAAAGTTTTTAACTCACTGCTTACTATGCCTTTTGCATGGTGTTCTACTCTCTGCTTCGGTGCTGTTCTGAGCATCCCTGCTTAGACGAATATGTGTCTGTTCTTCATGCTAGGTACATGGACCATCTAAAGCTAGAGGTGATATTTGTGACTCTATTTCAGCATTCTGAGTGGTCTGTGGTAGGTACTATTAAATATACTTAAGACGAACATCTTAAACTATTCTTGCATATAAGCTATGGCCAATGTATACTGGTTGAATGAGTGACTGAATACTGATACAATACTGTATGAGGCAAATCCATGTGCTTGAATTATAAATGTTAAAGAAGGGAGAGAAAAAACAACAACAATAAGAAAGGCATCATGTGTTGTATAATGATATATAGTAGTGCTGATTTTAGAAAATGCTAGGTGGCTACTTTCAGTGAGATGATCAAGAAAGATTTTGAAAGCTGAGCTCAGGATGCTCAGGAGTGGGCAGTGCAGAACCACAGGTGAGGATGACCATAGTGCATGTAAGACCTAGTGCAGATTGAGGTGGATGGAGGCTGGTGTGTTTCAGGTAAACTCAGAAGAGCTTAACCCAGCCCCTTTCTATTTCATACTGTAGTTGTTGATATCTCCAAAGGCTCACCAAAGACCCAAAAGAAAAAAAAATCTCCATAGTGTACCTAGAGGAAGATGATTTCCAAACACATTTAGTAATTAATTGATATACGAACATTAATAAATTATAACTCATTTCAGCCATTGTCTCTTTATTTCTACCCCCTCCCCCATAGTCAACCCATTTCTCATTTCTGAGTCTGCCCAGGGCCAGGAGCACAAAGAACTTAAGGGGCAACAGTCATATCTATGCTGTCTTACTCTTCTTTTCCATCTCTTAATCAGATGCAAGAACAGCTCTCCTTTTATTCCATGGAATGTAAGGTAAATCATAATTTTAGTGGCTATCTTGGAATGTCTCTAAAGCTGCCAGAAGATTGTTTGTTTAGAATGGCTGTAGCAAAGGGCAGCGCTCTCCCAACTTTAACATGAATGCAGAGCCTCTGAAGACCTTGTTAAGTACAGATTCAGATTCTGGTTTGGCAGGTTTTGGGTGGGGCCTGCATTTCTAGCCTAAACCTTCCAGAGGATGCCTGTTGCTACATGTCTATGGTCCCCAATTCAGCAAAAGGTCATCAAACCCCAGCTCTGACCTCAGCCCACCATCTGATTCTATTGACAGGCTGCATGCCAACATGGTTAAATCTGAGTTGGTAGTGTTGGGACTCACTAGTTTTCAAGTGTCCCAAGGAGATCTCATTATTTGAGACGTGATGTCTTAGGAGAAGAAATTAGTAAATTGTCCTTCTGGTTTATTAGTCCTGGGCTAAAGTCTAGTCACGGATTCCCTACCATGTGCTCTTTTAGAAAATAGACCTCGTAGGAAGAATAAGCCCTGTCCTGTCACACTCCTAAAAATATAAAGACAGCTATAATCACTTTTTAAAAACATAAAGATGTTGTTAGTACTGAGCTAACGAGCATTTCTCCTCTAGAAGCAAGTGGGAGTTCATCCTTCCCCGTAGGCTCTCCTAATTTAAAAATTCTGTTACTGAAACTGCCTTGTTTTGTAACAACTTTTCTTTTTCCAAAACCATTGGGCAAACTGAGGCATAAAATCAAGAAAGGACCAGCTGCTTACTGGCCTTTGCCTGGCAGCCCAACAACACAAAGTAATACAGCCTGAGTTCCTATCATGCTAGGGCTCTGTCCAAACTCATGGAAAATTTACACCCACTGGAGCCCACTGTAATTAACAATAGGATGGCCTTTCCATTATAAATCTCAGTTTTAAGAGACTTGTTATCTAACATAAAATCATGTTCTAGGATATTTCTTAGCTATAGACAATTTCAGCAGAGAGATGTTTTAAAAATAAAAGGAGAATTTTTATTGAGCAGGGAGAGTGGTTTCAAAGCCAATGTAATGCCCACAATACTCAGACATTCTTATTCCTCTATTTTGCCACTAGAAGTCTTAGTTTTTAACCAGTAAAACCTAGTTTGTGCACATATTGAATCCAGATGTTTAATTTGTCAAATATTTGGGAGTCTGAATTAACTAAATGCAATTGGAGGGTCACAATTCTGTGAAGAGGAAAAATGTGTTCTTTGTTATTTTTCATGTACAAAAGTAGGGTGAGTCAAGAGATTTTTGTCTTTGAAGTTATTGAGTCTGTTGCTTGGTTTTTATAAAAGGAAGAGCTATAGGAAATAAACAAACAAAAACACAGCTGGCTTGAACAATTGCAGCCTAGTCACTGCAAAATTCCCAAAGGGTTTGCCTGTTATAAAAACAAAGTTTTAAAAATTGTTGACATTTGAGGGATGTCAATGTTAAGATAAATATCAACCAGTTTTGTGACAGAAACTTGATTTCTGAGTATTGGCATTTTGTGAGATAGCCCTCTCTCAGTATCCAAAAAGGCACTATTACCTTTTTCTTGTGATGAGCATCTAGAGAAGAGAGGTCACACACTTCCCACATTGCATCTATTCATAGTATATGTCCCATTTCCTTTTCCCCTCACTTTCCCTCCCCTGAGTGTAGCCTAATCCAACCCAGGTATGCACTGGCTGCATCAAGTACGTCTGCCCAGAGCTTCAGCCTAGAGAGCATTAGTGTTAGTTTCATAGTGGTTGAGTCAAGTCCTAGGACTTTGTGTGTCCAACAGATAGTCTATATGGGTGCTGAAGCAAACTATAATAAGTAAGTATATATTGAAGCCATAAAACTTGATATGGCTTTGTTTTCTTTTAATTAAAAAATGACAAAATAAAAGCAGACATGTTCTCTTTAAATAACTATAATAGAAAGATGACCACTAAATTTGAAAGCATACTTTTTTTTCTTCCTGTGTCAAAGATACTAGGGGAGTCAAGGTTTTTTGACTATTACTGTCAATTTGCTTGGCCATCCTTATTAAACCTAAAACAGTTATTAACCTGCATTTTAATTTAGACTTAATTTCCAAGAAGTGATACATACTCCTCTTCTCTGGAGAAGAGGTCCCTCCTCCTCTCTGAACTGTCACTAAACGATCTACATGGCTGACACATAGCTCATTGGTATCTTCTCTGTTCTCTATCAACATGACTCTTAGCTTTTTGGTTCAGAGACTATGTATGTCATTGTTGGAACAATAGTGTTCTAGCACTATACTCAATAATTATTTATTGTAAAAATGAATGAACTAATCAACAATATAGAAATATACGTAGCTATGCCTAATAGCTACTTTCTAATCCATTTATCAGTATCCCATGATGAACTCTAGTTATGGTTAAGTAATTTGAAAAAAAAAAAGATTTGGTTTAAGTAAAAGAAGTCTCCTTTGCAAGTAGGAGTAGTGATGACAGCTAGCACTCACTGTGTGATCAATCTCCAAGCACTGTCTGCAGTAAGTCACGTTCAGTGCTTCCTCTAATATGAAGGCCCTGCTGCTGTTGCATTTCACAGATGCAGACGTGGAGCTGCTGGCCCAAGTCCCAGTCCCAGCGCTTTGTGCCCATCATTCTCACTTGAACTGCCTTGGGCACCATGCTATGCGTATAAATGAAAACACACTGCCCACCCTACTCGTGCCTCCTTTCTCCATGTGTGTCATGGCTGACTGATCTCACATCACAGGATCGTCACATTTGCCAGCCACCACACTCTTTGTGGACTCCATATTCCCTGAGGACCATTTTCTGGTAGTGTGCCTGTGTTTTTTCAGTTCTTTACTATTTGTGTTTTATGATTTGGGGATCATAAAGAGGCAGTTGTGTTGTGATTATAAACTATTGCCACAGAAACTTCTGCTTCATTTTAGAACCTCATAATTTGATAGAAGTTCTGGTTTGAGCTTTCCTCACATCTTACTGCTGACAGTTCTAGCAGAATATGTGATCGTTATCACTTGTCCCCAGGGTACTGATGAGGACATAAAGATTTCTGTAATTGCCTAAGATCATTGTCTGCTTTATTAACTACAAATTGCTCACATAGGTACACGTACTTCTGCCAAGGGATTTTCTGACTCCAATGGCTGGAAAGTCATGTGATGCTGATTGAGCTTTAAGAATAACAAAATATTACGTTGGAGTCATTACTTTTGTTAACTTATGTTTTAAGGCTGTCTTTGTATAGAGAAAAGGGTAAAATGATAACAGGCAATCCCCTGTGAAACCTAGGGAGACAAGCTCTCTCTCTGTCATCCTTCCTTCCCTTGCTGATGGTATTGAATAGCAGTGTTGCTGATATGCTGTCTCTAAGCACTGCTCATCTTGAAGTGTGGGCAACTGCAGACTCTGCAAACAGTAGCTGATGGCCAGTACGGAAATCTGTTTTGTTTGTTTTGTTTTTTCTTGAACTGATAGCTGTGTGGAAGTTATTTACAAGTTCAAGGCCATATAGCCCGTCAGCCTCCAGAGTGAAACTAGTCTCCCCACATCTAGTTTAGAGTATTTTGTATTGTTCCACACGCTCAAAATTTGTTTGAGAGATGGTAAATATAAATTTTGGAAGAGAGATCAAAGAAAAATGTGCTCTGTAAAAGAGTTATTTTGAGAACTCCAAGTCCTCACAGATTTAAGTTCACAAAGTATAATATACAAGCACAGGCGTGTGTGTGTGTGTGTGTGTGTGTGTGTGTGTGTGTGTGTGTGTGTGCGCGCGCGCGCACGCACACACGCCACAAATATTTTCCAAGAACTTAGATTAACAGATATGAAAATTATATATTCTAGACAAACACTAGACTGGCTTAAAGTTGGGGATGAATGAAAGTGTGTGTATTTGAATTCTTCTACGAAGGAATTTTAAAACTTTAGCAACTTCATAATTCTTTCAGGTTTTTCTTTTTCTTACTGAAATTAACATTTAAGTGCTATGTATAATTCAGGCAAAATTGTTCATCTTTCATCGTATCCCCAAGAAAAATTTAGTATAATCAGTTTACTGAGGCTACCTCAACAAAGTATCACTAACTGTGTGTCTTCTAGTAGAATTTACTGACTGACAGTTTGAAGGCAGTGTGGCTGAGAGGGTGGAATCAGCAGGGTGATTCCAACTGACAATTTTGAGGAGAGCTCTTTTCTACTTATACCTAACAGCTTGTGGGTGGCTTGCTGACTGTCTTTAGCATCTATTGTTACATAGAAATGTTACCTTGTTTGCAATTTATTCTCATACCACATTCTTATTTAAAAGGTGGCATTCCATCTCCTGGGGAAAGGTTATTATTCTCTTTGCTGTGGTTCAGAACTATTAAACACATGCTTCTACTGTAGCATTTTCATTTATTGAAACAGCCTTTATATCTGATTTTTCTGACTAACTGGAGAATATGGATACTGTTGTACCTTATTCACAAGACAACATATTATTTGTTTTCTCAGTACCCAGTGCAGTGACCGACACAAAATGCTCTAGATATTTTGGATATACAATGAAAGTTCATTAAAGTAGAAATTGGCACACAGGAGTTCACAGAGGCATATTCTTTTAAAATTAGAACAAATCTCATATCAAATTTTATGTATTTATCATAATACTACATGTTCATCAATTATCTGTTAATCTACACCAATATAAAGTGATAAACAATAAACCCAAAATAGTGTTTGTTGAGAAGATAATTTTAAGGATAATAGAAAAGCCAAAATGTATTTATAAGATAATTATCATTACATATCTTCAAATAAGTTTAAGCATTATAATCAGATAAGTCACTCTGAGAAATCTTTACTGTGATAATATTATTCTAAGAAATAAATAATGAACAATATTTATCTCAGTATATTTTATCTGCTATTTTTCAGAAACAAATGGCAATGAGTTTGTCACTCTTTGCTATTTACTAAATACTGCAACTCTAGTTCAAGTCTCTTTTAATTACAAAATCACATGCTCAAATATATATCCAAAGGTGATCTATAGAGCATATGATATCTGCCTAACCATTTATGAAATACTTGGTCTTACCTGTGTACTCAGAAAGGATGCTATGTATTATAAGATTAGACTCTGTACACAGTTCCAAGACACATGAGAATGTGTATTATGTAAGCTATAGAGGCACAAAGATTGTGCGAGTGCTTTACGAAGCCAGAGAAAGTTTCACAAGGAATTTGTTCTGGGCTTTGAGCTATGGCTACTGAATGGTGACAAAAGAACAGCTGACTTCCGTGGGAAAGGCCTGCTAGCCTTAAGTTTGGACGACTCTAAGAGGGTGGTGAGACTGTCTCTTTCGCTTGCCTTTGAACGGACATCTGAAAGGTCAACTATATCATGCAAAAAGGAGAGAGTCCAACTGGAACTAGTCTAAAACTTATAGCGTCTGGACCCAAGAGCTGTAGCCTCACTTCCTGCCTAGGCTCTGACTAGACTGATTGTGACACCTGATTTTAGAAGTTCAGAGTGCACAAGAAAGGATAGGGATGGGCTCAGGGATAGAGCACTTGCTTAATGTACACAAAATTCTGTTCCATCCCCACCACTGAGAAAGGGGACAAGAAAATGTGCTGTAAGTTCAGAATTCAAGCAGAAAATTTGATCATTTTCAGGAGCTTCCTGGGAGACTGGGGGAGGGCAAGATTCTCTGTGCCCAAGAAGCCATCTTTTTCCTTCTCGTTAAGCATCTCCACCATGTCAGATAATGAGTCAGAGAACCATAAGGCTTTTCTTTGTGCCCACTTGTTTACCTCTGAACTTCAGCACAGACTCCACATAGACAGAGGCTATGGAAATACAGCCCAGGTCTTTGTGTTTCAGAGCAGAGGCAAAGTTGGCTTCCATGCCCTGTATCAAGCAAAGTTCAGTGTAGCAGGATATAGGGTCACTGATGAGGTCAAATGTCAGAGGTTAAGATAAAAGCTTGTATTTATTATCTCTGAAGTTATAAATGTAGTGTCTTTCCACCATTCCTCTTCAGCCACATAATCACATTTACTGAACTACTTTGAGTAGCAAACTGCATGCCAGGCCCACTGCTAGACAGCAGTCACAGAATACAAGCAAAACAAAGGCAATCCTTTTGATAAGGGCTGCATTTGGGGGAGGAAGAATAATAAATAGAAGACTGTATCTTGTGCTAGGTGCTGTAAAGGTGATAAATGGGAAGTGACAGCAAGTTGCTCAGTTGAGAAGACTCTAGATCTGGGAAGACTGGCCAGAAGCACGCTGGGGCATGAATGCTAAGCAGAAGCCTTCAAATATCAGCTGATGTAAGGGTAACAAGAGCTACCTTTAAAGATTTATTTATTTTTATGGTCTCTGTTCACCTGCATGTATATATTGCGCTGTGTGTGTATTGCCCCTGGTATCCAGAAGAGGGCCTCATAACCACGCCCGGAACTGGAGTTAAAGACACTTTGAGCCAATGTGGGTGCTGGGAACCAAACCAGGGTCCTCTGCAAGATCAGAAAGTGCACTTAACTGATAAGCCATCCTTTCAGGCCTCACACTGTTTTATTTCTATCTCACAACAAATGTTATCTAGATACCATTTAAGTAGGAAGAATATGAAAGTAGGAAAAGAAAAAGTATAGATGATTATGTCTTTTAATGTGAGTACTAATAACCAGGGAGCCCATAGAGAAGTAAGCTTTTCTAATCTGCCTTACCACGTCACTTCCTCAAGACTGACAAAAATCATCTTAACTGTCTAAGCCTTAGTTGCCTTCTATATCAGAAGCATAAAGACCCATCTCCCAGAAGGATCTGCTGGTATTAAATAAATTAGTAAGCTGCTTAGCACCAAGATCAATTTGGTAACCTTCTCTTCACTGTTAGCTCACTTGCCTCACGTTTTCATTTTCAGTGCCAGGCTGAAAGGCAACATGGAGTATCTGGGATATGAGGTAATTACTTGGTAGCTGTGTGTTTCTGAGCTGTAAATTGTAGAGGTCACCTCAATTCCAATTCTGCCTAATAGTCCATTTAGTGCTATTAAAGGTCTAGAGAGACCCAGTGCCCTTTCATCAGCAGCATAGTTGTGCAGCAACACAAGTGTCTCTCACTGAGCAAGGACAAACCTGACTGAGGTGAGGTGATCCTGGACAGAAGTCAACAGGGCTTGCATCCTCCATCAACAATGGACAATATTTATCCTTTGTCAAGGCTGAAAGGCAGAGAGAAGCAAGCCTGCTCATTTGTTTTCCTCTCACTAAAAACCTTGAATTTCCTGAGTGGCCTGGAGTTGTGTTGCCTCAATCCAAAATTGATTAGCAAGATGTCAGGGGTACATGGACTTAGTACTGCCATGGCAAATACCAAACAGATAAAGAGCTAACTGCTTCAAATAGACTTGCCTTTTGCCTCCCTTTCTCTACCTGGCACTTCCAGTAAAATATAGTGGTTTGGTCTGTGGCATGGACTCTAGGTTCAATCCTGAATACCTAGCAGTAGATTTAGTCACTATAAACTTCTAAACACTTTCCTCTTATTCATCATAACTTCTGGAAAATATAAAATATAAGAACTATAAAATTCAGCTTAATGTCAAAATAAAAGTGCAAAAGTGAGCTGGGCAAGTGGATGGTGTAAGCCTTTAATCCCAGCACTCAGGAGGCAGAGGCAGGTGGATCTCGTGAGTTTGGCACCAAGGCTACACAGAGAAACCCTGTCTTGAAAAAAAAAAAGCAAAAGTGGGCTTATTCTTTTCCCACCCACCTCTGACTACCAGATCACTCCTCCCTGATTCTCTGGCAGCCAAAGAAAAATAAAAGCAAGCCTCACACCATGTGTTCCCACTTAACAGGAAATTTTTGATTTACAAAGCAAAATTAAATTATTTTTTAAATGGAAGCATTGTCTGTTTTTGCTGTGTCTATGGTACCAGTATCTGCCCTACTTTATTTCTTCCTTCTCTTCATCCCTAGGGGATCCATTGTTATAAGATGTTTCTGTGTGTTTCCTAGGGAAAATATGCCCTTTGGCTTCTCACCTGAGGCTCTTGTTTAAATTGTCAACCAGGGTAAGATGAGAATTGAGGAACACATTTGGTTTTTTTCCAAGCCTTGTTGAGAACTGCTTCTCTCTTTCTCTCTCTCTCTCTCTCTCTCTCTCTCTCTCTCTCTCTCTCTCTCTCCCTCCCTCCCTCCCTCTCTCTCTCTTTCTCTCTCTCTCATAACCCATACACAAATAGTATTCTTTCAATCACCTTTGTAAGCAGTGTTCTTCTAGACCAGCAGTTCTCAACCTATGGGTTGCAAACCCTTTGTGGGTCAAATATCAGATATCCTGTATATAAAATATTTATATTATAATTCATAAAAGCCACAGCATTACAGTTATGAAGTAGCACAAAATAATTTGGTTGAGGGTCATTGCAACATGAAGAGATGAATTAAAGGGTCACAGCATTAAGAAGGTTGAGAACCACTGATATAAGCCTTATACGGAAAGCAAATAACAAATAAGGCCCTATTTTTTTAGAGATTATAGTACAGTAAACTCAAAACTTTTACATGGAAAAGCTTAACCACACCAAGTCGTAGGTCCTTATTTTATAACAGTTGTGCAGGAAGAGCCAGTAACCTCAGTGTTCAGAAAGGACTTCTCAGAATGGTGCAGCTAGAGAAAAACAGGAAAAAATCCTGAAAAGGGAGCATCCTAGTGAGGCAATGCCTTAACAAGTGAGGAAAGAACTATTGTCACTGGTCTTTGTCTCACTGAAGGGATGCTTTATTTTGAATCTCCCCAATAGAATAGAATCTGGACACCTAGTAGCCTTTTTATGCTTCTGTTACACATGTGTCCACATCTTTAGAATAGATATGCTGGCACCCAGTTAGAGGCTTATGATGAGTGACCAATAAAAACTGATACTCGTTTGGCTAACATAACATGCTGTAAGTCAGGGCTGGCCCAAAGATGCTGCACTGCCCTTTATACCCACTTCATGATGAATATTCTGATAGTTGTGGAGTAATGAACTTGTGTGAGGGGCTTTGGACATCGCTCAGTAGTTAAGAGAGCATGCTGTTCCTTCAGAGGACCCAAATTTGCTTCCAAGCATTCATAATGGACAATTTGTAACTTCCTATAACTCATGCTGAAGAAGATCTGACATTGTGGGCCTGTCGAGGCACCTGCCCTTGTGCACATCTGCATGCACTCGCGCACACGTGTACATCCTGTTAAAAAAAAAAAAAGGTTGACAAATATGTCTTTATACCTACCACTCTTATCTTTATTTCTTCTCTGCCCCTCTCCCTCTTTCTTTTGTTCTCTCTCTTCTTTTCTCCCTCTCTCTTGCCCCCTCTTTCCCTTTGAATGTGTGTATATGGGGGTGAGCATTGTTTTCAAGGAGCTTATTTGGTCCCAAACTCAACCTGATGGAAGGTCTGCATAGTGGGAAACTTGTTTCACAATTATCTCACCCCATCATCCTACTGCCTCAAAAGTCAAATCTAGTTTTAAGGCTGTCAAGTCTTCTGTTAGAGGCCCACTTGAGAGGTCAGAAGATTTATCTCATGGACTGATCTAAATAGTGAGCCAGTTGGGGGAGAGGGATTTCTCAACACTTTCTGAGGAAGAGTAGACATTCCAGTAAAATGTACCTCCTGGGCCCAAGTTAAGTTGCAGATGTACTACTAAAACTTGCAGTATATCAGTGGACCAGATATACTGGAGATATACCAGGGACCCTTAGTCTTTTCTTTATAATATACCTCTCACTAGAGATAAGTCCGTGCTTTGGTTTGAATTTCCTTGCACTCATTTCAGCAGGAGGTCCACTAGGCTTGTGTGAAGGTGGGACTCCAGGAAGCTACACAGGCTCTGTTGAGCATTCGTGGCAGCAAATGGCTTTCTTTAATGATTGGCAACATCATCGTCATTGTTGCTGCCCCCTGCTGGTGTTTTTCTCACTGGGGTGGATCAATGCTTCAGATAATGAGCTCACACTAAGGATTATAATTTTGTTAGACATAAATCCCCAAACTCTGCAAAGAACAACCATTATATGTTCATGCTTTGTGGATGCAGAAACTGCAGCGTGTATTATCGACCATGACACCCAAACATTAGCAGAAATGGGGCGAGCTGCTCTGAGTTAAACCTGAGGATTTTAGCTATGCCTGAATGTGTGGCTTTAGCTAGGCTTTAAAATGTGAAGCAGGCTGTGTTTATATCCTGTTCCCTTTACCAGATCATTTAGAAGGATTATGCTACATAAATTCTGCAAGTATGACTTAATGGTCTCCTTCCAAAAGCCACTGATGGTATGGAAGAAGGGAGGAAAAGAATGTCTTAAATTCGAAGAATTACTATGGTGAATTTCAATGGTAAACCACAAAGCTACCCAGTTCTCTTGAGGAAACCAACATGCTGGAGGAGCCAAAACTGTAGAATACCTCCCACTTTGAGCTTGAGAACAATGAAACAATTGATAGGTTTCTAGTGGCCCAGGAGTGGCCGCAGTACAGCAGTCATCAGATATCCACTAGCGTTTGATCCAAACCTGGTGCTTGCTGTATTTTCAGGGTGTGTTGCCCATTCTGTAGTGAATGTTGCCTTTGAATTGTGGGGTGGGTGGCCCTGCCTATGAGGCAGAAGTGCTTGTCCCCTCTTCTGGCTCCTATTCTCAGCTCAATAGTTAAATTGTACTTGACCTTGGGCACTTACAAACCTCAGCTTTGCTTTATCTATAAATAATTCCCATGGTCCCTTCAGTTTCTAAAGTTACCGCGTGTTTGGTTTCTGTTGCTTTTTCTTAAATATACCCTTTTTTTGATTTTCATATTAGAACTTCTGGGTTCAGACTTCATAGCCTTTATCAATATAGTACACTGTAAGAGAAAATATATTATCAAATATAAGTAAATATATACTATACTATCAAGGAGAGATGCAAAAAGCAAGCTGTATGTATATGTCAAGAAAGCTTAAGCACTCAAATCTGCTAGACCTCAGGTGTTTATGGGAATGCTCTGCATTAGCTGTCATGCCAAGCATGGGGAAAAACACTGTGGACTGTTTGTGACTCGCTTGTGTGAAACAGAAAAGAGGTCTACAAAGGCAAGACAAATAGGACTGTCTTTCCAAATAGCAAGTCAGGAGGAGCAATCCAGAGAGCAGTGTGGCCCAGTGGTTTCTGCTTGAGTCCCTGCTTCCGTGTTCCTGCTCTGACTTCCTTTAGTGATTGTGATCAGAGGGTTGTAAACTGTAATGAACCCTTTCTTCCCAAGTTCCTTTTGGGCATGACGCCTTATCACAGCAATAGAAACCCTAACTAAGACAATATGTATCTATTAAACTGCAATAAAATGACTATTTATATAGATAATATCATTCAAGTGCTAGAAGTGTGTGCAGACTTGGGTAACTTTTAGAGAAACTAGCACAGAATGTCTCTGTTCCTTGACTCTCCTGCACATCCCCTAGTGTCATTCCCACCCTCCATGATTCTCTGTTTATGGGGGAGAGAAAATTGGTAAACCTACCCATATTGAGACGTAATGGACTTTGTTATGTTTTCCCGGAGCGACCTAATCCCCTCTGTTTATTTGAGCTCAGGGTGATTCTGGGTTGGGTTTTATAACTTCATTAAGGAGTTGACCTTGGGGAATGTTTGCAGGTTAATCATATACCTGACCTCTCTCCATTCTCACCACCCAAAACAAATACAAAGGGCCGTGGAATTGTTTCAGCATTCTTAATGGAACCCCACTAGCCTCCTAAACAATAACGTCCCTGATGAACTGCAGTGTGAGAGCATAGCTTCAGAGAGAAGATGATGTTGGAACTCTCTGTTACCTCTCCACACATACTGAAGAAACAACCCACAGAAAACCTGCACCTAAGAATCAACTCAGTGTGTGTTTCTCCTCACCAGGCCACCCAAATGTCACAGAAAAAATCAACAAAGATTTCTGCTGTAGCTTGCAGAGTTAATATCTCCCAAAGGCTCTTGTGTTGAAGACTTGTTCCCCAGGTATAAGAACTATTAGTAGATGGGGCCTAAGAGAAGGACTTTAGATTATTTTGAACATGCGCAACAGGAAATTTGTCCCTCTCTCCCAACTCCTACCTGTTCCTTATTTTGATTCCTGACTATGGGAAACATTTTGCTCTGCCACAAAGTCCTTGTCATTACTGTCTGACACTTCCACCAGAGGCTCAGTAGCAGAAGTCAGGATTAGGGTTTCATGAGACTTCTACTGTATCATTTAGAGAAAGCAGTTCTGTTCACAAACTGGGATTTCTAAATCACAGACCCTGGAATTTTAGGAACAACTTGGGAGGGATGGAGGTGGCATTTCTTACACATCTAACCCTTGGTTCTCCTGATTTCATACTCATTTAGAGTGTAGAGTAACGCTAGAATATGGCGTCCTTTCCTTTCAGAAAATGCCCACTAAAATCATACCACAATTATACTGTCAACGGGCTGATTTATCACATAGTTTAGCACCTCCTAGAGCATGTAAAAAATCAAGCTAACATTAGTGGGTCCAATTTATTCATGCCTATGAGGTGAAGGGAATTTTGCTAGCTATGGTACATAACCATAGATTCCAATTTTAAACCATAACTATAAGGCAGTTACTTGGAAAGTATACTTTATCTATACTGATGGAGTTTGAGTCTCCAAAGTCTTTGTTTTCCAGTGTCACATGTACTGATATTCAGCATTCATACCTGCCTCTGAAACTGGACTCTTTCTGTTCTGTCACCGGGTTTCCAACTACAAAATCTTATTCAATCATCAAAAATGTAAGATATTTACATGAATAAGATAAAATGACATAAAAAAATAATTTTTGTAAAAAAGAGACTCCTTGTATTTAGGCAGTTTGAAGGTGACTATGTTTTTGGGAAGTTGCTCAGCTGAACTAAGAAAAAGCTTGATTCTGCCCCAGCTATGGTTTGTCTTCTGCAGTAGGAAGCAATCCCATATCTATACATTGGCCCTGTTCTAGCCCACCACATTAGGTTAGGAAACCTGCCCACACTTGGGCCCCAGTTCTAGTTCACCATTTGAGATTGGGGAATGTTCCCACACTTTGACCCCAGCTTCAGTTCACCATTTGAGGGTAAGGAGTATGCCCCACGCTTTGGTTCCAACATCTGGTCTCCATTTGAGGTTTGAGAACATACTGAGACTTCAGCTCCCACCCAGCGCAGGTCATCCTGAGAGGTCAGGGAGTCTGCAGAGAATCTGGCCTCACACCCTGTCTCCACTCAAGGCCTGAGCCTCTCCACAGTTCTTCCTTGTTTATATAATACCCAAGGGCAACATAACAGTCTTCTTTGGTCCTTCACTGTTCCAGCCGCTTTTCATCTTGCCTTTTCCCTTCTTTTCCATAATCTATCTTCTGCATTTTACTTGTTCCCTAATAACACACACTACCATAGTGACAGATTTCTATGACTCAACCCCCAGAGAGATGAGACTGTTCCATACTATTTGAGTGCATATCTTTACCAGTATCTTCTTGGTCTACCTTTAACTACAACTCTCACATCTTGGCCCACATGTGCACACACTCCTTTTTTCTCTGCTTCCAATCCTCCTGCTGTGTGTGTCCCACTTTTCTACTTCCTATCTGATAACCCAATAGGGCTCACCAAACCTGCTATGACTTTTTTCTCTTTATGGTTTTCCACTCATATCCTCAATAACTAATATCCTAGTGCATAAGTACTATTGGTGCCATTTTATTCCTCAAAACAGTTGATATTTAAGTAATGAATGTTTTGTAGTCAACTGGCACTCCTTTCTCATTGTGCATTTGCTAGAGACTACAGCTATAGACAATAATCAGTGTGAAGTGGAGATCTGGGGAAAGGGTCTGGTGTTGGAAACAAACCAGTAAGTGAGAGAACAGCAATCCTATGGCGAGTGCCAAGTGCACTGTGGCTATATCCACTTATACCTAAGCTATGTAGAGACAAAGAGAAGAGAGAACCTGATGTTAGAACCTTAGCTTAGCTGAGTGTTGGAGTTGGGTGTATTGCTGTGAGCAAACATCGAAGTGGTGGCTTAGAGCAGGCGTGATAAAAGGGACTAAAAAAACATGGAGAAAGAAAAAGGAGAGCACAGATCACATGGAAGATGATGCTGGCCCTGAAGAAACTCCCCAGCATCACAAGAGAAGGAACTGCTCATGAGAGAACATAAACAAAGAGAGCGCTGGAAAACAGAGAGAGGCTGTACTAAGAAAAGCCCTGGAAACTAAGAAAATCGTAAAGAAACAGGTGAAGAGGACGGTCACAGAACGATAATGTAAGGGAAAACTAGGTCATGAGTTCTAATTGTTCCCAGTATGGAAAGAAAAGTAGAAGGATTGAATCAATAGAATTTTTTAAGTCCCAGCAAGATTCTGAGTATTAAAATAAAGTTTTATTCAGATGAACATGCAATTCTGAAATATGAATTAAAGAGAAACTAATATTTGTGGACATACATAGACACAGTTTCTGAGTCATGCTGGCATGTATATGTGTTTGTATATATGAGTATGTGTGTGTGATGTATATGTGTATATATACATATATATGGGACTTAAACTTTGTATCAGTAAACTAATTGCTTTTCTTCTTTTTTTCTGAAAATGCTAAACAACAAAATTCTACACAGAAATGTGTAATTCTACATATAAGAACATACTAATCCCTTATCAACTTATATGTCATGTTCCTGAGGACCCTAGCCAAAGAAATGCCCCCACCTCTTGTCATGGTAAGCAAGCTTGTTACTGCTGTCAGTGCTTTAGGAAGGTGTCATCATAAAATATATTAGCATGTCTCCTCTGCAAGAGGCCATGTCTCTCCTTGCACACGTGCAGCTCTGAGTTGGCTGAGGTGGTAGGCAAATGCATTCCTGCGAGGAGCTGTCCTTCTCAGAAGTCTCGTAAGGTACCCTTTCTATGTTTGCCACTGAATAAGCTCCCTAACATTTGAAAGTACCTGCTACATCTTGAGCCCATTGTAGATGCTTGCTTGATATTTTAATGCTTCAAAGGTCAGTTTCTCAGAAAACATGCCCTGATCACTTCACACAGCACAGAAAGGCAGCCCCCGCTTCTGTGCCTGCCAAGCACGATGGGAAGGAAGGGAGCATACTCCTGCTTCCCTGAGGAAACTGTCACTTTCAGATACTGGAAATTGTGAAGCAGCAGGTGTCCAGACTTAGCGCCTCCCTCCTCAGTGGGGGGCGGTGTTGAGCACTACAGACATGCTGAGAGGGCTAAGACCCACACCCAATTTGTCTTTCCTTCTCATTTTTAAATATCTTGACACAAGTTCAAGTTCCAAGCACATGCACGTGCGTGCGCGCGTGCACACACACACGCTTTTTTCCTTTCTTATCCTCCACGTCCCTTCAACATGATTTCAATTAATTGCCACCAGTGTGTGTGTGTGTGTGTGTGTGTGTGTGTGTGTGGTGTGTGTGTTAACGGGAAGGGTAAGTTCACTCTTCATGCATGCAGGAATGCTGCAGAATTAGAAGGGAAAATAAAGAGATGGTTAGATCTAGGAATTTTTAAATGGTCTTCAATTCCCATAATAGGTATGGGTACATGAACAGACATGATTTCGAACAAACTTCCCCTGATCTATCAATTCATAAATCATCAGAAAATGTGTGGTGTGGTGTGTGTGTGTGTGTGTGTGTGTGTGTGTGTAAAACTTGTGGGGCCAATAGTAAGAGAGCACTGATTCTTATTCATAGCATCTGACTATTTAAAAATAACAACTGATTTTCTTTCTCTTGGGTCAAGTCAGAATTATATAAAGGGTGTGTTTGTGCAAATTTACAACTTGAATAATTGCCATGCTTATTGTACTCCTATGAATTCCTACCCTGCAATCACCCTACTTCATCCCACTGAAGAGAATTTGTATTTGGTCGAAAACGCACTCCTCCCAAAAGCATCGTAGGAGGCCAGGGTTGGGGGCTACTAATCAGTGCTAGTCACAGACTGGTTACCAGGGTGTGCACTGACTTTCCTACAGTGACTGAAATTGTTTTCTGCTGGTGATACAGCATAGGAATAGATAAAGGGAAAGAATTATTATTGTATAATATGATGGATTTTTTCTTCCAGTTTGACAAATACAAGAACATATCATCATCATTGCTACCAGACGATACCCAGTGACTTGGAAGGAAGGCAAACACTGGTAAAACACAACAACAATGGCTATAGAGACAAAGTACAAAGGGAAATTATTGTTGCAGATAAACATGATATGGCCAGTGAGTCAGTCATGCTTGTGTGCTTATAGTTATGCCAGAGAACCCACTTTCTCATACTGAATGGCCAAGTCAGACTCTTTCTTTGTGTCTGAGAACATCCTGGATGATATATTACTATGAGAGTTTCATAATCCTATCTGGTCAGAGTCCAACTAAATGAAGTCATGGCTGCCTTCTGCTTACGCTGGAATACTACCAGCCATGATTATCTCTCCTGCCAGTTATAAGTCCAGACCTGAAGTTCCAATAGTTCCTAACTGTTTGCAGCTAAAGCATTGTCCAAGGTAACACTTGTAGGGCTGTCAAGAGAATTGATCTCTTAAACTATGAATTGCCACAAATATTTGTGAGAAGAAAATATTGAATGTGCTCCAGTGCGTGTGTTGTCATTATCACACACATGCTGCTGGTATCTATGTAGAACAAAATTAAGGATAAAGAAGACAGTCCTTATCTTCATGAAAGTTGTGAGCCAGCAATAGTATCACATAAGCAGCAACAATAGTTTGACAAAGAGCCTTGAGAGAAGACTAGGTTATTTCTCACAGGCTGCACTAGAGACGTTAAACACGTCCTTGTGGGTCAGTGAGAGCATATCGTAGATGATTAACGAGGAGGAAAGGCCTACCCTGACTGTCAGTGGTAGCAGCCATTGGCCTAGAATCTTGGATGGAACAAAAAGGGAAGAAAGCAAAAGCAAGCCATGTGTTAGCATTCATCTCTCTGTGTGTGTCCTGGTCCAGTGAAGTGACCAAGCTTCCACATACTACCAGCACAGTGGAGCTGCCACTGACCTATCTTACCCACCATGATGACAGTATCCTTCCAGACAATGAGCCACTGTTGTTTGTCAGATGTTGGTCACTATGATTCTTTAAAAGAGAGTAGTTAAGATTAATCGCATTTGAAGAGACTGTAGACATTTGAAATATCTACTTGAAAGAAGCAGTAGAGCAAAACTGTAATGTGTCATGTTGCACTGGACTTAGAACTGGAGGTCTGAATCATAACTCTACCATTATAATTTTCCATATGCCTTTAGATCTTTCTTTCCATGGTGGTAAATTTAGAATTTGAATGGGTCGTCTTTTGTAAGAGATCTTCCAACTCTGATATGCCCTGATTCTGTAAATGCTTCAGGAAATATCAATACTATGCCCTCCTTGCATTTTTATATTTCACTTTATGTTTGCTTGGTTAATGTTTTTTTTTATTTTTATTTTGTTGTTCTGTTTTGAGACATTATGTAGCCCTGGCTAGGATGTAACTCACCATGTAGACCAGGATGGCATGGAACTCACAGAGATCCACTGAGTGCTGGGATTGAAGGCATGCACCACCAAACTGCAAACTTACTGTTGTTTCGTTTTGTTGTTTTTTGAGACAAGGTTTCTGCTGGCCATGTTCAGTCTACTCCTTTCTCTCTCTGCTCTGGACTCTTTCAGATGCTTCTAACTGTTCTCTCTCCCATATCTACATTAAAAACCTTTCCCCTAAACATACTGGGGTTCGGTCACGTCCTGAGTCTATATACCAACCACAATTACCTTATGTTATCAGTAATAAACAAATTCTCACAGGTAGCATTTGAATGACAGAACAGATGTTAGGCTCCAGAAAAATTGACAAATGGCTCATAAATAAGCAATGAAGTCTCCGCTAATAAATAGCACACCGTTCTATTTAAAATTACTTAAATAAGGAACTGGAGAGATGGCTTAGCAGTTAAGAGCCTTTGCTACAGACCAGATCCAGTTGTATCGCCCACATTGGGTAGCTCACCACCACCTATATCTCCAACTCCAAGGGATCTTATGCCGTCTTCTGTCCCCCATATGCACAAAGGTGCACATATATGCACATAGACATTTCAGAAGGTGTTCTCAAATATCTTATTGCTGAGACTAGACCTCAGGAGCATCTGTGAACACCAGGAATATTATTTCCATAGTTGACTTGGATTTAATTACATCTTCCCTCATTCCCTGAAAGCCAGGAACAAGTTCGCTTTATATAAGCATGAGTCATAGGGGGGTTAATGGGATGCCATAATGGATACAAGTTTTATTAGAAAGTAGGATATGGGAATAATTGGCAAGTCTTCCAACAGTCTCCAAGACAGTCCATTATCTTGGGATCTGGAAATCTTTTGCAGAAAACTTCTCCACTGGGTTTCTGAGTTGTGTTTTCTTATAAAATACAAACATTAGAAGCAATAATTATAACAATTCTTATTATAAAATAAACACCTAGGTTTTAATATAAATTATTTCAGCTATAAATTTAGCTTAGGTGCTTTTCTGTTTTGGGTTTTAAAGTCAATCTTTTATTGATATTTTTTTACAAAAAAGTTGGAGATGCAGGCAGACAAGACATGACAGCCTTCCTCATGCAGACTGGTGCTTCTTCAGGCTGGTCACACGGGGACAGCTAACAGTAGCGTCTCAGCAAGAGATTCTCGTTATAAAGGAGATGCTTAAATATCTCAGTAAAAGCAAGCGTTTCTCAGGCAGGACCTAATACACAGTTCTTACTCTTGTTTGGAGAGTTGCTTAGAGTTGCAAATTATATATTAACCTCAAATCTGCTGCCAGCACCACCTCTGTTATTTGTGTACTCCATCAATAAATCATGCCTTTTCAATAATAGACTCATCTCATCAACATTTTGGTCTTAAAATTATAAATCTCTACCTTGTATAAATAATACATGGAAATGTAGATGGTATCTGCAAAGTGATTTCTTATTGACCCCATAATGGTAATGAAATGTGACATTTAGTTGGATGAGTTCTTTATTAAATCTAGAAATGGATCCTCAGATGTACTGAATTCTTCTCTTTAGGCCTGTTATGGGGACCAGTGACAAAAATCTGAGGGCAAAAGACCAACTTGAAGTCCAAAGGATAGGTTTAGAGAAACAACTCTAAAAGGCACAAGGGGGTTTGTTTGCATTTTAGATTTTCTGGGTCTGTGCAACACTCTGTAGACTGTCAAGGTTTCTCACTAACAAACTGAAAACAAATAAGAGATGCTTGGGTCAATTAATAAATACAGTTGGGAATGTTTTGTCAAAGTTGACTAAAATAAATATAAAATTTGCTAAAAAGAAAAACAAAAACAAAAAACAAAAACCTATAAATTTAGCCGAGCATAGTGGCACACACCTTTAATCCCAGCAGATCTCTCTGACTTCAGGGCCATCCTGGTCTACAAAGTGAGTCTAGGACAGCCAGGGCTGCTACACAGAGAAGCCCTGTCTTGGGGGGGTGGGGGGGAGACTATATGTTACAAGGCAGACTGCTGTAATTTTTATTTTTAATTTGGAGGTGATCTGGAGACCCATCTGGTCCAAAGTGATGTCAGATCCAGAAGAGCAATAGCAAAAAATTGTAGGACAGGAGGAAACCAGAAGCCACAGAACAAGTTTACTACTGGCAGGCACCTGGTGAGGCAGCTGACACAAGCATGGCCGGCACAGGTCTCTGGTAACGTCACACTTTACTCAAGGAAGGTAGAAGGGGACCATGTAACTGTTAGAGAGACCACACCACCAATCTAGGAGCTGTTCCTGTCTGATCACTAAGGAGGTGAGAGATGCCTCTTACTTTCTCATTACTTCTATCCTGCGCCCTTTTCCATCTTTCCTAGTTAGTGAGTGTCATGAGCCTGCCCCAGGATCTTGTCATACTTCCCTCATGGCTCCTCCTTGTTTCTTTCCCTCTTCAGTGCCATCAGGTTCGTGTTAGACCTGGGACATTTCATATATATTTCCTGTTGGGACACTCTTCTTATAGACACCACTCTGCGAACATATCCCATCACCCTTTACTAAAAGTTATCTGATATGGTCGTAACAATAGTAAAGTGTCTCTTTAACATTTTTTCCTGGTGTGGTAGACTCTGGATCACACTCCCTTGATGAGGTTATTTGGTTTAATACTCTAAAAGAGGCTCTATGAGAATGCTGATGTGGTAGCCTACCCTTAAACTCTTAGATTCTGTAAGGTAGAAGCAAAAGGATCAGGAGTTCAAGTTCATCTTCAGCTATAGAGCAAATTAGAAGCCAGGTTGGGGTATATAATACCCTACGTCAAAAAACTATAAGGACCAAGTAGTATTTTTTAATCTTTTCTGTACTAGAGCTAAGTCCCTTTTGTGATATATATTTATATAATTGTGTTATATGTGTTATATAAATATTTATATGTATATGAATACATATATATGTATATAACATACATATACAGGTGTGTATATATATAACATACATACAACAACAGGTGTTGTGTTGTTTTTTATGTTGCCTGGAATTTTTTTATTTCAAATTCTTAATTATTTCATTGTTATAATACCTTACTTATTTTATGCCTTTGACATCTTCAAGATTTTTCTTAGAATATGGTGATTGTTTAAAGTATTTTATTAGTTCTGAAAATTATGTTTTCTTACAGTTTATTGTTGATTTACATTTAAATTTTTCATGTTATTTTGTTTTACCCCCAAAGTGGGTAATGTGATCTTCATTTGTCTCTGCATTTAGTGTTTGACTTTTTTTTTTTTTTTACATTGAGGGCAACGAAGATAGAAAGCAAGATACAAGGTCTAGCTACAGATGCTCCTGAACAGAAGGGGAAGGCTCACTGTGCGCTCACAGTGCTGTACTGGATGCCTGCCCCATTGTTACGGGGACAATGAGCTCGCTCCTCCTGGTAGCCTCATTATGTCTTCCTCATTGTTTCAGCAGTGAGGACCCAAAATGGGGAAGCAAGAAAGTAGCTGATCATAAATAAGGTCTTCTTCCAATCTAGCACACATGTTTCTGCTCCTGTGTAGGATCAGCCTACCGTAGCATGCACTGCTGTGTGCACTTAGCTGTCTGAGTTCCTCCAGCCTGTGTCTTCATCTGGCTTCTAATTTTCAAGAATGATTCAAAATCTGTAACTCATCAACAGCATAAATATATGTTTTTCACTGCTACACGTTTTACAATCATTTAA
The DNA here is from genome assembly GCF_964271855.1 of Acomys minous. Lineage (NCBI taxonomy): Eukaryota > Metazoa > Chordata > Mammalia > Rodentia > Muridae > Acomys > Acomys minous. The sequence continues at coordinate 26,654,721 of NC_140484.1, forward strand.
TTTTTTTCTACAGTTTCAAGAGATTTTTATGAGAAGGGGTTGAAATTCTTGTGTCCAGTCAGTCATTTTGGTCCATTCTTCAGACTAGATTCTGGAATGCTGAGTACTTGCCTACTGTGTCAGGCCCCAGAACTGGTCACGTGTAGTTTCCTAGTGTTCTTTACTAGCACCACAAATGAGTGAATTACTATAGTTAACTTAAAAACTGTGTCTACAGACCTGTGTTCTAGCCGTTCTGACCAAGTCTTTGTTTCTAGATCCGTGTTTGCATTATACCTTTTCAGAATATTTCATAGTCACATGCTGTGGTCGCTTTGTTCCACACAGTATAATCTGATAGAGATTATTCCTTTTGTGCCCACGTTCTGAAAAAGAAACAGACTTTGAAATGTTAAATGACTGTCCAAGGAATGCATAACTGATGATGTTGTAGAGAAAATATTTTAACATATGCAATAAATAATGGTGGTCAGGGACTATTCCAGACTACCACCACCACTACCCCAAAAAACCCACCATACTCTGTGCTTTAAGACTTCACTGCATAGGGCATGAAGGGAAATTCAAATTTCTTATCTGCCACCACTCTAAGTCTGTCTATAATCTAAGCCATGGTCCTACTGTTGTCCTTTCTTTCTTTTTTGCCACAACATTCACACATCCTTATTCTTTTTCAGAGATTTCAAGTAGCAAGTCTAGCTTAGTTTTGATGTGAATATATCCATTAATACGTCATTGTGTCTTAGAGACATACATCACTGAATTGGCCCTTGGGTTTAAAAAGGATTTCCCATACAGCCTCAGTGTTCAAAAAATTATTCATCTCTGCTTTTAAGATAGCTGTGTAGTATGATTGGAAATAAAAGAGACCAAAACAGATGTGTCTGCGAGGAAGCATTGACAAATGAAAACCTTGTCATCCAATTTAAGCCACGCTGAGTTCTTCTTAAGCAGCCATACTGAACTTCAGGCTTCTGAAGACTTCAGTGTCAGAAACAAAACAGCAAGCCTATGATGAGACAGGTGTACTGATCTTGTTCCTCTTTCCTTGTTCATTTCCCTCTGAGTAGGAGAAGACGAAGTCAGCAGTCCCTCAATGGCAGTGATGAGAAGAGAGGCTGAAAATTTCTGTCACCTCTCCTGAGTAAAAGAAGCTTGATTTGAATCCTTAGCTACTCTTCATTGGGCATTATTGTTAATAACACTAACAATGATAATCACTGAATGTTCACAAAGCTACCGAGACGAATATCTGGACTCTAGAACTGGAATCTCTGTCCCTTGTGTACTACCTAATGTTTATCGTCACACTAACACAAAGAAAGGGAAGTAAATAGGAGCAGTAAAATTACAATGTATTTCATTTATTGTAGGTAATTTTTATAACTGGTTTAGCCCTCCCTTCAGAATATTATAAAAGAAATATTACTGTTTCTAGAAAATATCTTATTACATCAAAATTATGATAATTAATGTGATAAGGGAACATAGTGTTAAGGAAGGTTATTAGGCAGCACAGCTTGAAAATGATAACGTGATAAAATCAAACTGAAACTTTATTTGGCTTTTTTAGGATCCCCATGGCTACGCCATACTGCCTTGCATGCCCAGCAGTGTTTAGAACCACTAGACCACTGGGTTTTTCTGTCCTATATCTGTCTACCAAATGGAGACCTCGGGCATACAGATATGTGTGTCTTAGGGTTTGCTAATAACCTGCAGTGTTTCTTCTCTGCCTCCCAACTCAACTTAGTAGATATTAACCCAAAAAATCACACTGCATGTGAGAGCTTCTGGACTTTCTTCTTTTTCTGATTGATTTTGATATATTTTGGTATTTGGTTGCCATTAAAAACATTGTGGGTTGTAAATATTCATTTCTACCTGTTCTTCCAGGTCATTCATTTTACCGCTTCTCTAAAAATTAGAGCTAAAATATATAATCACAGAGTTCTTTAGGAAGGCCAGATTTATAGCCTCCTTCATATATTTTATTTGTATTGTTAATGTGTATGTATATTTTGCCTGCATGTGTTTCTGTGTACAGTGTGTGTACAGTGTCCATGGAGGCCTGAAGAGGGTGTCAGATGCCCTGGAACTGGAGTTACGGATGTTTGTGGGCTATGACGTGGATGGTGGGAATTGAACTTGAGTTATGGGAAGAGCAACTAGTGCACTTTAACCACGGAGCCATGTCTCCATCACTCTTTGATGTTTTGTTTGAAAACTTTGACTTTGGAACCTGCTTTGTAATCTTAAAATAACTAAGTGAAGAGCTGTAGTCCATAAATTAACAGGAGATAATAATATAAGTTATAAATACCAAAAAATATAGTAAAACAGATATAAGGGAAACTGGAGCGAAGTGCAGCTAAGGAATAGAAAGCAAATAGTTATAGACTTATGCCCAACCATACAAATAATGAGATTAAATGTAAACCAAAAAGCCTAATAAAAATAAGACATAACTATATATTTCTAAACAAAACATATGTCAATTATAAAGATAAAACTTGATCACAATTAAAAAAAGATGAGATTATCATGCTGACATCATCAAAATAAAGCCAACTGGCTGCAGTAGCAAAGATTTCTCAGCTATAATACCAAAAATGCAGTCTTTAAATAACGGATTGATGAATGGCACTTGGCTCAGGAAATGGTTCCAGCCACCCTGTCCTTCCCAGTGCTTCAAGGCAGACCAGGGTGAATTCCAGCCCATTCATCAGTTCTGTTCAGGAAACTAAGATTTGTGTATTGCCTAGTGACTTTCTTTTCCTCCTCCTCTTCTTGACCTTCAATGTATCTGGCAATAACTAATATTTGTACTGAAATGTAAGCCAGTTAGATTTTTCTATATGCCATCTTAATTCTATACTAGCTTTCTAAATAAAACAGCTTGGTTCCCATCTTCCATGTGAGTAAAGTGATGCCCTGTGAGTTTCAGCTCCTTGCCCCACCTTGCCCTATGAGAAACGGGTGGTGCCTGGCTTCAGGACATGTTCTTGAACTGCAGGCAAACCCTGATTGATTTCCTCTGTTTCACTTTGTCTCTCTATACAGATTGGTGCATTAATCCCTGGTTTTTTAAGAGAATCTTTTAAAACCAGTTCTTTTCAAAAGAAGGAGGAGGAGGAGGAGGCGGAGGAGGAGGAGGAGGAGGAGAGAATTAACTCTTTGATCACACCAACATAGTCCTTAGTAAGCCCTCATCTGTCCAATCCATCATGGCTAACATGCATGTTTGCAAGTATTCCCAAAGTGGGGAAATGTACAACCCATTAGCTTCCTCATTTTGACAAGATATAAATTGTGCTTTAGCTTTCAGTGACACTCTGCTCTTATGGACTCAGGCTACTATCAATTAATGTAATTTCTAAAGTGAGTACCCACTGACCATAGTGTAACTTCTTTGTCCAGTAAGAACTGACTTGCTATTTCTCTGACCCTACGTAAATAGTGACTCACTTTAGGGAGCGTTCCTTTGAACGGGCACTTGGCTCAGTTCTGTAACTTCTCTTTCACATGTGTTTATGTGTTTGTGACTGTCCCTGAGAATGGCACAAAGCAGAAAGGACAGCAGCATCCTCCCAATGTTTTCTCTAAGCACCAAATTGCACATGGAGCACCTCCTCAGTCCCTGCCCATGGTAGCTGTGCACACAGTTAAGCTGTCGAGAAGCTTATGGTACATTTAGTGGCATCACATTTATTTATGTCAGTATATGCATTGCAAAAGACACTGAGGAAAACAAATGAATAAAAATGAACCCCTCACCAACCAATTAACATGAAGGAAACAGATTCTTTACAGAGTTATCCAGAGAAATGCAAATTCTATTCTCTTGCTAGTAATAGTCCTAGTCCCCTTGCTTGGAATATAAATTCAGTATTATATGTGCACATTAGCCTAAGACATAGAAATGGAACGTGAAGTTTGAGAAGCAGAGGAAGCAAACTGATTCACTTCAAGTGATGCATAGAGTTGAGAGGTCTAAGAGTAACACGATTTTGCTCTTTGTGGTTTGCTCTATCTCTGACATTACCTCTGTTCTCTCCCTGGGTTTTTTGGTGTATTTTAGCCCTAAAACAATTCTGCAAACAAAAATAAAGTTCATTTCCTGCCATCTACCAGAGGTAAAAGAGTTCAAAACCACCGTGTACCTAGCTGCCTTTACCACTGGTTTGGCCTGCCATAAATAACTTTATACAGGCTGGGGTATGGGTGGCTTCACGCATGAAGTAAGGTTATAATCCGTGGCCTCTGTGAGACCTGCTGGAGTTGCCATGCAAGATGCAAGATCGTGGGAAGTTGTTTAATATTAGCTATTGCAATGAAATTATTTTTTCAGATGTAATGATGAAAAGTTTCCATTTATATATTATCAGGTAATTCTGGCTTTGAAATATCATAAATAGCCAGCCACTCTGTCAGAGAAATATGGATTTTTGTCTTCAGTACCACCTTGATCCCATTTCAACTTGCAATAGTACTTCTGGTCTCCTGACAGAATAGTAGAAAGGGGTTAAATCCAGAGACTCCACAGTGATCACAGATATAGTTAATACGTCGTGTGGTGACAAAGATAGATTAGATATGCCAGCCTTGCCACCCATATAGTTGTGATAAAGGCAAAGCAAACCTATATGATCTAGTTCCTTTGAGCTTCCTTTTTAAAAATGGGTATTGTGAGCGTGTCTGTGGGAAGCACTTAGATGCTGTTTTAGTAACTGCATGAAAGACACCATTCCCTGCTTATAATTAATTCCAACAAGTGTGCTATAAAATGAAAAATCAGGGCCTCTTTGTGTCACTCCTCTCTGGCTGCTTTTATTTTTCTGAGATGTAACTCATCTTTATTTCATATGTCTCTGAAGCTCTCCCCATCTCCTGCTAGCAGCATGATCCTATGGGATCATCCTACACATAACAAATCTGTGTTGCATACCAGTTAAAAGCAGAGGCCAGTTTGAATCCACACTAGCCATTTGGTGCCTGTGATGTTCACAATGATAATTTCTGAGGCATGCGGCTGTGGTAGTTGAGCTAATACACACCAAACATCTTCAATGCTGGACAGATTACATTATCACAGTGATGGCTAGGAAAATGTATTCACCTATGCTCTGGAGTTACCTATTTGTTCGGAACTATAATTTCCTGTGGGGAAAGGATGAAGTCCTGAGTGAACAGGTGTTTTTTACATAAACACAGTCAAGCCAAGTGCTCCAATGCCTCTGACTTGTAGGAATGGCAACCGCCCCACTCTGCTCCCCACCGTCATCACCACCCATTAGGCTCAGTAACATGACAGAAAATGACAATTTTGGCTTCCTCCTCCCAAATGTGTACAGCCAAGACCACTCCCCTACAGAGATTCCTCTACCTAGACTACTTAACTTGTCCTCACTCAACTGCTTATAATGCAGTCCCTTTCTCATTCAGCTGTGTACAGTAAACCTGCCTCCTCAGTTTGGATGGCACACAGCCCGCCCAATCCCAGCTTTTCTATATGTTCCTTCTTTGTTCATTCCCTTGTTTCCCCTATCAGGTCAACTCTTAAGGTCCTCAGAGCTTAGACATTTCCTATCATGAAGACTTTCACCTGTGATTTCTTTTTTCTAAAGTATAAGAAAGAGGTGGAGTATTATTTGCATACAGCACACAGCCCCATGGTTGGCAATGCAGTTGTCTCTACTGGGTGATGACTGTTTGCCTGACCCTGCTTTCTTGAAACAGGACCACAGGCCAGACAGTAATTCTTATTTTGAACATCGCTGTGACTTCCCCCCCATGTTTTAATTCATGTGTTCTCTGTGCTCTACATTGGGCTACTCTCTGCTTGAGGGGAGAAAAACATAAAGAAAGCATAAGCAAATTAATTCAGTGATATTTAGTGTGTTTATTTTTCTAGCCTTATGTTTAGAAATAAACTTGCAAATTAGTAATATTCCATAAACTTTTAAATTTGGGGGAGGGGTTTCCGTGCAGCCTTTTCTGGGACTTCCTTCCCTTCTCTGGTTTCGTCGTTTCTGCTGGAGTTCATCATCCCTCCATCAACACTTCCCTCTTTATTCTTGCCGTATCTTTTCCTTGGCATACATTTACTTCCTCTTAACTTATCTGAATGTTTGATCCACAGACTTCAGAAATCATTTTTTATTTCCTATAGGGGCTAATGTCTAAAACACCTGTGAGCTAACATATACTGTTCTGTACCTTTAGTTACAGACTTACTTAGCCAGATTGTAAACCATGCCTTAAACTTCCACATCCAACATGTACCTTATGCTTGGTACAATAATCCGAAATAATGCTTAATGAGGTGACATGCTACCAACCACCTTAAACATAAAGCTAAACGCAGCACACTGAAAGCAGTAACCTATGGATACAGAGGGAAAGTTCAGGTCCTGCAGTACAGTGGAGCAAAGTGGGAAGTTACCCACAGAGTTTCAATGATACTCATTAGTTCCTGCTCAATTTGTGTACTTTATTTTTATTGATTTGACGTGTCCTTTCTTTTTAGTTTTTGCTTAATCTATACCTTGGGTATAGGGAGTTGACATGAGAGCATTTAGCTTTTAGTCTAATTCCATGCACTAACAAAAACTTTCCTGCAGCATTGTTTATTTTACAAAGAGCATTTCAAAACATAGCAAGAGACAGCTACTGCATCTGGGCCGTCTGTTCCGATGAAGTGTAGGGAAGGCGTGGATGGGGGTGAGGTGTTACATGCACAAGTCTCTCCCTCCTCCTCAAGCTTTTCAGGAATATAGTGCTAATGACTGTGGTGTGGAAATCACCCATATTTACAGTGTGCAGCAATATGCTTAAGCATCCTGATTAGCAGATGTAGCCAAACCCAATGCAGTCTAAAAGGTTGTAAATGAGCAGACTCTAGAAGGCCACATATTATAAATTCTGGTGAATAAGTCTGCAACAGCCGCATGATGGTGGAGCTCATTCCAGAGACCAAGGTGGTCTTTGATTCTAGGCCCCTCCTCCACCCCAGTGGCTCAGAGCATCTGGTGCTATGCATGTTCCAGTTTTCATGTATTAAAATCTTTTGCATTAGTTCAACGTGTAAATAAGGCAACTGAGTAATGTGCCAACATTTCTGGGAAGCTAGATCCACAGCTTTCTTAGAAATATTACCTTATGAATAAATCATCTGCCTGTAGCTATATATCCACAAGGGAGAATAATGCCCCACATGGGTGGACATCATTGATAGCACTGTCCTTGAAGACAGTAAGGGCTACCTGAAGTCACCAGCACAGAGCCATCCCCAATAGCTGGTCCTACTTCAGTGAATGTTGTCAGGTTGCTTTTCCTACATTCTACTTCTCAGAGAGTCACAGTCCATCAACTTTTATGAACACTACTGCCCTTTGCTGGATGTGATGTTCCTGGCTTGGTTACTTTTTTGTAGTGATAGGCTTCCAGACTTTCTCTGTTAATCTCATCCGTCTTCCAGAAGTGTCCTATAGAGCTGACACCCTGCAAAGTCAGCCTGCATCTCTGTTTTCCATTCATTATTCACTCATTCATTCTCTGCCAACTTATATAGATGCGCTCAGTATATGCCATGCACTGCCATGTGCACAGAGAGAACAAAGGCACAATCCAAGGACTCATGGACTTTTAATTCTAGTTGAGAATGGAGGAAAGATGAGCAGCAGATACCCCATACCGGGATATAGTAAGACTATTCAGGAAAATATAAGAAAAAGGAGAAGGACAGAAGTGATTATTTTTTAAAAAGTTTTGCATGACAGATGAAAAAGATGAGATAAAAGGTGACAAATAATTGGCCTCAAGTCACATAGTTAGTGGCTGAATCAGATTCAGAACTCAGATGCCTACTTCAAGAGCCCATGCATGCTCTTCAGCCCTGTGCCAGGCTGTGCTCTTTACCCCATGCCAGCCCGTACTGGAGAGCTGGGAGCATTTCCATAGGCGGGCGCCCACACCTGCCCTCAGCATCACTGCAGTTCCTAAGAATCAGTGCTATAAGAGAGCCCAGGACAGCCAGGAGGCTGTGTAATACCAATCTATAGTCCTAGACATTGAGAACAAACAAGGCTTAGCCCATAAATACCAAGATGGCCATTATTAATGGCTAATTTTTTTAAAACTTCAATCAACAATATTTCTAAGCATTTACCTAAAAATCTACTCTTTTGAAATTATTCTCAAATCTATTGTATGTATTTGACTCAAATGAGGACTCAAATCTGTTGTAAACATTTTTAGCTTCAGGACACTCTTAAGCCCATAAACTACCGTCATTCTTTATTCAATAAAGTGCTTTCTATAAATTAATTAATTAATTAATTAATTAATATTCAACAAAGTCAGTGTTCCTTCAGATGTGGCAGCTCCTTAGAAACATACTTTAACAAAATCAGTCTTATGTCTATTTTTATAAAAGTAGTTTCTAAACAAGTATTAAGAACATTGACTGTACCATGATGTCCATTAATAACACTCCAGGGATGAAATGATTAACATGTCCTTATGATATAAGAGATGAGGAATGTTGACAGGCCACATGTCAATGGATGTGCAGCATATCTGCAAATGCAAGGCAAGCTAACTGGAACTTAGGATTATGAACAATACTACTAGGGAAAGTAGAAATCAGCTTCCATAGAACCTGGTTTAGAAAGAGAGGATACGAGAATGCCTTAACATAAGAGGGTATGACATGATTTTAGATCCATCGCCAAGGCTTTTGCAGTTTTTAAAAGCACTCATAAGAATCTCATAATAAAGATTATTCACACTCATTATATATATATATTTCTACTCTAATATGAGCTATTATACCCATATAACTCAATTATAATATAAGGTTTACTTCCAGTACTTATGAAAGTGCTATTGCAGACTGTTTAGGATAAATAAGTTTATACAAGTTAATTGTTGGTTGAGCAAATCATGGTTATATCAATTACTAGTCTATTTTTATCACAAGAATATACATCTTAGGTGCAACAGATATATATTATTCTATAGAAAGATAAGGTAAAATAGTTAGATAAGGTCTTCAAAACCCTCAGACACATACAGAATATGGCATTTTAAAATGTTTTTATTATTTTAAAGATTCACTAACAATGAGACAGGTTAACTCCAGGAACACCCAGCCTACCTCTAAGAGGATGATGAGCGTCAAAGAACCTCCTTATGGAGATGGCTTCAAATGAGGCAAACAAGTCACTGGGCAAAATGTCCTCATTTCTACCATAGACAGAATTCTGCCTTTAAAAAGAGCAAGCTTGACACAGGCAGAGTCAATGCATAAACTCTGCCCAGACTATTGACTTGCTAAGTCTTCAATAGTTCCTGCCTCTCAAATATGTCTGTCAGATATCCTGGGCCAGAAGGCTGAAGAGGATGGATGCTCCAGCATTATAGAGAATTTTGGGTGCCTATTCAGGTAGCAAACTGTCTCTGTCATCTTCTCATTTGAAAAGCTACTAACCTGCTCTCCCAGTATACTCAGGTAATCAAGTTTATTCCTTCTCAAGTCTCTGATGAGGTTGAAGATCAGATTTTCAGTTCAGTTTTACAATTAAGCTTAGTTGTTTAGGAGTTAAGATATTTTTAGGTCTAGATAAATGTTTTAAGTTGATAAGGATGAAATATAATAGATATTGATTTACATTCAGAATTTTAGATACACCAAGATAGGAAGGATAGTGTCTTAAAGGCTGCCAAATACAACTAGCCAAAACACTAAGAATGTAACATTTATATAATTCCCGACTGTGTCATGGTTCTTCTTGCGGTAAGTAGTTTATTGTAAATATGTGTAATAATATAAATGTATAGGTAAAAAAATTAAAAAATATATTTTTAAAAAAGAATCTCATAATAATAAGCAGCAACAACTGTATAAACAATGGATGACAAAGTGACCTCCCCCACTGTCTTTCTTTTTTTTGTTCCTGATCTTGTCTTCTATGGGATATCTATCAAGCCTCACACCTAAGAAGACCAGATCAGGGATGGGATAACCACTGAGATGTAACAAGAGTAAATTAATAAAAAAATAAAAAATAAATAAAAAAGAAGACCAGATCATGTCACTGGAGCACTGTTCCAAAATATGTTCACAGAATTGGTAACACTTAGCAGACAGCTAACTAAATAAACTTAAATAGAGCAGCCCTATAATCTCTAGGTCTCTCAAAGAAATAACAGTCCAATAGTCAGCATTCACTGAAGGAAATTCAGGCCATTAAAAATCAATTTTTAATTTCTTAAAAGAAGTGAAAGGCCAAATGTAATTTTAGGTGATTTCCTATGTGCCATAGCTTGGTTTTGAAATAGTAACTATCAAGATAAAAATTATATTCCTGTGGGATTAAGTTTTGCTTGAAGGCTTCCCATTTATATCCTCCAATCTTCTGTATTTTAAAACTATCCAAAGTAAAACACTGAGAAAACAATGCTAACTACAGGCCATAAGTATAAGAAAATACTTACAGGAAAGCTGTGCTCAATTATCTGTGAAGCAGCCATTTAAATTTGAAGTGACTGTTTCAAAACAGAGCACATGTTAATAGAGGAAAGAACATTTATCTTTAAAGATGTGAGCCTCATCAAGAGTTACCTACTTATGAATATTGATAGTAGAAATTTTGGTCCTAGAGAGATTTTATAAAATTCTGCCATTGAGGCTCCACATCAAAATGAGATAAGAAAAGAAGCATATCAGAGACATATTACAAACTAGAATGACCTATTTACTGAGTGGTAGCAAGAACAATGATGTGTGGGCTCTTACAGGGAGATTTTTAAAAGAAAAGAAATGGAAAATTAAAAATATACTGTGCAGATGTATTGTCAGCAGCACAAATAAAGGACATCGCAGAAAGCAGACTGCCTGGGGCAGAACATTGTGTCTGGGCTATAAAAAGCCTTCAATGCTAGGTTATGAAATTGGCTCATTATTTCCTTGCATACAATAAAGCAGCTATCCAAGGAACTTAATTGATCACATGTGTAAATGGCAGAGGGATAGTTGGGGACAATTAATCCAATAATAGAATGCAATATGGACTTGAGAGATGAATGGTTAAAGAAAGGTGATCTCATTGAGGAACAAATTCAGAAGTCCAGCTGTGTGGAGAAAGCACAGACTAGAGAGATGGCAGTGAACTGATATGTGAGAAACTTTGTGAAGGTGTGGGTGGGCTCATTCTGTTTTGGTTGCTGGCACAGAGTTGGTCTCATTACAGAAGGCCAGTCAGACAAGCAACTTTTCAAAACCAGACCTACCCTTATATTTCAAATGGGGATAATGCTTAATGCTGTTCTAATAGACTGAGTGGTTCCCCTTGCTCCAAAAGATTTACATGGTAGTCACTGGAACCCATAACCATGGCATCATTTGGAACACTGGTCTTTGCAAAGGAAGGTAAAATAAGAGTCTTGAGAAAGGACACTCAGATTATCTAGATGGGTTCTAGATCCACTTAAAATACGTCCTAATAAAATGGTCATAAGGAGGAGAAGAAAATATAATCAAGCAGAAATTTAAGGAAGGTGGCCACAAGCTAGGAAACAGGAGTTATTGAACAAGAAGAAGCATGGGACAGACGGCCCCCTAGAGTCTCTATAGAGTGTGAATCTACCAACACCTTCAAGCGGGACGTTTGACTCTTGGAACTGTGGAAGAGTATATTTCACTTGTGTGAATCCATTAATTTTGTGGTGATTGTATAGCAAACCTAAGAAATTTAGACAGCTATATTGAAAATCAATTATTATTGGACAGTTTTATATTTAATGGTATGCACGTTCTAATAATTTGTGTGTACTCACATTTCCTGTGATGCTAATCTTGACTGTCAGCTTGATAGCATGTGGAGTCACCTAAGGGAAAAAACACCAGAGTTTTCCTCTAAGGGCAGTTCTTAAGGCTATACTGCTGAGGAAAGACTCACCCAGAATGGGTAGGACTTTCTTGTTAAAATAAATAAATAAATAAATAAATAAATAAATATATTTATGAGGAATATATATATATGAGGAAAGGTAGAGAGAGAAGGACACAGAGAGAGTACCAATATTTATCTCTCTCTACTTCATGATACAGATCCACCCAGAGACCAGAGACCACCACCATAAACTCCCACCTCTATGCCTTCCACACCATAAAGGATTATCATTTCAAACTGTGGATCAAAGCCAACACTACCTTCTTCAAGTTGCTTCCAGTATTTTGTCATGGCAACAATGAAAGTAGCTAATACAGAAAATTAGTAATGAAGTGTGGAGCCACAGTTGTGATAAATCTGGCCATACATTTTGAGGCCTGCCTTAGAGTTTCTTTTGCTCTGATAAAACACCACAACCCACAGCAACTTGCGGAGGAAAGGGTTGACTAGTTTACAGTTCTACATCATAGTCCATCTGTGAGAAGGCAAGCCAAGAGCCTAGAGGCAGGAGCTGATGCAGGGGCCATGGAGGAACACAACTTCCTGGCTTGCCTCCCATGGCTTGCTTATCCAGCTTTCTTATAGCACCATTGCCTGTGGGATGGGCCCAGCCACATCAATCTTTAATAAAGAAGATGTCGTACAGGCTTGCCACCAGACCAAGCTAGTGGGAGTATTTTCTCAGTTCTTTTCCTTCTTCCCGAATGACTCTAGCCTGTGATGAGCTGAGAACACACAAACACATTCCTTTTCAAGGAATATGGAATGGACCAGTTTGGAGCTGCAAACGGAGGTTGCCACCAGCAGGTGCCCTACTCAAAAATGGCTGCTGAGGAAAGTGTGTCCCCAGAGTTGCCCTCCGTTGCACACAGAGACTGTTGCTACTGCCATCCAAGGGGCCAGACTGCATCTTGTGATGGCAGCAGAACATTGCACTGTCGTCCCTGTGGTAGAGATTTTGTAGGAACAAAGCATGCAAGAGTGAGGTGGTCATGTACCAAGTTTCCAGAAAGCCATTAAGTTCAGACAGTGTGTGGATTCTCTGCGAGGAGGGCCTAATCCGTCATTGCAGGTCTTGCTCTATTTCCTGTGTGTGGTTACTTTATGCTCTCATATCCACTTTTTTCTAACTGTGATGGATTGGATCCTCAAACTGAGCCAAAATAAATCCTTCCTTCTTTCAAGCATTGTGTCACAGCAATAAGAAAAGGAGCTAATGTGTAGCCAATAAGAGAGCTTTGCTATTTACATTATATTGTTTTTTCTTACTATTGTTTTTACATCCTGACAACAGTTTCCCCTCCCCCCTTTCCTTCCAGCCCCCCTAACCTCCCTTCTGCCCCCTCCATACACTCCTTTATTCAGAACAGTGCAGACCTCCCATGGATATCCTCCAAACACAGCATATCAAGTTGCAGTAAGACTAGATACCTCCCCTTGTATTAAGACTGGGAAAGGCAACCCAGTTGGAGGAAGAGGGTTCCAAAAGCAGGCAAGAATAAGAGACAGCCCCCTACTTCCACTGTTAGAAATCCCACAAGAAGACAAACCTAAGCAATGCAGAGGGCCCAGGTCAGTCCCACGTAGGCTCAATGGTTGTCAATTCAGTCTCTGTGAGGCCCCGGGATCCCTGGTTAGTTGATTCTGTAGGTTTTCTTGTGGTTTCCTTGACTCCTCTGGCTTCTACAAGCCTTCTTCATCCTCTTCTGCAGGATTCCCCAAGCTCCGCCTGATGTTTGGCTATGGGTCTTTGCATTTGTTTCCATCACTTGCAGGATGAAGCTGCTCTGATGACAATTATGCTAGGATCCAATATGAGTCTAGCAGAATACCATTAGGAAGGATTCCATTGACTTTTGCTTTCCAGTCGTGTTTGGTTCTATTCTAGGTCTTTGAGCTATCCAGTCTCTGGGTTCTGGCCTTCCAGGCAGTGTCATGGGTAGAATTCCTCTCATGGCATGGGTCTCAAGCTATTGGTTGGCCACTTCCACAATTTCTTTACCCCAACATATCTCATAGGAGGACAAATTGTAGGTTGAAGGTTTTGTGGCTGGGTTGGCATCCCAATCCCTCCACTGGAAGTTTTGCCTGGTTACAGGGGATGGTCAGTTCAGACTCCATGTCCCCCACTGCTGGGAATCTTAATTAGGGTCACCATCACAGACTCCATCACACTAGGTGTCTAGCCCGTCCAAGAGATGCCTGCTGACTGCAGTTATCTCTCACTCTATCCTCCCCAGGTCTGATCCCTCTGGTTCCCATTTCCCCTACTCCTTACTCCCCATTCACTCATCTGCCCATGACCACCTAAGGGAGTGGGGTGCATGGACCTCATCAGGAAGGGAAAGTATGGGGGTGCATGAACCTCCTCGGGAAGGGGAAATAGGATACTATGTTTAGTAATAATAATAACAACAACAACAACAATAATAATAAGGAGTCTAAAACTAAGAGCCTACTATACAATAGGCATTCTCTCAGTGGCCTTTGTAAGCATATTCTCATTTTATTCTCACAAAATATCAAGTAGATCATTTCCAATAGCATTTTATGAATTATGAAATAATAATCAAGAAAAACTAAAATGACACATATGGCTACAACCAAAATGATGCCTTCTAATCATAAATCAAATGTTTTTATTAAATACTATGTAGCATCAGAGAAAGAGAATATGAAAAAGAAAATATTCTTTCAGTTCTAAAAACATGAAAATGAATTTCTTTTATTTCACTTAAAGTCATTTGACTTTTTAAATGTTTTGTTTTCTCTGTTGTACTATATCTTTCAAAATGCAGAAGAAGGAGAAAAAAAACAAAATGCAGAAGAATTTATAAAAATAGACTAACGGGTAGGAGAATAAAAGAAACCATGGTCTCAGCCTTATTTTATTTTGTTTTTCTCATCTCTTTCCTTCCATGAAGAAGTCAGAGAGAGGGAGTTCTGTATTGACACAAGAAAGCTTATAGCCCAGGAGAGAGACCTCTAACTGCCAGTAGCATTTCTTCTGACAGTGGCCATGTGAGTGTCTCCCAGACACAGGTCTTGCATTATGTACGTAAGCCAAAGTCAGGACTAGAGTTAGAGGTTTTGCAAGAAAGAGTTAGGAGACATCCTAGAAGTAACATTTGCATGACAAGGGCATTATTTGTCCTTACATGGCACTTTTGTACTTGAGAAGGACCTCAAAGCCTCCCTTGGGCCATGTTGAAGCTGCTGTAACTTTGGTAAGAAAATGAAGGTATTGTCCACTTAGAGAGAGTACTGGGGACTTTGGGCCTCCCTAACCCATATTCTTCCTCGAGATTGGCCATTGGCCTGGAGAGATGATTTAGCAGTTAAGGTGCAGGCTGCTCTTCCAGAAGACCTAGGTTCAATTCCCAGCACCCACATGGCAGCTCACACCTGTCTGTAACTCGATGATCTGACACAGACATCCATGCAAGCAAAACACCTATGCACATAAAATAAAAATAAATAAATGTTTTTTAAAAAGATTAGCCATTGGAGTGGTTGACCAGTAAGGAGTAAAGTCATTTTGAAAATTGCTTTAAAGGAATATTTGTAGTATGCTTGAGAACACAGTACTTTCTACAAAGACTCTTTCCTCAGATCTCACAGGTTTGGCCTAATTCATTACTCCTGAGGTTCTCTGTAGCATGTGAAAAGGCTTCTTATCCCAGGAATATAAACACTGTGTGTAGTTTATATTCTACATCATAAGTGCTTGTCCCAAGTTCTCAGTGTTAAGAGATGGAACCGTTGAGTACCTGGCCTTCTTGATTCACTTGTGCAATTCCCTGAGAGCCTTACTGAGACACGCATAGATGGTGCACATTTGATCTCTGTCTAAGAGTGCCTTTTAGACATTAAGTCAAGATTGCCCTCTGTGAGAGTATATAATCCTTTGATGAAATAAACACCAACACATGAGTGGACAAAATTGAAGAAACACCACTAATTTTAATAATATCACAATACAATGTGGTCACGAGAAGAATATAATATACATATTATATTGTGCAATATACAATACAATGACATGCTAATAATGCACATCTTCCAAAGGATCCAAATGAAGTTTCATTGTGTTATAGTGAGCAGAGGCCAATGTTGGGAAGGCTGTTTTAAGATCCCATACATATCAAAACATTGACCTGAGAAAAGTCAGTCTACCTCTGAGCTTTTAGTTCCTCAACTATAAATTAAAATTTATTATTTCTGCATATAAGAGCTGTTGCGAGAAGCAAGTGCAATAACCGGAGAAAGTATTTACCACCTACAGGTGTGTAACTTTTAAAAGTTTAGTTAATTCTTCTGCATTCTCAGGGACAAACATGGTTGTTCAATATTGCATGTTCACAAAAAAGAAAAGTTTTTTTTTCCCCGAGACAGGGTTTCCCTGTGTAGCCTTGGCTGTCCTGGACTCACTTTGTAGACCAAGGTGGCCTCAAACTCACAGAGATACACTGCTTCTGCCTCCCAGAATTCTGGGATTATAGGAGTATACCACCCTGCCTGGCTTCACCAAAAAATTATTATCTGGGAGACAGGGTTTCATTATTTACAGTCCAAATTTACTGAATTTTTAATAACCTTGTCATAATTTAAAGAGAATATTTTGTGTAGTTTTAAAACCCATGGGAGAGCCGGGCGTGATGGCGCACGCCTTTAATCCCAGCACTTGGGAGGCAGAGGCAGGCAGATCGCTGTGAGTTCGAGGCCAGCCTGGTCTACAAAGTGAGTCCAGAACAGCCAAGGCTAACACAGAGAGACCCTGTCTCGAAAAACCAAAACAAAAAACAAAAAAAACAAAAACAAAAAAAAACAAAAACAAAAACAAACAAAACAAAACAAAACAAAACAAAAAAACCATGGGAATCCATTTCAGAGCACTAACTCCCTAAGAGTAGTCATATAGCTTTATAGATAGTGGTTTAGAACGATCAACACAATCTCAAAAGTGTAGTGTCTGTTTTTGCTTCTTTATGACAGCAGGTTGTAGAGATGCTGAGCAGCTAAGAACTGTTACTGCAGAGGAACTAGTTTTGGTCACAGAACCCACTTGGTGGATCATAATCATCTGTAACTCCAGTTCTAGGGAACTGGCACTCTCTTTTGTCACCTGTTGTCACCAGGCATGCACATACACACATCCAGGAAGACACAAATATAAAATAAAAATAATAATTTTTTAAATAATGTCTCTGTAATATAGGAAATTATGATACATGACCAACCAAAAACCCAAGTCATAAAAGTCCCAGAAAAAAATATCCTGCCACTACCCTAAGCTTGCAATTACATGAAGTAAAAATGAAGGACACTTACAATGACCTGGTTTTGTCATTAGCCAGTGGACTGAAGGCTGAGATCTTGTCGTTGTCTTAATAGCGTGTGTGTTTGAAGGGCCGAGGCTCCTATTTCAGGAGCTGGCCTGTACCATCTTATTCAGCACTGTTGACACTTTGGCCTTATGGGGAAACATGCTGTATTTCACTTCATTACCACATTTTTAAATTTGTGTATGAAACTAATAAAGTGGGCTCTTTACAGCTGTCCTATGCAACGTATTGTTGATGAAAATTCCTCATACGTGTATATTTCTATCAGTTATACAAGATCCATTGAGTTAGTCAAAGGTCTTTAAAATCTAAACTCCAACTTACATCTGACATTTGATATCAAGATCCTGTGATTGTTGGAAGCACATAAAAGGGTATGGTAAGCTTAAAAGGTTTGTGAATTATCTTCTCATGCCGCTTGCGAATCCATTAGACTAAATATCAATACTGTAGTTTTTAGACTCTGCTATTTAAGAGCATCTATAATTTTAAAACATGTAAAATTTTGACAAAAAATACAACATCCCCCAGATGGATACAAAAAAAGAAAAGAAAAATATCTTAGCTGACCTCCCACTCCCCTCTCCAATCATTTCATGAAGTCTGGGAAGGCCAGATTCCCATCCTGTATTACTGAGAATTCCCATATGGAAGTCTGCGAAAGAATTCAGTAATGTCCCTAGTGGAAATTCTCATAAAGCTACATAGGATGAGAATCTGGTTTATGAACAATAAACATTAAATTCTTTAAGATTTAATCTTTCCCTCCATGAATCCCAAGATGTTAGTTGAGAGAAGATACTCTTGGGGTACAAATAACCTTGTTTCCTGGGTTTCCGAGAACTTAGTAGGCCACTCAGCAACTGACTGCATTGCCAACAAGGGGTGTAACTATATTTATAAAATTGCTTCATCTTTTTTATCTAATTTGATCAGAGCTAGAATACATAGGAAAAATCAAATTTTAAGCAGAATCCTAATATCATTTTATAAGTGTGATTCTATGTACAAAAATTGCATATGCTTGTTGTAAAACATTTGAAAAAATACAATTGAAAAAAATATTGTCAAAACGGGCAGTCATCATCAAACCCCTACCCAGATCTAGCCAAGGGACAGAACATTCTCCACAGCTAAGTGGAGACTGGGGACTGACTTTCACAGGATCTCTGGTGCCCCATATTTGGCCATGTCCCTTTGTTGGGGAGGCCCAATGGCACTCGGAGGAAGGATAGCGGTCTACCAAGAAAAGATTTGATACCTTAGCACCATATTCAGGGGGAGGAGGTCCCCCACAGCCACAGTCATAGGGAAGGGGGATTGGGGTGAAAGTGGGAGGGAGGGTTGGGAGGATGCATGGGATGGGATAGGAAATGAGATGTAATAGGAATTATTTTTAATTTTCAATAAAAATGTGTTATTATTAAAAAAAAAAAGAAAAAAATATTGTCCATAAAAGACAGCTAATAGGCTTTTCTGATGAACACAATTCACATATTTCCCTTCATAGGGGAAAGAGGAAAAAAATAGGTCAAGTTATCAGATAGTGGTTGAATACTTTTGAAACCTTCACTTATTCATGATTCGCTGAATCATTTTCTCTAAGCAAAGGAGAGGGAACGCTTTTAATATGCCTCAGCTGATAAGGCAGATTCCTGGTGATGAAAAACGAAAGTAGGGATCTGAGAAGCTCCAAGGCAGGTCTGGTCATACTCATTTCTCAAAGCGGCCAGAAGGCACACAAGAAGCCACCCATAGGTCACTCCTGGAGCAGTATGCCTTAAACACAAGGAGCAGGGCACCAGGGGACCACAGCTGCTGGAAACCCCCCTAATGCTTCCTCTTCCCCCTACCTCTTGACATTTTGTCAAAAACTCTATAACTACCTCTAGTCTAGGAGCTAGAACAAACATCCTTTCGGAGTGTGATGGCTTTCCATGAGCCATCCCTGAGTGCCAAGATTCTAATCTAAAGACTATACTGCTATGCCTGCTGTACGGTACTAAGGCTTATATGCCTTACCTTAAATTGGACCCAATCCCATCTTAACAAGAACAGGACTACTCCTGTGGGCCATTAGATGGTAACAGTAGCAGACAGTTAAAACAAGTAACTTGTTTTTTTTTTAAGACATCTATTTTTACTTCATGTGTGAGAGTGTTTTGCCTGCATGTATGTCTGTGCAACATGTGCATGCAGTGTCCACAGAGGCCAGAAGATGACATCAGATCCCTTGGAAATGGAGTTACAAGTGGTTGCAAGGTGCCATGTTTGTGCTAGGAATCAAACTCCGGTCCTCCAAAAGAGTAACCAGTGCTATTTACTCTCCAGGCCCCAAGTAACTTGCTTAGTTACATAACTAACAAATGTATGTGAAGTCAACTTTTACTCTATAGACACACAAACCAATGTCACTGTAGTCACTATATAGATCCACTGAGAAAATAACCGAGGAAGTGCCAGTCAGCACAGTCTAATAAATTGTATGTTTGAAGTTTGAGATCTGAAATTTCATTTTAGTCAATGAAATAAAAATTAGTACTCTATCTTTGGCTGTAACTACAACCTCAGTGTGCTCTTGAACTCTAGTTCTTTCCAGAGCCATATGCCTTCTGAGCTCCATCACAAGATCCAACTACAGCATGGATGGTTTATTTGGGAAGAGGTGTAAGCTGTTTCAACTATTTTTAGACCCATTTGCCCATATGCCTAAAGAATTTCACCCTGCTCAGTGATGAAACCACTTTTCCAACCTTGCAGGGTGTCTTTGTCCAAACAGGTCTAGTGGCTCAAATGTATAATCCCAGTGCTGTTCACTCTGAGACAGGAGGATAACCATGGGTCCCTAGGCTACAGAATGAGACACTGTCAAAAAAGAAAAAATTGGACCTGAAGAACCAGAGCCTGCCTACGAGCTCACACATTCCGTCTAGCATCTGTTTTCCTCCCATCCGAACTGAATGGCACATTGGTTGAAGGAAGCGTTCAAACCTAGGAGGTGTGGGTACGTGTTAGCCTCCCCTCTACTTGTCTCTTCCACTGCTCTAGACACCCACAGCCTGACTTTCTCCCTGTTGGTCTCAAGAAATACTCCTCCCTGCTCAAGATCAGGCTTCTGTTCTTTCATTGCAGTAGATGTGAGAATACAGAGGCAATCTGGTAAAGTCATTACAATCAATTTAAAAGCCAAGTTTGGTTAGCTGACTGAATCCTTTATGGGTAGCTTGATGGGCAGGGTCATTTGTGTGCAAACGAGTCATGGAAATATTTATAACATTTTTTAAAAGAAGAGTTATGACCAAACGGCAGCTAGTGAAAAAATTTACGTGTAAACTTTAAAAGACTCTTTCCGGCTTTGTTATTTTCCCATGCAAGAATATATACATATATTTTAGAATTTCATGTGAGGAGGAATTATAGTCAGAGATGAACCAATAAAGACAGAACACGAATAACCAGAAACCGAGAGTTCTCATACACGAGGACGTTGAAAAGTGATTTGTACAAACGCACATATTGATAGTATGAGATCATAATGTAGGCCATCAAATAATGAAAAAAAGAAACAGAAACGAGGCCCTAAAACAGTGTAAACAACAGCCTTTTGGCTTTGAGCTCCAGGTTCCTCGTCCCTAGAATTAAGCGATGTGAACTTCCTTACTTCTGCTCTCCCTTCAGCGTTGGTATTGTTGGCCACCTTTGTCTTATGCACATGGAAGGTTTCCTGATGTGCTAATGTGCATCTCTTGGGGCAAGCTTCACTGAGTAAAGAGCAAACTATAAAACTTCTGTGTGTTTCTATGAGTAAATTGGGAATACTTATTTAAGAGTGCTCAGATGTCAAAAATAAATGAATAAAGAACTCCTTATAGTTCCTTTAAAATGGAACATGTATATCCATAGAACCAGCCTAAGTAAGAATATGGCTTATGATATTTGTATTAATGACTTCAGGAATGGTTTCTATTTATTTAATTTTAATACAGACCGAAGGAGAGATAAACCTGTTTTCAATATGATCCCAAGTGTGGGATCGGAACAGTCTTGTGAGAGAACAGGTGATGTTAATCCAGTAGAAGACCAACCATCTCGTGCAGGAGCTTGATTGTTGCCAGCTGAAAAGATCTCGTGACCAGACTCTGGGAGGAGATATATAAATGAGCCAAGAACTGGAGTCAGAGCTTTTGGGGACTTCGGATAGTTTTGGCTGTTCATCACAGCACTTAGAGGCCCTCCTAGAGAGAACTGCTTGAGAGAAGGCTTCGGGGCTCTGGCTCCTGCTGAGGTTCTGGGTTCTGGTTACTCCAGGTTCCAGTAGAAGAAATTCTGCTGACTATGCCAGGAGAATCATTCCTTGGAACTGATATCTTTATGGTTTTGTTATTGTGTTCTTTAATCCTCTTTTCCTATTGTTTTGGTTAGTCGAGTTATAAGTGATGAATGCTAAGTTAGTAAGTTGTAATAAAATATATTGGTTAAGAAAATTATGCTTACAACAGACTTGCAAGACTTTTTTTTCATATGAAATATAAAAGTAGGTAACCAAGTTAAGGCGATGGTTCAGAATGGTGTATCTAATAAACTGAAAGGATGGGTGAAAGGTACGGACAGAAGGAAACCTCATCAGCATCTGTGCAAGAGGAACACAGGAGTGTTTCCAATAACTTGTCTAAAACATAATTGATTATGGGAACTGAAGAGAAAGAATGAACCTTTAAATAGTTTGGGCCAAACTAAAAAATAAAAGAGAGAACATTTGTTAATATCTTGGAGAATAGCCATCAATACAAAGCAGCAATATTGTAAGATAAACTGACAAAGTTTAAGAATACACACACACAAACACACATGTATGTATATAAATATGCATATATGTATGTAACAATAATTAATGAAAAATAGGCCATAAATTTGAAAGAGAGCAAGGAATGGTATATGGAAAATTTTGGAGGGGAGGGAAATTATTATATTTTAAACTCAAAAAATGAAAGAAATAATTTTAAAATAAAACCTTTTAATGATTTAAAAAAGTTTAAATTGACAAGATCTGCATAATGGCATAATAACAACACAATCTGATATGCCAATGTGAATGGGGAAAGTTCACCCCTCCCCTAGATAAAGAGTTACAGTCATTCAATGGCTACTGAGAGAGGGAAGATCAGTTTTCTCCTGAGATGAGCTCCCTATAGGGTTCCCAATCTCAAGTGGTCAGCCCTAAAAACATGTACATATGGGCAACACTCAAATTGACTCAATATTATATATATATATATATAATAAATGTAAAACAACAATTATATATATATTAGATGAGATCATGGCTTTGAGAAGAAGTAGAGAAAATTGTGAGAAT
Organism: Acomys minous; assembly: GCF_964271855.1. NCBI lineage: Eukaryota > Metazoa > Chordata > Mammalia > Rodentia > Muridae > Acomys > Acomys minous. The sequence goes on from NC_140484.1 coordinate 26,677,379, forward strand.
CTGAGAGGAGTTGGAAGGTGGCATGTAAATGATGTAAATAATATTCACTTCTAAGAATCTTAAAAATATTTGAAGATTAAATTAATGTAAAAAAAATCTAATTCTTATACTGTCATATTATGATGGGTCCTTCAAAGTAGACTTGCTCTATCGGGGAAGGGAACATGACATTGCCGCTCATTACCATGCCAGACTCAGTGCTGTCACAGACATGGCAAACATCTGTGGAGTGAATAAGTGAATGTCAGGTAACAGTGGAAGGAAGGAAGGAAGGAGTCAGCACAAGCTAAAAGCTGGAACGTAGGATCTGGGACAGAGCGGAGGAGCAGGAAAGAGAAAAAATCAAGAGCAGAAATGTTGTCCAGTGCAAAATGGGCAGCCATGAAAACATACATGCAAGTAACACTATATGGACAGGACAGGTTGTATATGTACATATGTACATATAAATGCATGCATTAAATAACAATTAGTAAAAAGGAAGGGGGAAGAAGAGGAGAAGAAGGAGGAAGAGGAAGAGAAGAGAAGAAGAAGAAGAACAAAAAGAAGAAGAAGGAGGAGAAGGAGGAGGAGGAGAAGAAGCAGCCATGAATTTAAAAGAGAGAAAAGTGGCATATGGAAAGGTTTAGAGAGAGGAATGGGAAAGAAGAAATCTTGTAATTAAATTACAATTTATAAAAATTTTTAAGGAGACTTAGCACTGGAGCAGAGAGTTGGGAGTGTGACATCTGGAGGCAGCTGAGAATGAGGAAAGTGATTCTGGCCCCAACTTTGACATATTTTGTGGCCTCAGTGTGAAAGTCTGACTATTTCTTATTGACATTTTTCTCTCACTTCTTAAGGGACATAAGAACTTCATCAAACAAATAGTAATATTTCTACTTGACGGCTGAAAATAAAAAATAAGACCTGTCAAAAGATACGTGGGCTTTAAGTATTTCCAGTTTCTCTTCAAAATTGCTGCTAGGGTAAACATTATGCATTCAGCCATTATTTAGAAATCACCACTTTCTGACATGTATTATAGTAGACATGGGTAAAATTTTCCATATGTGAGTGAAGTTGTTTGAGGCATAATCTAGGAAAAGCAATTGGAGAGCTGTGAAAATTTAGGATCACTTTGTTTTCAGTATTGCTAATGGCTTTCCACCTCTCGTTCATTTCTCTGGCCTTTGCCATCTGGTTTTGATCATATGCTTTCTGCAAAACACCTTTCTTAAACTTACACATGACTGCCTCATCCTAATTGGTTGTTGTTTTTTTTTTTTTCAAAACTTTTGCTGTTGCTCTTGTTATTATTGATGCTATTAAAAACTGTCACTTTCCCTGGTGTTATGGTTAGAAGATGGATTGTATTAAACTCTGTTAAACTTTTATTGCTATTGGGTGTTTGATCAACAGTGTTTGGAGGGGGGCATCATTGGAAGTGTTTGGGTCATGAAGACAGAACTTCATTAGTTGATTGATGCTTTTCAAATAGGAGTGACCTATCACTCTCATATGGCTAAACTATGTACATTAAGAATGGATTGTTATGAAATAGAGCTCAGCCTTGGTTTTCCTTTGCTTTTTCTTCTCTCGCTTCCATATGTGCCATGTAATCTCTACCCAGTGGGGTTTTCACTAAAAGCCATAAGCATTCAGCCATTCAATCTGGAACTTGCAGAACCCTTTCTAGACTGTGGATTTCATCAGGAAAAGGCCTAATACTTGGCACACAGTAAATAGTAGGATGAACACAAAAATCGTTATTGTGGTTCCCTTCCATCCAGCCAAACTGCTTTGCTTTCAGCTCTCCTCACTTCTTCTCTGAATTATTACAGGGGCCATCCCATCTATAACTCCTGCCTCCAGCCTCTCATGATTCCATTCTCTACTGGAATATCAATATCAAAATCAAATATAAATGGGTTCATATCATAACCCTTCTTAAAATGCTTTGGAACACAGTGAATTGTAGAATATTCAGAGACCAGACACCTAAACATGATGTAACTACACACACACACACACACACACACGTATACATATATATGCATATATATCACATATATAACTATGTACAACTGTATACTTCTCTGTATATAGTTGTATATAAATATATACATAGTCTCATCTCCCCAGCCTCATTATTCACACCAACTTTCTTCACCCTTCTCTTTGGCCATGTTGAATGACAGTCTAGAGTTTTCTGTGCACTCACACACCTCCATTTCTTTGCACATAATTCTTGTTTAACTAGTAACAAATTTTTCCAATAATTATGCCTGGAAATTCTCTGTACATCTCCAGTATATTGTTTGAAATTCTTCCTAAAACAAAGACAACTCTCCATCTGAAGTGATAATATCATATGACCTGTAATTAGGAGTTAACTAATTCCCAATTAAGGTTCTTCTTAAAGAGCGAATGTGTCTTTGGCCTTCAGTTCTTTTTAGGGGACTGAACCATAGTACACATAATACATGTGTGTTGGTTTAGCTAGATAAGCAGTGAATTTTAGTGCTTGAAGAAAATAGGATGCCTAATTTGAGTCGGTCTGAATATGAAAGCAAACAAACAGAATTAGGTGGGCAGATTGAAAAAAATCAATAATGAATTCAATGTGAAACATCATTAAAGTTTACCTCAATTATGTGTACATTTATTTTTCTCACGATCCATTAAAGAAACATATTTTACTTTTTGAAAAGCTAAGAAAAGTGTAAATGTATATGTAAGCTCTAAAACATGGTGGAATGATTAAATAGAAATTAGTTGGAGCATGAAGAGTGAGGCAAGGCTACAGGGATTGACATGAGCTTGGCTAATAGACTCTGCAGTGATCAACTCCTATACAATTCACTGATGGATGAAAGCCAGCAGAGGTCATTACAGGAAATGGCACTGTCTTTTGGAATCATGGAATGTCAGAATCAACCCTAAGAGAACAATAAGAAAACCATGTATCTTTATATGTGTTTTAATGATTTTTAATCTCTTCTGAAAGATCCCTTTGAACTGGTTCTTATGTGCTTGGCTAAGTTCAGGAGAAGAGCCCCCTTGTGCCATATTAGAAAGGGCTGTGGTGCTGTGCTTCTAGATGCCTCAACCTGCTGCATTTTAAAACACATCGCTGAATTTAATGCTTAGACCTCATGGTATTTTTACAGGGATTGGTTTCCTTTGTAACATCATGGAATTGAAATGATCATTTAAGCTTCTGTTACCACAGATGATTCTTTGTTTGCACTTAGTCAAAGATGTAGAGAGGCGGTGATAATTCTAGAGCTGGAGTTCTCTAGAGCGCTTGTGGTACTTTGCTCAAAACTCAACTTTTATTTTCTGAAGCCTTGACCCATTATGTGAGAAATGACAACACTGCAGTGGAGTGAAATAATTAACTTAATATAATTATTAAATATTATGTCAAATTATTATTAAAATGTCAAATTCAGACTTTCTATAACTGTAAATCTGTTTGAGAATTCATTAAAATGTCTTTTTCCACCTCACCTATAGTACAAACAACAAGAAAGCTATTATATATTTTTCTCCCTTACCAAACTTGGCACAAAACATTATTGAATTGTTTTATTTGCTTCTAGGCAAGTTACTTAATTTTTATTGAAAAGCCTCACAGTTAATAATGAAAAGAATATACAAAATCATTAGCTGCTGTATGCAATATAGAAAACACACACCATTATCTTTTTTGAAGTTATTTACTTTTATTTTATGTGAATGAATATTTCCCTGCATGTGTTTATGTTAGTGCTTATAGGCCTGGTGCCCACGGAGACCAAATGAGGGCATTATAACCCCTGCAACTGGAGTTACCAGTGATTGTGAGTCACCATGTGAGTGCTGCGGACCCAGTTCAGGTTCTGCGAGGGCAGCAAGTGCTTCTAAACGCTGAGCCATCTCTCCACCCCAATTCTGGAGTTCTTTACTGTTTTATGAATATTGCTATCAAAAGTTATAAAGTACACAGTTTAATAGGCCAGGCCAATCTTCCAGTTTTATAAAGTTTTATTGAAGCATAGGTGCATAATTATTTATATATTGTCTGTTAATGCTTTCTCAATTTAATGCTGAGCTTAGTAGTTACCATACACTGTTTTGTCCTTGATCTAAGATATTTTCTATCTAATCCTTAAAAGAGAAAATAGTCTTGTTAAAGTTCACTTCTAACAGTGGATATAATTGCAAACAAAATCAAACCTTTAGAGTCTGAATCCCAAACTACTGAGATGGCAACTTTGGCATAGATTTTCCTTTTAAAAAGTTAAATGGGCCTTGTGTTCCTGAGCTCTCCAAGATTTTCAACACGAATGCATGTTGGATTTTGTCGATTGTTTTTTCGGCATCTAAGGAGATGATCATGTGGTGGTTTTTTTCTTTCAATCTGTTTATATGGCGGATTACATTGATGTATTTCCATATTTTGAACCATCCCTGCATGCCTGGGATGAAGTCCACTTGGTCATGGTGAATGGTACTTTTGATGTTTTTCTTGAATTCAGTTTACAAGTATTTTATTGAGTATTTTTATGTCACTGTTCATAAGGGAAATTGATTTGAAATTCTCCTTTTTTGTTGAGTTTTTGTGTGGTTTATGCATCAAGGTAACTGTGGCCTCGTAGAATGAGTTTGGTAATATTCCTTCTGTTTCTACTTTGTGAAGTAGTTTGAAGAGTATTGGTATTAGCTCTTCTTTTAAGGTCTGGTAGAATTCTGCACTGAATCCTTCTGGTGGATATTTGCCATAAAATACAGGATAGCCATATAAAAATCCAGAGACCTAAAGAAGACAAATAACAAGGAGGACCCCAGGGAGGATGCTGAATTCTCATTCAGAAGGGCAGAGAATAGACACTGGAAGCTGTTGAAGAGAGAGAACATGACAGGAGCCTTTCATAGATGTCCTCTGAAAAACTCTACCCGACAGGGGATTGAAGCAGATGCTGAGATTCATAGCCAAATTTTGGGCAGAGAACAGGAAGTCTTTTGGAAGAGTGAGGGGATAGAAGGCTTCAGAGGGGACAGGAGCTCCACAAGAAACCAACCTAGCCAACAAATCTGGTTACAAGGGGCCTGCAGAGACTGATGTACCAACCAAGGACTAGGCATAGAGAAGACCCAGCCGCCTACCCCCTCAGATGTAATCGAAAGGCAGCTCAGTCTCCATGTAGGTCACCTAGTAAGGGGACCTGGGGATATCTATGTCATGGACTCTGTTGCCTGCACTCCAATCACTTCCCCCAGGGAGGTGACCTTGCCAGGCCACAGAGGGAGAGGATGCAGGTGGTCCTTAAGAGACTTGATAGTCTGGGATCAACTGGTAAAGGAGGAGTGCTCCCCCTTTCTGGGGACTAGGGGACAGGGATGGAGGGAAGAGGGAGGGAGAGTGGGGCTGGAGGAGACAAGGGAAGGGTCTAAAATCAGGATGTAAAGTGAATAAATTACTTTTTAAAAAGGAAAAAGTTAAATGACTTTTGTAAGGAAAAAATGTCAGTCATCAAGAATGAATTTAAATCCAACAGTAATTATGAAAATGACTTGGTTTCCCTGTTTGAAAGCCTAATATGACAGATATTTATGCCCATAAAAGTACATTATTTTGCTCTTTTTGTTTAGTCCCTTAAGGAAGTAACATACATTTTGTGATATAGTGAGAATGGCCTGTGATATGTAACTGATTTCTTACAGAAAAGTAGAGAATATGAGCTATTACCATCTGAAGACAGAAACCCTGATGACTCAGAGGCTCTTTCTGGCCTCTATTTAAAGCATTTGAAATGGAAATGAATGATTCATGTGTGCGATGGCTCTAGCAGAAGCAAGAGTCGTGATGAATCTTGGTTCATGTGCTTTGTTCTTGTTGTACAGAGAGGAGGAATGTATTTCCAGTGCCGTGACATGCATGTTCTTGCACAGGTGCCCTTCCAGATCTGAGATCCCAAATGGAAAACGAGGCTAGTTAAATTAGCTTCCAAATGGCTTTACTTTGAAGATATTCACATATGATATCTGAAAGTGAGAAATCATTGACAGGACATCAGTGCACATTCAACAAATGACTAAAGGGTATTATTATGTATAGATGATTATTTGCTCATATCAGCAGTGTGTTAAAATTTTACACAACAGATGGTTTCCTAAAGTTGAACAATATTGTATAAAGTAACACTTTTGTGAACTGAATTACGTTTTCCTATTTATTTAAGCTCCATTTTACTAAATGGCTCAAAATTAAAGTTTTATTCTCAGCACATTATTCAAGAGAAAATATAGCCTTGACTTAAAATAAATTCTCAGAGAAAAATATAATTTACTAGTAAGCCCAATGGACTCCTTTTTTGAGTAAGAAGAATTATAAAAATAAAAATAAACAGAAGCAAACCTATCCCTAAATTAAATATTACACTGCATAAATACAGATTGTGAGTACAATTGGCTTCATCTATGTTGCTGCTATAATATCCTACTTTAGACTAGGTGTTTTCTATAAGCAATAGAAATGTATTGCATAGATATCTGAGGACCAAGACCTGCAAGATCAAGAAGCTACTAAGTTCTGTGTCTGAGAAGCTCTGACAGACTAATTCAGCTTTCTGAGTAGGGGCACTCATCTCACATGTGAAGGACCTTTTAGAAGACTCCAGATGTTTAAACTATCACATCATATTCCAAAATGATGCTTATACATTAAACAAAGAGACAAAAACAAAGTTTCACATCATAATGAATACTTTCACAAGGCCATCACATTTATCTTTTTACAATATACTTTCAAAGAAGGATCAGCTATCTTTCCCCCTCATATTGATCCAATGGCAGCAGCTGTGGTTGGACAGCAGTGGGCACTGGGGACATGGCTGTTCTCTCTTACCACTGTATTCCTAGGACTCAGTACTCAAGTGCTCAGTCCTCAGCCCTCGGGCTGCTGAGGGAGGTAAGGGTGCCTTTTTTTCCATTCTTATCCTCCTCTCTGGTTTTTCCCCTTGCAATTCTACCTTTTTAACTTTCCTTCCCTTTGCCCCTTTATGCTAGTAGTCTCTACAAGAAGCTGCCCATGAATGACACTGCTACCTCTCTGTTTCTCATCCTCTCATCATTAAAAAATAATAATTAATAAATAATAAACACAAAAGTTCATCTGTAGAAAAGTAAATGTCAAGTGAACTCAACCCTAAAACATAAACAGACCTTCCATGTTGCATTCCCGCCTTCTTGAGGAGAAAGTTGTTGCACTCAAGAGGACGGATGTCGTGTCTGTCATTCTGTGGGCTCCCAGAGAACACATGCATCTAGACCTTAAAAAGAATTTTTGATGTTGACAATTATGATGGTTCAAGGGAGCGGGAAATTGAAAGAATCAGAGAAGAGATGAATCCTGATCTTTGTCTGGCAGATTTGTATCTGTGGTCCACAACAAAGCAATTATTTTTACCCACATCTATGAGATTTGAACATAAATCACTAGACACACATCATTTAGTTATCCTTAAAACTTCCAGAGAGCTGCACTAAAGCCATCTCAATGTAGTCATCTCCTCTGTACTTAGAGATCCTCAGAGGGAAAAAAAAAACGTTTTCAATTTTCCAGGTGTCAGGAAATTTTTTCTAAGCTTAACTGTAATTCTCCCTCTGTGGTGTAAGCCCTGACTGGACCCAGCTGACTGAAACAGCTCCTTAGCTTCATGGGGCAATATTTCTTTGCCTACTTGAAGATTGTTATTACAGCATCCCTCTGCTCTAGCATTCAGTTGGCCACGTGATTTTAGTTCCCTTAGTGCTGCCTATTTTGCAACTCAGAACATGCATATGTCTTTCAGATGTTCCTCATGTATATGGCATTAGGGATAAATTACCAAAGACTAGACACGGTAGACTTTGGGCAGTGCTGGGTTGCCTCGGGAATGCCTTGCTGCAACTGTCTAAACACCTGGTTCCTATGCTTGTGTTGTCCATGTTTACTATGTATGTTTGCAATGTGATACTCCTTACACTAGCCCCATAATGCTAGAGTCCTGTTTTCCCCATCTTTTAATTTCAGTAAATTAACTTAATTAATTCTAATTAAACTAAGTTTGATTCCAAAGGTCCACCTAGTAGAAAGAGAGAGCCAACTCCTGCTCGTGGTCATCTGACCTCCGCATGTGTACTATGGCACATGCACATACCTATATATCATATGCAATAATAATAATAATGTAATGCATTTTACTTTTATTTTAGTAGTTTCCCTGGCTCATAGTTAACATCTTAATGTTATGTATAATGTGTAGCATTTTACTTTTGTTTTTATTAACTTCAATATTATACAAATGTTGTTCCTATTTATTCTATGCCCATTCCCTGGTGCTTTTATGATCATACATATTTAATATGTTATGTACATATCAATGCAAGTTTATGCTGTTTTATAAATCTGTCTTTTAAACAAGATAATTACAAATATACTCATACTTTCTTTTTAAGTTTTATTTTTATGAGACTGACATGTTGCCTGCTACACTAGGGAGTCACCTGCAAGATTTATTTCATTTTTAACTATTTGTATGTGTGTGGAGGTGTTAAGTGCCCCTGAGTACAGGTGCACACAAAAGCATGATCTCTGTGGAATTGGAGTGATAGAATTCCAGGCAGTTCTGAGCCTCCTGACATGTGCTGGGAATCAAACTCAGGACTCCAAAGAACAGTACACACTCTTAATTCGTGAGCTATCTTTTCAGCCTCCTATTTATACTTTTTTTTAACATTTCCCTACAGTTTATATTTTGCTAGTGGTTAGTGGTAAAGATAACTCTTTGTCTCCTCATCGAGGCTCAAGTTACTGTCTACCAGCCCTTCATTTGTACCTGAGGAATTTGTTTAGTATTGTTTGCAAGCCTGTCAATGAACTGCCTCATAGTTTTAGTCATCTAAATATGTCTTGGGTTCTTCCTCACCTCAAAAGACAATTTTACTGCACATAGAGTTATTTTGGTTGGTTGGTTGGTTTGGTGTGGTTTGGTTTTTCAAGACAGAGTTTCTCTGTGGCTCTGGCTCTCCTGAACTCTCTTTGTAGACCAGGCTGGCCTCAAACTCACAGATATCTGCCTGCCTCTGCCTCCATGAGTATGACATAGAGTTTTTAGTTTGTAGTTTTTTATTCTTATTTCAGAAGTTTAAATATCACAGGCCACTGTGATCTATCACTACAGCTTCTGATGAGAAATGAGTTCAGGAGCTTTAAGCATGAATCACTTCTCTTTGATCCTCCATGATTTTCTCGGTCACTAGCTTTTAGTAGTTGGATTATGGTGTGTCTAAGTGTGAATCTCTGGGCTTTTATCCTCCTTACTCTTTTGAGCTTGTTGGAATCACAAACTAGCAGTTTTCATTAAATTTAGCAAGTCCCTGGTATTTCTTCATCTATTCTCCTTCTCCCCTCTGAGACTCCTCTTTAGACAGACCAGACTGTGTTCCCTGACTCTCGAGACACACACCGTTCAGTGCTCTTAGTTTGTTCTTCTTCATCCTTAGTATCAGTCGTGCCCCTTTCCTGGAGTGAGCTTGTGGTTTGTGTAACTGTTCAGATCTTCTGCTGAGGCCCTTCAGTGAGTGCTTCCCTCCTGTCATTCCACATCTCAGCTTAAGACTTTATATTTGACCTTTAAATACTTTCTCAAAGCTGATCTCTACTTGCTGAGAAACTTCTTATATTCTCTTTACATGTGGTCTTATTTAGTTCTGTGAACATAGAAAATCGTAGATGTAAATATTCCTCTAGTACCTGCATCTTGATCCCTAAAGTCAGTTTGTATTCGTTGCTTTTATATTGATAGTGTGCTGCGTTTTAATTTTCTGAGAATAATAACTAACGTTGTTGAAATAGTACATTTAAAATAGTATCACACGGCAACTCTTAATTTGAATCCCTCACTCCACCACGCTTCATGATTCTATTTATTGTTGACATTTGCTTCATTATTGCTGTCCTTGTCATTGGCAGTCACCATAGTCTCTGATGCTTAACTTAGCATTCAGCTAATGGCTGGACCAGAAACTCACTAAGACCCCGGTACTTCCCACGGAGTTCTGTGTGCATTTGGGACACACACTCAACACCTCATGGCAGTACGAAAATCTGGTTTAGCCATCATTTCCTGCTTTCATAGAGCCATAACATCAAGCAAAATCCCAAATTTTTCATTCTTCCTGAGTATTCATACAACAGTAGGTCTGCTCGCCTCCTTATAAATCAGTGGGTGGCCTTATAGACTTCAATAATGTGCTCATGCTTTTTAAATCCTCTTTCGGACAACTTTTCCCTTACCCTTTGAGAAGCTCCCGATGCGCCTCAGTCGTCACTAACTACTTCAGGTGGCTGCGACGTTCATCTCTGCTGAGTCCTTTCTACAGCTGCTTGTAAATCATTTCTATTGGGGACCATTCAGACTCGATGAGTTCTGAGTGAAGTCACACATGAACAGTGCTGCGTACGCTGTGTTCTCAGAGAGCAGGCAAGCGGATCAGATGCTGACAGCTCTATGGAAATGGAGTTTAGAAGGAGCTCTCACCCTGCTCTGCTTTCCTGTAGCTTCTGGGCTGCTGTGCCCACAGGATGGTAGGTAGTAGCCAAGGTTATTATGAAGCTGGAAGGGAAGTGAGACAAAGCAGAACCCTAACACCACTCACTGTGTTAGGGGCTGTTCATCTGGGTTCCTTGATCGATGCTCATGATGCTCATTTGATTGCCGCAAGCCTTCAATACCCTGTAAGGCTCCTTTTAAAAAGCCCCTTATGGCCATGCTTGTTTGTTGTTTGTTCACATTAGCTACATATCTCCACGAAGGAAACATTTCCAGCATTTGTTTCTGTTGTTTCCATTCATTCTTGTGTCCTTTATAGCAAGCATTTTAACAACAACCTTTACTTTACTAAAATGAAAGTCATTGATAGTATTACCTAGGCAAACACACATTTTCAAAATGATCGATGGGATTATCTAATTGTAAAGAAGGAAAGATGTCAGACATACCTATTTGTTGGCTCACCTTGAACTGGGACCTTACAAATGACGTGACAGGGGTTGTGCAGTTCAGAAGCCTCCAGATCCATCTGTGGGCAGACATACTGATACGTTCCCAGAATGTTTATTCTAGTGAAACAGTGTGCTGTACATTTCTGAAAAGAGTCGGAAAGTAATTGGATTTTTGTTTCTCCTGTTTTGCCTTAATCTAAAACTGAGTTCGGTCCTGGGAACAAGGCGTTGCAGACAGGTTTTGACTATGTGAATCCGTGGTAGAGCAATTAAAGGCAGCGTGGTGTGGACCTGCCCTTCATGCCATTCTCCCCTTAATATTAGCCTCCCGAGACAAGCTCCTTACACCTGGCTCTTAGGAAGCGTTGCAAACGCCCGCTAGGGGGCAGTACTGCTCCTTGAGAACCTGCTTTGGATGCGCTGTTGGTCTTTTTGTTTCAGTTTTTCTTGTCGTTTAAGTTGAGATGTACCAAATTCAAAGATGGGTCTTCAATCGAAACACAATAGCTGATTTAATACAACTAATGCTATTTCCATAGCTTATTTCTACTGTCCATAGTCTCTCTTTTAGGAAATGTAAAAACAATTCCCAAATGATTTGAAGAAATGTTGGTAGATGTTTAAATTCTCATTTATCTTCTTTTTAATTTTTTTAAATAAAATTTTTACTTCATTATGATAAACAAATATGAAAACCTATCTACTCAGATAATCATTACTTCCCTGTGTCCTAAGACCGTGGGTGCTTAAAGAACAGCCCTGACATCTTCCAGGGGTTGTCTGCCTCCCCCCCCCATCCCCCCCCCTTCAGCTTCTTTTAGCAAGATTCCCTTTGGTGTGTGATCCAGATCGCCTCAAAAAAAACCCTCACCTTATCCCCTTGTGAAGATACGGTGGCTCTACAGAGAAATGCTGAAGTGGCGACTGCTGTGCAGGACCAGCTTTGAAACCCTTGCCATTTTGTTAGAAGCATCATGATTGTATCAACTTTATCGACGACTATAATGGCAAAAGTCCTACTTATTGTCTGTGAACCACAACCAAATTCTACTCCTCTGTTCTGATCGTGACGGTTTGTAAATATAGCCCTGAATGTTGTAATTATCATCATCTTCATGTGACCTTTGAGATATAATACCTTGTTAGTCAGCAGTGCGAAGTAATGTAAATACTCTGGCTCCTGTATTTCATTCTAATGAATTTCAGACCAGGCCACAGTCCTTTACACACTAGCTCTTTCTCTGCAGTACATGCTCTCTGTATCCCCAACTCTGCAAGCAGATGTTCTGAGACATATATTTCTTGTAGTCCCCCAACAAGAAGGACACGCTGCCTGGAAATTGTATCGTTTATATTAAAGCTGATCCTTTTATATCCCTATTCAATCATTTGATCTCTACCTAAAAAGAAGGGAAGAGGGAGGGGAAGGAAGGAAATAAGGAGGAAGAGAGGGAGGGAGGGAGGGAGGAAGGAAGGAAGGAAGGAAGGAAGGAAGGAAGGAAGAAGGAAAAGTTTTTTTAATTATTATTCCACCAGAGGGCACCATGACAATTATCACTTGCAAAAGAAACAGCAAAAGGCCAGCTAAAAATTTTTCCAAAATTGGAATGTTGAAATAAATGGGCATAATTAAAGCAACAATACCTTGACTAAGACATTGATTCAGTTATGACTTTAAAATCCCTGTAAGGTGTTGCTAAGGAGGTGTCAATCTCTCAGAGACGCAATTTTGGCAAATCAAAAAATATAACAATATGACCAGTGGGTAATAACCACACGTTGTTACCATAACCCAAGCCCTGATCTAAGCAAGATTTTCTTCCCCTTTTCAGAAATTATGTTAGAAATTCTGGAAGGCTTTCCAAATGATGGCAGGTTGTTAGCGATCACAACTTCTAAAGGAATTAATTAACTGATGACAGGGTGCCATGCAGGAGCCTCCATAGCTGTTGGTGCGTAGGTCACATGGAACACAAAGGATGCTAAAGCTCTGGTGCTTGTGTGTTCATTCCTTCACCCACTCTTTTGCTCATTCGTGTGCTCAGTACAGCTATTAGGCACCCACTATGCACTGCTGTCATGGGCTCTAAGGTACTAATAGTGTGAGCTTAAACACTAGGTTTTCCCTTAATGGAACTTGGCTAGTAGACAGACATATAAAAGAAGGGCTAAGACTTCAAATAACGACAACTTTCTAATTGAGAAATTAACAGGAAGACAATAAAAAGTTTTCATGAAAGAAAATAACAGGGAACTTAGACCAGCTTGTAAGAAAAGCCCTGTGTGGGTGACATGCTATAGGAGGAAGAATCTGCAGTGTGGTGCCATGAACACAAGAAGCAGCGTGGCTGAAGGCGCCTACACTGTGTCTGTGGACACGGGAGGCCTCCGTGTGTGGAGCAGTGTGCCCTGGGCAGAGGCACTCAAAGTAAACTCAGGCTGGACCATGATTAAACCCTTGAATTTTATTCTTAGTGTAACTTTAAAGCACTTGACATGCTCCAAAGAATTGATTTGGCAGCATGAAGATTAAGTTAGGGAAAAGAGAGTATAAAAAAAAAAAACTGGAAAAATGCACTGAAACACCAATACAGGAGAAAACGGTGGCTAGGGGTGTGACATAAGCAGCCTGACTTTAATGTGTTAGAAATGGCGTTCTCAGGCCTCAATGAGGTGTTCACATGTGAGGAGAGGGTTGAGATCAAAATGACTTGCCAGTTTTTAGCTGGGACAGCTGGGTAAATGATGTGCCTTTGGCTTAGCCTGCGAACAGGGTGGCTCCGACTTACACATAAAGGCACTGTAAGTCGTCCCAGATAAACATTCACTCTGAGCTCTCAATATCCAGGCTTCCTACACTAGTTCCCCCTTCCTAATGTGCACAGAGATGCTCCCTGGTGGATGTTTGCAACCCCTGTGTAGCTAGCGAAGGGCAAGGAACAGCCCTTCACCCTTGCTGCATTTCCCACTAAACTGTACTGGTGTTCCTTTCTGTGATCAGTCTTGGCTCTCTCTTCCTCAGTCTCCAGAGACTCTGTAGAGACAACAGTCCTGGGTTTGAGACATGCGACCTCAGCTTTTGTTCTTGCTGCCTGAGTAACCTGGGGAACGTCATTTTACTTCTGGCATCCTTGAAGGTCTTTCTGAAGACAGTATCTGTGGTTATATGTAACTCATTTTGTAAACTGTAAGCAGTTACATAAATATTTTTGTTCTAATTTTTATCTCAGCTGCCACCTTTGTTACAAATAGCCTGCTATCCGTTGTGCCCTGTTCTCTTCCCTTTTCTTCTTGCCTGCTTCTTCTACCTCCTGTCCTTTCTGCCAGATAAATTTGCTTCCCCGCAAAAGGCTGATTATTTGGAGACATCATCACTATCCAATCAGAGCTCAGCACTCCTTCTGGCTGCTAAGCCAATCAGATGCAAGCTCCAGGTCTCCTTTCAGTGTTGCTAGGGTTTCAGGTCTACTTCTAAAAGCTGGCTTGCCTGCTGCTGGTTCATTCCGTCCCTCTCTCCCTCTCTACCGTCCCCACCTCCTTGCTCTCCAAACCCGTTCCCTTTCCCTCCTCCCCTCTTTTGGGTTTGGAGCAAATCCAAATGCTTAAGCCTTCCGGAAGTTTGGGTTATTATGAATAAGCAAGGTTTAACTGTGTATTTTTTCCCTTGAGGAACAGAGGACAGCTATTCCACGTTCAATTTTTAAAGCATGTGTTTTAGCAGCTTAATGTCCCTTGGCTCCATAAAACAGAATTTAGTCGTGTTTAAGGGATTTTTTTTTCTTTGGTGCAGACTGACTTTTATTCCAACATAAACCAGCATTAAATTTTGCAAGGAACTGTCTTATCACTTGAACCTCATTGGGCTTAACAGAATGAATTCTAAGTATTTTAAAGCTCTTCCAGTTTTAACTGATGACGGATGATAACATCTGACAGTGTCTCTGTTGTTATAGTTTATCTTGAACTTGCAGTGCTGGGATTACTGGAGAAAGCCACTGGTCAGCAGTGATGAGGACTCTCACTTTATCGCTGAGTATCCCCTCTCTCACATCTGGCTCGTCTCAGGACCCATGGGCCCTCTTTAAATGCTCTCTCGCTGGGAGAATGAAGATGCCCTAAACACAAACTGGCTGTGCCTTT
Source organism: Acomys minous (assembly GCF_964271855.1). Taxonomy (NCBI): domain Eukaryota; kingdom Metazoa; phylum Chordata; class Mammalia; order Rodentia; family Muridae; genus Acomys; species Acomys minous. Next base: position 26,692,533 of record NC_140484.1, read on the forward strand.
CAAAAACTTAGGGGCAATGCCAAATTCATTAGGAAAAGAGCAATGCAAGTTATGTCTTTCTCATAACCTTTTGCTACATGCTTAAAAACTGAAACAGCGTAAGGATTTGCAGTGTAAAATGACCAAAGGCAAGTGGCACAAAGCCAGAATTCTGTCAGAGGCAGCTTAGAAAAGCTTAATGCTTAACAAAGAGGTCACTGCCTTGGGGCTCTGACCTTTAGAACTAACCAGCTTTACACTTTTGGTTCTATTCCTTCAAGTCACTGGTATCAAGGAAAAAGATACTCCCTAGAGACATTACCACCCATCCATCTAAAAAGGAAGAAAGAAAGGAAGAAAGGAAGGAAGGGAGAGAGAGGGGGGGGGAGAGAAAGAAAGAAAGAAAGAAAGAAAGAAAGAAAAAGTGTCAGTTCTCAGGAATATGTTCCCATACAACATGGGCTTAGTCCTAAAGACTATATATATATATATATATATATAAAGACTATATATATATAAAGACTATAATTCAAGCAAGTAATACTATCCTTAGGACTAAAGGTTAGCTTTTAGGGAAGGCCTCGGTGTTACTGCATATCCTGCAGGTGAAATGTATGAAATTTGGTTAACATGGTAACGGCTCTAAAAATACCTAGGCTACAGTTTAACCACAGAGTTTCCTCCTTAACGTAAAAGAGCCAGCCGCTGTCATGAGGTATGTGAAAGTGCAACAAAAGTGATCTGTCCAGCTCCGTGCAAGCAGCCTGTTAAGTCAAGTGTGGCAAGGACAGTTTCAGTGCGTGGCCCCTCCGCATCATAACAGTAATTAAAGTTTTGTGAGCCTGTACAGCAAAGCACAACCCAGCTAATCAAAATGTCTAAGCATTCGTTCCCTGTTTCAACTTCTTCTGCCCCCACCCCCTGGCAACCAAGCAGGGTGTGGCAGGAGTTTAAACAGTCACTACAGCGTGACCACAGGGCCTCACCCAAGGAAAAACCTGGGTCACAGACACACAAGGTGGCAAGGAGGCTGCAGCAGTTTTCCCAGCACCCTCTGCACCAGGCTCATATAGAGGGTGCAGGAAAGACAAAATGCTCACTTGATGTTTTTCACATGAGGCCCTTGCCTTGACAGAGACAAAGGGTAGTAGAGGGCGTGACCTTTCCCTGGATGTGTTTTCTGCTACCCCATAGGGCTCTTCTAAACGGAGTCTCCTTATAGGGTTAAGAGATTTCTTGCAAAGCTCAGTCTGTCTGGGTTGCATGAGTTGGTAAATGAAAATAGTGACACCCACTTAAACTAGAATTTCAGATAAACAATGAATAATTTATTTAGCAAAAGAATGTCTGGTGCAATATTTGGGCTATACTGAAGAAATTCATTGTTCATCTGAAATTCAGATTTGGGTGTCATGAATTCTATCTGACAGCTCTAGTAAAACGCATCCAGTCCTTTTCTTCCTCACAGTCTTCTCACCTTCCAATACCCAGATGACACGTCCTTTCTGCCTAAGGTCTAAGGCTTTGGCTTGTTCTGGGTCTCTTCGGTTCTGCTTTACCCTGCCGTGGGTCAGTTTAGAAAGCTGGGGACAAGGAGATGAAGTAGCAACTGCTGGACTCATTCTTGCCTCAATGCTAGGTGCTTTTGATACATGGGATTTCTAAAAAATATTTTGTTTTATGTGTATGAGTACCTTGCCTGCGTGTATGCCTGTGCACCATGTGTGTGCCTGGTGCCTGCAGGGGCCAAAAGAGGGTATCGGACGCCCTGGAACAGGAGTCCTAGGTGGTTGTGAGATACCCTGTGGGGGCTGGAATTAGAACCTTGATCCTATGAAACAGCAGCCATTGCCCTTACCTGCTGCGCCTTCTCTCCTGGCCAGTGAATTTTCTGGGGGGCAGGGAGCTGGAACAGGGGGAGTCGGTCTCTGTGTAGCCTTGGCTGTCCTGGAACCTGCCAGGCTGGCCTTGAACTCACAGAGATCCACCTTCATCTACATCCCAAGTTCTGAGATTTAAGGCATGCACCACCACCACCACCACCACCACCATCATCACCAGGCAGAATGGCCTTTTAATCGTCATATCCTTCTTTGAAATGGGCTACTTTGAGCTCATTTTTTATAGATAAGCATTCGAGGCTCAGAAAGGGTAAATGACCTGACCAAGGCCATACAGCTAACAAGCACTAAAGCCAAGTGAGAGCGATGCTAAGCCGTTGCCTCCGTTACCTAGTCCCCTCCATCAGTCATGATTAATGTGGCGTTAGCGGTTAATGCGTATTAGGTTTGCTTTCCTAACGCATGGCAATGGCACGCAGGTCATAAGTAAAAGGTGCAACCTGCACCCTGGATGGGGACTGTTTTCCCTCAACTCATTCCTGTGAGGGAACTTCCGACCGACTTCCGGTTGCTCTTCCCTGGAGCGACTCTCTAAGTGCTCTCTGCATGTTATATGTTGTGATCCACATGATGTGTCACTGTGTATGATAAAAGCCATGTGGTCTCTAAATGGTACTGAGGCTGCGATAGTATCTATAACTATGATTGTAAGTTCCCACCGACAGATGGAAAAGTCATTGCTCCAAGGTGTCAAACCATTTATTGAAAACTATACATCCTAAACTTAGCAGCTAAGAAGTCCACATTTAAACCAGAGTTGACTGACTTATCAAGTATGCAGCCATTTGTCTACTAAATAATCATAAATAGTAGGGCTTCTCTCATATAGAGGAAGAGCTCCGCACACAGTAAGCACTCAACAAATACAGGCTGAGAAACTGGTTTTGGAAATGATCATCTACTGAATGTTATAGTTTGGATATAAATTATTTTCAAATGCCTTTCTGATGAAGGCCTAGTCACCATTGGTGTTACCTTGATGGGGGATTGGATCACGAAGTACCAACATAACCAACGGACTCACCCTAGTTTTAGGAAATTGGTACTGTGAAGGAGGCCATACTGAGAGATCATGACCCCTTTGGGAACTGAAGGACACTTTCACAGGGGTCATATATCAGATAGCCTGCATATCAGATATTTACATTATAATTCATAACAGTAGCAAAACCACAGTTTGGAAATAGCAATATATATATATATATATATATATATATATATATATATATATATATATATATATATATATATGGTCAAGGGTCACCACAACATGAGGAACTGTATTAAAAGGTCGCAGGTTAGGAAGGTTGAGAACCACTGCTCTAAGGGTTGCATCATACTCTGCCTTCAGCTTCCTCTCTGATGCTTGTCTGCTATGTGGCGCGCCCTGTTGCACCACACTCACCGTGTGCACAAAGGCCCCAAAGCAGCAAGCCCAGTGACTTGGACTGAAACCCTGGAAACAATGATCCACAGCAAGCCTTTCCTCCTGCCTTGTCTCCGGTACTTTGCCATAATAATAAAAAACTAACACCTTTGACAATGAGAATCATCAGAAAATTTTCTGGGCTAAAGAACGGTTACAATTAATTTAGATTTTGCAGTCAAAGAGGCAAAAATCAAGTGTATCACGTAAGTGGTCTTATATATGCCAATAAAATAAAATAATAAAATCTTTTTTTAAAAAAAAAGACAGAAAAAAATAGAAACGAATAATTGACTTAGTAATTGTCCATAATGTAGGTCTACTGATGAAAATAGAAAGCTTTCACTTGGGGAAAGGGGTAATGTTTCAATTAATTGGACTCAAAGTCAGTGTTTTCTATCATCATAATCAACTGTACGTGTCCATCTGTTAATGCTGATTCATAATGAGATTTTTACATATTTCATCTTTGAAACGTCTTTTCACACAGATAGGCACTGCCAAGTGCTAATGTGTGTCCATGAGCATATGATTTTAATTGAGTACACTCATTGCTTGGAAGGTGCCTGAAGAATTCCATTCAGTTCTTCTGCTTTGCCTTTGGCATGCCTTTACATTTGCCACTTCCAACTAAAGAGGAGGTAGGAGCTGGGCTGCAGTTGAATCAGTTATAAAAGATGAAGATTGTACTTGACTGGCAGCAAGGCCCATGAACGTGCAGCTGGATCTGTAACTTCAGCTCAGAAAACAGAGCCTCTGCACACTAGTGTGGAATCCGAGGTCTTGCTTCTTGTTTCAGCTTCTGTCAGCAGAAGAAATAGAGAAAACAGCTTGACATTACATGTCAGAATCAACATTAGTCTCATTGAAATGACTTTGCCAAAGTATAAATTAGAGTGAAATGCCATTTTTGTCTTATAATTTTGGTTGAGTTCATTAGGAAGTCTATAAGGAAGTTCAGTTTCAAAACTATTTAGTGTACAGTTATAATAGTGAGTGGTAGTCTGTCTCATTCAAAACAAATTTAGTCCTGGCCCTGAGTTAAAAAAAAAACAAAAACAAAAACAAAAACAAAAAAGCAACCATAACTTTTTACCATAGCTTCGCAATCAGCCTGCTATGTGATAGAAAAGATTCTGTTCTGAAAAAATTATCATGGATCTAATGCTGTTTAAAGCATCAAAGGTTAAAGGATTTTACCATCAACACCATCACTTTGGTAAAATATGATCAGTCCAAGTATTTCCACAGAACACCTGCTGATGAACAACAGCAGTCAGTCAAAGTTAGAGAGCCAGATGTTTTCACAAACTATATAAATTTTTACAAATAATTTTTCTATTTTTTTTACTTCAAGACAGGTTGAAATTACTTTTTAATTATTTATTTATTTATTTATTTATTTATTTATTTGACTATTGCTTGCCAGTGTAGTGGGAATAATGTGAGTGATGTTTTAAAACTAGTACTAAAGATGTATCCTTCATTTTTAACAGAGCTATCACTTAATTGTTTACATCTCAAATGATACAGCCATTCACATCACACATACACACCACCCGAGTTCATTGTCTTCTTTGATAGGATTGATATGAAATGTTGATTTCCCTAGGCAGTTAGTATGTTACAGAATACCACACATCACCGAGCAAGTAACAGGTCAGATATATTTACAATATATGGACCAAAGGCACATGAGAGCAAGACAAACACAAGTCAAATGGGCAGAGTTAATTCACATGCAGTATGCAGAAGAGATCAGAATTGTTTGTCAGCACACAGCCTCCCTGGCCCGTGCCGTGTGGTAATCCTCCTACCTTGGCACCAAAACAGCCATTGCACTAGGTCAAGAGTTCGGTGGCTCAGGAAACTGGATAAGGTACACGATGGACAGTTCGTCTCCACAGTGTCTGAAAGCTCAGCTGGAAAGACTCAAAAGCGGAATGACAGCTTTAAAGAGCTCTGAAGTCATCCTGAGGCATCCTCACTCACAAGGTTGTGGTTTCGTGTCAGTGTAGGCTGGAGCTGTTTGAGTCTTCAGAACAGCATGGCTGGGTTCCAAAATCAATTCTATCAGGAGAACCAGGCCTACATTGTATCATTGTTTATGATCTAGCTTAAAAGAAACATATTGTCAGTTTTGCCTTGATCATGAATCTTTCTAGATACAAAACATGCATCAGTGCCTCTTGGCAGAGAGGATTTTAAAGTCGCTCTTTAAAAAAGAAGGTAGATAGGGGTTATGGTTGCAGATATTTGGGAAATTAAATAACTACAAATGTTTATCATGTACAAGACTCATAATTCTCTTTAATTTGTTCATTCCTTGGTAAAGAGGAGGAAGAAAGAATTTGAAAATAATAGGAACAATATGAAAAATAGCATTATTTTTAGTTCTGAAAAAAAACCCACGATCTGAAAAGAACTTCTTTCTGCTCAAAATGTTGTTAAACTTTGGTGTTATAATTGCTAACAACCATGGAATAGTATCAGCCAGCACCTTCATGTGTTTCCACAGATCTAGACAAAAACATCCAATTTGCAACTTCAAAAAGGAGGTGAGAAGCATAGAGAAGCAATGGAGCATCACAGAGAACACCGTGAGAGACGAGGCAAAACACAGATTCTAAACAGGAGATTATAAGGGACATAGCAGGCACCAACCTGCCACACTGAACACACGTAGACAGGAAGGGAGAGAATCTGCCCCTACCTCTGTCCTTAAACAAAAATGAAACCCCTTCAGAAGCAAAAACTGCAAAAATAAAATTTTTTATAAGGAAGCAACAGGCTACATGAGGCAGACACTGAGAAATTACCCAGGGCCACCATCCTGTGGCACTGCCTATTGCTCTGGGCAAGCAGGGAAAAAATCCCATGGGGAACTCTACAGTTAAAATTGCTCTGCTGTGAAAAGTAAAGAACACTGTCAACTGTGTCTCCAAACTCCAAAGCTGCCACCTCGGCCTCTAAAAGCAGGAAACCCAGGAAAACCCATGGGGGACTACCCCAAGCAGAAACTAGCTGGAGCAAGAATACTCATGCTAAGGCTATCAGAGCTCTAGAAAGATGAAAAGATCCAGCTCCAAAGATAAACATGAGTCAGGTAAGGGCTAGAAGAGAGCATTGAAAGTTGAAATCCTCAGGAGGAAAGAGGGACCATCCAGCATACTTGGGAACCCAGAGCTGACCTTATTACAAGTACCCTGAAGAGACATACCGTGCATGCCTAGGGCTGGAAAACTCCTAAGAGAGTGCTGACCATTGCTCAGTCCAGGGCAGATCTCAACCCCACAGGCAGCCTGTGCATTTGCACTGAGACACTTCATACCAGGCAGATGCATGTTAAAATTCAGTCATATTAAGAGATGACAAATTAGACTTCAAACTATCTATCACGAAAATATAACAACCCTAACACACACACACACACACACACACACACACACACACACACACACATACACACACACTGCACATCAGCTCACACAAAACCATTTCATACAACAAATTCTACTGAATGGAAAGGCACAGATTATCATTAACACATTAATGAAGAGTGATTCCACCACCTCATACTCACCAATGGAAATGTCATCTAGACCAAAAGATGTCATGGGAAACATCAGAGTTAAGTAACATAAGTCAAATATACTTAGCAGGCATCACAGAATATTCTATACAAAGACTATAGACACACATTTTCTTCCTTAACCCCTGGGACATTTTCTAAATGGAGCATATTTTAGGGGACAAAGCAGATCTTAAACAAATACAACAAAAGCTAATATTGTTGCCTAGACTCTAAACTTTATCTGATCACAATGGACTAAAATTAGAAAATGATGGCAAGAAATAATTGAGCAAATGCACATGGTGAGTGAACAGCACCCTGCTGAACAATGAATAAGTCTTCAAAGAAATCAAGAGGGACATTTTAAAATTTCTAGACTTAAATGTGAGTAATAATGTACTGAAACAGAGCCTAGGAGATAACCTGAAGGAAGCTCTAAGGAAAAAATTCATAGCTGCAAACATCAACATTAGCAAAGCAGAGAGATTGCAAATAGGTCTTATGAAAAAAGACCAAGCCAAATCAGACTCAAAAGATGGAAGGGAATAATAATAATCAGAGACAAAATCAAACAAACAACAACAACAATACAAGTAATCAGAGAAACAAAGAATTGGTTCTTTGAAAATATAAACAAGATTAACAAATCCTTAGCTAAGCCCAAAGAAAAGGAGAAAATGCCCAAATTGATAGGTTAGAGACAAAAAGGATATTCTAAAAATACCGATGAAATTCAGAAGATCATTATGGCTTATTTGAAAACCTATGTTCCAATAGATTTTAATATCTAAAAGATAGATGCATTTTTAGATATATACCAGCTACCAAAACCAAATCAAGATCATATGTGCAAGTAGGTCTATAACCAGTGATGAAATTGAAGCATTAACAAAAGCAGAAGTAAATAAATAAGCAAATAAGTTCAGGATGAGATGGGCTCACTGCAAAGTTCTGTCAGATGTTTAACAAACTAACACTACTGTTTCTCATATTGTTTTATAAAACACAACAGGAAGGGAGCCTGCCAAACCCATTTTTACCAGTATTACCCTACAAGAAAAACTAGGTAAAGAAACAAGCAAAATAAAAATGACAAGTCAATCTTGTTATTGAACTAAAATGAAAATGTGTGCAATAAGACAGGTAAACCAAATTCAACATTACATTAAAAGATTATGACCACATTGGCTTAGTTTCAGGACTGCAAGAACAGTTCAGTGCGTGCAGATTAGTGAATGCAGCGCATCACAGAGAATGGGTCAAAGACGGTATTCACATGACCCTGCCTCAAATGCACAGGAGAACCTTTGCAAAGTCCAACATCCTTTCATGATAAAGACCAAGAATAAATAGGAATGGAAGGGACAGTCCTCAGTGTAAGAAAGGATATATCCAACAAACCTACCAAAATCCCCATTCAGAATAGCTTCAAATATTTAATAATTACAATTCCTTGAAATAAATCTAAGCAAGGAAGTAAAAGGTTCTATAAGTGTCATTTAAAACTTTTAAGAAAGAAGGTAAGAAGATACTGGAAGATCCAAAGACCTTCCTTGCTCCTTGCTCATGGATCAGAAGAAGTCATACTGTACAAATGGTTTACCTTAATAAAAGCATCTACAGATTGAGTTTATTCCAATGGCAGTATTCACAGAAATAGTGTAAAAGTCATAAATTTCACATGGAAGCATAAAAACCCTGAATAGCTAAAACAGTCCTGAGCAAACACCAGTGCCAGAAGTATCTCCATGCCTGACTTAAACATGTAACAACTTCAAAAAGTGTGGTGTAGGCAATAAACCGAACTACGGGTCTCTGGTGTAGAGCAGAGCACTCGAACATAAACCCACACAACCAAAGCTGCCTGATTTGTGACAAAGGAATACGTTGGAGAGAAGACAGGCATTTCAACAAATAGTCCTAGGAGCTGAACACCCACCGAAGATGCAGGTGTGGGCCAGTACTTTCTGAATAGGATTCCAACAGCTCACAAATGAAACAATGCATTGACTAATAGGATGCATGAAATTGGAAATTTTCTGCACAACTGAGAAACAATTAATTCAGTGAAAAGATAGTACACAGAATGGGAGAAAATACTTTCTAAGTGTCTGACAGAGGGTTAAAAACTACAATATATAAAGAACTTAAAAAATCCATATCTGGACAGTTCTGAAAAGAACACAAATCATCAACATCCTCAGCCAACAGGGAAATAAAATTAAAATATCATTGAGAGTCCACTTAACCCAGTCATGATGACCATCATTAAGAAAGGAATCCAGTAAATGCTGGAAAGGATGTGGGTATGGGAGTGGAATCACGTATTACACTGCTAGTAGGAATGTAAGTTAATTCAGTGACTCTGAAAATCAGCCTGTAAGTTCCTCGGTAAGCAAAAAATAGAATTACTATATGGCTTGTCTACACCACTCCTGAGTCTATATTCAAAGAATCCCAAATCAGCATAACAGAAACTTGTACATCTGTGTTTATTGCAGCACAGTTCACAGTTGCAGAGTTCTAGCATCAGTCTAAGTGTCTGTCAAAACAATTAATAGACAAATAAATTTTAAAAATATATACTCATTTATTTAGTCATAAATAAAGATGAAATTATATTGTCTGTAATAGAGTGCAACTGGAAATCATTATAAGTAAAATAAGACTCAGAAAAATATTCCATGTTCTCTCTCTCTCTCTTTCTCTCTCTCTCTCTCTCTCTCTCTCTCTCTCACTCTCTCTCTCACACACACACGCACATATATATACATATATGTATGTATGTATACATGATGTACGAATATTAAGATGAGATACACATACATACACACATATATATGAATACATATGACATGAATATTAAAATGAGATATACATACACATATATGTTTATATGTGACATGAATATTAAAATGAGATATATACATATATACATAGGACATGATTAAAAATAAATGGAAATACTGCGAGAAAGGAAACATTTTTAAAGTAATGCTTAGACTTATACAACAAATATCATTTAGGTACAAAGACATTCAATTCATTAGGATGTGAAACAATTATTGACCTTGCTCACTGTGCCGTAATAGCATCACAGTGTCACATCCACATGAACACAAGCGAGTCCCCTGTCTTCGATATGAGGGCATATGTGCTGCTGAGCACACCAAGGATACAGTAGCATTTTTTCTGTACTCATGTTGCCTTTGACTGGAAGTTAGACAAGAAAGGAAGAAGAGATTGACAAAGGTGTGGGAATTGGGTGGAAAGGGGTGTGACCCTTCTCTGATCTTAAAAAGCCAAACAATGTTTTTCTTAAACAGAATTTTCCAATATACAAAATTTCCTTCCATGAGTGATTTTAGTGATAGGTTGATAGTGAAAATTGTTTATATGAGATGTACATACAAAAAAATTACTATTTTAGTATTTTATGTACCAAAGCCACTTCCATATCTTATAATATTGTAAATATGAGTGAGTGATTTACTTACTGTCCAAATGATATTCATGTAATGTCAGTTGTATAGTTAGTGATATAGTACATAGCCGAAGATATGCATGTTTCACACAGTTGGGTTGCTGTATGTTCTGTTACATGAGTTTCATAATTTCACTCTAGTTTGGTACCTGACACTACTGAAATAAAGCCAAGGATGGAACCATTAGCATAAAACAGCACAAAATGCATGTTTTCCCCAGCCGTGCTTGAATAAAAGGCAGATCTGTTCTTCCTACCACATCGTTTTGACACTCACGAAAGGTGACTACCTTGGAATTGATAATGGCATATAAAACTAGGTTTGCCAACTATATCTTAATTCTCACGGACACATTGACTTATCTATGAGAAATCATTCGATTTCTCAGTATGAGTTATTTGAGACAGGAATAAATTAATGTTTTTCTGGGATCCATGTTCAGATTTTTTCTCCTTCTTCACATGAATCTTTATGCAAAAGGGATGCTTGCTGTTACTGAGTGAAAAGCCAGAGTGTAAACCAGTTTTCACTCCAGGCATTTCTGAGCTCATGAACTCAGAATATGAAACAATTACTAATTTTGCACATTCTGTTTAAATAGCAGTCCAATTTCACATTTAGATGAACAGAAACAGAAATTCTGTGTTCTTAATTTAACTCACTGTACAACCTGAATACATATATTCTATTGAACATACAGACCACATTTTTTTCTGCTAGCTTGTCGTTTGCTTTGGAGCTAAATGAATACACTTACTGGACTCATTGGTAATCAGTCTGTCTCAAATTACAAATGTGTATTTTTATAGAAACAGTGCCCTAATCTTTCTCAAGCTTATATACATCAGAGGTTATTTATCATTAATAAAATAAGAATACTGCTGATTCTTACAAATCAAAGAGAACAGTATAGTTGGATGGCAGCAAAAGTTTATTTATTTTGGAAAGTGTTTACTGAGGCATTACCAAGCAAAGAAGTCGATGTAGGATACTAAAGAGGACTTGGGGGGCACACAGTTGGTAGGCCTTTTTGACTTGTGATTCTTAAGATCTATTCTCTCTCTTGATAAGTGAGTAAGAGGATGCTCTCAGGCCTGATGCCGCTTGATGTCCCAGGGTGGGTTGGTGGGGAGCTCCCTTTTTCTGAGGAGTAAGGGGTGGGGGATAGTGGAGGGGAGAGGGAGGGTAGGACTGGGAGAAGAGAGAGCAGGGGGCTATGATCAGGATGTAAAGTGAATAAATAAATGTGTTTAGCTTTTAAATAAATAGAAGTGAAGATTGGCCTAGGGGAGAGATCAGTGTATTCCAGGAAATATCAATAAATTGCTGTTTTATGGGAGAAAGAAGGTGTATTTACATGTTGGCATACTACATGGATGTAGTGCCCACTGAGGCCAAAAGAGGGCATCAGATCCCTGGAACTGTAGCATTGTGAGCTGCAGGTGTGCTGGGAACCAAACACCAATCTTGCATGAAGACAGAAAGAGCTCTTAAGTTCTGAACCATCCATGTCTCCAGCCCCTAATCCCATGACTTCAATTCTTACTTCAGAACCTTGTGGCTTTTCTTATCTTTTCATCATTGAGTATTGAAAGATATTTCCAACTTAATTTGAATGTTTTCTTCTATTTTCAAGGCAGGGGTCTGTTTTGTTGTCATACGTCCTGTTCATAAATGGAATAAAAGAGAATGGGAAAGGGGGCAATCTGTGTGCTAAGAAAATATCTCCCTGTGGCTATGAGAAGGAAGAGAAGAGAGGGAAGGAGAAAGAGAGAGAACACTGAGGTTTTGTTTAATTCTAGACACTTTGTAAAGGAAGTTTGAAGGGAGTTGTTAACTGAGAAAACTTTGAGGAAAGCAAGAGCGAGGTGATTTGGATTTGTAGAGGAGGAAAGGAGGGAGCAAGAGTGTGGCATTTGATGACAACCAGCTTAGATAGGACGTGAGCACCATCCTACCTACGGGTGCCGGAGTAGTCAGTATAGAGCACACAAACTAAGGGAGGAAATGGCTGTGTCAGAAAAGATTTGACAGTAAATCAATTTTATTGTAATTTTTCTTGTAATCCATGAGACTGGCCCCAGCTCATGGTAAGTCCCTAGTGTGATCTATTTAGTACTCAAGGTGTGAAGTTTCATCAATGGCATTTGCTATTTGAGTAATGGAATGGCTTCATAACTTGGCCTCCCAGCTTGGAGATCAGACTGAGCTGATACACAGAGTAAACCGTATTGGTGTGGATGCATTAAGTCAGGAAAGCAGAGGGAAGAATTTATGTTCCTGTCTCTATAAATGATAAATCATTGATCTGGATTACACCATAGAAGACTGCTCACCGTGTTCCAGGGTGTAGAGTTGCTGTTGCAGTAGATCAAATTATATACAACTGTGGATAATAGCAAATACTTGAAACAAGTGTCCCTGGGAGTGTTTTTTGATGATACAATACACTCCTGAACTTATAAATAAGAATCAAACACCTTTAAGCTACAGTATTACACATCCTTCTGAGAAGAGGCAGGACAAGTTCTTCATTTTCTTCCTCGTTGGTTCTCAACAGTGAACTTCCATCAGTTGTCCTCCCTATGGCTGTCTCGTTCAGTTCTTTCCCAGTGACAGCCATTGTTATTAGTACTTGTCTTTCTTCTTTTCCAGTTATGTAAATAAAAATTGCTAATCTTCACAATAGCCCTTTAATCTGGGTCATACCACTGTTTAGCAGGCATAGGACCTGGGCTCAATGAGATGATGATATTGAGATATATGTACATATATATGCATATATGTGCATTACATTGTTACATGCTTATTATACACAATGTTTTGCTTAGACTTTGAAATGCAGGTACAGCTAACCTCTATGGTTGGCATTGAACATTTGCAGTGATAGTTAAGATGATGAATTGAGGAAAGTAATGAAAACCCTGAAGTAAATATTTATACTTCAATATGAAGGATAAAATGGAAACAAAGCCAAATTAACAAAAAAATTAATAGTATTCCCTAATGTGTATTAATATTGTTCTTTTAAAACATTGACTAGAAAAAACTGATCTGAAACTCAAAAATAATTGTTTATGAAAGTATAATTATTTAAACATAAAGTCTTTGGGATTACATTAAATGAAGAGAAGTACCACTTACAATTTTTGCTCCCTATTTCAGTTTATTTAGTTTGGCTTTAGATGAGCATTGTGGGTAGTTGTTATTTTATAAACAGAAAAGCAGCTTGTGGGCCTGTAAAATACAAAATGAACATTTTTTTAGTAGCTCATTCTACCAGATTCTGACATTTTGCCTCAACACCACAGATTCCAAATCCTGGCAACATTGTTTTATGATTTCTAAAACTATGAAAGTTTTTATTTAGAATATTAATTCTCTTAAGTCTCAGTATGAAGTGACTCTGCATATATATATGTATATGTATATATATATATATATATATATAAAATATCTGTATAAAAATCAGATGTGACGTGAAATAAAAGTTTTATTGTTTCGAATTTTAGAACAACTATATTGTTCATGAGTGGCATGGCCTGAGGTAATTAAGTGGCTAGGCTAGGAAGAATGGCTGTAAAATATGCATGATATTCTGTGACATTTTGTATAATAACATACACAACGCTGTGTTTTCATATTCTTTCCTATCTGAACCTCAGCACTTTTCCTGGAGAAGGAATGATGGTATAATGGTCTAAAAAGCTTAGAATGCACTGAAATAAGGAAAGCATTTTCCAATCATTTTACTGTGGTTTGCTGACTTACAGTGTATGTTCTAAAAGGAGAACCAGAAAGCCAACTACTTTTAGTTTCTGAAACCCCCAAATGAAAACTCCTAAGGATAAAGTTGTCAGTAACCAAGATGAAACTATTTTATATCTTGGTCCCAAATCCAACCTCCACTCTAGTAAATTTTTGGTAGGGAGGTATTTATAGTGGCCAACATCGTGCTAGATGCATAGTGAGCTCACAGCAAATATTGCTTAAATTAACCAACCCCTTCATTATATCAAAAAACAGTTTCTACAGCTGAAAGTGCTGGGCTTTGGGGTTTTTGGTCTTTCTTTCTTTCTTTCTTTCTTTCTTTCTTTCTTTCTTTTTTTTATAATGGTGTGGTTAGAACTTGTTGCTATAGAAACAATCGAATGTCTTTTTAGCTTCAAGGAACCTTCAGAAAGAAAAGAATGAGGAATGAGTTTGCAATTCAGTGATTGTAAGTCATAGGTTTTATGGTGAGCCAGGTGCATCTGCATGGCTAAATACCTTTTCACCTTGGTCAGTGGGCAATAGGAGAAGAGAGGCAAAAAGATAATAGAAGCAGGAATCAGAAAAGTAAACGTCTTTTTTATCCCAGCAGATTGTTCTTTATAATTACAGAGATAGGGAGTCAGAAAAAAAAAAACATAAAGAGAAACAAAGAAAAAAAGAAACAAACAAACCACCTCTCACTGACATCTTAGGGAGAAAACAGAGGACTCAATTCACCACCCATCCTTGGCAGCAGGCTCAGTTTGGGCCTTCCTGGTACCTGTCCTGTGTAGACAGATCACTTGATCAACCAGAAAAGCCTAAGAACTTGCCTCTAAGAATCTGCATCTTCACTAGGAGCAAACTAAGATGGAGCTGTGGTCAATTAAGTGGTACTCTATAAGCTAGAAGTACTTCTGTGTTTCTGCTCCTCACATTCATATAGCATGTAAGGTACTGGCTGTTAGGATCCCACGTCTAGAAAGGAGATAAATTCATCCTGCTCCATGGGAACTTTATTTCCCTTGAACACCAGTGCTTCTGAAACTCATCCTATAGTCTTAAAAGATTATGTATATCAGCTAGATATAACTTACGTACTGAATGTTTTTATTTGGGTAATAGTATTCCTACCAACCAGGTTAGTATAAAAATAGCTTAATCCTAAAATTTTCACAAAATACAACAAGTGATCATGCTACAAAACAGAGAAATTCATTTTTAGTGACATTTATTCTTAATAACATATATACTTAATTCTGGAACAGAATTAACATTAAGAAAAGAAGCCAAGTGTGGTACACACCCAAAACACCAGCACCTGGGATGCTGAGTCAAGGGAATCACTAGTTGAGACTACCCTTAATAGAAAAAATGCTCAAAGTGCAGGTTTTATATTCATCTTCAAAGACAAATGGCTAAATCTTCATTCAGCCTTCTAAATCAGATTTCTTTCTGAAAAAAAAATAACAATTTACATTAGGTTTTCAGAAATATTACCCCCCCCAAGGAAAAAACTTTGGCATACAAAATGACCCACTAAGTATCTGCTTATTTTGTTTTTATCTTCTTCTCTTGGTTGGCTCTCCAGTGTGAGTATGTGTGTGTACGTGTGTGTGTGCGTGTGCGTGTGCGTACACAGACATATAATTACACACAAATACAAGATATATGCTCAGAGACAGTCCAAAGGCCTTTTAAAAATCAAATTCCATTGTGTTTTTTGCAAAGCTCTTTTTATACTTGGTATCAAGTACTTTGTATTATCTAATCTCTTGTTTTAACAGCGCTGTAAGGCAGGGGCTATTACTGTTCTCATTTTACAAGCAAGCAGATGCTGAGGGAGATTAAGTAACTTGAGTAAGGTCACACAGATGTCAGAACCAAACTCAGACCCAGACTTTTCTGGCTCCAGAGGTGCCTCTCAGGATAAAAGAAATATTTCCCCAGGGAACTCCTACATAGCTATAACTGCTGAAGTCTGTCATCAATAAACTCTAGATTTATTGCTTGCCAAAAGGACTTCTGAAACTGTGCTTCCAGGCTTAATGACTGCTCTGCCTATGGAGTCCAAGTGCACACTCAATTTATTCCAGGTGAAGTGAAGGAGGACTGCTCCTCTGATGGTTTTACACAAAAGGGATGACTCGTGAATGGTAAAATTGTCAAGCTCTGTACTGGCTTGCTGTGGGAACTATTTATGGAAACTTGGCCTTTTGGTTCTATTTCTGCATCCATTTTAAGTACAGAAAGACCAACTGTCCTGGTAAAGATACCATTATCTTCATGTATCTGCAGAGCTGGAAGGCCTAATCTTTGAGCTGAATCAGTACAGTGCATGAACTTTTGCTTGCAGTCAACATAAAAGAAAAAACAATAAGCAAATCAAGAACAGTTTCCCTTGATCAGAGATTAAATAGTTACAATACGAGTTGCTCTCCTAACTTTCGCTGTCCGTGAGCTATATGGTGGCAAACCAGGACGTTAGCACTGTTCTGAAATCATCTTCAAGCAACACACCTGTGGGAGAAAGCTGAGTCTTTGAAAAAATGTTGGCAAGAACAGTGTTGCCATTGACTACAATGTTGGGAATGAACACACAGTAGTAGTGAGTATGGGTGCTTTATTATCAACATTATCATTAGCATGCCCAACATGTCAATGCTAGGTGAACCAATTCCTATAAGACACTGTAGACGTCAAAAAAAAATTTTAAAGGATGTTAATACCTGCTATTCATGAGAGTAGAATATTATTGGATTTTGTGTGGATGCTTTACTAGAAGAAACCAGAAAGGTATATACGTCATACAATTTCGCTCAAGGTCCCAGCTAGAGAGACACTTTCTTTGAAAGTATTTTACTACAGTTGTTTGCTGCAAGGCCATTTACCAAGCCATGGAAGGGTTAAAGCAACCAGTGGAAGACATTGTGGCATCCAGGGACTCAAGACAGCAATAAGCCATTATCTCCAGTAAGCATAAATGGGTGCAGGAAAGATAGGGCCAGTATCCTGGAGGGTTAGAAACAGGAGGGGAGTAACCTGAAAGGACCTGAGCTATGGAAGTCTCAGTAGAGCTAGCAGCTGGCAAATAGACCAAACGGCAGGTGGGGGAGGTGTCTGACTTCATCCACAGCCCCGTCTCATCCAACACTGCCATTTCCTCTCTGTGTCTACCTGGCCAGTGGCTTCCAGAAGCCAGAGATGGAGGCAACTCAGATTCTAGAGGGCCAGTGGCCTGGCTACAGAGCTACACTGAAGGCAAAGGTGGCTGTGGGGCATTCTGGTTTCAAACTGTTTAAATACAAGACGGTAGAAGGAAAAAGAACACTGATAGCCTGCATGAATATTATAACATCATATAATACTAAGAAACAATAAGATCTAAAAATAAGTTATATAATATACAGTAAGTGAAAAATCTCTATATTATGTATCATTAACACTCAGGCTAGTGCTATGAAAAATAAAATAGCTCAACTAGTAAAGTGACATTAACAGACAGTTTCCAAAACAGAAAATACTTGTTAGCTACTAGGTATGTGAGAAATATTTAGTCTTATTATATTGAAAGCAAAATAGATGTCTTTTTCCTTTCATAGTAGAAAAATTAAGATACAATCAAGGGTATAATAAAATGAGTCTTTCATGCATCAATAATAGAAACTATAAATTGGTATATCTTTCTAAAAGTTAAGTCATTCTGCTTCAAGTCTGAGGGGCATAATTAGAAACATGGATAAAGATCTATATGTAAAAATATTTATAACCACTTTGATAAAAGAAAAAAGAAACAAGGCCCAACATTGAGGAAGCAATGAGACCATTATGAAACAATATTCACTTCAGCATTACAAACGACAGTTGCATAGTGGCCTCTGCCATGCAGCAAATGAAGATTTGTTCTGTAAAAGTCCTCTCTCTAATATGTTCACAGTCCTCTTTGAGGAAAACCAAGATGATAGGAAGGGAACATATTATCAAAATATTAGTTGTTGTTTCTCTGGGCACTGATTTTTTTCACATTATGTTCTTATGAACTTATCAAACGTAATATGAGGATGTCTTCATTACGAGCTGTTAGTGCCCACATAAGAACAAGTCACAGAACCTGGACAGCAAAGCCTGTTGTTAGGTGTAGTCCCTGCCTGACATTATTTATACTCTAGTTCTTAATTTTATCTTGTGACTATTCGATAACAAAGTAAACGCTTCTTTAATTAGGACATATGAAATGAAGTAGCATTCTCCATACTTTTCAAGTGATCTCTGTCGCTGGGAACAACTTCCCTAGCCAGTAGGAACTCCGTCAGACTTAGCTTCAAGATAATACCTAAGACCCATGAAAGGCAACCCACTAAAACTTTAAAAAAAAAAAATCTCAGAGTTTTCATGACCTTGAAGTGGGATACTAGGTAAATATTTACTTTTTTATTAATTTTTAAAATTTTTTTCTAGATAAACATTTATAAACAGAGCCATAAAAGTGCTATCAGCAAAAAAATAAATAAATAAACTTTAAAAATCTTTACATAAAACCATACTGTTAAAGAGTAGAAGAGGAGAATGCTTTCACGTCCCACTTACAAGGTCCGACTGTAAAGAACTACTACACAGTAAAGAAAGGGTCAGACGAGCCCAACTGGAAAAGGGCCGACTCGAAGACCTCAGTCCAAACGGATGGACACTCGTAGTTTTTAATGTCAGTATGCATACATATACACTTACATGGATGGACGTCCATGCAGGCATCCTATTTATTATATGCATAGACAAATCTATATAAAAAGGAACTACTTCTGGTTTCCTCTGTTGTTATATCAAATCAAAGATTATTGCAGTAGCCGTTTAGCCCAGTTTCATCCTAACATGCCTCTAGTCTTCTCCTTTACTCAAAATTACAGTTATTATAACAGAATGCAAGTGATGTGCCTTGGACTGGCCAAGCAGTAGTAGCTTCCAATGGAAATCAAAGTAAAATCCTCTAAGAAGATGTATGTTTGCCATGTGGGATAAAAATAACCACACTGTTCTTGCCTGTGAGTTTTCTCCCTAAACTGCTTTATTTTTCTTTATTGCTTACTCTCCATTTACCTGGGTCTGCATTAGAATCTGACAATACCGTCAAAGTTAAATGAGAACCTACTCTCTGGCCTGTCCTTTATAAACCGCTCACACCAATATGAGAACCCAGCCTAAGATAAGCAGTGCTGATGGATGAGTATTTTGCCACCAAAACCAGAAAGCAGAAAAGATGAATATTATTAACCTTTTTATAGAGTACAAAACCAAAGGAATGAGTCACAGCAGGAAACTAAAAAAAAATTAAATTACTTAATGTTACTCAGGAGCACAGCCCAAGTCTTCTCTTCCTCTCCTCTACTCCTCTCCTTCCCTGTCAATGTGCACAAATGTGCAAATGTGCATGGAGACACACATGACAGGGTCATACAGTAAGAATAGGTCCCTAATTAATGACCTCTTCACTCCACCTTTTAGACTTTTTGTTCTCATTGCAATCATAAAATGTGTCTTGTAATATATACACACATATATACTGTGCGTACATATATAAGACAGTAGATGATTTGACGATTTTGTAAAATATAAATACATATTGCATTAATTATAGACATTATATAATCCCATTGATTCACAGTTAAATGAGATGGTGGATAGTTGCATTCAAATAAAGGTTGATTATATAAAGACTATGCTCTTTCATTTGAACCTTGCTATGTGATCATGTGCCTTTTTTTATTTCTCTTTGAGAATGGGTCTATTATGTTCCAGATATCCTGGAGCTCGTTATGTAGATTAGGCTAGCCTCGAACTCACAGAGATCTGCCTACCTCTGCCTCCTGGGTTCTAGGATTAAAGATATGCACCACCATGCTTGGATCTCATATATCATTTTTCTTTATCATGATACTTGATAAATCATTATTTTGCTTTCTGGGATATATATATATATATATATATATATATATATATATATATATATATATATATATATACACACATACTTATGGACAATGTCATACATAATTGAGATCTTTTAAAGCTAGTTCATTTAGCAGAAGAAAAATTTTCAAACAAAATGGGACTGTTTTTTAGGTCTGACCTGAATTACAAGAATCAGAAACTTCACATCCTAAAGATTCCATTTTTGATAAGTGAGTCTGTTGAAAATTGGATTGTTTCAGTCAGAAATCTTACCTCCCACGCCCCATCAGACATGGGTACTTAAAGTTAGTTGCTTTTTCTCTGTAGATACCAATTATCTTTTCAAAGGGCTATCCAATGGGATTTACCACTTGACAGTTTGTTTAAAATTTAGCTAAATGTACAAATATGGTGGAGGTGAGATCCAATTTGGCTGTCAACCTACTTGACCCTTTAGTCTTAGTTTTAAAACAATGCTTCAAGTCTTCATATGTACTCAGTAGCTCACAATTCTCTGTGTTTGGTTGATTGCTTTGTTTTCAGTTTCTTAATTAAAAGATTGTTTGGTTGTGTTTTTTAATTCCACAAATGGACAATTTGGGAAAATGAGCTTTATTTCTGGAACTCACCATTCTCACCTCTTCTTTTTCAGAAAACAGTAAACATAAACTCGATATCAAGTTATAGCTTAAAAAGCAAATTAAATTAATAAAAGTAAGACCCTTCATTCTTTGAATATAATGGGGCCAATGTCTGATTGTCTGTTTATTAAGCAGGTTAAGTTTTTAATAAAGCAGACAATGATGTCTAAAGGAAATGATAACTTTTACTTCTGAGTGTAAAATAATCATTAATGTCTGAGAAGACAGCAGTGTCAGGGTTCACACTGCACCTATGTTCAGCAGGGTGTGGGTTAAGGTGATAAAGGTGTGTCTGTGTCTAAAAGTGAGAGTTCTGGCTTCATTGAGGCCAATCCACATGATTTAATCTCTCCAACTTGCAGCTTTCTGGAGATGTTAAATAAGAATATTTAAAACTATAACATGTATTACCAAGGCTTTAGGGAAATTCAACATCAGAGTTCTAAAAATGTTCACCGATTACGACTCTAACAATATCTGTAGTTTTTACTAATGTGCGGGGTTACTATTGTGCTTACATACATAACTTATTGGATATCCTTTCCACTTCTTTGTTCGCCTAAGCCACTTCTCTTAGGTTTGGCCTAAGATTCTTGAAACATGCTCTCTTAGATCAGGATATTTCTCACTACACGAGAATGTTCCACATAGTATGATTCCTAACTGTGTTCCCTAAACTTTGTTGGGCCTTGCTGAGGAGGTGTCTCATCGTATTGATGACTAGGGTGTGGTCATCTGCCTAAGAAATCACTAAAAGGTGACAGACAGGCAAATTAAATGGCACAGAAATATTGAAGGGGCCATAAGGAAGCATCAGTCTCTTCACCTATAACATGGAAATAGCACTCAACCTTACAAGCTTGTGGTTATTGTTGTGTGAAATGGTGTGGCAATAATTAGCAAAAGGACTCAGCACGTAGTTCAGGGAAAGCATACAAACCTCTAATGCTGGCAGGCAGTCTGTGCTGGCAAAGCCGACACAAAGCTAGAGCAGCAACTGAGACTGGGGTTTTGAGAGACTCGATTGGTAGTCTAATGAGCTCGCATCTTGGGCTTACTAAAAGCAGTTGTGGCAACATTACATCAGTAAACATTCTGGAAAGGAATCAGAACAAAGGACATTGTACATTACCTTTCAGAACGCCTGGTGAGTAAGACGGGACTGCTGTAGACAGTTGGGACTTGTTTTAAAGAGCTTTGGATTTGATGACTAAAAGGAAAAATGATATTTTTAAGTTTTGTGTTTTTGTTTTTTCTTCCACAGTAATTAGCGAATGCCAAAGGCAGCAACTGGCATCTGTGAGCTACTCCTCTCGCTACGCTCTGGGCCTCTTTTATGAAGCAGGCATGAAGATTGACGTGCCTTGGGCAGGCCGGTACATCAGCGGTGATCCTTGCATACGCTTCATCTCCATTGATAATAAGAAGCGCAATATAGGTCAGTACTCCCATTCTCTCCCTTAAACACAGGAACAGTGGTGGGTGTAGGCTGAGAAAATGCTGTTTAATGGAGTGTTGCCATTCCGAGCAGAGCAAGTGTTTAACTCCAAGCCACAGAGGATAAAACTTAATGTCACATTCGCCCAGTCATGAAACACACACTGCAACCAGAAAGTTTCTTAGGAAATCTTTTGTCAGATGGTTCATATTATTGAGTTCATAAAAATAGTGTCAGACGGTTTAAAGTTTCAAAATGGCCCATGTTCTATTGCTTTAATTTGGATCAGTGTATATGCAAATGTTTCTCTCATTCTCTGCTTCTTGGTAAGATTCCTTTTGGTTATTTGGTTTGGACTTTTTTCAGTTTGGTAATTGCTGACCCTTTACTTCCCATCTAGATTAAAAAGTAAAATTTGCCATGCTATGAGTTCTATCACTTCCATATTATTTTGACGTCTTTGTACATTTCATCTTCTTAAAATGGGGTGAAATTGGTTTACATGCAATATAACTAAAGTGCCTAGCAAATGTTCCAAAAGAACCTTCCAAGGATTCAGTAAACTCTACACCTTACCTTTTGGTTAAAGGTAGTTCTAAAACTTAAATTTGATTTACAAGACCATGAATTGTATAGGCAGAGGCAGGAAGATCTCTGAGAAATTAAGGTCAACATGGCCTTCACAGCAAGTTCCAAACTAGCCAGAACTACAGAGTAATATAGGAAAATACAACACACACACACACACACACACACACACACACACACACATACACGCACACACATGCATGCACACACACACATACTCACAGATGGAGGAAAGAAGGAAGGGGAGAGAGAGAAATAAACAAGATTGAAAAAAGAAAGGGAGAAAAGAAAGAAGGAAGAAAGGAAGGCAGGAAGAGTGAATCACAAGAAAAAAAGTAACTGATTCATTTCAGAAAAGAAAACTGAGTGTGCACTCCTATCTGTAGGGTGGTGGTGATGTCGAAGGTGATGCCTTTCGTAAATAAACTGCAATGATATAAGATGATAAAACTCGCAATGGGAACCATGGTTGCATCTGTGACTGTGCTTCTCTGTGCAGCAATGCTTTCGCCAGTCTGTTAGTTGGAAGCTTTGCCTGATAAAATCACCAGCTAATGTCTCATGGCTTGCCAGAATTTTATGATAGGCCTAGGCTGGAGTGTTTTCTTCCTATCAAAGCACACAATCTAAGAAAACTGCTTCTTTTATAACTTAAAACTCCCTGAGGGCTGTGATGTATGTTAACATGAGACCACATCTGTATGTGGCCAGCAGCTCATGCGATGCCCTATGGCAGCAACAGCCATTAGCTGTTACATTGTGACAATCTCGACTCTATGCCACTTTGTTCTGAGGAAGTGAAAATAATCCTTGGTCTTCTCAAGTTCTATACCATGAATTAGACATGATCTTTTAAGTGTTACTTCATAAGATCAGATATTTATCACAAAATGTATTCAACTGTATATAACAGGGGAAAAGATATATTTAGGCAACATGAGGTCAGTTAATGGTCTGCTATGGAAAAATGATTTATTTCCTAGATTGATAATTTGGAGACACAAAGTATCTCTTAGTGGTAGAGCATGTGCCTAATGTATACAAACCCCTAGGTCCAATCCTGTGAACAAAATAAAATGAAAAAATAATTCATAGATTGAAACCTATGCTGACCAGTATTTTTTATCACTATTGCAATGCCTGTGAGATCAGCTTAAAAGTAAGGAAGCTTGACTCTGCCTGGTGGGTCCTAAGGTCAGTCCATGGTCTTAATGTGCCACCGCTTTAGGCTTGTAGTAAGGCAGAACATCATAGTGTATGTTCTCTCTTAAGTGACAATCCTAGCTGCTAATTGTGTGAGACAGATAATACTGGATGGCCTAGAATTCACTATGTAGACCAGGCTAACCTGGAACTCCATAGATACCTGCATGCCTCTGCTTCCTGAGTCCTGGGATTAAAGGCAGTGCCACCATACCCAACCTATCTTCCTTTTTTTTTTTTTTTTTTGTACATGCGAATTTACATAAGTATAGCACATGAAACTGGAAAAGGAATCATGAGACAGAAAAGAAAAACAGGATCTAAGGAGGAGACATGGGAAGAGTCATAAAAAAATATGACACATGAAAGTGGAAACTACCAGGGTCAAAATGGCAATGTGGAAAAAAAGAAATCAGGGAAAGGAACTAGCAGGGACAGAGGAGCAAGCAAAACAAAATATGTCTGAAAAATGCCATACTGATAACTGTTACTTTGTCTGGTACTTTGTTTTGTTGTTGTTGTTGTTGTTGTTGTTGTTGTTGTTGTTGTTGTTTTGTTTTGTTTTAAGAATGTATGGCAGAGCAAATTATCCTCATCATGGAGGGCAAGATGCTGGAATAGGGAGTGCCAGCATGGCCTGGCTTCTTCATCCTTTCACTTCCCCTGGTTATTGAGCATATTAGGTGTCCTGCCACTCAGTCATTCATCTCTGGAAGCCTCCTCACAGGAACATGCACAGGTGTTCTGCACCAATATTCTAGACAGTTCTCATCCTTTGAAACTGACAAACAGTATTACCTGTCAAATGTTCTGATCCCAATGAGATGCAGTTTGGGGATTTAGTTCAGATCATAATGATTACATGGAGTCCTGAGGGCAGCACCCTAGGCCAACAGGATAACGGCCTTATAAGAGCAGAGGAAATAATGGCCCCTCAGTTATTTTCTTGTTTTTAATTTCTAAATTTTTTTTTTTTTTGGTTTTTCGAGACAGGGTTTCTCTGTGTAGCCTTGACTGTCCTGGACTCACTTTGTAGACCAGGCTGGCCTCGAACTCACAGCGATCCGCCTGCCTCTGCCTCCCGAGTGCTGGGATTAAAGGCGTGCGCCACCACGCCCAGCTAATTTTTTAATTTTGTTCATTTTAAATCCCGATTATAGCCCCCTCTGTCATTACCTTCTGATCCAACCCTCCTCCCTCCCTCCCTAATACGCTTTATTGTTAATTTTATATAGCAAGCGAGAAATGTATTGCAGGGATATAGCAAGGTAGCAAGCACCTGCATATCAGGAAGCAAGCCCTCCCCAGGAACCTAGTCAGCCAATGCCTGCATTGTGGGGTTCTTAGGCTCCAAAACTGAAAAACCTCCATTTATGTGAACAACGTACCCTCCTTAAGGTCTCACTCCCCACTCTGTCTCTGTCTGTCTGTCATCTCTGTCTATGTTGGTGTCTGTCTGTCTGTCTGTCTGTCTGTCTGTCTGTCTGTCTGTCTGTCTCTCTCTCTCTCTCTCTCTCTCTCTCTCTCTCTCTCTGTTCCAGACATCAAAGCTAGGCCTTGCACAGTGAAGCCTAGCATGCTTAGCAGGAACCTCCGCTGACCTTGCTCCTTCCAGAGACTCTGGACTGTGCCCATTCTCTTTAATGTACTCACTCTCACATTTGCATATTGGACCAGAATTGCTACCTGGATCAACTTCAAATGAGCCACTAGTGAGCCAAGCGAGAGCATCGTAAGTCTGAGGCAGGTGGAAATCAAATATATACCTAGAGCTGGTGTCACAGTCCTGTTAGCCATGAGATAGAGCACTGCTTGAATAAAATAAAGTTTTGTTAAAAGGAAAGGAGTAAGGCACGCTGATGGCTGTGTGGCCCTCAGTACTATGTAGACCAGGCTGGCCTCCAACTCACAGAAATCTGCCATCCTCTGCCTCCCTGAGGGCTGGGATTAAAGGCATGCACCACCACACCTGGCTGCAGAGTTACATTTTATTTAGGAGGTAAAATTCTAAATTTGTCATTTTAGAAAATCACATATATTCAAAGTTACCTTTTAAGACCCATAAAACTACTTTTGAGAATGGCAAAAAAAATCTGTAGACTTGATACAACCATTTTTTACCATTTGAATAGATTTCAGTTTTTTTTCTGTAAGATTAAATTAAATAGTTGGACTGCATGTATAGGACAGGGTGATGTTTCTCCTGGGAAAGTCATACAAGAAAGAAAAAGTAGTCATATCTCTGAACAGACTAAATTTTCTCTACAAATGAGGTGGGATGGTGTGTGTAAGCACCCACACAATGCTGAAGTAACAATTTATAAACCAGAATGGATCTGAAAAAGCAAAACATAATATCAAGAATTTCTCATGGTTGTCAAATTTTTAAATAATAGATACTTATATTTCTCTTAATATCAACAACCACACAATTTTAAAACTGAGGAGCCAAATAATCATGTTTTGTTATATGCTCATTGTGGCTGCCTAGAAATGCCTACCTTTTTTGTTGAGTATATGGAAATTAACTTTCCAGTGCAGTCTGTTAATAAGTCCTCAGGAACAGAATATACAGTGGCCCAAATCAGATGAAGGTCAGGTCACACTCATTTGTCAGATGTCAGAAACAAGCAGTGAGCGCAGAAAGCCACACCAGAACCAACTTCCCCTTTAGGCAGAGGAAGGAAGTTCCAATGTGCACCAGGTCTAATGTCAGGTGCCAACAATTTGAGTATAAATCAGTATTAGTTCATGATCCCAAAAATGTGTTCTGTGGACGCTGGGTCTTTGGTGCTCTTTTTTTTTTTTTTCCAATGAACTCTGTTATCAAACCAGGTGGTTGACAGATTTACACCTGTTTTAGATACTTCTACAAAATAGCTCATTAAAAGAAATTTCTACAGAAAAGACACCTTCATTTCTTCAGGAATTTTTCAAATGTACTTGATCGTGGATCATTTGAAAGTAGACCAAACCCATGAAAATCCTCCAGTACACACGTGACTAATCCTGGGTTGATGTTACCTTTTGTGGTTTCTATGTAACCACAGACCCATATGGGTCTGGCCCTGGAGGCATCGAATTTTATGGAATTTGAATCTAAGATATTGTAGGTTTAAATAAAAAGGCTCTTATCATATTAATAGTTTGGATCTTGAATACCTCTAAAGGGTAATGTGTCTGAGAGGCCTAATCCTCACTTGGTAAGTGATGAAAACTCAAGAAATGAGACCTAGTTACAGTACCTCTTTTTCTCTCTATTTTGTTTCCTAGTCATGAGGTCAACAGACACACTATGGTGCACTCCCCTACCACAAGCCTAAAAGCAATGAAGTCAAGCAAGCATGGGCCAAAAACCTCCAAACCTCTTAGCCAATGCAACCCTCTGATTTTTATTGTATTATTTCCAGTATTTATTGCTATAATGAAAACCTCACCAACTCATTTGAATAATTTTCTAAATTGTTTTTAAGGTTAATATGTGGGTATTTGGATATAAAATTAAGGCCTGGATTAAAATTCTGGTTCTCAAAAAGTCTACCAATGTCTTCTTGCATGACCCTTGTACTTGTCAGACTATTTTTAGATAACAAACCCATGCAAAAATTTTATGACCTAAGAATGACAGATGTTTACTTCTTGATCAGCCCAAATGGGTGTTGATTGGAAAGTAGTTTTCTTCGAAGAAGTTTTTTGAGAAGGAAGCATTTCAGGAGATGGAAATGCCAGTCATCTGGCTTGATCCTCATATGTTGTACATCTATATCAAATTATCACTGTGCCCAATGAATAAATACAACTAGTGTATGTCAATTGGAAATTTTAAAGAGGTGATGGAAAGATGGCTCAGTGGTTAAAAGCACTGCCTACTCTCCCAGAGGACCTGGGTTCAATTCCCAGCACCCATATAACAGCTTACAAAAATTAAATCTTGTCCGAGGGGATTTGATACCTTCTTCTGGCCTCTGTGGGCACTGCATGTACATAACATACACACATACAGGCAGGAAAGGGACTCATACATAGCAAATAAAAAACTTCTTAAACATTTGTAGATGTTTAAAGAGTATTAGAATAAAAGTGAAATTGTTAATGAAGCCAGAGTCCTTTATCTTTTGACTTGCTATGTCCACAGACACCAAATAAGTTGTGGGGAAAATGGAGAGCTAGGCCTACAGACAGCACACGTCAGGTAGTCTCACATTCTGACAGTTTGAGCACAACTTAGTGGGGCACACTGATTTCGAAGGTAAGTTGGGCCTGTCTTTTATCTATGCATGTAGGAAGAAGGAAATTGCTTTTGGTGAACATATTGCTGGGTCTTTTTTGATATGGAGTATATATTATTCTATAGAAGCCTGATTGGACATTTATGAATGATAAATTAGTTTCAACTACAAGTGCAAATCCTTTAACATGTACTTACCACACAGGGAAAATTCTGAGTAATTCCAAGGAAGGCCTATAGACTCAGGAGACAAAGATTCCAAAAATGCTTAACAAGGTTGTCCATGTACAGGCGACAGGAATGTGCCACATCAGTGATGTCTTTACCATCTGAGACATCTGAGGCCCCAAAAACATCTTGAACTTGGTGTTAAACTAAGCCAGGAGTTAAGTTGGCCGTATTCAACTTACTCTACTACTTATTAATTGTATAACAATAAATTACTTAACCACTCTGTATCCACCTCAGTACTCTGAGGTAAAAATTAATCCCAAAGACTTAATGAAGAGTAAACAATTTGAGTCTATACTCAAGCAAGAGCTTCACATAGCACTTAGAAAATAATGTCAGTATCTCTGGCACCTACTATTTTAAGATTCTAATCTTCAACTTAGATATTATATTCTCCAAAGCAAAGGATATGAACATAAAAGTCAAAATCAAGTAGATTCTGTCCTCTGTTTACAGTACATTTAGGATTATGGGAAACTTAAGTAAATAAAACATATTAGAGGTATTGAAAATAACTGATCATATTTTTCTTTTTATTATTTTTACACATACATTTATGTTATTACATGTTTATACAATAAACTACCTACAGCAAGAAGAACCACAAAACAATCAGGAATTATTTAACTGTTATATTGATAGTGTTTTGGCTATTTGTATTTGGCAACCTTGAAGAAAACATCTTCCCTATCTTGGTGCATCTAAAATTCTGAATATATATCAATATCTATTATAATCTCATCTTCATCAACTTAAATTTTTATCTTGCATTCCTTTTCACATCTGCAAGACTGTAGATGATCACTAAATGAACCATGTATAACAATCTAAAGCAATTAATGCAATTTGTAACTCTAGAAATATTATGGCAAATGGATATAATATTGAATAGTTTTCGATGTCTGATCAAAGATACCCATTTAACTCATTTAGAAAAAAGAAAAACAAATTTGAAAAACCTATCTTTATCATATAGAACTTATCTTTGTTAGGATAATTTAATAACAAATACCAGCTACATACTTACTTTAATTACTATTTCTCAAAATATGTAGAAATGCTCTTCATGGACAGTTTATTGCATAAACTTTTTATGAAAGATAAGAGCATAATATAAAAACAATAAATAATTGTGATAGCTCTACCCTTAAATCCAGTTGCCTTGTGCTCAGCTATGAACTGTTCTTGATTATTCCAACTAAGTGGAGAGTCTGTGATATGACAGCATAAATGACCTGCTTTGAGATTTGAGTAATGGATAATGATTTGAATCTGCAGAAAATACAATTTAGAGAAGTAAAGATTTTATAAAGAGAATACAAAAATAAAAGGGAAAGACAGAAATGAAAAAAGAGAATAAAATCATAATCATAAAAACCTGCCACGTTTATAGTTGAAGTTTCTGCCTTAACATCTGACTTCTCAGAGTAAATAACAACCTTGCTAAAATAATGGGCACTAGCAACTTACAAAAGCTGTATTATAGAAAGAACAGGTTTTAGTTCAATTATAAAACTGACACTTCACATATAAACCAGGTAAGACATTTTAATTAAGAGAGGGCAAAGACTAATTGCAAATAGGCATTATTATAGTTATGACATAGAATATCATAAAGACAGATAGATGGAGAGAGAGAGAGAGAGAGAGAGAGAGAGAGAGAGAGAGAGAGAGAGAGAGTTGGTAATATCAAATCTTGGAGTAATGAGTTAACAAAAAAGGTTTATACTTGAACATGTAAAAATATCCGTATACATATACTCATATATAACATACATAAGCACTTATATAAAAGTGCATGTTGTATATATGTTAGTATTTTAAAGTAATAAATACAAGTTGTAAAAATAGCCTCATTTTCTCTATCTCCAATGGAGAATGAAATAACTCAGCCCATTTTGTACGAACATTTCCATACAAAGTCAGACCAAACAGCAGACTCCTTTTAGCCTCTGGTTTCCCTGTCAATCTGTCTTCAACTGGAGATTACATCTACAATAACAGTTGTCCACCCGCTTCCCAGTTTGTTTCAGTATGATGATAAGTGCCAGGGTTGCAAAGAAGTAGAATATCAGCTAAATCATCTAAATGTCTACATCAAAATAGTCTAAAATATGAAGTATATTACTGGGATGTGTGTCTGTGTCTTTATATGTTATACTATGCCACAAACACACACATACACCAGCACACACACACACACACACACACACACACACACACACACAGTGACAATTTCTTTCAGCTAGGTTAAAGTCCCAAATTTTTCACTTTTATTTTCTCCATTTTCAAATTATCCAAGTGGACAAATATGCATAATTGACTTGTGAACTAGTTCTTTGTGCTAGTCACTGCACAGAGACCTGAAGATTACAAAGCCCCAATATGGAATTTCTTGAACTCTGATCAAATGGAAGATTCTGAAAGAAAAAGGAGTCATTTGTGTCTGGTTTGCAGAGACTTTTAATAAGTTTAAATTCATGTGAGGGTCTATACAATATAGAGTGTAAACATGATGGGCTTTTGAAAGAATATTTAGAAGTTTTTGTCATTACATACCAAGTAATTCTTTCAGGTGAGGAAATTAAGGATGAGCCTAAGATATTTATAGATTTTTAAGTTGTTTGTATGTAAGTTACTCTGCAGCTTCCCCATAACTTCCTGCTGCCTCGACATTATCCTGATCTGGGCAGTTGTTTTATATCCTTGCTTCTTTTTTTTTTTGCTGGGTGGAGTGCTGGTGCCATGAACTAAAGGCCAGGCTTTTTTTTAATGTCTTGGCTAAAATTAGGTAGGAATGTTTAAATTGGTTTCTTTGAAGAATTTCCTGCCAGCTGAGTTAATATGGCAACCCTCACATCTGGACAAGAACCTTATTTGAATTAAGATAGAATTCATCCTCTGGATGATGTTTCCATAATACCTGTGACCATGTCAGCTGTTAGAAGAGATAGAAACTGAACAAAGGCTGTGTCTGTAAGACTGGGCTGTTGTGAAAGATCTTCAAGTTAAGTCCTTATTGCACTCTGAAATGAGGCTGTCAGCACTCCGACTTGTAAGCCAGGGCTCAAAATAATGTGTGCTGCTCAGCTTCCCAGACAAGTGCCTGGTTTTCATCATTCTGGAGGCATCTCAAAACCTTTGCAAGTTGAGAACAGTATTGTGAAATTGTGTAAAACTCAGACAGCTTGTGAGCCTCAGGTCCTGGGAAACAGTAAAGGCTTGAGCTGGATGAAAGCTTGACAAGTCTTCATTGTGGTCCATTTTTATCTGTGACCATGACAACACTATCCAGAAGAGATGGGATCATTCCTTTACCTAGAGGCCCTTCAGAAAACAATTTCCCCACTTCCCTTACTGTCAAGAATCTCTCCTCAGATCAATCTAAATGTCTCCTGGGCTACAGAATTGATGAGTCCTGACTGCAGAGCCTGCTGCTCTCACCAAAATTAGAGGTTCTGGCCTTCAGTGCAAATATATGTTCATCACTCATCACATATGTTGTATATCTGCTGGTACTTTTAAATCTTGATCAATATTTAAAATAAGAGGTAGACATTATCATCATGGGGTCACAGGAGTTCATATCCAATGCTTAACAAATACTTTCTGAGACAGTCATATCACGTATGCCAGTCTGAAGAGCCCTTCCTTAACCCTGAAATAGAATTTGAGAATTAGTAACGTAGTGCCAGCCATCCACTTAGCTGGCCAGGAGAGGAAATGGGTAGGTAGTGGATTGCTCATCCCTTAGGCAAACTAGGGACCTATTACTGATACCCCTAAATTATAGAAAATGAACAAACTCTCCATTTAATTGCTGGATCTGGGGGCCAGAGAGAAAACATATGAATCTCTGCAAATGGCACTGAGTAGAACCCTCCTTTTAGATGATCTGTGACTAGAACATTGGGATTACTCAACTGTGAGGTGTTATCAGTGAGATGTGCAAGTTTTATTGAAACTCTGTCTCAAAGACGTACTCTCATCAACCATTTTTCCAAGGTGCCTAGGGAATATACATCTGCTTTCAATGGTGCCCCATAACGTAGACCTTAATTTCTGAAGTTACACTTCAAAGAATCCTGCTGTTCTCTTTGTGGAAGATATTTCTTTTTAATACTTAGTTGAAAAGCAAGTGTGGCCCAGCTGAGATAGTTAACTTAGAAAATATGTGATGCACTCAATAAAGTTGACATTTCTCTGCTTTACGTTAACAATTTTGTGTAAGAGCTATCACTTTAACAAAGATAATATCTGAAACACCCATCTTATTGGCATTTTTATCTCATTCTCAAAATGAATGAATTTATCTATATGACAGACCAAGAGCATAAAATATGATGTTTGTGACAATTATAAAAATAGCATATACTGTAAACATTTCTGGTGCTGTATTAGGGGTTTTGTACATACTATTTTATTCATCCCTTATAACACTTTAGAGTGACAATATATTTGTCATACAGTGCTAGGAAACTCAGAGTGACTAAGAAATACAGTTGCATAGCTGTCAGTTGGGTCACATGAAGATGCTGGCATTCAACTGATTTTCATCTACAAAGAGCAGCATCACATGGGCCAACCTAATTCTAAGTGCTGAATTACAACTTAAAGGTAGGATTGTGTGTGTTCCAAAGTCCACTGTACTATGCTGAATAACGCTTGACCACCTGTGAATTACACAATAAAGTGTTCATTACCCACTGACATTGGATTAAACATGAACTCATTTGTGAAAGATCACTGTCTGTGATGAACGAATGAGAACGGTACCCGTGGCCTCAAATATTTAAATGTTTAGTCCCCAGCTGATGAACTGTTGGGGAAGGATTAGACAGTGTGGCCTTGTTGGAGGAAGTGTGTTGTGGGGGTAGTGGGGTGGGGTGAGCTTTGAATCCTCAATGTTAACAAATGTTAAGCTCAGATCACAAGTTAGGTGGGATTCTTCCTGCTTGTGGAATCTGAGATTCCTTTTCAATAAGGCTTGTGCTTTTAAGATGATGTATAGATGATCACAGAATAGGATACTCTCTGCTGAAAGCAGGCACAAACGATGAAGACTGTTTCAAGAACAGGAAATCACTTTAGTACATTTCACAAAAACCTTAGGTCAGGTAGCATTTTAAACTGCGCAGAATCTCCAGCCCATCTTTTTGTCACTTTTGACATTATTGACTCAGCTCAGCCTGAAGAGCTCTTTTATATTATCACTGGTGACTTTCTTGTTACTCGGTGAGCTGACAGGATGCTGATGTACTCTCTAAGATCACATACAGACCTTGGTATTTTTAATGATAATTGCCCCTGTAGACTTCATATCTGTGCTCACCTATATAATGAGAGGAATTCACATGTGCCACCCAGGACATTGAATTCCCTGCATTATATGAATGAATATTAAACATCAAAACCTGAAAAGAATCTGATGAAATTCCATTAATATTTATAACTGATATGTGGGACTAGAGGAAATCTTTAGTATAAAATATTTCAAATTCATTATTATAATAATGCAGCATCCTTGAAATTGAAATATAGTGTTCTCACTGAGATGGGTTTCTGTTCTATCTATTACTAATGAACTCTTCATTGCTGTTGCTATATGTCCTTCCACTACTTAGTAGGGTCAGGAAGGTCATCTGAAACCTGAGTTCAACCGAGTGAGCCTAATTCTCTTTTTCATTAAAAACAAAATCCCTGTTTGTTTCCTTCTATTTTCATAATAATGGCTTCTCAGGATTGAAGAATTTCATCTTTAATTGAAGAGTCTTGCCCAAATACCCAGATATAATCTTTAATTTTAAGTCAAAATATAACAGGAAAGATAATTCCATTCATCTTATTAGGAAAGAATAATACTGTCCACAGTGGCCTGGCTGACCTCCTCTACAAAGAGGAGGAGGAATACTTTAACACTAGCTTAAATAACTTCACCAGCTGATTGGCCTCAGATTTTAAAATTCAAAATTTTTATAATATCAAAACAAAATCTTCACTGTAATGAATCAAATGAACTAAAGCAAAGCTTTTGGTCATATCCAACCAAGAGATGTATTTCATCTTTTCACAGAATCTTTTTGAACATTGACAGATTGAAAGCTGAACTCAGCCATGCATTAACTCCAGTGACAACATGATATTCTTAGAGGCAAACTAGTACGCAGGCTCAAAGAGGAAACCTTGCCGGATTGAGGAAAAAAACAGGCCAATCGTATCGCTTCACACACAAAATTCCACATAGGACACAGTGCTGAGCAGCACAAAATAGCAATGCACAATGAAGGGTGACTTCATAGCATTGGCAGCATTGAGGAAAATGGAACATTTTAGTAGACTGTCACCATAGAAAACCGAGGCTTTTTTTTTTTTTTTTTTTTTTTTTTTTTTTGCGTATTGTGGAAAGAGACCTGCCGCCAGCCAGAGCCTAAAATCCAAATGTGAGTTAGGTTAAGCCCTCTGCCCTAGGGACCTGAGTAAGGTCCAATTAAAAGACCATTGAAACCTTCTGTTTCTTTCTCTTGGCAGCACAAGCAAAAGCTGTAACAGGCTGAAAGTCTCCCAATGTCCCAGGACAAATAGATGTTTTCATAAAGCTTGAGGGGGTCTTAGCCAAAGGACAAAGATTCTCTTAAATGGATCCAGAAATATATGCAGTCCCATTAAATGTGGCTTTTTTAAAAATGAGTAGGATCTGTGGAAATTTATCTAAGAATATATCAAAGAAATTGGATGCTAGGAAGAAATAATTCCAACCTGGACAAAAGTGGAAATCAGAAATATTTGTGACAATTGCTTTCTTCATTTTTATTTTCACTGACACCCAGCTGTCCTTCCGTGCTACCTGTCAATTGTGTATCTTCACAGCCCTATACTTAGCAGCTTCCCGGTCGTCTGTGTATCTAAAAGATGAAACTACTAATCCTCTCACTCTTTCAGGCAAAACTCAGGAAGAAACATTTTTGAGTTCTTCCTCTCCTTTATGTCAACAAACAATATGTGACTAACCCATATGTAGACTTTGAGTTCAGCTCTCCTCATCGTCACTTTCATGACCATGCCACTGTTTTCTCTCAACTAGCCTCTAGATACTTACCCTCTCCAGTTCCTTCATCATGTGGCCACAATTGTCTCCTCAAAGCCCCTTTCTGCCCATGCCACCCACCCACTCTCTCACTTCTATTCAAAGCTCTTTAATACCTTGCTTGGCATATAAGATTAACCCTCAGATCCTTAATGTGTCCTACACTGGATTAAATGATCTAGTACAGGGTCACAAAACTTTCCTACAAAAGCCAGATGATAAAGACTTTAGATTTTGTGAGCCGTACAACCTAAGAAACATCTACTCAGATCCACTGGTGTAACTCCGGCTATACGTACTTTGTAATGGCACGAGTGTGACCATGCCTCAATAAAATTACCATAAACACAGTATGGAAAGAATTTGGTATCAAGACCGTAGTTTGTCTGCCTCTGACTCAGCACGTGCCTACCTCACCAGTTCACTCCTTAGCCAGTCTAGCTGCCCTGTCACACACATTTTTAACTAGTTGTGAATTTTCCCATTTCAATAATTTCCTCTGTGGACTGTCAAAGTTGAATTGCTCCTTCTATAGAGGCCATTTCTTTTTATTTGTTCCTATTTCTTTTCTTTTGTTTTTGAGACAGGATGTCACTATATAGTCTTAGCTGGACTGGAACTCCCTATGTAATCTTGGCTGGCCTTTAACTTTCAATAATCATACTGCATCTGCTACCCAGTACTAACATTAGGTATATATCGCCATTTCTGGCCAGAAGCCATTTCTAAATTCTCTATTTCATTAAGTTATCCCACCATACTCTTAGCCAGCATCCTGTACTTTAATTTCCAGTAACTGTGACAGTTGTCAATTGCCAACTTGATGATATCTAGACTCACCTGGGAGACATCTGAGAATGCCTTAAAACATTATCCTGATTAGGTTAGTTGAGGTGAGATGACTGGCCCATGGTGGGTGGCACCATTCCCTGGGCTGAAATCCTTAACTGTATAAAAGGAGAATGTGAGGTGAGACATGTAGATACAATGTGAGCAGCTATTTTAAGCTCGTGCCATCTTGACTTCCCTGCCATTGTCCCATGAAATACGAGCCAAAATAAAGCCTTTGTACCTTAAGTTTCTTTTGTTGAGATATTTTATCATGGCTACTGGAAAAGTAGCTAAGACTATAATTATACATATATCCATAAGATCTTTGTTTAATATCTAATTTATTTTCAAATTTTAAAGGCCCATAGATGGACCTGTCTCCTTAGCCTTGTATCTCCACCACTTGTGTTGGTGCTTAATATATATTTTTCTCAATTGCAAGCTAGTCAATTAATAGTTACTTAATGAAATTGAATCAAAGAATGAGAGATAAAAAATAAAAGGATGTAACTTGGTTATCTCAGATATGAAATAAAAGAGGCTTTCCTTAAAGTCCATTCTTCTTCAAAGTCCATTCTTCCTCAAAATAAAGGCTTAGTATTACGTATTAGATCATTTCAAAAGTCATGTGTTTGGATACTAGTCAAAGTAATTAATGGATATTTCCCAAAATTTTAAGAGTATATGGAAGCCTTGGGAGTTTGTAGTCTGAGCTTAATGCAATCTGATGGGGGGGTGGGGGGTGGCACATCTGCTACAGCTGGTATCTGTCATCTGAAACATAAGCCCAGAAAGTTAGGGTGAAAAAATGAAAAAGAAACACAGGAAGCCCAACCACTTTCACTAGACTTAGCCTCTGTGTAAAGCACTTCTCTCCTCCTCATAGTCCTCTAATCAAAAGATGATTCCAACTTCCTGCCAATTGCAGTGAGATACTCACAGATCGTGGGATCCTCAGTAAAGTATGAACTATCATTGCCAGGGAATACAAATATCAGTCCAAAATGGATTGAACTAGAAATTGTCATAATGAGTGAGTTCACACAGAAGCAAAAAGAGCTAAATGGTATATACTCACTTATATCGAGACACTAGTCCAAGGTGTACGTCCCCATGAAAAACTGTACCTACAAGGATAGTAGGTAAGAGGGGAGGTCATCCTATTGAGACTTTAGGTGTGAGAAGCCTGGAAGAAAGAGGAAATAGAAGGATCCAGCAGGTCCTGGAAAACTACAGGCGAGTCTGGGCCCTGGGGTCCTCCGCAAACTATGGCAAGAGCTAAGGAAAAAATAGGCAGTAAACCTCGAACCCCTACCCAGACTAGCCGATGGACAGGACATTCTTCACTGGTGAGTGGAGAAAGAGATCTAACTTTCACACAAACTCTGGTGCCCCATATTTGAACATGTCCTTTGGATGGAGATGCCTGGTGGCACTCAGAGGAAAGATAATAGGTCACCAAGGAGAGACTTGATACCCTATGAGCATATACAGGGGGAGGAGGTCCCCCTCAGACACAGACATAGGGGAGGGGAGTAGGGGGGAAGTGGGAGGAAGGGGGGAATGGGAGGATACATGGGATGGGCTAACAACTGAGATGTAATATGAATAAATTAATTTAAAAAAATAAAAATTAATTTAAAAAAAAACAAATATCAGTCCAAAGATATTTCCAAGTCCTAAATAAAATTGGCTATTAGAAGGTACTATAAACTCCATCTATTGACTTAGTATTATTATGTATTAGATTATTAGTGTCTTAATCTCACAAATCTCTCAGATCCTTTTCTACAAAGACCTTTAATATAATAGAGCAAAATGATCATTTTCAAAATGATTCCATGTTATGACCATGATTTTATTATGTAGTCTATAATATTAGAATTATTTTTAAGAACTATATGTCACTTTTTAAACTTAAAGATCAGAATCTAAAAACCATTAGAGAAAGTATCTTTCTAAGTATAGGAATAGCTCCCAAATTATTTATGATTCTATAAGGATGTATCAGTCATACATAAATTTATTGAGCCTTTATTACACTGTTGCTGTAGGCCAGACATTGTTCTGGGTGCCTAGGTGAAAGAGACAACCTATATTCTACTCCACCAGAGCTTATATTTAACAAAGATTATGTCAGTATATTCCTATATAGAGATTTAAAAGTTTAGATTCCTTATAAACAAAATCTTAATAATACCCCATATGATTTTTCACCTCTATTTTGACAAAATTTTGAGGATCTGCATTTTAAATTCTATGCAATGAAATGTTAGGTGTTAGGAAAACAATGCTGACACCTGGACTTAATACTGAGATATGTGTTTGCATGCAAACAAACACATGTGCCTAAAACACAAACATACACATACAGAGAGACAGACAGACAGAGATGTTGCTTACTCTTTTAACATCCATATTTATTATCTTAACTAGAATAGTCTCTGAACCAGTGTTCTAAGCTATTTTTATTTAATCCCGACAGCAACTTGTACTTTATTATTATTATTGTTATTATTGTTATTATTATTATTATTATTATTATTATTATTATTATTATTATTATTATAAGAGAGCTAAAGTTTAGAAATTAAGTAAAAGCATGACATCAACCTGAGCTTTTCCTCTAGTACATACTTTTCTGATAAAAAATGAAAATTTGTGGTCCCATAGGACCTAATAAAAACTCCCATGAGCCTTAGTGCCCTTCACCTTCCCTACTGCACACTGAGATTGACTGAAATCTGGAACTGGACCCTTCTCTTTAATATTCCTCTCTAACATGTATTTTCTATAATTTACATAATGAAAACTGTGAATTTTAAAGTCTGTTCCCTAAAAGGTCAGTGCACGCCACTGTTTGTCCTAATTCCCCTTGCTCTCTCCAGCCTTCTCCCAGATTTGGGTTCATTAAATCCTCAGGACGCACATCGGTTGCTGCCCTCCTATTCCAATTGCATCACCAACCCCAGCATGCAAAGTCTTGGATGATGAAGGACTCTAGATGCCTGCTTCTCTCCCTCTTGTGAATCACACTGAGATTCACGGTGCAAATCATGACAAGAACTTGTTATTATGACCCTTAGGAAATCCAGCACTCCCTCACACAAGACCATTTAAACCTTAATATATGTGACCGAGAATGTGGGCCTTGTCTGCAGGCGGAGGAGATTCTCCCTCCTGGTAAGCATCAGGCTCTGGAGACAAGCCCCCAGAAGTGTCCTGGGAGGGTCTCCTGCTATTTAAGTAAGCTTAGTTTAAAAACCCAGAGACTGGAAGGTTTGGAACACACTCCCCATTTCTCCCCAGTAGCTCTCTCACCTTGTCTTTTTTTTTTTTTTTTTTTTTTTTAATCATTAAGCTTAGCGAATTAAAATCTAGTTCTTTGACTCTTAACTGTCTTTATTTTAATCAAGTGCGGTCTGGCCTTTCACAAGCCAGAGGCTCCCTTACCCTCTGGAAGGGATGCAGATTCTTACTCTCAGCCCGGCTGAGCATGGCTGCCCAGCGCTCCCTCCCTGCCCAGAAGGCCTTCTTCGTGACTGGTTCTCAGGACAGAGCCTTCTTCAGCTAGCCTCCAGAAGGCTGAAGAAAACTCTGTGACCAGATTCTCAGCCTAGCCTCTTGGAGAAAGGAATCCACACAAGAATAATACTTTAAAAGTAAATTTGAATTTGCCTGAACAAATCTTTAAAAATTAAATGGTTCCAAATCCTGTGTGTACTAATTAAGCTACTGCCCCTTACACATGGCTTTCCACATAACTGTGATACTTGTGAATTTTTTATCCATTTTAGAACATACGTGAAGCATCTACAGTATATCAACAACTGGAAATGTAGTGCTTTTTCTCATCATACTCAAAAAAACAGCTCATTTGCCCTCAAAAATGGTCTAGGGGATAAGATTAAAAATCACAGGGAAAGCTTGAGGATTGAGGAAGCTCAGATGAAAGGATTTTCACCATGTTGGCTCCATGGACCAGAAACGTGCACACTGATGGCAGCATAAAGCGGTCAGAGGAAGGATGAGGCCTTCTCTACTCAAACTGCCGTCACCAACATGGCCTCGTTATACATTCGAATGTGTGCTGCTGTGTGCATATGTGTGTTTGGGTTTCATTGGTGTAAATCAGTTTTATATGATACTGAGTTACATAACACATTGTCATATCCTCCTCTTTTTGTCCCCGCCCCCTTTTTAATATCCACTCCCAATACTCCCCCTTATTTCCTCAACAGTTTCAATTTTACTTTCATGTAATACTACATATATGGTTTTGTAAATCTATGTAAAATCCAGGACCCACAAATAAGAGAAAGCATGTAATATCTGTCCTTCTGAGGCTGACTTGATTTACTTAATATGATTATCCCTGGTTGCATCCATTTTCCTACATATATTTCCTTACTACTGAAAAGAATCTACATGCATGCCAGTAGAGGGATGGGTGAAGAGACTTCTAGAAAGTTAAAGCTGAAAGAATCTTAAGAGAATCTTTTTTTTTTTCATCTGTTTACTTTACCCATGAAGAAAATGAAGCTCAGCAGAGTATTTCTTGGCCTTCCTAAAGAAAATGGTCAGATCTAACTTTCTACAATATGTGAAAAATATAAAGTGCAATTCAGGGACCGTGGGAACGTTACTGGGGATTACAGGCTCTCTTGAAGGTCTCGTTAGTCTCATAGACAAAAGAATTCAAAATAGGCTTATAAAGAAGCTCAAGGATAACTTCACTGGAATGAGAGAGAGAGAGCAATGGGGCAAACGAGGGACCACAACAGCTTCTGGGTGGAAAGAGTAGGCAGACAGAAGGGAGAAAGCCGTGTTTCCAGAGTTGAGAGCCGAGAAAGCAGACGGTGGAAGTCTGGGCAGTGCAGAGAACAGTGCTCTCCAGAGAGGAAGAAGCCTAGCATGTCTGGGGGCACTTGGCTTAGGACTTTGGCCATGTCTGAAAAGTGAGATATAATGTGGCAGTGGGGGGTGGGGGTAAATGACACTTTCTGAATTAGAAAAACAAAATGGACAAGCTCAGCAGTGAGTTTTGTAAGCAACTATGGAATGCCTTGATCTTATATCTAATATCCTCAGTGTCATGTGACATTATTCCTGAGGAGTTGTCACCAAAAGTCTGCTCACCACAGGTAGGAAAAACTGTCAAATCAAAGGATGCCACTTAGGTCCAACTGGGTGAACCAATGAGTTTTATTAGGAATACCTTTAGAAAATGGGTAAAGGTTACTTGAGGGGCAGAAATAGCTCAAAGACAGCTGTATCACTGAAAGCCAACCTCAGCAAATGTGACAGCTCACAAATGCTGTAGCTCACAGCTTGTAGGTGGCTCAACAGGTTGGAGAGTGTCCTTTTCAGTCAGCTCAGTTGGTTTGAGCCTCTGACAGGCAACTCAGCTGGTTTGAGAGTCTCTCAGCAGTCCTTACTGCCTATATAAGCCTGGGGATGGAGGAACATGGTGTATCCGATCAATTTCAGGGACTTCTTGAAGCTTTTGAATTGTTGACAATCTGATTTTTAAGAAGCATCCTTACAGAATGGAATGAATAAATACTCTGCCCCATTTAGAACATCTTGGGTTTTAAAGAGATTCCTCTCAGATAGAATGTTTTGTCTCAGACAAATTACTACCCAACAGTAGGGCTTGCAGATGCTCAGTTATCTGTAAAAATCACCCCCAGTGTTCTAGCCCAGGCCTTGTGTCCATCCTCCTGCTCCTTGGCCACGCCTCTCTCCAGTGCTCCCAGATGTGGTGGAGATAGCTTGTTTATGATTCAAGGAGGCTGAATTGCTGGAGAATGTTCTCATTTACTTTCTTAGCTGGCTACACTCTCTGTGATTAGTTTTCCATTATTTACTGTAAAATTGTTTCCCAAATTTGTGTACATTTTCTTACATGGGCCCTTCAGGAAAACCTCATCTGAAACTGGAAGTCTGCACTCTATGGCATTTCATCGTGTGGGGTTTCCTGACATGTTTATATTTCACTAAATGCCCACCAGAATGGCCATCTTACACAGAGCTGTTTAGAGGACATCCGTGTGCCTTGTTAAACATAATCTATCCAAACATATGTAGCTTTGGATAACAAGGATTACAAACATAGATGTGCATTAGTTTTAAAGCTTCCCTTCCTAGAAGCCTTTATTTAAATTGGCGAATGCATACATCTACAGATTTGTTAGTGTTTGCTGACCTAGAGTAAACAAGTTAAAGATCCCCAACAAATTTTTACTGAAGAGAAAATAGTAGGTATGTTAGCTTTTAAAAAGATGTATACATATATACATATAACAACTGTTAAAGAGAAAGAGGCCATGAATTTGAAAAGAGCAAACTTGGGAAGGTTTAGAAGGAGGAAAGGGAAGAAGAAAATGGTGTAATTTACATATCAATTTAAAAAGCTAGTCTTTCCTGTTTGGTGATGGAAAAGCTCCATTGTGGTACACGTAACATGGGTCTGTGACTGGCTGCAAGCATTCAATGCTATGGCTTTTTAATTTTTGTTTTGTTTGTTCGTTTGTTGGGTTTTTTTTGTTTTTGTTTTTGTTTTTGTTTTTTAAATAGGGCTTCTCTGTGTAGCATTTGCTGTCCTGGACTCACTTTGTAGATGAAGCTGGCCTTGAACTCATAGAGATCTGCCTGCCTCTGCCTCCCTGCGTGCTGGGATTATAGACAAGTGCTACTGCACCTGGCTGGCTTTTATTTTCTTATTTATTTTTTAATTCAGCACAATTGAAGCATTTTTTACTAAGTCAGATTAATCCTCTTTCATGACAGATTAGAATAATAAGCATAGTCTTCTAGGTGGGTACCAATGTAGACAAATTTATACAACTTCCCCAAGTCTTGATGCTCCAATCTTCCAAATGCAAATTGGCCTAAAAGGATATTTCAAAAGAATTAATTCCACACTAGCTAAGCCTTTTATGAGGGTTGTGGGACAGTTAAAGGAAATCACACTCCTTTATAAGTTGTATCTACAAATGTTTCCACTTATATATTTACACAAATATATTTGAAGCCCACAGACTTTTTTTTTCTTATTCCTACACTTGATCTTAGACAAAAGGCTGAGAAGCCATTTT
Source organism: Acomys minous (assembly GCF_964271855.1). NCBI lineage: Eukaryota > Metazoa > Chordata > Mammalia > Rodentia > Muridae > Acomys > Acomys minous. Next base: position 26,735,941 of record NC_140484.1, read on the forward strand.
TTTCTTATTCCTACAGAAACCCTGTAAAACCACCTTTACACACATCTCCATACTCCATGAGACAAGAAGAACTCTCAGGCCCAGCCTCCTCTAGGGATGTCTGCTAAGGCAGAAGATAGATTTTTGTCTGTTACATCCTGCCTAGGTCCAGGGTCAGACCAGATTGGAGTGGTGAAAGAATGAAAGAATTTAAAAAGCCAAACACAGGCACACAAGAGCTGGGCTTAGGTGGTCTGGGCTCTCCAATGGAGAGGCCACAGCATCCAGGAAGCTTGGCGGGCTTATCTATGATTGAACAGGAGGTAGGGTTGTTATATACAACTAAATGGAGGAGACAAGTTAATCTGTAGGGGAGCAGTCTTCAGGCCGCAAATACTTAGGAGGGGGGTATGGTGGCCATTTTATGCAGAAAGTTAGCAACTCGAGAGGTTTGGGTGATGGTGAAGGACACTGTGCAAACTCTACCACGGGCCCCAGGCGAAGTTCTCCGAGACAGCTGTAGTCTGCGTTCCCACTGCGTTCCACCTCCTTCCTGTCTCTATCAGACAGCTTTGCTTTTACAAACTCATTCAGCACCTCAGTTAACTGATTAGTTAACTTAAAGTGCTAAGATTTGGTTTAAAGGAGTTAAAATTTATTCCTTTGGGACAAGAAATATGAAGACCCCAATGTAAAACTATAGAGAAGAAGTCACAAGGTGTTTTGAGAGGCTGGACTTCATTAGCCTTGAACATTGTTGCACAGCATAGATTCATTGGGACTAATTCCCAGCTCTCACATGTGCCCAACTCCGTAAAATCCAGATTGCAGCTATAACATCAACGAAAAACGTAAAACACACGTAGGTCTCAATCTGTATATTCATATGCCTCTTAGTCTACAGGAAAGAAAAATACTGAATGTTGTTTGAAAGTACCTCCCCCTATACTATCAATGTCCACTATGAAGCAAGGGACAGTAACGCCTCAGTGATCCCAGTTCTCTGAAATGTAGTGGCTCTGGCCTGATTGACAAGGGGAGGAGGGTAGGCTGTTGGTTTGTTTTGAGCATTTACGGTGTGCCAAACCCCAAACTTCTCACTTTACACAGCTTTAACCTGCATAGTAATCTTGGGCTTTGTCAATAAGACAATGGAAAGATAGATCGCTGGGAAAAAAAAAAGTATGAAAATTCAGTTTGCATGTGAAAACACTATTTGCAAGTAACCAGCTAAATTAAAACTAAAATAGGCATAGCAGGAGCAGGGAGGAGCAGAACTGGGGAGAACACGAGGACACGGAAAGCGCCAGTGTACTACTGGAAGAAGTTAGTCAGCTGTGTCTAAAACGGGCTTTAATGTCTTTACTATTCTTTAACGCCCCTTGATTTTTATTTATGTGTGTAGGTGTTTTTCGTGCATGTATGTCAGTTCACCATCCATGTGCCTGCTGCCCTCAGAGGCCAGCAGAGGGCACAGGGTCCCCTAGAATTGAGTCACAGGATTGTGTGAGTTGTTTGTTGCCTTGTGGATGGTGGGAGTAGAACCTGGGTCCTCTGGAAAAGCAGCCAGTGTCCATAAAGCACTGAGCCATCTCTCCAACTGCAGTGTGCTTACTCTTGGACTCAGCAATAATTTGCCCTACAGGCAGCTAAACGCAAGTGCAACAATGAGATAGGAATTAGGCTGTTTTGGCTCCTGTGACAAACTGCCTTAGACTTGTACACACTTTATTAAAAGCAAATTGCTTCCAGTTCTGGGGGCTGAGAAGTACGAGATGGAGACACAAGACACTATGTGGCAAGGACTCAGCTTCTGACTCAAACACTGTCCTCTCTCCTCGTTCTCACACTGTGGAAAAGGGAAACAAACTCCTTTATAAGGGCACTGAGGCCACTCACAGGCTCTGCTCTATGACCTCATCACCTCCCCTAAAGTCCTACCTCCCAGTACTGTCACACTGGCGATTAAATTTCCATGTATGAATTTAAGGACAGACATTCAGTCTCTGGAAGAATAAACATGTTCGTTGCAAAATTGTTTGTAATAGTAGCAAGCTGTGAAAAAAATGTCCAGCTGTAAAAGATTAAATAGCAAACTCTGGTAATCCCAATATTATTAAACTAGATAGATGCCGATAAATGGATATAGAGCCCTGTAATATTTTTTATGTATACAAATCCAGTTGAAAAGCAATGGCTATCATTGGCTGACATTTCTACTTTCATATTGTGAGGAAGTGTTCAGGCTCACATGTAGGATATTTCTGAGTGGAAACCTGAGGAACTGTTGAGCACAACTATCTTTGCATAATAGAGTTGCAAGGTCAAAGGCCAAAGGTTATTTATCTCTTTTATGCTTTGGCCAAGTTTGCATAGCTTTTCATAGTGTTATCACTTAGATAAAAGCAAAGGTGATTCCATCCTATCGTCCCTCACTCACGATCATATTAGACACTTTTTGGCTTTGCTTAAAAATGGCATTTCAAAAATATGTTGGCCAAAACAATTTTGCTGTTGTTTTTTTGTAATGAATATTAGTACATCATACTGACTACTCCATTGGAGAAACAGACACATCATGAGCAGCTGAGAGTTATTCCGCCAGTGAGTGAGGAGATAGTATTTTTGATGCAATTTCAGCTAATAAAATGGAAGGAAGGAGCCAAAGTGTCCACGCTAATAAATTATATATTATTTCTTAAGATAGGAAGTTATAGTCCAGGATTTTCTGTAAGTCATAGATGGTGTAGCATAGTTTCCTAATAAATGTTAGATGCGATCTTTGGCAGGAAAGGGTGGAAAATGACACTGAACTTCAGCTGTATTTCCTGTAATTTAAGATTGCCATTCCAAGCCACAGCCTTTTTCCCTTTTGTGATAGGCATTTTATCTTTAAAAGAAGTAAGGACTTGTCAGGTAATCTTCGTGTATGATTGCCTGATGACAAGAACAAAATTTCCCTATTCACTTATCTTTAAGAATCTTTTTTGGGCTGTTCCCTTTCTCCTGTCGCTTCTTTAGAAGGTGTTATGTTTGCCTCCCAGATGAAGCTGTCTCAGCCACTTTCTTCTTCTGTTCTAATGGACTTTCAAACTGGGTGCTGTTATCAATTAATGAGCATAGATTCTACCTACAGAAATGTAATATGGAAGAAAAAAGTGATATTTTCTCCCAAAAGATAGTGGAACAAAATTAAACATGTAAAGGAGAAACCTATAAAGCCATCCTCTTTCAAGGTCTAGTTCTTTTGAGAAGCACTTATTCCCTGAACTTTGCACTTTCATTAAAACCATAAGCCTATGCTGGGTTGATATATATACACGCCATAGAAATTCCTGCAGTAGACAAAGTTGGAGGTACTGAACTTGTCTGGGACATGACTTGGGGAGAAAGAGCCAAATTTTAGTATTTGGTTGATACTTTTTAAAGCAAATAAACCCTGAAAGTGTTCCCTCTGTTCCTGATTTTGGACCAACAAGTAGGCACAGAACAGCAGCATGCTGCCAAGAATACAGGATGCCAAGACAGAATGCTATATGCACATTTGGCCTGCTAGAAAAGTGAGGAGGGAGAGAGGGAGGCCCAGAAGCATGTGTCAGTCTGCTGGAGTCTCTGTCCCCGCCCTAGTCTTCTCCCTCTCTCTCTGTCATTCTCTCATCAAGGAGGAAGTAGAGCTTATGTGGAGTTTACAGATATGATTGGCTTCCTTCCTGTCAGAATTGGTGCTGGGTCCCTGCGCTGAATAGAAGAGAGCTACATTGTTAAGAGCAGACCTTCCAGCAAAAGGACAAAGATAATTGACAGTTCACTCAAGTGGAGAGAGAAAATTACAACCATGTGCCTCTCGGCTTGCTGTGTAGTGCTTCACACAAGTTCACATGGATGTGTGACTTGAGCCTCAATTACTTACGCCACCAGTGTAATTCCACTTAGTGAGTGATGTTTCTGCAGTAACACTGTGCATGCTTCGTCTCTTCCATGCTGAATATGCCATGTGTCTGAAACACCTCATTCATGTGTCTAGTACTGCCAGACACTGCACTGAGCACACATATGCCCATCTGACGTGCCAGCGAAGAAGAAACGTGTTCACCCACTTCCTGTTCCTCTCAGTCCACAGCTGTGTCTGTGTCCTTAAGTGCTTTAGTCCTCTGCTTTTCTCTCAGAGATGAAATTTAGAGCTGGCTTTTGGGGAATCCAACCGCTATCCCTTGCCACTGACAAAAATAAAATCTATCAGATGAAAAATCCCTGATGCATTTACATGTGAGTAAGAATTTTGGCTTTTAGTGCAAAGCAATGAGAGAAAATTTGGGGACAGAAATTCTGTGTGACCTAAGACTGAACATCCACATAGACTTCAAAATAGGAAACCAAAAATGACAGGAAGTTGAAGTAGACTGGAATGTTAATTTTCCATGCATCCAGGTTTCCAGGCAGCTTTAGACTCTTTCACATCTCTCTGAGTTCCTGTGACTACACTGTAGGCCTAATATAGTCTAGGATTTTGTAGATGACAATCATTTTCATCAACTGTCTATTACTATCAAATATTGCCAAGCTATTTTCATTATTGTGGTTGTACTATGCATTTAAATATCACAAAGTCTTCACTTGACTTTTTTTCCATCAAATAACCCCATATACTGTTACTGTTGAATTTTCCCTTTAGACATAGTGTCAGATCCAAATGGTAATATAGAACTATAGAATTAATTCATTAGTTTTCTTAGTAACTAAACTTAAATACAGAGAAATCTACTTAAATATCAAAATGTTTTAACCTGATCAGTTTTTATGTAATTCAATGTTTTTAATCAGGTAATTCCCCCTTCTTACTTGTAAGTCACTTGTCTATCTATCTTATTGCAACGACCATATAAGTGTTAAATACTATTGGCTTTTCAAGGAATCTTTATAACTGAGTATATTCCATGTGTGTCTTTGTGGGTCTGGGTTACCTCACTCAGGATGATCATCTCTGGTTCCATCCATTTGCCTGCAAATTTCAAGATTTTCTTGTTTTTAATAGTTGAGTAGTATTTCATAGTGTAAATGTACCACAGTCTCTTTATCCATTCTTTGACTGAGGGACATCTAGGTTGTTTCCAAGTTCTGGCTATTACGAATAAGGCTGCTATGAACATGGTTGAGCATATGTCCTTGTTGTGTGGTGGAGCATCTTCTGGGTATAGTCCAAGGAGTGAAATAGCTGGGTCTTGAGGTAGCCCTATTCCCAGTTTTCTGAGAAAGCATCAGATTGCTTTCTAAAGTAATACAAATTTGCACACCCACCAGTAATGAAGGAGTGTTCTCCTTTCTCCACATCCTCGCCAGCATGTGCTGTCACTTGAGTTTTTGATCTTAGCCATTCTGATGGGTGTAAGATGGAATCTCAGAGTCATTTTGATTTGCATTTCTCTGATGACTAAGGATGGTAAGCATTTCTTTGAATGTTTCTTAGCCATTCGATAGTCCTATGTTGAGAATTCTGTTTACTTCTAAGCCCCATTTCTTAATAGAGTCATTTGATTTGGTAGTGTTTAATTTCTTGAGATCTTTATATATTTTTGATATTAGCCCTTTGTCAGATGTAGGGTTAATGAAGATCTTTTCCCAGTCTGTAGGCTGTGATTTTGTTCTGCTGACAGTGTCTTCTGACTTACAGAAGCTTCTCAGCCTCATTAGAGTCTTCATTTGGCAGGGGACTGGGATAGATGCTGGGATTTCCTATTGGGACTCCGGGTGAGAGAGGTATGGGAGAATGGGGAAATGGAAGGACCCAAAGGGTTCTGGAATCCTACAAGAAGAACATCAAGGCTAGCAATCTGGACCCAGGATGGTCTGCTCAGACTACTATACCAACCAAGGACAATGCATGCAGTAAACCTAGACTCCCTATTCAGATCTAGCCTGTGGAAAACACATTCTCCACAGTTGTATGGAGAGGGGGCACTGACTCAGACATGAACTATGGTGCCCCCTATTTGAACACTTCCCCTCGGTGAGGAGGCCTGGTGACACTCAGAGGAAGGGTAAGCAGGCCACCAGGATGAGACCTGGTATGCTGTGATCATATGTTAGTGGAGGAGGTCCCATTCTGTCATAGGCCTAGGGCAGGGGAATAGGGTGAAAGAGGGACAGAGGGGGTAACAGGAGGATATAAGTGAGGGGATAACAATTGAGATATAAACCGAATAAATCATTTAAATAAAAAAACAAAGAATTTTTATTTTTTACATATACATTTATATTATTCCACATATATACAGTAAACTACCTATAGCAATAATAACCATGACACAATCAGGAATTATATAAATGTTACATTCTTAGTGTTTTGGCTATTTGTGTTTGACAGCCTTGAAGAAAGCATCTTTCCTATCTTGGTACGTCCAAAATTCTGAATGTAAATCAATCTCCATCACATCTTATTATTATCAACTTAAAACATTTATCTAGACCTAAAAACATCTTAACCCCTAAACAACTAAGCTTCATTGTCAAACTAAGCTACCTGGTCTTCAACTCCATCAGAGACTTGAGAAAGAATAAATTAAGTATCTGAGTATGCCTGCAGTGCAGGTTAGCAGCTTTCCAAATGAGAAGATGACAGAGACAGTTTGCTACCTGAATAGTCACTCAAAACTCTCTATTATTTTGGAGCATCTTCTTTAGCCTTCTGTCCCAGTATATCTGAAAGACATATTTGTGAGGCAGGAACTGTTAAGGACTTGCTTACCCTGTCTTGGCAGAGTTTGGCCATCTACTCTGCCTGTATCTAAGCTTGCCCATTTTTAGGCAGAATTCTGTCTGTGGTAGAAATGAGGACATTTTTCCTAGTGGCTTGTTTGCCACATTTGAAGCCATCTCCATAAGGAGGTTCTTTGATGCTCATTATCTTTTTTGAGGTAGGCTGGGTGTTGCCAGGAGTTAATCTGTCTCATTGTTAGTGAATCATTAAAATAATAAAAACATTTTTAAATGCCACATTCTGTATCTGTCTGAGGTTTTTGAAGACCTTATCTAACTGTCCTACTTTATCTTTCTGTAGAATCATATCTATCTGCCACACCTAAGATGTATATTGTTGTGATAAAAGTAGACTAGTGATTGACATGACCATGATTTGATCAGCTAACAATTAACTTGTATAACTTATTTATCCTAAACAGCCTACAATAGCACTTTCAAAGTATTGGTAGTAAACCTTGTATTATAATTGAGTTATATGGGTACAATATCTCATATTTGAGTAGAAATACATATACATATATATATAGTATGTGTATGTGTGTGAAGAATAAACTTACATTTGAATTCTATCTAGAATTAAACTTATTTTGCATCTATATACAAAATTCTATACCAGTGAATTAAAAATAACCTTGTGAGTGACAATTGAGGCATTAAGTTGAAGAGTAAATTCACTAATCTACTTTTTGTTCTATCTTCCCTATATATTTCTATATTGCCCCTTCTTTCTTTTCAACCCCTATCTCCAAATCTAAGAATGTAAGATAAGAGCAAAGAGAGCCATTGCTGGATCTAACATTGGTTTTTTTTATAAATAAGACCAATAATACTTTCAACCAACTCCCATTGATAATAACCTTCTAAAACCCAAGAATGCAACCAAAAACCTACCTGACCCTCCTTAAAGAAAATGGGGCATCATTCTCTTAAGGTCTCTTCTGGCTGATTTTGGATGAGTAATACCTAGTAGGGGCCCAAATAAAATTGGGGAAATGGTTAAACAAGCTAGGAATCACATTTGTGGTCCAGTTTCTAAATGTTGAAAAAGTCCAGGCTTAATTAGAGTCCAGTCTGAAATTCTGGACCAATTGGTATTGGAAGCTCTTTTTGAAAGTGTCCTGGGAGCTGTTTTATTCTCATGAGGAACAGCAACTGAAGCACTTGGTGCTGGAACATGAAGAATATAGGATGCCGGTGTCCAGCATGCTGGGAGGAATGCATCCTGCCATGTCTCATCCAATGTCAGTGTCTGGTTCTTTTGTTCTGAAAACATATAATTTCTCAGAAGCCTTATACAGTCCTAAAATTATAAGTGTATAAAGTATGCATGATGCACAGAACAATTAAGGCTGGTTTTCTGCCCTTTGTATGAGCAGAAAAAGAGACATCTCTAAATCTTCATTCATGCCATATGAAGAATGGCATCTAATAATAATTCACAGGGGTTCTCTACCCAACAAGAAGGATTGTCTATGCCTAGACAGTCATGTCTCAGCCAGCCTCAGAGCTATTGCCATTTAGTGGGATTGGCAATATAAGTTACCTGCTTGTTCTGCAGTTTAAATTCTTCATATCCTAATTGTATCCCTCTCCCTCATTCCCTCCCGATCCCCCCTCCCTCCTCTACCTCCTCTCCCTCCCTCCCTTAGTAATCAAAAAGAGGAGCCCTCTTCCCCTAACATCTGACCTCAGCCTATCAAGTCTTACCTGTAGTACCTGTAACCTCTTCCTCTGTAGCCTGGCAAGGCCTTCTTGCCAGAGGGAAATGATCAAAGTTCGGTGGCCAGAGAGCATGTCCAAAGTAGTTCCTACTCTCCACGCGTGGGATCCACAAGGACACTGTGCTACTACATCTGAGCAGTGGGTCTAGGTCCACATCATACATGGTCTTTGTTTGATGGTTCAGTCTCTGTGTTGTAGTGTAGTTATCCTGTATTGTGTGGCTAATATCCACTTATGAGTGAGTATATACCATGTGTGTCTTTCTGGGTCTGGGTTATCTCACTCAGGATGATCTTTTCCAGTTCCATCCACTTGCCTGCAGATTTCAAAATTTCAGCTATTTTTAATAACTGAATAGTATTCTATTGTGAAGAATCTTTATTTTTAATGTTGCTAGAAGAGTCTACATTATTTCATTTTAAAATTCAATTAAAACAATAAACAAAATTCTACCTCATTGGGAGAAGATCTCCTTTTTACATGCTATCTTTTATTTCCCATAAATTTATATTATGTGACAATAGACATCTATAATATAAATTGAGATCATTGCACTTTACCTAATTGTACCTATTAACATGATATAGTAGATAAGTCATTGGGAAATCTGTGTGGGTCTTGATGGAATTTGTTCAGTATCGGTGAGCTCACTCATGCTAGGCAAGTGCTCTGTCACTGCACAGTACAGTCAGCATCTTTTTTCTTAATGAGAAGCAAAGTCTCATTGAGTCGCTTGGGCTGGCCTTGGGCTTCCAGTCTTTCTGCTTCAGCCCCCTGAGTGCTGGGCCACCTTTGGCCCAGTGATGACTTTTTAAAATAAGTACGGTTGCTGAAGATCATGAATGTTTTCTATAATTATATGGAGGAATGGTCTGTATTTTGGTATACGTACCTGTATCTGTGTGTCTGTGTGTCTGTGTGTCTGTGTGTCTGTGTGTCTGTGTGTATGTATGTAAAATCACCTTATAATAGTTTGATCATTTGAAAGAAATCACAAGTAGAACAACCAGGTCCTGAGGTTGGCATCAGGGTTTTCTTTCAATTAGTTTATTGACTGTTTTCAGTTTCCTTTGTGTTTCTTGGTTGGCATTCATTTACTTTTTGCTTGAATGGGCTTTGATATGTTTTATTTTCAAGAACAATTGTACTCTTTATTTTATGATTTAAAAGCATCTAGCTTAAGTCCTCCACTTTTATGCCTTTAAGAGTTTCTCTATGTCTGATATATCCTGTCTGTCAGAAAAACACAGCTGAGATGTGTGCCTGTCTTCAAGTAGAATGGAAAATAACAGGAAAAGAAAAAAGAAAAAAGAACACATCTCCCCTGAGATGCCAAAACCACAGATCTACCCTGAGGTAGATTTGGTGCCAGAATTCATTCTGCCAGAATACTGCATAAATCTAGTTAAAGTGGTCATAGGCTATATTACCGACAGGTATCTAGCAGAAATAAAAGAAGATCTGGGGAGGAACACTTTAAAATCAGGTTTTTAAAAAATGCAAGATAAAATTCCTAGGAACCTTCTCCAAAATGGTGTGTGTATGTGTGTGTGTGTGTGTGTGTATGTGTGTGTGTGTGTGTGTGTGTGTGTGTGTGTGTGTTTGTGTGTGTGTGTGAATGTGTGTGTATAATATGTAAATATATAGGGAAATATATATGTATATATGTACATTAAAAACACACACAAAGTTCATACCACCTTGATCACTAGTAACTCTAAATTTTAAAAAAAATCATAGCCAATTTTATAAAGCCTGAAATGTAATAATAATCTACCACCCTATAGAATATGCCTTAAAAATGAGAGAGCACTGGTAGTATGCTTGAGGAAAAAAAGACTGGCAAATTGATCATGGAAATTCAAGAGAACCCAAATAAAACTTTTTCCAATAAGAAATCATGTGAGCTTGAAATCCGAAGGACAAGTGAAACATGAAATTAAACAGAGATATGTGGGAAATGGTGAACTGATAAACAAATGAGAAACAGAATGTGTTTAGAACTTTACAATGGCGAGATCAAAATAGGAAACGTTTAAAATGGAATGAAGATATAAGAATGGGATGAGGCTCTCAATCCTGTGTAGTTGGATTCCCACGAGAGGCATATATGCAGCCCAGAGAGAGAAAACTGGGAGAAGCAGAATGAACAGTTTCCAGGGCTACTGAGAAAGCTGAGTCCTTGTATTCTGAAAATCACGCGTGTGTTTATAAAAAATGTAAACAAAATGTAAAGTTCAGGAGATCCAAATAAAACTTCAAAACACCAAGGCCATATTACCTGCAATGACCCAAAGTCAAATTAAGGATTGATTTCTAGATGCTAACCTACATTGAAATCACATCTTTGAAAACATAGTGGCCACACTCTGAATTTACTGTAGTGTAACAACAAAACTTATATGTCACAAATGAGGGCTATGATCCTTCTGTGAAATCAAAACCTGAGAGTAACCACCTCCAGGGTGCCATCATTTCAGAAGCCTTAAAATAAGACGCTTGGAGAGAGGAAACAGGCACAGTGGGGAGAGCTGATATCCAAGAAGGAAGCCTGGATGTATCTGATCCAACAGTGCAGAGTAGAATTAATCCTGAGTGGTAGGAACGCATACATCAGAGCTGAGCTGAAGTATTTTTGAGATTTTGATATTATTAGGAAAGGATAAAGATGTTAACTTGCTTTTGACATTAAAGATAATGTGAATATTTAAGTGTACAAATATCTTTTGCAGTTATAAATAAACATGTAAACTTCCAAACTGGGGGAAATAGAATAAAAGGAGATAGAGAAAGCACTTCAGTTGGGGAACAAAAGAAGCTTGCTACACAAATAGGAGGAGGTGAGATCACAGCCCCAGCCTCCACATCAGGTTCTGGGCACATCCACAGACACCATTATCTGTATTGCTGGGGAGGTGGGGACAGCTGGATCCTGGGGGCTTGCTGCCTAGTCCAGCTAACCACCTGATGAGTTTCAGGTTTAAAGGCAGGCCCTGTCTCAACAGCTAAGATGCAGAGTGATTGAAGGAGACTCCTGATGTCACCCATTTTGTCTCCACACGCACACCCACTCATGTTCACACCGCGCCCATGCTAACACATACCCTCACACCACACACACAAAAAGTAAAATATGTATAACAAAAAGATCATCTTTTTACGATTTTCAAAAGCAACCAATACTGAAAAACATCAAATATAAAGAAAAAAAATAAGATTTCAACACAAAAACAATTCTAGATACTTAAAAGTTTCAAAATATGTTATTAAAATGTTCAAATATCAGGAAACTAGTAGTGTAACATCAATACAAAGAAAAAAAACATTTCTAATGACAGGAGAAATTGGCAAATATACCATTACACATTTCTCTCATAGATTGGTCAAGCAGTCAATTGTTGTCAGAATTTAGTTGATGAGACTCTCGAAGTTAATGATATTATACTAATGTAAAATGTTAATTCAAAGGAGAAGACTTACGGGCAAACCACTTGTGGTACAAGCATAAGGACTGCTTTTGGATGCCTAAGACCTCCTTAAAATCTGAGTGCTGTGGCACATGCCTGTAGTCCCATCACTGACAAGATGGGAGACAGAGACAGGAAGGTGAAGGCAGGTAACACATACAGTGTTTTATGAGAAGAAAAGGAGTTACAGTCATCTAGCGGATGGCAGGACTTCTAAAAATCAAGAAGGCAGATACTGCTTATGAGATAAAAACCTTACTTAGAGCGAGACTTGGATCACTGAACTCCAGTGCGGTGGTTGAGACTGTCGTTTTCTTTGAACAAGACACTAGCAGCTACCCTTACAACTCTGACAGGGGGTTTGCTAAACAGACCCAGGCTCCTTACCAGATTCACAACTTGAATTGTGTCATTGTGGGTCACGGGTGGCAAGCAGCCTTCAGTCCTGGGCAAGCTAAGTCCTGCTGAAGGTGGCAACCTTGAAATTCCGTGACACAGTTGTATACAGGGAGGGTTTTTGGTTGTTTTTCCTGCCTTCCTGGCTGGCACTGATCTCTGTCTTTTTCTCATGTGTTTTTATAAATATCCAGACACTCAAATCTCCTAACCCTCATTCAATTAAAACCCTTCTAAACAGGAAATTGGAGGCACTCTCACTCACCAGTGCTCCTAGGTACCTTTAGAAGCATCGGGAGACTTAACCCAGAGATCACTTTGTTCAAACTCTCTGTAACAGTAGCCTACTACTGAAAAACTAAAGGTGTGGGTTGTTTGGTTTTTGTTGTTGTTGTTGGTGGTGGTGGTTGGTTGGTTGGTTGGTTGTTTTATCACTTTTGCAAGACAATTCTTTCTTTTGTGCAGAATTAGCAATTAGAATTATAAGCAGAACTACATTTTGCTATCAAAAAATATTTTTTCTCAGTTCTCTAGTATTATTCTTAGTCTTACCTATTGATATTGAATGCTTCTGTCTACCAAACCTTAAAAAAATAGAAAAAGAAAAAGAAGACGTCTGAAGACCAACAATCAAAATTGCCTTTTGACCGCACATGTTCATGTATGACCTCAGGGGCACAAACACATACATACACAAAAGGTAATTCAACATCTAAACAGTTATATTAAAAATCAGGTGTAGCATTTGAGAGGCTAAACAATACATGCGGCCACTTGACAGATTTTAATACATCATCTAGGTCACCTTTTCCCAAAACAATTTAGGACCAACTTTGCTTCTTTTGTTAACTTTTTAGTTTAATTAATAAAATAAAGGTCTCATCATGATAGTGTCATAGACATACATACACACACACATATGTATGTATGTATTTATGTATGTATATATGTATGTGTGTATGTATGTATATATGTATGTATATATGTATGTATGTATGTATGTATGTATGTATGCCATGTCATTGCTTTCCCCTGTCCTTTCTCCTCCATTCTTGCTAGTCCTTTCTCTTACCCCCATGAAACTCCTTTTATGCATTCTAGTAACTTATACATATATGTGTGTATACTCATGTCTACCATCTGCATAAAAAGAAAACATGCAATATTTTGTCATTTCCTCCAGTGCCATCTCTTGTCTCCTCTTTAACCCTAAACCCTAATAACATATTTGTGACTTTTTTTTTAACTTTTCTGTTTCCAAATCTTGGTTGTGTTTAAACTCTAGTTGACTCTTCGTATTTTCTTTTTCACTTTAGCTTCGCAAAGGGGCTTTTAGTTTTGAGGTTGGAGTCATTTTCTCTTAAACTTCTTCTTTACTCTAAATTTTAATATGAATTCTCAAATTTTGTTCAATTCCAGGAATAAAAAGCAATCAGGTTGTTCTCTGTTTCTCATGATTATGCAAGAGCCATTTCAGTTCAGTCTTAGGACTCCTCTTTGTACTGCTGTCTTAGGAGGAGATGGCTATTGTAACTGGGCGATACTTGTCAGGCACCATTGCTAGTCTTAGTGACTGGAAAAGAGTGCCTCCTGATGCTCAGAACATATCTAGCATCCATGTCCCTTTAAAGCCTGCCAGTGATGGCAAGCAGAGCTCTAGCCTCCTGCTTCACAGAACTGATGAGGTAACTTTCTGTCTCTAGGAGGATCTGGTACCACATATAGATGGAGGATGACATTGCACCCCTTCACTGTGACGGACAGATAATAAATTTATTAACTGACACATAAATAATGCCTGCCATCATAGGTACTTTTCCTGTTGCTGTGATAAAACACCCTAGCAAATGATCTCAAGTGAGGAAGGGGTGATCTTGACTCACAGTTCCGGGCGCAGTCCATCATGGTGGGAGACTCTGGGCGGCAGGACTGTAAGCAGCTGGCCACGTTGCATCTGCAGCAGGAAGCAAAGAACAGTGACTAGAGGTTCGCAGCTGGCTTCCATCACACCGCAAGGCAGCAGGATGCAGAGGATGTCTCGCTGTGCAAGCATTCCCTGAAAGGACTGGCAGTTTCGCACCAATGCATCTTTGTCCAGTGCCAGTGAAGTGTGCACTCACAGGTTAGAGACTCAGCATCCCAGGGATGTTGCCTCTGTGCCTTAGCTAGGATGTTCCTCTCATGGTGAGGTGAGCAGTGGACAACCTGATTCACCATGACATTTCGGGCACAGTGTTTCCATTCCTATCCCAACTTCATACGTGTGATACAAGTGAGGGTATGTGCAGACACTGACTGTGCTCTCAAAGGCTTGTAGCATTTTGAGACTATGCCGTTGTGTTTATTTTTAAAATTCATAAACCAGGCTTCCTTGAGCTAAGTACAATAGTTCTTTCATTAAAAATAACTCATAGCTTTAATTTGAGCAACACCTAGGAGTGTTGTCCTTTTAGCTGATTTATTAATTCTCTTCATCCTGAATTTAGTTCTAGAAAGCATCTACTTTATATCTTATTTGAGCTATATTATAAGCCTAGGTAGGTACAAGCTTATTGTGATTTTTTTTAAATCTCTAAAATGTAGAGAGGCTAACTGGGAATATGCTAATGCCATCCAATATTTAATTTTGTATGTAGAATTGAATCAATATACCTCATATAGTATGACATTTTATAATACAAAATTAGAAACATTTTAGATTTAAGCTGCCAACTCATCAGTGCCTTGCTATATACATGACTATATTCTTTATAGCTTTCTCTTCAATATTATTTAAACCAAATATATTTTCATGTTTTTCCAAGGTTGTATTTCCTAATGGCTTAGTTGCCTAAATGCCTTCCACATCATACTTTATTGATTTCTTTATGTTCTTCCAAATAATGAAAGACACAACCTGGCACTCATTTTTTGTAATCATGAAAAAACAGAAAAAAATAAATTCAGTGACAAATAAAAATGAGGAGTTGCAGATAGAACATACTTTTATTTCTGTTGTCAACTGAAAGATAAAGAAGTCTAGAGGCACACTATACTGTTGCCACTTAGGAGGGTGAAGGAGATGATCTCAAGTTTAAGGCTATCTTGGGCTACATAACAAGACTTATCTCACATAAACACAAAAGACATAAGAAATAGTATTAGAGGAATATTCTGATTTCAACAAGATAATTTTTCCAAGGTGCTAAGCATAGTGTAGAATTGTTATAGTTGTAGTAAAATATTTTGCAACCTTTCTAACATAAATATCTTTCTGAACATCTATTTAATTCTCAGAACTTAACAAAACAGGATAAATATATATAATATTAAAGGCTTACAACTTAATAATAAGAGAAATACTAAGAAATTTAACTGTACCCAGGACAATAGTTATTAAGGGTCCTTATTGTCCCTTTCAGTTCCTTAACAAGAACACATGACTTGTTCCTCTAAAGCACATTTTCAGCCACCTTCCTCTCCAGGAGAGCTGAAGCTGGCTCAGAAACAGCCTAAGGTACATCGGAGACATTAGTCTCTGTTTTTCCTCCATTACTGCCTGATTACTATGATCACTCTTGAGCTTTGGATTTCAGCTCTGGGCTATGTTCCTGGGTTCCCCACTTTAAGATGTAGCTTCCTGTTCCTCTCACACTGCAGAGTCATCGAAATTCGGTCCATCCCTGGTGATCCACACCACCGTCCCATTTGGAATTACACACTTGGAGCACAGTGAGGAGGATGTGCAGGACTTAATCACCCAGCAACTGGAAAACATTCTGCCAGGTTTGCCTCAGCCAGTGGCTACCAAATGCCAGAAGTGGAGATATTCACAGGTAACCAGAGGACATAGTGGCAAAACATAGCATCTTCTGAGTCGGCTGGTAGCACTGACATCACTGTACCCTCTGCTGTTCTCTAGAAGAAATGAGTGATGGAATCTTTGAAACTCATATGGGCTCGTCCCACGCATGTGTAATTTCTATAGGTGTCATTGTCATGCTATTCCTCAATGAGATGTTCATGTCACTTTTACCAGTTTTGTCCACATCCCAACACAGCCTGAAATTCTGGGGCTTCTTACACAGGCAGGACAAGTGACATATCCAAGGGCAGCTGTTTCCCTCTGCGGCTGTATGGTAACCACTTCAACTGCCCGGAGCTTTGCAGTGTATCTCGTTAACACTGTGTGCGTATTTAGTTACCGTGGTTTTCTTTTTATTGAGTTTCTACTTCAGTTTGAGTGGTGACAGCAGAGGTCTTTCGTGAGTAACTCTAGAACACTGAGCTGAGCTGCCTTCCCGGGGAAGATAACCCTGCTTATGGTTCTCCCAGGCTACTTTAAAGCTCTTAATACAGAGCAAATCTTGACCTAAACACACACACACACACTTTTACTAGAGTTGGAATCCTGTTCATGGAAACATCTCTGGATGTGTAAACTCAGTTGTGAAGTCACTTGGGGGTCAGCGAAGAAAAGGTCTGATAGAGTGAAGACGAAAAGCCCCAAAGACGGGAGTTTTCTCCCCTAAGGGTGCTGAGCCTATTGATTAACACATTTGTGAGCAGTATGGGTTATCCAAGCTGTAAAGCCTTCAGGAAAAGTGCTGTTATGGGAAATCTCAGCAGATTCTTGTATGTTTTAAAGGGCTTTCCAAATCAGAGGAAATAGTAAATTACCCACTAAAATATTACAGCAGGTCTGTGTTTACCCATATCTTCTCAAGTTAAATTACACAGTGAACCTCTGGAGGAAATATTTACTTAAGCATGTCGTAGTCACTTTAAAAGACTTTGCTCTTTCCTTTTAAAAGCATTGAAAAATCTCAACAGCTAATGCCTCTAAATGATATTTGTCTCAATTTTACCTTGACTTGAAAAAGAAGTCAGGGAAAAGAATCTTGTTATAATTTGAAACTGGGTGTATCGTACATAAGTCATTTTGTCTATATAAAATACTCCTTTAAAAGAACTGTAGATGGTGAAGTTTGTGTATGTGCTTTTGTCATAAACAATTTACTAATAGACTAAAAAATAGTTTTTAAATGTACTCATTTTTTCAATTTTATATAGTATAAAATTAGCCTAGCTGCAATCATAAAACAACCTATTCAAAGTTGTACAATATCACAAATTGTCATCAAAGGATTATGTTGAACCCAGTGTATATCCAAACTCTAGCAATGGTTTCGTTGCTATGTGGATGTTGAAATCATTTCATTGCATTTATAACTCTGTAGACAGAGTCGCTACATTGGCTGCAAAGCCTGAAAGGAGACAGGCTTTAAGGCCTGTGTTGCCTACTGTTTGCATACTTCTCTAGGGTCATGAACGCCAGTCTACGAAGAATAACATGGTCATTTGTGGTAAACCTTGAACCTATCTATCTACAGTAGAAAAAGGAATGGCCAATGAAGGTAAAGCAATGTAAGACACTTTACCTGCTTTCAGCTAATCTTCTCAAACAGTGCTTTGCAAAGGTCCATCTGAACCTTTGGAATTTGGTGGAGAAGTGTGCGCTCTAGGATTTGCCATCTTGGTACAAGTGGCCTTGTGAACGTGGCTACAATACAGCTTTAGACTGATAAGAAGAATAATGTGAACGAAAGCCACAAAAGACAGAGAAGCAGAGGCAGTGCTCCATCTAGACCAGGGCCCACCCTGGCTTCCTTTTCTTTGTCTCTCCTCTCTTCTCTTCTTTCTGTTCTTCACACACCATCTCATTCCTCTTCTTTCTCTGAAAAACAAAAAGTTAGAGCCCTGCACACCTTTATATTATGAAAGATTTGATAGAAGATAGAGCTAGAATCTCTGCCCCAAACATCAATACTTTCTCTCCATTAGTTTCTTTTCTTCCTCTTCTTTCATGGCACTGTAACTGCGTCTTGACACTAAGTGCTAAACAGAGGTGGAGCAGATGGGTTCAAAGCTCTGCAACTCAAAGGCATGGTCGTACTTAATGTCAAAAGTAGATGACTAGCCCAAATGCAAAAGCATATAGCGTGGAATTCTAGTAAGGGACAGAGCGTTGTAACTCCCACTAATGACTGGTGAAGTCCAAACAAGTAGAGGCATAAGTAGGCAGCTTAGTAGGGTGTTGTTGTTGTTGTGGTGGTGGTTGTGGTTGTTGTTGTTGTTGTTGTTGTTGTTGTTGTTGTTGTTGTTGTTAGAAAACTAGAATGAAAGGAGAGAAGACTGGCAAGGCTAGCAAAGATTTTTACGGCGCTGAAAATATTTTGACTCTATAATAGTGAATTACATTATACATCTGTCCTAATCCATAGGATTTACAACATTAAAAATGAATCCTAATATAAGTTATAGACTTGAGGTGTTTTGTTTTCCTTGCTGCTCTGACAAAATACCAATATAAAAGCAGCCTAAGTAAATAACAGCAATGTGGGGAATGGGATTATGTTTTAGGGGATTATGGTCCATCATGGCACGGTAGGTATGGCTACAGGATCGTAAGGCAAGTAGTCAAATTGTTCCTGAAGTTAGGAAGCACAAAAAGAGATGAAAAATGATGCTCAGACCAGTGTCTCCTTACCCCCTGCTATACAGCCTAGAACCTCAGCCCCTGTAAAAGGTCTACCCACATTTAAGATGTGTCTCCTCTGCTCAATTATACCTCTCTGGTAAAACCTCCATAGGCATACCCAAAGACACATCTCTTAGGCAATTCTAAATCAAGACAATGGAAGATTAACAATAATAATAGGGAGATAGGATGTGTCAACTTAGATTCATCAATTTTATTAACTCATGGATTTGAAAGCTAAAAGTCCAAGCAGCATGGCACTGGCACCAGTGACAGCCCCACTGGCTAGGTCACCTCATGGTGCCTTACAGTAGCAAGGGTAGGGCAAGCATGACAAATTGCATGGTGAACCACGAAGCCAGAGTTGGAAGAGCTGTGCTATGACAACTGACTCTTAAGAAGCAGTCCAGAGTCTGATAACTACAACTATCCCCAACAACCAAGGCAGTTCCCACTGGGCTCCATCTTTCAACATCTAGCTGCTGCTACACAGAGAACCTAGCTCCCAGCAACATGAACCCTTGGAAGACATCCACAAACCATGTCCACTCCATCACGTTTACTTTAAGAAGTGCTCATAAGAATATGCAAATAGACCCGTATTTATCACCCTGCACAAAACCAAAGTCCAAGTGGATTAAAGATCTCAACATAAAACCAGACACACTAAATCTGTTAGAAGATAAAGTGGGGAAAAGCCTTGAGCTTATTGGCACAGGAGACAACTTCCTGAACAAAATGCCAACAGCCCAGGCTCTAAGATCAACAATTAATAAATGGGACCTCATGAAACTGAAAGACAAAGGACACTGTCAACAGAACAAAATGACAGCCTACAGACTGGGAAATGATTTTCACCAACCCTACATCTGACAAAGGGCTAATATCCAAAATATATAAAGAACTCAAGAAATTAAATACCTCCAAACCAAATAAGCCAATTAAAAAATGAGGCTCAGAATTAAACAGAGAATTCTCAACAGAGAAATATCAAATGGCCAAAAAACACTTAAAGAAATGCTCAGTGTCCTTAGTCATCAAGGAAATGCAAATCAAAACGACTCTGAGATTCCATCTTACACCCATCAGAATGGCTAAGATAAAAAGCTCAAGTGACAGCACATGCTGGCAAGGATGTGGAGAAAAGGGAACACTCCTCTATTGCTAGTGGGAGTGCAAACTTGTACAATCACTTTGGAAATCAATCTGGCGCTGTCTCAGAAAACTGGGACTAGTTCTACCTCATGACCCAGCTATAGCACCACTCCTGGGCATACAATCAAAAGATGCTCCACCATCCAACAAGGACATTTGCTCAACTATGTTCATAGCAGCCTTATTTGTAATACCCAGAATTGGGAAACAACCTAGATGTCCCTCAACTGAAAAATGAATAAAGAAACTGATATATTTACACAATGGAGTACTACTCAGCTATTAATAAAACAGGAAAATTAAGTAACTTCCTTACCCTCCCATGGGTGGCACGGTGGGCTGTAGGTTCATCTAGTGAGTATTCTTCCCTTCTGAGCAACTAACATTCACAGATTCAAAAGATTAGGATGTGAGCATCTTTGGTAAGGGCTTTGTCTCTGTCCATCACATCCTCTGTCCTCTGAGTCCCTTGCAGATCGATCCCTCTACGATCCCACATAAAACCTCAAGGGAAAGCATCAACACTTTAATGCTCCAACTACTATCTTAAAGAAATTGGGGGTTATTTGTATTTGGAGCACAGTTTCTCATTTTTCTGTTGTTCTCCATGCCCGGTGCCATCTCCTGCGTATCCACAAAGGCAGGAAGAGGGTGAACTTGTCACCCGCCTATGCCCCAAGGAATGCCTACAATGTCACCAGTTTCTGCTCTGAAACCATAGAGACTAATATCTGCTGAGGGCTCTAAGACTCTAAATTGAATTTTGTCTTAAACAACATAGTGGTACATTTTTGTGGGTGCTGCAAATGGAGGGAAAAATGTGTGTGAACAACTTGGCAGCTGCATCTATGCTTCTCATTGAGGGTTTGGATAAAATTCCTCAATTGTTGGGCCTGAGTCTGACTTAAGAAAGCAGTAGCAGATTTTTTTTAAATGGTTCTCAGTTCTTCCATTTTAGAACCATTTCCTCTCCATAATCTAAATGTTTATCCAGTTAATGTAATTTGGTCCATATAGCATTTCAATAAGGATTGTGGAACAAGTTGGTTCTTCCAATTGACACACTGACAATGGCTTTCCACATAACCTGACACAAGACATGCAGTAATATGGCTGACCCTGCTGTTCACAGTGGTCCTCTGCCTTCCATTGTTTCAGGGTGTGCCTTGGAGACTCCCCAAGCTATTGCTGCTAACTGATCGGTGTTGAGTTGTAACTATAATTTTCTCCATCTTGCCTTGCTTTAAAAAAATATATATTAGTGGCTTTTCCTGCCATTTTTCTTTGGGCACTCACAAGTTGAGTAATAGTAGCAGTGATAGTAGTGGTATTTTGGTTTTTCACGACAAGATTTCTCTGTACAGACCTGACTGTCTTGGAACTCACTCTGTAGACCAGGATGACTTCAAACTCTGAGATCTGCCTGCCTCTGCCTCCCAAGTGCTGAAATTAAAAGTGTGCACCACCACTTGTTTTTAAAAATCCTCAAGCACCAAAAAAATCAGGCGAAGAGTTTTAGAGCAGAGAAAGGTAGTTATTTTTCACACTAGCACCTTTGGCAAAATAAATGAATGAACTAGCCTGTTAAGTCTGCACAGTCAAATTAGTTCTCAGTAGAGCTGTCTTTAGTCACTTAGTTTCTTACTCAGAGGTGGCACCACCTCTGCACAGAAGAGAAAGTGACCACCAGCTCAAAGGGATGACTGACAGGATCGAGAAAACATCTTTTTCTAGCTATACATCTGACAGAGAGTTAATAGATATAATCTACAAGGAACCTCAAAATTAAACACCAATCAGCAAATGAGCAACTTAACTGAACAGACAGTTCTCCAAAAAAGAAATGCAGATGGCAGCTAATATTTGAAAAAGTGTCTTAACATCCTTAGCCATCAAGAAAACACAAATTAAAACTGCCTGGCAATTGCTTCACCCAAGTCAGCATGGCTGTCATTAAGGAAGCAAATGACAGGTCCTGGTGAGATTGTGGGGAAAGATGAACCACTATACACCGCTGGGGGTGGGGAGATGTAAACCGGTGTAGCCACTATGGAAGGCAGTGTGGAAGCTCCTGGAAAAAAGGAAAATGACAGAATACTACAGAAATACTCGCACAACCATGTTTACTGCTGCATTATTGATACTGCTAAAAAAAAAAAAAAGAGTGAGCATAGATGTCTATCAACAGTTGAATGAATAACAAAAATTTGACACATATACACATATACACCGTGTAATTTTGTTCAGTCATAAAGAGAAATCATGACATTCTTAGGAAAAGAAGGCAAAAGGCTAACATCATATGAAAGAAATTTAAAATAGCGGAGACAGTAACTTAACTCTGAATTATATACTACCAAGTGAAATCGCTGATACCAGGAATGGGTTACATCTTGTTGACTTGTTGGCAAAAGGAGTCCCATAGGTCACCCAAACATCACAAGTTACTGTCAATATAATTGATTATCTTTTACAACATGACAGGAAGACCATATTGCTGAATCCACCATCAAACTCCATCACTGAACACAAAAAATATTGAGCTGATGCCCAACTGGAACCTTCACCCATAATGAAGGCATTCATGGTACTGGAAGGTACTCAGCATGCTGTCAGAGGAGAAAGGTAATCATCAGTATCTCCCAGCCTTTGACCTACAATACTGACCTGCCTGCAAGATACACTGGAGCAATCGAGCCACAAATGTTACAACAGTAACCAAACATATGTTTTCATTGGATTTGAGGCCTATTCCATGAGATGAAAAGCACACTTAAATGAGATCAAGAACCTGAGACTAAGTAGGTGATAGGCCCTAAGGGAAAACCAACTACTACTATTCTTCTAAAAGAACATAAAATAAAACAGCTCCTAATGATATATTGCTATACACAGAGAGAATCAGTGCCTCATTCAACCCTCATCAGAGAAGTTTTTCTTATAGTCCATGGGAATTACCACAGAGACCCATAACTAGACAGTATGCATGAGTGAAAGACTTTGGAACACTAAGCCATAAATGGATTGATTGTCTGTTTCACACCTTTCTCCTCAAGGAGAAGAGGAGGCAGAAAGCTAGCAAGTGCCAGAGCAGATGGGTGGATGACTCCAAGAAGACATCTTCCAGACACTAAAGGATTGATGCACATATGAGCCCACGGAAACCATGGCTGTATGCGCAAGACCTGTACAAACTTCAGCCAGACAGAATCCCAGCATGGAAAAGGGAAAGTGGGCACAAAGACCCACCCCAATCAAGAGGAAGTTTACATTTGACTCCTGCTGGGGGAGGGAAAATAATTCTTATTCAGTCGAGTGACATGGATACCTCAACCATACTGAGGGCCTCATCTTCAAGAATAGTCGACCAACTCTTCCTGAAGCCCAGTAGTTGACAAATGGGCATCATGTTTTTATGTACTTTCTTTTTGCTATGGTTTGCCATTGTTTGAATTTTTAGTTTTTGTTTTGGGTTTCTGTTACTATCCTTGTTTGAGGAGTATTGTCTTTTTAATTTTGGGGGGAGAGAGAAAAAGAACATGAAGTTGGGTAAGATTAAAGAATCTGAGATTATTTGGAGAAGAAAGAGTATGATTAAAACCTCTTGTATGGGTATTTTAAATAATAATTTTTAAAATGTAATAAAATATATTGATACAATATGCTCAATATGTATAATGTTACTTGCATGTGTATGTCTTCAGGGATGACCATTTAGTGCTAAATAACAAACTGGAATTCTCTTACCTGACAAAAACTGTTTCTCCAGCTCTCAGAATTCCTTAGTTGCCTCTAGTTCCTTGTATAGCATTGATGCCTCATGAGCTTTACGTCATCCACATTAGCATGTCTATTGGTGTCATCCTTGTTCAGCTCATGTTTAAGCAAACATGTTTATTATGTAATAACAATTAGTGAAAATGAGACCATGAATTTGAAAAAGAGCAAAGAAAAGAGGGTAAATGAATGCTTTGGAGAGAAGAAAGGGAAGAGAGGGATGTGATGATTATAATCTCAAGAAATAAAACAAAAAAAATGTAAGTAACAGCAAAGCAATCACTGTTGCTATAATCTAACAGAAGTTTATCCTAGAATGGAAAAAAATAATTCAGAAAAAGAAAGAATCCAGACTTAGAAAGGCTATTATGTTTTGTCTCATATGTGGACTATGGATCTAACAGTATATGTGTGTCAGTGAGAGAGAAAGGTGGAGAGATTAGGAAGGAAACTGTGAAAGAAGAAAAGAACTTCAGTTATAGGCAGGAGAGAGGAAAAAAAGAAAAATATTAAAGGACACATGGTAGCAGAATACTCAGTATTTGAGGGAATTAAGGAAACAAGCAAAAGGTGGCAAATAAAATGAGGAAGGATAATGGGGAAGGAATTGTGTGGTTTCAGTGAGAATAGCCCCTAAGTTTATATGCTTGAAGCACATAGATAAATATGAAAATATATTATATCATTTCATATATATATTAAAATGACATAATGAATCCTATTACTTTGTATACAAGTAAAAAATTGTATATGCACATGACTACAAATGCTGTATACAGTTATGAGGTTTTATAAACAGCCTAAAATCTTCCTGAAACCAGTGTTAGGAACAACTACTGCAAATACACCACTATTATCTGCATAAATCAAGAGGTCTTCAAGACTTAGTCTTCAATATAACCTTGCAGTCAGAGAAATATAATCCAGCAATTAAAAGATGTTCTAAACAAGCCCGGACTTCACCAGTCTCTGGTAGAACCTTGAAGGACACATATAATCCAACGTGAGCAAAACCTTTAGAAGCATCCTTTCAGCTCTTGCAGATACCACTTGTCCTGGCTAGTTTTATGTCAGCTTGACACAAGCTAGAGTCATCAGAGAGGAGGGAGCTTCCGCTGAGAAAATGCTTCGATAAGACCGAGATATAGGCAAGCCTGTGGGGCACTTTATCGATTATGATTTACGTGGGTGGGCTCAGCCTATTTAGGAGGGACCACCCATGGGTAGATGGTCCTGGTTTCTGTAATGAAGCAGGCTGAGCAAGCCAGTAAACAGCATCCCCCACGGCCTCCTGCCTCCAAATTCCTGCCCTGCTTGAGTTCCAATCCCTGCTTCCTTCGATGATGGACTAAATTTGGAAGAGAAAGACAAATAACCATCTTCTCCCCAAATTGCTTTTTGGTCATGACATTTCGTCTCTGCAGTAGAAACTCTAACTAAGACATCACTTGTATAAGATCGCTTGGATTTCCTGTTGGTACCCTTGAGTAGGCTTTGTCTTCTTTTGTCTTTTCCTCACCCTTCATTCGCATTCCTTATTTTGACACCGTTCTTTTGTCTCCTCAGACAAGGAAGTATTTACCTGTTTCAATTTTTAAAAAAGAAAAACACTGTATTAGAAGAAGTACAGGGGAGAAAAAAAAAAAGGAAAATCTAAACTAATGCAATGCTAGAATTTTCCTTACAGATTTTCATTTGGAAAAGCCAAGGCTGAGTGCACAGAATTACATTTATCCTCTCATGAAGATAATTTCTGGTAGGTGATCACATCTAATTTCAAGACTATACTAGCAAAAAGCAATTGGTGTTGTGGGGATTTTTTTTCTTTCTCTTTCATATGCATTTTCTATTGTTATCTTCATTTTCTTCTTTTTAGTAGGTTAAAAATGCAAGGTGGTTTCATCTCATGAGGGCTGTTTTCCTTCAGAGTTGTAAGTTACCTTGACTAGCTACATCCACTTTTCAACTAGACTGGGTTTTTCGGTATGTCAGCTTTTCATGTTTACAACAATACCACACATAGTCAACTTATAAGGAGAAAAGGTTACCTTTTACAGCTGTGGAGAGTCCAGTGCAGGATTGCTTAGCTTTACTGTCTTGGATCCAGGGCAAACAGCATGTCATGATGGAAGTGTGTGTCGGAACATAAGCATTCAGTCGAGGAGAGCACAGTGAAAAAGGAGGAAGGTGCTGGGGACCCATAGCCCTCTTCAACAGCACATCTCTGGTCACCTAAGCACCTCCATCCTGAGGCTCGATCCTGGATCTTTGGAGGACATTTAAGATCCAATCTATCACACATTCCAAGCCTGTGAATGCTCAGCCTATCATCTGTTGGGTTAAGTCTCTGAAATTAGACATTGTGTTTGGTATTTTAGAAACAATAAAAAATGTCATTTGATCTTTTTAAATGAAGTAGATTGCCAACTTGCTAACTTTATTAAATTTTTAAGTGAAACTTATAACTAATCTTTACCCAGCTGTTTTAGAGTAACTCATATGCTAGTTCTGGAAGCAATTTAAATCTCTCTGCCCTGAAAGACACACTAGCTAGTGCACACCCCAGATGTGAATACGTGGCTTCCTAGTATAAGTGCTTTGAATGATAGCTGTCAGTTTTATTTATCAAAGCATAGTATGTGTTTCTCTTCATAATAAAATCACATTCTTTTAATTATCCTGTCACCTGTATTGTAACTTTTCTTCTACAATGTGTTTTATGATTACTGGATTCTTAATAATGTGTTACAATTATAATCTTGAAACTCCAAACTCAGTGACAGGTCCTTATCTGGGTTCTGTATGAGCCTTTCGGCAACAAGATTGCAACTCTAAACATCAGAGTCCTCATAGGTGAAAACAACATCTCAACCCACCCTGTAGAGCTATGGGTAGACTGAACATGGGGAACACCATGGAACGTATAGTGCAGACACTGCACAGAGCAACTTTTCCATCACCACTGACTTCAGGTAGTGAGGGCAGAAGGAGGTGCCACGGAGAGGCTTTGGAAATGGAGCCTTTACTACAGCTTCTTGATTGCCTCTCAGTACATCCCACTTCTCCTTTTATTTTTTAAAATCTTTTCTCTTTTGAGAATTTCTCTCTTCTCATTGCATATACATAAGTAGTTGCAAAATGGGATGTTTTAGAACTGACTTGGTGCCAGAGGCTTTGCCATTTAGCCCCAGCCTATAAGGGACTGTTGGACAGCATCTGACTAGGACATCGCAATAGACTGCTGTCATAATTAGCTTGTCTTTTTTTTTTTAAGCTTGAAAACTTCCCTGCTTTTTGGAACTCTCCTAAACTAACTAGTACATTTCTTGCTGTTTGTAATTTAACACATTTGCGACATGAATTAACATTACCTAATAGAAAATATTGCCACAAACCACTCTTGTGTATTCACCATAAGTTCATAGATTTTTTTTTTTTAGTGTATATTGGGAGAGATGGACTGTGGCATGATCCAATCTAGCAGCAACAGGAAGCCTGGCAAGTGTCATTTTTAAACATTCCATTGCATCGTCTTCCATGTAACTGGCCACTTACTTCAGTTCCTTAGGACAGAGTGTGCTGTGGTAACATTCTGAGAACTCTTACCCTTGATTTAGAAACACACAGTCACAGTTTAATTGAATTTTATACAGTTAAATATCTCTTTTCACAAAATTCCATAATGTATGAACTATTAAATGTTTGAACGCATGTACATTTAATGAAGTCATTTTTTTTCTCCGGCACTACTGGGACTCACCCTGCCATTTAGTCATCATCACACTTACTCAAAATAACTAAATTATTTTAAATGGTAGTACTTGATAGGAAATGTTTTAAATATCTAATGAGAAGAAAATGTCATATATTACATATATACATATTCATCTGAACCCAGTATTAATGCTGGATAGTGGATGCTATTACATGGGTATGGGCCTAGATTCTGAGACATCTCTCATCCTTTAGGGAGTTTCCATATAGTCAATCAGAAAGGGTGACCACTATGATATAGTCATGGTGAAATACAGTATGATGCAAAAGCTGTGGGAGAGTGCTGTCTGGAAGCACAGAGCAGACTGGAGAAAGAAACCATAAGAACGGCTTCTTGAAACATACCATTTTAGCTGAGTGTTAGAGGCCATGGTGGTAGCACAGGGTTCCAACAATTACACAGACATCTCCAGAGTTAAAGGTGCGCTCGAGGAAGAGTCAGTTGTTTTGTTTGGCAGGAAAGTCCGATGGGACGAGACTGTACAGAAATGCTTTATCCGGTGCTCTGGTTGGTTGTCCTGAGCTGTGTGGATGTTCAGCTCAGGTACAGTCTGTCCCTGTCCTCAGGCGAGGCTACTGCTATGCCACAGTGACCTACTGCCACAGTCAGAGTCTAAAGCAGAGGTCGCATTAAAGCCTTCCAACTCCTCATTTCACCTTTTCCTTACTATCATCATATGTTATAGGTCTTCTTCTACCATGATAGACCATGTCCAATACTTCTCTCTCTCTCTCTCTCTCTCTCTCTCTCTCTCTCTCTCTCTCTCTCTCTCTCTCTTCCATACCTTTCTCCTCCCTCCCCCCTCCATTCCTCTTCCCCTCTCTTCCCATTTTTTTAATCCCATACTTGATCTAACTCAACAGAGATCTGTTTGTAACTCACTCTGTTCTCTACCTGCTCTAAGAGGCTTATAGTCTTCCCTAGAAGTGGGCTAGGATTGGAGATCTTCAGGACCATTATAGTTAGGAAGTAAAACAAAACAAACAAATAAATAAACAACAGAAAAAAATGAAATTCAAATATATCTCTACTTAAAAACTAGTCCTTTTTTACCCTCTTTGACTTCCAGTGATTTTTGAGTTCTGATCATTAGCATTTATACTCTGTCTTTAGACAGTCCCTCATATACTGTTCCCATCTGATGCTAGCATCAGTCCTGATATCATGAAGTAAATATTATCTCTGCTTTAAATGAGGAAGCTCAGGTTCCTGATGCAGATTGTGCCTGTGGTGACGTAACCAGTGAGCAGTGAAACAGAAACTGGGGCACTTCACTTTAGGCTCAGAGCCCATGTTTCACATCCTCTCAAGGATGAGCCAAAAATGGACCAGAGACCTAAACATACAGCATTAAACTATAAAATCTCTTACTGAAAACATAGGGGAAAATATACATGACCCTGGGTTTCATAAGCTTTTGTAGATAGAATGGAAAAAGCACAAACCATTTAAAAAGAAATTAATAAATTGTATCTAATGAACATTAAAAACAACATATTTGAAAGGCACCATAATGAAAATTAAAAGACAACAGCAGAATAAAAGAAAATATTAGGAAATCACATATCTGATAAAAGATTAGTATCCCAAATGTATATGGAATCCTCACAAATCAATAATAATTTTAAAAAACACAAATGGTTCAGTTGCTTAAAAGTAGACAAAAGACTTGAAGAACACAACACTAACTAAGATATTCTCATTTAATCGTGGGGTCAAGAGAATTTTACAAAAGAATTATATACATTGTTGAAAAGAAGCAATGGCCTAAGCAAACCAAAAGATGCCAAAAGTGCCCTAAGAGGCACTACACACTACACAAAGTGATGCTTATATGCCCACTGCTTTCTCTGTCCAGATTCCAATTGCCAGTGCAGAAATGAAAAACCCAATTCAAGAGACTGGAAGGATGGTTCAGAGGTGAAGAGTGGGCGGTGCTTTTGCAGAGGACCCCAATCTGGTAGCACACAACCACTTGTAATTCCAACTTCAGGGGATCTAATGCCTCTGGACTCCACCAGCATTGTACTTACATGTGTGAAGCCACAGATTTATACACACACACACACACACACACACACACACACACACACACACACACACACACCTGAAAATGAAATAATATTATATTTAGAAAACTGATTCAAGATTTTTTTCATACACAATTCCAAGTGTTCCCTAAATAGCCCAAAGCAATCTTTTAAAAGAAGAGCTAAATTGGAAGACTCGCACTTTTCAGTTTCGAAACTACTACAAAGTTGTAGTTATCAGTTCAATGTGGGGCTGACATAAGGATGGGCGTGACTGACACAACACAAGGGAGAGTCCCAAAGCAAACCCACATGTGATCAGCTGATTTCTGACAATGTTCCAAAGTCCATTAAATGGAGAAAAAAGTAGCCTTACCAGCATGGCCACCAGAACAACTGCACCTCCATGGATGAGAGTGTGAAGCTGGCTTCTACTTCATACAGCATACCAAAGTCAACACAAAACAGAGAGCACAAACTACAACATAAAATTCCTAGAAAAAACACAGGGTAAGTCTTTATGGCCTTATATTTGGCAGTTGTTTTGTAGATAACACACACAGAGACACACACACATACACACTATATATATATATACATAATTTTAACTCCTTAAGAATTGAAACTAGCCTTTATACATTCAAGGATTATCAAGAGAGTGAAAAGGGACTAGAGAGATGGCTCATCAGATAAGAGCATAGATAGGTTGATCTTCCAGATGACCCTGGTTCAATTCCCTTCACCCTTGTGGCAGCTCATCACCATCCACGCTCCAGTTCTAGGGGCTCTGACACACTCTTCTGGCCTCTACACATACCAGGCACACACACAGTGCACACATGTGCGTGCAGGCAAAATACTCATAACATAAAACTGTAATAATCTGTAAAGGAAAATAAAAGAAAAAAGATAAACTGAGAGAAAAGGTTGCTGGGATTTGTATTGACATGATGCCAAAGAAATACTGATGGATACATGGGCAAGTAAATAGCAAGACAACAGTGAGATAAGCAATGAATTTACAACCATTGGTGCTATGAATTTATTAGCATACATTTATTATATAAAATAATGATTTTCATTGAGAATGGCTATAATTTTATTTTAATACAAACAATGCACAGTTGGGAGGATATGGAGAAGTTAAATGCTTGTACTTTTTTGGTAAGAAACATTCACTGGCTCAACTACTTAAAGAAACAAGCCCGGTGTGGTAGCACATGCTGGTAATCCCCAGCACTGGGAGAGGCAGAGGCAGGCAATCTCTGTGAGTTCAAGGCCAGCCTGGTCTACAAAGCCAGTCCATGATAGCCAAGGCTACACAGGGAAATCCTGTCTTGAGAAAAACAAAAACAAAACAAAAGCCGGATGTGTGGTACTTTAATAAATTAAACATAGATGTAAATTGTGACCATGTCCTTCTACTCAAAGTGAGTTGCAAACTCAAGAGTCAACTGAATGTATGCAGGTATTTTTGGCAGTCGTATTCAAAACAGCTAAACTTTAAATGATGGAATGTAGCATATCCATACACTGGAATATAGTTCAGACATACAAATTGACAAACTACTGATAGATCAACCTCATGGACAAACCCTAAAAGCATCATGATAAAGAGAAGAAACCAGTCAGAAAGTGTATATCTCAAATGGTTCTATTTAAGTGACATCCCCACTATGGAAGACCCAGACACCACATTGGGTCTATCAACCATTGTGGGGGAGGCCACATGTTCAGAAATAGCTGATCCACATAGAAATAGATTCCACAGGGTTTTTTGTGCATGTTTTTCTTTGGTTACAGTTTGGTGGGGTTTTTTTTTTCATTTTCGTTTGTTTATGTGTTGTTTTATTTTTTTCTTGGTTTGGGGTAGTTCGTTGTTGTTTCGGTTTTTGTTTGTTTTTTGAGAAAGAACGTGAAGTTGGATCAGTAGGGAGGGAAGAAGATCTGAAAGGGCTTTGAGTAGGGGAAGAATATAATCAAAACATATTTAAAATTGTTTTAAATAACAAAAATATAATTTTTAAATGTTAGTAAAAGGGTTTTAAAAAGGAGATAAGGACGTGGATTAGTGTTTCCCAATGGCTGTACCTGGGAGTGAGTTTTATGTTGTTTACCACATATAAAGAGGGATGATTAGAAGTAAGCACATGTGCACATGCATGTGTGCGCGCACACACACACACACACACACACACACACACAAAACACTAAAAATCATTGGCCATTAGGGGCCCACAACTTAAAACTTTATTAAAAGACTATTACTCACTGGAAAAAAATGCCTCATATTTAAATTTTTTGAGCACAGCAAATTCTGAAACAGATGTGAAGGAGCTGAAAACTGGGGTGTTGTTGCGTAAAGGCAAGATGTCACACCTTCCCTGAAAAATAAGTTGCACCTTCTTGTAAAGTTAAATATGTGCTTACCATGTATACCAAAGAATGCACTCTTAGAAATGAGCACACTCACACCAAAACCATTTTTCAATTACAATCCTAGCTTTATTAATAATTTCCCCAAACTAGAAATAACCCAAATATTCATTACCTAGAAGTAGGTAAAACATTATTGTTCATAGATAAATGAAAAGTTACTCAGTAATAAAAAAAAGTGAATTGCAGAAGCATTAATAGATGGATGGAGTCAGATTTGAAGTCTGCTTATATGACTTTCTAGTAAAGAAAACATATAGTGACAAATGATCACAGGGAGGGAATTAACTACAGAGGAGCATGAGAGAATGTAGGACAAAGACTGAAATTCTCCATACTATTCATAATGCCGGTTATGTGACTGTGGACATTTTTGAAAGTGTAAGATAGTCCATGTAACAAGAGTGTTTTTACTGTATTTAATTTTAACCTCTAGGCTGACTTTAAAACTACCTCTGATTTTTATGATCCACCATTGTCCCTCTTTAGAGCACAAAAGCCAGCCGTTTTATTTCATGGTATTAAAAGAAAATCATTGCAAGAACCCAAAGTCTTTTTTTTTTTTTAACCTTAATCTCACATCTTGGACAAAAACAAAAACAAAAATCTTCTGGGTCCATTCAGTATACAGGGAACCAGAAAGAAATGTCAAAGGCCAGACTTCACGGTCATCAGCAAGAGTGGGTGGGGAAGGGGAGAAGGATGTGGAAGGGTTGATTGAATGGAGAATTAACTGATCAAGTTAAATAAGACTGATGTGTCAGGATCAACAGTTTCCATTTTCTCTCTGGCTTCTCCACTGGAAGCATTTTTTTTTTTTTTTTTTTTTTTTTTGCCTATTTGCATCCTACAAGCTCAAACTATCAGGCTTGCTTGGGGTCTGCTGCAGAGTGTTTATATCCAGATGAAAATAAAATCTATGAACTCGCCCTGGAGAAGGCAGTAGTTGTACCTTCCCACCTTCCATAGTGCCCAGCAGCACCTAGAAACAAGAGGAATATTTGAATAATTAATGACTTAATATACTAAAAGTTGCTGAAGGGCAGAGCAATTTTCCACTAAATTAAAAATTCTAAAGGGAAGTGTGTTGTAAGTATTGTGTCGTCTGTTCTGAGACAGTGCTGGGGGAAGCCATATGTTGTTCTTTATTGTATGCGTCTTCTGATTAAAGTTTATCTAAATAGGCTGCTTCAGTGCTTTCAGAATTTTAAGAGACCCAGTGTAGACCTCAGCAATCAAACTCATAAGGCCAGAAAAGTATGTCCTTTGCTGTTTGCGACATTGAATATGCTACCACATGGATCATATCATTGATTTGTGGTACATCCTTCCTGAATCTGCCCAATGGTTTATTAAAATTGGATAGACAAATACCAATAAAGTGAACAGCCCCACTGAGAATTGACCAAACCACACCATTTTCTCCCACACCGAGGATATATTGTAGCTAGTAGTAATTTTACAGCATCTCTCTGTCATACTAGACCCAAAGCTTTGCAGCCAAGCATCCATAATACAAGTAAGACTTTCCCTAAAGTGCAACAAAGAAATGGGCTTATGAAATCGCCATTAAATAAATAGAACATTGGAGACATGAGTGAGCCAGAGGAAAGATGAGCTGATAAACAGAACACAGACAGTCCAATTAAAATTCACCTTCTCAGCAGGAAGGTACCCATGTGTTGATGAAGCTCTTTATGAATATTAAATTCTAAGCATGAGATGCGGTGGCACTGAGATCCTTACTAGCCAGGAGTCAGATGTGGTGAATCATTCAAAGAAATAGATTTTAAACTGGGCAAAAAGATATAATGAATGCCCCCCAAAAGTCATTATTTCCAGTCCTGGGTAACTTTTTCAATAATACTGTGTGGTTACAGATGAGGAAAGAGTGGAGACTGACTTTCACATGAACTCTGGTGCCCCATATTTGACCACATCCCCTTGATGGAGAGGCCCGGTGGCACTCAGAGGAAGGATAGCAGGCTACCAAGAGGAGACTTGATACCCTATGAGCATATACAGGGGGAGGAGGTCCCCCTCAGTCACAGTCATAGGGGAGGGGAATATGGTAAAAGTGGGAGGGAGGGAGGAATGGGAGGATAGAAGGGATGGGACAACAATTGAGATGTAATATGAATGAATTGATAAATAAATAAATTTTTTAAAATACTGTGTGGTTGACACATAATTTTATCACTACCCTGAAGGATATAGTAATATATAGAGATATAACAGATATGCTCCCTGTGTGTGTTGTTGCTGGCATAGCACAAAAACATGAGCATGTAGAGAATCTTTAGGAAAGCATTTTTAAAGGTATGGGTGTTGACTGGCTAAAGTAACCCAGAAGAAGTGATCTCATTACTCTTTGATACCTAAAGCTTTCAAAGAAGCCTTTATTGTGTGTGGCCCCTCAACAACACTACTTGAAATCCTCATGTAGCTACAGTGAGGTAATAGTGGTGTAAACTATTAGGTTCCCCAGCTTTCAAAGTTAAAGTGGATGTGTCTACTTTCCAAACAGACATATTTATTTAGACTGTTAGTTAGCTCTATGGTCCTGTGGCAAAATTCCTGAGAAAATAAGCTCTCTGGGGGAACTATTTACGTCATGATTTGAGAAACCTCAGTCCATGGTCATCTGGACAAGGTCATGCTTCATGATGGGAAGGCCATTGTGGTGCTCTGGATAGGAATGGACCACATAGACGCGGGTGACTGAATGCTCGGCCATAAGGTGTGGCACTATGAGGAAGCATGGCCTTGTTGGAGGACGTGTTATGACTGTGGAGGCAGGCTTTGATGTCATACATGCTCAAGCTACACCCAGTGTGACACACGGTCTCCTCCTGCTGCCTTCAGATCAAGATGCAGAACACAGCTGCTTCTCCAGCACCACGTCTGCCTGCACACTGCCATGCTCCCCGCCGTGGTAATAATGGACTAAACAGCCGAACCTGAGATGTTTTCCTTTATCAGAATGATAGTGGTGAGGGTGTCTCTTCACAGCAATAAGACCCAAAATAAGGCAGCCATAGAGGAAATAAATTGCTCACCTCACAGCAACCGAGAAGTATAATAGAAGTTGAAGTTCAAGCATCCCCAGTGATCTAAACTTCTCCTAGAGGCCCATCCTGTAATAGTTGCTCCACCACAGGCCGAGGAGCACGCCATTACAGCACAACTTATTCAGGTGTCGCAGCCTGAGTTTCCACTTACAGTGCAGCGCGCTAGAGAAGCCAAGGAGCTGTGGACGTGTGTGAGTCAGTTCTATCCATCTCAGCCTTTCTAGCTTTGCATTATTGCCATGTGGCCAGTGCCTCACACACACACACACACACACACACACACACACACACACACACACACACACACACACACCACACACACACAGGGTAGGGGAAATGCAAGGCAAGGATCTTAATAGTCAGTCACCTCAGGCAAGAGACAACAGGATTCCCTAGGTTCAAATAAAATTTAAGAGTCACCCTTAATGGATCCACCGGAATGCATTAAGTTTTTGGGTTTTTTTTCAAAGATACAATATTACTATTAAGATTACAAGTGAGGTAGACGTCTCTGCTGTCAAAACACATATATGCCCAGGAGAATTAAAGTGACTCTCTGGAATATAAGAATATGATAAGAATATCCAATCCCTTACAAGGCTAATTTTTATATGAATTAACTCATTCTATATTCCCTCCATTATCCATGAATGATTGATGCCTAGACCCCCCAATGCATGCCTGAAATTGAAGACAGCAGTTCAACCTGTGAATATACTGTTTTTTCCTGTACCTATGTACTAGTGTTAAGGTTTTTTTTATAACTTAGACCCAACAAAATATTAATAATAAATAGTAGTAAAATAAGACAACTAAAATAATATATTATAATAAAATGTATATGAAGAACTTCCATGAGGCAGGTACTGCATATAGCATGGATACATTGGGCATAGAGATGGCTCCCATTCCAGACAGATGAGAGGTATATCTTGTTACTTTGGATGTCTGAATGTTTCCGTTATTTTTTTTTTTGTCTTAAGTTATCCATGGTAAGCGAACTATGGAAGCAAAGCCATAAGTGGTAGAAGGAACTCATCTTTATGCAGTGTTATCCTTGATTTCTGTTGGGTATCTTGGAATACAGCCCCATGGGATAAGGAGAAATACTAGGTGCCATCAGAAACATATTGATGGAACTATACAGATTCCATATATGTTGTTTATGTTTGGAGGTAATTGGCACATGCTTTTCCACAATGAAAACAGCTTTGAAAATGTGAAGTATTATGGGGGGAACTGAAAATTGTACAGAAATGCTTTCCTTTGGTACAAATAATTTTCCAATGGCCTTAAGAATTGTGAGGGATTTCCACCACAATAGTGTCTTCAACAAAGGTACAAGCACAGATATTGAAAGCACAAAGACACACCAAAATGGTAGATTGATGAAAAGGCCCACATCCCAGATCATATCTTTTTAATTTATATCAAAATCATCTCTTTTTAAAGCAGCTGCCTTCCTGGACCAGCACCTCAAAGCAGAAGCACAAAGCCCAAGGCTTTGGCTGCAAAGAATGAATCACAGCAGCTAAAAGCAGAGGCTGGGGCAGCAGAGCTGCATTCCAGTGATGCTCACTGTGTGGCTAGCTCCTGCCTCTGAGCTCCCTAGGTCAGGTGTCATCTTCTCCAACTCTAGTTTCCCGCAGTCTCTGATCTTTTAAATATGCAGTTCTGCAAAATGACACCTGCAGACAAAGCATTATTTCCA
This sequence comes from Acomys minous, assembly GCF_964271855.1. Lineage (NCBI taxonomy): Eukaryota > Metazoa > Chordata > Mammalia > Rodentia > Muridae > Acomys > Acomys minous. Next base: position 26,772,736 of record NC_140484.1, read on the forward strand.
CACGCAGTCAGAGTCCTGCTATGACAGTCTATGAGAGGGCGGTAGTCTGTAGGGGAGTTTAGAAAATTTTAGAAGGAATTGTAAGTGAGCATCTGACATACAAGAAGTGTCTCTGCTACAATCCTTTTTTTCTTCACATTTTTAAAAGGTCTCTAATTTGGAGAAAGGCAAAGCATGAGGCTATCCTAGCTTCTGTGGGAAGAAAGGGAAATAAGCAAGTAACTTATTCCTATATTTCTGATTACACATTTGTTCTTTAGCCTCCTGGTATATAGGATTCCTAACCACTGCCAGCTCCAGTCAGCTGGTTGTGGCTGCCTGGAGCACTGCAGCAAAGGTGTTGCAGCCACTTCTGGGCTCAGTGGGAAAGAATGCCACAATTGATTATTGATGTCTGTCAGGAGTTCCTATACATGTCACCCTGACACCCTGTGACACAGTTGGAGAAATTTGCCTTACAAGATGAATTGTCTGGAAGAAAACCAAACATGGTTCTGGATTTTACCTTTGTAGGTGAAGAAGTTGATGCTCTGACCGGAAGCTATTCCTGTCTGTTCTAACATGATGCTGTTCATTTAGATAGGCTGAGAAAATGAAGAAATTGAACTATATTGGCTAAATGCATTAAGGTCCAGAAAATGGTATGCTGTACACATGACAGGTCCTGCATTAAGGGTCCTGCCGCTCTCTTATTTTTTTATTCATCGGCTTTTGCTACTTATTATGTATGTCACCATATCTCCTCTCTTAATCTATTTAATATTTGTCTTATTTCACCCATTATAAGATGCCTTCCAGGGGCAAGGAGACAGTCAAGATACAGTTTTCATACATGTAAAGTTGGTTATTTTTCTCATTAAAGTGGTCAGCCCACAACAAATTATTTAATTATTTAAGCAGTCTGGCCACTGTCAGGAAACTTTTTCCACTGAAAAGAAACTCCAGTTGAACACTTTTCCTACAATGTATGATCTGAACTTGCATAGGAGACATCTGTGGCTCCAAGGAAAACACCAATAGAACTCAGGAATGCACTCCCATAAGAAAGCCATGTTGCCCTTGCTCTAGAGCAGTGGTGCCCAGCCTTCCTAAAGCTGCGACCCTTTAATACAGTTCCTCATGTTGTAGTGACCCCGACCATAAAATTGTTTTCTTTGCTACTTCATAACTGCAATTTTCTACTGTTATGAATCATAATGCAATATCTGTGTTTTCTGCTCGTCTTAGGCCACTCCTGTGAAAGGACTGTCCCAAACCCACAAGCTGAGAACCACTGCTCTAGACAGTACTGAGGGGTGGATTGTATAGGGAAGAAAATGGACATGTTAAGTCAACAGCCCTGTGTATTCGGTGAAGTTAAATCCTGAGTGTGAATGAGTCTCGGGAAAGACTTACTCAGTATATTTATTAACTTTTTTATGTTTACAAAAGGTGTATTTACAGTTGTGATAAAAGTGTATGTGTGTGTGTGTGTGTGTGTGTGTTAAAACACCATGACTAGAAACAACTTTGAGAGGAAAGGATTTATCTCATCTTATACTCCCAGGTAATAGCTGATAGCTGGGGAAGTCAGGGCAAGAACTCAAGCAGGGAGGGAACTGAAGCAGAGGTGATGGAGGGCTGCTTCTTGGCTTGCTCAGCCTGCCTTGTCATACATCCCAGGATCACCTGCCCAGGGATGGGACCACCCAAATGTGCTAGTCCCTCCCACATCAATCGCCTAGTAAGAAAATACCTCACAGACTTCCTTTCCTACAGGCCAGTCTTATAGGGACATTTTCTCTATAAAGATTTCTTCTTTGCTGGGTACAATGGTGCATGCCTGGTATCGCAGTACTCAGAGGAAGCACTCTTAGCCTTACAAATGATAAGCAGAGAGGGCTTTAGGAAAAATGTTCTGCTCAGTTGTGAGCTGGTAATTTGTCAGTGCCATATAATTTAATTTACTGACTAGTAAATGCCAGATGCCTGATCACGTGGCTGAAGAAGTGGGCCTCTGATGAGCCAGCCAGCAGTTTGGATGAAATCAATCCCATTGCACTGAAGGTGGAATCACCCATTCTGCAATTACCCAGTGAGGAAAACGTGAAAGCATGGAGTGTGTGTTGGCAAGTATCTTCAGCCATGTGAAATGGAAAGTCCTGCAAGAGAGGATCTTGTCATTGTCGAAACCACAATCTCTCACAATAATACAGCCTTTGGCTATGGTTCCAGCCACAGCCAGGAACCACATCTCAATACATGTCAGGGCTGAAACAGCCCTGTGGAAAGTCAGGTTTCTCTGGTTTACATGTGTGGCATGTCTGTATAGAAAGGACTCCTGCCTGCACTGGGTGGCTACTGTAATGCTCCTATACAGTTAGAGGGATTGGATTCATAAATTCAAGGCAGAAAAGACAAGAGTTTGTTTTGTTTTGTTTTGTTTTGTTTTCCTAAGTGACTTAAATCCACCTAAAGAATAAAGCGAAAACTCTCAAGCCTTCCCCATAATGAAGTGCCATCACACCAGAGCTTACCCGGGGGCTAGTCTCAGGTCCTGCCTTGTTCTCTTCACCACATATGCTGTTTCCATGAAGACTATGACCCCCTTGCTCTCAGACTTGGAATATGTTGCCACCTGAATATCTAAGACCTTAGAAGTATCTCTACTTCCTTAATGTTTCACTGACAAATCAAATACTCCAATTTGCTAACATCCTACCTAAGCAGAAGTTGAAAGCTCTAGTTAAATCCCTCAGTCTGTGCTTCTCTGTCCTTTATATGTGCTACTTTACTACCCGAGGGTCTTTATCTCAAAAGCATCACATTTATCTTCTGGGGGTGTAGATGTTTCCATAAAGTTGCCTCCTGAAAAGCTTGACTATGAGGCTATCAGCAATATGTTTGTATCCGCGTAATGTGAGTGTCTCAAGATGTTTTATCTCTTGTTAAAACAAAATAGAAGGGCTAAGAACAGCTTCATGGTAGACTACTTGCCTAGCATGCTGAAGGATCAATCTCCAGTATTCAGGGGCCAGGAGAGACAAAACATAGCACATAAGCAAGGCTATCTCTGCAAAACAATGGTTTTGAACATGCAGGTCATGACCCCTGTTGGGGGGGAGCAGTCAAATGCCCCTCTCACTGGGGTCACCTAAGACCACCCATATATCAGATATTTACATTATGATTGCATTTGTAACGGTAGCAAAAATATAGTTATGAGGTAGCAAGGCAATGGTTTTATGGTTGGGGGTCACTATAACATGAGGAGCTGCATTTAAAGGTCACAGCAGCAGGTTGGGAACCACTTTTTAAAAAGATTCTGAGAGATGACTAGGAGAGATGGTTTAGTTGGTAAGTGTGCTTGCTATGCAAACACAAGGGCCTGAGTTGACATAGCCAACACTCACATAAGAAGCCAGGAGTATCCTGTAATCCTTGTATTGGCTGAGTGGAGATAGGGGATCCAAAGCTCATGGGCTACCTAGCCTAACGAAATTTGTGAGCTACAAGTTCAGGGAAAGACCCTGTCTTAACAGATAGAAGTTGAGAGCGATGGAAGAAGACACCCTCTGCGGACCTCTTACCTGAACATGCACATACCCACATGTGCACATTCACACACTACATGCACACACAGTAACAGACCTGAAATAAACTCTAAGGGTATGGACACCTCACTCTAGAGTCTAAAATTGCCACACCACAGTCCAAATAGAATGAGTTACCTGTCTTTATTCTTTCCCTGATATTAGAGGACCCAAATCCATTTAGCCCTTACCTTACTGCCGTACTCTCTATGAAGCAAAGAGCCGCCATGTGATGCTTTGTGTCACAAAGCTGTGCCATGAAGGCCAAGTGACTTTCTACTGTCATAGATATGTCTATGGTGGTATTCTATGGTGTCTGGAATGCCTCAATAGACAGCCATGTAACTGTCCAACATAACTAAACTTAAGTCCCCCCTATTCTCTTGACTGTAAAGGCTTAATGACATCATCCACCTGAGACTGTGAATGCTTTTTCCTGGAAACAACCTCTGCCCCTATCATTTCTAACATTATTGACCTTGGTATGAAAAGTAGAATAAATCTCTACCTTCAGCTCATTCTTCTCCCATTAAGTAGAAAATTCTACATATTCAATGGCTATTTTTACTTATTATTTATTATATTTCTAATATGTGAACATCTGCATCCCTTCTAGCTGTCCTTTCTGCCATGCCCCTTCTCCACTACCCCTACCCCCAACATTTATGTACAACAGAGAGAGAGAGAGAGAGAGAGAGAGAGAGAGAGAGAGAGAGAGAGAGAGAGACTGAGAGACTAGGCAATTTATATATGCTGTGTCTTCTCCTTGGAAACCTAGACTGTCAAAGCCATGCATCCATCAGTCCTGTAGTCGCCTCCATGGATTGGTAGCACTGTACTAATCCAACTGTGCAGTGCAGTCTACAGATGCTGAAACACCTTCCACTACGTAGGAAGCACTGAAGGAAGTCACTCTCTAGCCTAGGACAGGGATGTGATGCTTTAAAGTTCAATTGCTCCAGTCCTGAGACAAAACCTCTGAGAACAGTGGTCAGTAAGTACATGAGGAAGGAGGGGAAGAGGTAGGTGTCTTGGTCCATTCAGTCTGCTTAACAGAGCATCACAGAAGGGCATATGTGCAAAAGAAACATGTTTCCCACAGTCCTGGAGGCTGGCCAAGGTCAAGGCCTTGGTAGGTTCAGTGTCCGGTAAGGACCTCTTTCTTCATCATTGGAGGATTTTAACGGTGTGCTCCCATGTTAGAAGCTCTCAACAAGCTCCCCAGACTATTATAAGGCACTAATCTTTCACACTGCAAAAGGTCCTTTCCTCTAATACCGTCACCATTGTGGTTAGAAGCTGTCTTAGCTGGGGTTACTACTGCTGTGAGAAGCACTGAGACCATAAGGCAACTTGAGGAGGGAAGGGTTTGTTTGGCTTACATGTCCACATCACAGTTTATCATTGAAGGAAGTCCGGACAGGAACTCAATCAGGGCAGGAACCTGGAGGCCATGGAGGGCTGCTGCTTACTGGAATACTGCTCCTTATGGCTTATTCAGCCTGCTTTCTTATAGAACCAAGGACCACCAGCCCAGGGGATGGCACCACCCACCATGAGCTGGTCCGTCTCTCATTAATCACTAATTAAGAAAATGCACTAGAGGCCTGCTCTTAGGAAGGTATTTTCTTAATTGAGGTTCCCTCCTCTCAGATAACTTTAGCTTGTGTTAAGTTGACATAAAACTAGCCAGCACAGGAGCACAACATATGAATTTAGAGTGAGTAAATAAACATTCAGACCATAGTATCTACAAATCTAGAAGTTACTTGAAACTTTAACCATTTAAGGATGTATATGCAAATATTTTGACAAGGGAAAACCTTTGGAATAGTCTCCTTTTTTCACAAATAAAATTGTAATGTCTCCAGGTAGCAAAATCCTGCTGGACATTGCCATGACCGTGCAGTGGCACACTGAAGGTCAACTCCAACTTTTTTCTTTATTTTTGCTTTTCAGGTTACAAGCTCAGCTGCCAACAGTCCTGGCCAGATGACTCTTCACCTCAACCCTTTCTTGGTGTGTGCAGGGGATGGATTTACTCACTCCAACTTTGATGGGTGCATCGCCTCTGCCCTGAGTGTCGTGGAAGCTTTAAAGAAGTGTATTTAGTGTCTATGTTCTTGGTTTCTACATTTACTTAGGGATTTTTTGTTTTTGCAGACTTCTGTTATAAATTATTCTATTTTCCCTTTTGGGGAGAGAAATTACTTGGGAAAATGTCTTCACTTACTGTCATTTTTCATATGAAATACAAAAACAATGTTATAATTTTGATAGCTACCATCCATAGTAAAATAATAATTTCTTAGACTTCACTTCTTGCCTATTTTTCTGGTTTTCTATTACCAACCCTTGTGGAAAGAAAATGGTGCTTATGAGGCACAAATAACCCATCTCCACAATTATACTAAATCAAAGTTCTCATTCATGGGAAACCTTTATTATTCTTTTGAAAATTTCACTTCTGAATAAATAACAATCATTACCAAGTCTCATTTTAGAACTTTATGCATATCCTTGAACTGATGTTTTTGCAAATGACTGAAATGCAAGATGTCTCTGAAACATGGAGTAAGTTTTGTGTCCCATTTACTTTCCTAGTTACTAAGGCTCTGGGCAGTAGATCACATAGACTACAGTTTGAAGAACTGCTTGACCCACAAAGGGACCCCCAGAAAGTTAGCAGAAAAATTACATGAATCATCTTCATTTTCCAAGTCACACAATACTTCTTAGCCTTAAAGCAAATTCTCATCTTTGTATGTGAGGTAAAAGTTAACTAGATGCTGAGAGGAAGTTTATCCATCTTTAACACTAGATCTCCTGAGTCTGGGGCTGTCCATCACAGGCCCTGGACCGTGTCACAGCTGATGAACTTTCTGTTGTTCCACAACAATTCTACAGAACAGAAGACAGATGCATTTAAAATCACTCAATATTTCCTAACTCAGTGCTTTGGCGTGTAACTCATAACTTCACTATTTAGTTCTGTGTCTGCTGGCTTGAGAGAAGCTAAGCCTCAAGTTTCCAAACAAGCTATTTGTTATTAAGTTTGGAAGCACACTAATGCTATTTTGTCTGTTTTTTAAAGTGTGTAGGTGTAAAAGTAAATGTTTAGAATGCAGTTAGGAGTCACGCTGGTTAAGTAAAGTGGTAGTAGTAGATTCTTCTCTAAAATCTATAACTTTGTGAGCTCTTGCTAGTTGGCTAGGTTTCTAGCATTAGGCATGCTTTTCATTTTGTTGAGCAGGTTGTCTTATTAGACAGCTATTGGTTACTACCAAGATACAAATGCCACTATTGCAGCTTTCGGGACATCTTGCCCAGTCATTGTTGTGTTCATAGGTATCACAGTTGAATAGGACTATTGATTCCTTCCCTCCCTTCTTAGCCATCTTGCATAGCACCTTCCAATACTGTGAGAACTAGTCTCAGGGAAGAGACTTTCAGAGACTTTCAGGTCAGATCCAGCACTTATCCCGTGTCCTGTGTCCAAAGTGCATAGTGTCTCTAGCAATAGGGTCTTACCATCACTCTCTGGAGGCCACAAAGGGCAACAATAATAGCATACAACGAAAAGGGATAGCTCTTGGATTTCCTTGGCCAACAACTCAAAGGGAGATTCTCATGCCTGGTGGTGGGTTTTTTTGTTAGGCTATGGTTCTTGTAGTAGGATTGTCTGCCTAATTAGCATGACTTCTTCTAAAGAAGTTTCTGTTTGTAGCAGATTGGAGACCATTGAAAGCCACAACTGGCCATGAGGTACTTGGCCCCAGTAGATACATGTACAATACAACTACTAACCTAAAACTCTGGGAACATCTTGAAAGAGAGGGCAGAAAGACTGTAAGAACCAAAGGACCAGGAAATCTGCTGCCAAATTATGTCTCCTAGAAATAACAGGGAAGCTACACTCATGATATCGCCACAGTGTGACTGCCTAAACAAAACCTGAACAAGTCCACCAATAGACATGTTAAGGTGAAAAGGGGAAGTCTCGGGGGACCCTACCCCTGAACAAGGAACTATGGGCAACTAAGGAATGATGAAGAGGAAAAATTGTCCTTTCCTAGGGAGAAGCCTCCTAATTGATTATCCCATACCAAGAGGTCAGCTCTGAGTTCAATACATAAAGCAACACTAAACAGACTCAGCATGTATATACTTATACATACATGTAACAATAATTTAAAAGGGGGCCATGAATTTGAGAGTGGAGATTAGATATGGGAGGAGTTTGGGGGAGGAAAGGGGAGGGGAGCAATGGTGAAATTACATTTTAATTTTTAAGTAATTAAAAAATAGGTTTAAGGGAGGGCTGGAGAGATGGCTCAAGAGGTTAAGTGCACCATCTGCTCTTCGGAAGGTCCTGAGTTCAATTCCCAACTACCACATGGTGGCTCACAGACCATCTGTAATGAGATCTGGTGCTTTCTTGTGGTGGGCAGACTACTGTATGTATAATAAATAAATCTTTTTTTAAAAAATAGGTTTAAGGATACCCTCAAATCTGCTATTAATAAAAGATGGCCTTGAATTAATGACCCCCCCTGCCCCCAGCACACACATCTAACCTCTTGAGTGCTGGGATTTCAGATGTATAAACTACCATCTTGTTTACTTTTCAGTTGCTATAATGAAACAGTATGGCTAAGACAACTTGTAGAAGACAGGGGCCTATAGTTTCAGAGGATGAGTCCATGACCATCAGGGCAGGGAGCTTGACAGCAGGCAGGCAGACATTGCACTGGGGCAGTAGCTGAGAGCTTACATCTTGAGACACAACCACAAGGTAGAGAGAGCTAACTGGAAATGACATGGGTTTTTGAAACCTCAAAAGCCACCTGCAGTGGCACACCTCCATCAACATGGCCACACCCCCTAATCCTTCCAAGCAGTTCCACCCACTGGGAAGCAAACACTCAAATGTGTGCTCTCTGGGGACCATTCTCATTCAAAGCACCACAGCCACCTTTCCCTCTGCCATGCAGTGCTGAGTACTGAGCGCAGGGCTTTATGTATGCTAGGCAAGTACTCTACCTCTGGAGCTACATCTCCAGCCCCTGCTTCAGTTGGAAAGCAGAGAAATAATTGTTTCAGACTTCTAAACTAGGAAACATGTATCCAACGAGTTTATCCCTTGACAGTGTTTCAATTATTTTCACCTGCTTGCTCTTGCTGCATGCATACCTACTGATCACTGGCAGGGTTTCTGCTTTATCAACAAATAAGGGTCTGTTCCTCTGGCCTGTGAGGGTAGCTTGCCTTCTAGCAATAAATGGGCAAAACTAAAAAAAAAAAAAAAAAAACACTAAAATGCCTGCATATAGCTAATGTAGCTAATGTCACTTCATTTGAAAACACAGAAAGGAAAACTAAAATGTTGTTTCTGATGTAAGTAATGAAAAGTGGTTTGTCGCATGATACTGGCCCATGTTTAACTAGTATTTGTCTTTTTTTTTTTTTTTTTTTTTTGTAGTTCCTAAAAAGTCATTCAACTGTCTTTACTATTTTGTTTTAAAGAGCTATCCATTTGAAGTCGTTGGGAAGAAAGTGTCCTAAACCTTTAAGAACAAAGGCACACTTATGTCTTACAAGGGAGGAAAAAAAACAGGTAAAGAGGGAAATGGGTTAGTTACAGAAACATTCTTCCAAGCCACTCCTAAGACATTCCATAGCTACTCATTCTAAGCGTGCTATCCCTCTACTCCTGTAGATTTTGTTAAGGCGTTGACATTGTGAGCAGAGACTCCTCCCTTCTCGCTCCCTAGATCATTGCCACCTCACTGTTTCAATCATGCCGAAGACCCTTGCTACATTTGAATTTCCACTTGCTTCCTTCCCTTTAGAAAAGAAATAGCTAAGGAATGTCCTATTCGCTATTGGAAGGATGCAATAAAAGACTGCAGGGCAAAGGAGTCCACCAGTACCCACCTCAGAAGATGGGGGTCAGCAAGGCTTAGGGACAGTACTGGGGTGTGTTTCAACTTCACAAGACCACAAGATCACCACTGTATTTCCAAGTAAGGACTTTATTAGTCAAGCCAGCCAAGGAAAGCTGCTGTGTTTTGAAAGGTGCATATTCAAGTGAGAAACGACTTAAGCAGTGGGGTGATTTAATACTTGTTAGCTGATAAATATAGCCTTTGCCAGAATAAAACTTTATGATGCACGTTGAAAAGCTTAATTACTGAACTGTCTCTGTGCATCTTGCTTAGGCAGCAAGGGTGACAAATTATAGCAGTGGAATAGTGTTTGCACCTTTGGCATTTCTGAAGAATGCCTAAAATCACCAGTAAAGCAGTAATAATCCCAGACCAGATATTACTGAGGAGAGAAAAAAAAAAAAGACAATTCTTTGAGTCACCAAGCCTTCTGCACACAATAACATCATGCCCACCCCCACCCCCACCCCCACCTACCCACCACTTTGTTAAGTGAAAAAGCACAAAGTCGATTTTACATTCTTCTGGCATTTTGTTCTTATCAAAGTATGTGGGTATATATCGTTCCACATTTCATCTTTCCAACGTGCCTATGAAATAATCAGGGTAAGAAATTCTTCTCCACATTTAAAGAAAAAAGAAACCAAGGCCCACAGCCTCGACCAACCAAGGTCATATAATGACATGGCAGGACAAGAACCCACACTGCCTGTGACCCATTTCTATTACTGGAACCACTCAGCTTCCAGATGAACATGGTAATTACGGCTGGCTGAAATAGTCACTGGGGTACAATCCACACCATGTGGTCTTCTTACTGCTGCTTGATTGTAGAGAGCTAACACTAATCCTGGTGTGATGTGTATGGGAGGCTGATATGGAATAAACCCATAAGTACAGGCTAAGTGATTTCTACTCCTCTCATTTCCATCGGCTGGTTTATCACTGTCTCTGGTGATGATCTGAGGGCCACTTGCTGTGGGTGTAGCTGCATCCTAGTGACACTGAACGTTCACCCAGCAGTACGTGTTCCACCTCTGCTCCATCCATCCTTCCTTCTGTCTATGTTTCTTTGTCTATTTATCTCCCTTGCTTCATTCTCTTTTCTTCCACTTTCTTCTTTTCTAGTAGTTCCTCCTGCTCCTTTCTGATTATTCCCATGTGTAAATCCAGTTTCAATGTGATCCGCAGTATCTGTTTTTCCTTGCTTTAGCTTGTCAGGATTTTGTGATGGCTGTTACTGTTGTTTCTAAAATTTTAAATATTTGATGTTATTATTCAACAACTCTAGTTTCTGATTGCCAAAAGCCAAAAGCCAAAAGCCAAAAGCAAAAAAAAAAAAAAAAAAAAAAAAAAAAAAAGTTAATGCAAAACTTTAAAAACTGGCTGTAGCTTTCAGTGATCTCAGTGCTAATGACTTCAAAAAATTGTGTAATTTCTTTACACTCACTGTTTACTTTTCCTGTCACATATGTGCAGAATTGCAGTGCCAGGTCCAGGTCTATAGTAGATGCTTGGGACATAATGTCAGTCCTCACCCTAAGAGTCTATCTGGGCAAAGCAAAACCCAAGGAGTAGGATTCAGGGCAAAGGTACACTCCATTAGTTGTTTTTCTGAGATACCCGAGGCTGGATGCTCTATACAGGAAAGCTTTTGGCCACAGCTCTGGAAGCTTGTTATCAGCTTCAGTAAACCTTGTGGCATAAGGAATGATAGTAATGTGAAAAAAAATCACACAGGGAGCCAGACTGACCAGATTTATCTCAGATCCACACATAGATCCACTCTTCCTTGAACCTATGCTACACAGAAAGCCTAGAACATGCCCTGGAGTAAAATCTACACTTTAATGATTGAAAGGATCTTGTTCCTCACTGTGTGACCTTGAGGCCTACTAGATCGAACTAGACTCCTTTTACCTCTGAAGTCTGAGTCAGTGGGACATAGCTGGGGGAGGAGTAAGAGAGGAAGGCAGAGTCAAGCAGTCTTCACTATGCCTGAAAGGCTGTAAAGGTCAATCTCCTTGGCAAGTCACCTGGGACATAGAAAAGGCGATGTTTAGGAGTTTCTGCATGAATAGCAAATCTTTTAACTATTAACTTCTATATTGTTCCAATAAAACCCATTGATCAATTTACACAAGAAAGAGGTTGTTGGGGGTTACAGTTCCGGAGGGTTAGTACCCATGATGGCTGAGTGGAGGCATGACGGTAGGAGCTGGAAGCTGAGGCATTCCATCGCAAACCACAAGCAAATGGCGGAGAAGGCAGACTGGGATTAGCATATGGATTTTGAAATCTATGGTGGTTTGAATATGATGGACGTCATAGGCTCATATATTTGAATGGCTGATTACCTCTTGGTGGAGTGTTTCAGAAGGATTAGGAAGTGTGCCACTGCGGGTAACCACACCCAGTCTCAGTCTCTCTCTCTCTCTCTCTCTCTCTCTCTCTCTCTCTCTCTCTCTCTCTCTCTCTCCTCTCTCTCTCTATCTCTGTCTGTCTCTGTCTCTCTCTTCCTCTATCTCTGTCTCTGTCTGTATCTTTGTCTCTCTATTTGTCCCTCTGTCTCTCTCTCTCCCCGCCCCCCCCTCTCTGCTACCATCTTGCAGGTCAAGTGTAAGCTCTTAACTATTGTGCCAGCACCATAACCACCTGCCTGCCACCATACTCCCCACCAGGATGATCATGGACTCGCCCTCTGAAACTGTAAGCAAAGCCTAACCAAATGCTTTCTCATATGAGTTGCCTTGGTCATGGTGTCTCTTCACAGCAATAGAACAGTAATCAAGATTTAAAAAAAAAAAAAACCTCATAGCTGGCCCCGGTGGCATACTTCCTCCACACCTTCTAAACCTACCCAACCAGCACCACTGAGATCAAGCATTCAAATACCTAAGACTATGGGGGCCATTCCGTACAAACCAGCACAGCAAACTATGGTAGAATTCAGAAACTTAAAATGATTCTGGCAGGCCACATCAAAATCTTCATGAGAACCGAAGAGATGGCTCAGGGGTTAAGGTCCCAGGGTTTGATTCTCAGCACTCACACTGGGTGGTTCATAATCATCTCTAACCCCAGTCCCAGGGGATCCAACACCATCTTGCGGCCTCTGAGGACGCTGCACTCGCATGCACAAAACCACACACATACACGAATAATCTTTTAAAATAGTAAAATTAAATTTGGAAAAACTTTCACTAGACAGAATGGTAGACTGCCTGAAAGAGCTAAGGCTTCCTTCTCTTTTCCTTTTAGACTCCTGTAAGTTGACAGCCCAATTGGCCAATAAGGTGCCAACACAGTATTTGGAGAGGAACAAGAAAAGCTCAATACCAGTAGGGATGACACAAGTAGGAGCCTTCTCTGTAGTAAATGGTCTTTTTCCTTATCAAATGCAAAATGCCATGCACTTGAATTCTAACGAAGAATTCTACTAATTCTATTTGATTTTAGAAGTACCAAAAACTAAGAGGGAGCTAGTTCCCTTTATCAGTGTGTGCTGCTCAGTGTGCAGATGTGCCTACTGTCCCCAATTTTCATTCTTCAAAGCTTCATCCATAGTGGCTCTGTGGCTCCACTGCTTTAGAGGTGTGTGATCTTAAGGCCTTCATCTCTAAAATGCAGATACTAATTATATCTACCTTAGAATTGTCCTGGGGTTATGATATATGCTATAAAGTCTTAACATTATAACCTAAACGTGGAAGACCCTTAATAAATGTCACTTGTTATTATTACTATCCTAATTAGTGAACTGTGACTTAGGAAAAGTCATGTCCCTTTCATGTGCATCACTGTATCCACACCTATCTAGGATTTAGCTAGGAGCCAGCTGAATATCTGTAGAACTCATTGGTGGCTGTATTCACATAGCATTGTAAGGCCAGCTGCTGTGTGGTGTTTCTTTAAAAATACTTATCAACAAGGAAAGATACAGGAAGGGAAAGGAGAAGGGAAAGTGTGAGGAAAGGAGAGAAGGGAAATAAAGGAGAGAGGAGGGAGGGTGAAGGAGGGAACAGAGGAGGAAGGAAGGAGACAAGAAAGAATGGAGAAGCTAAAGGAATGGGAGAGGAGCAAGGGAGAAGGAAGAGAGGGAGGGAGGGAGGGAGAGAGGGAGGGAGGGAGAGAAGGAGGAAAGGAACAGAAAGGGAGGGAGAAGGGAAAGGCCTGGGAGGGGAGAGAAGGAAGAAGGAAGGAAGCAAGCTATGGTATGTTTTCTGGGCTGCTTGACAAACCTTGCAAGGCCTGGTTCTCCCAGCTCACCCAGCCTGCCTACTGTGGTTCTCACACACTCACTTGGCCAGTATTTACTTGTCAACCAAACTATAAGATCCACAGAAGTTGTGCTCAGATCATAGAAGGTGTTCAGTAATGAAGGGATGAATCCAACTGCTCCAGTGAATGAATGAGTTCAACTGGGCTCCATTTCCTCTTCTAAGGTCTAAAGGCACAAAAAGAAACATCACTGTGACTGAAGAACCCCACAGAACAAAAGCTTACCTACCATATCCTAAATAAAGGACAGCACTTCAATAGTTACTATAGAGGAATGTCTTGAGTGGATGTAACAATTGTCAATACAGGGCTGGGCAGAAGGACAGGAAGTGGAAGGCGGGACTTCCTGGAGAGGGTAAGGAGGCAAAGATTGACAGTTGAGAGGGAGAGTTGATGGTTGACAGTTGACAAGGAAGGAGGAGAGAAGTGTCCGAGGATCATAGTCGCAAGTACTTGGGGTATATGTATGTTATGAGGTTTAGAGTAGTTTGTTTAAGTTTACGAGTAGATTTGTATCAATTTAGATTCTGCTCGGCGCAGTGGTAGTGTTTGCAGCTTTAAAGTACGATTCAGTCTCTCTGTGTCAGTATTGGCTTCATAGGTAGAACCAATGCAATATACTGTAACAAGCTACATGCTCCTTGTGAAGTGTTGGTTCAGAAAGCCTTACATAGTGCTGATTCTCATCCTTGTGTTGGGGTAGGGAGGGGTTGGGAAGGGAGAGCACAAAGCTGTTCCACCCCCGAAAAAAGTAAGCATGTGTACTTCATACTGTCCCATGCTGCTTACTAGTGGAAGTTTTCTGCAGAAGAAGCAAGAAAATAGAGCAGAAAAATGCACCTGGGTACAGAAACCTGCTGAGTCGGCTTTATGATCTACTTGAAAATCCGAGGTCATATACACTGATATTTATTTAAAACACAAATAATTGAGTTAGCTGAAGAAAGTGGGTATGTGAGTTTCAATTTAAGTAACTCTTAACTAGAAATGCCTGTGCTGTACCTACCTATTAAGTTAGAATCTTTATAGAATGATTGGCTCTTTTTTTTTTTTTTTTATGTTTTCTTTTTGCCACTTATGAGTTTAGATAGCATAGTAAAACCAAGGGGAGTTTTGCAAACATAAGGAATTAAGACTTCGTTCAAATGTAGAACACTCCATAGAAACATATATTTGCCTTTTATCTTCACATTGAAAATGCCAGTGTCCAGAAAAGCACCTGACACATTGAATGAATAGCTCAAAGACATTGAGACATCAGCAATGAGGATAGTACAGAGTATTTTGTAATCAAGTGAAGCAGCAAAGAAATGAGGAAATAATTTTTTAAAAAATTGACAAGGGGTTTGGCGAGATGGCCCCATCAATAAAGCACTTGCCATACAAGGACAAGGACCTGAGTTCAAACCCCAGCATCTACATAAAAAAATCAGGTACCCTCTAATTAGTTATCCAATACCAAGTGGTCAACCATAAAAGCATATGTATATGAGCAATTATAAATGGACAGGTTGTATTTATCTATCTATTTGTGTGTGTGTGTGTGTGTGTGTGTGTGTGTGTGTGTGTAAAGAAAGAGACCATGAGTTTGAGATATGGGAGCAGTTAGAGGGACAAGAAATGGGGTAATTTTGAAAATACAGTATACATAAGTGATAATTTAAAAATAAATAAATAATGCCTATGGCCCTAGCCCTACAGAGGCAAAAACAGAAATATTCCTAGTACTTACTGATTAACCAGTTTTGCCAATTGATGAGCTCCAAGTTCAGTAAGAAAATAAGATGAAGTAATTGAGGAAAAAAACTATCATTGCCTTCTGGCACACACACACACACACACACACACACACACACACACACAGAGGTATATGTACAACTGCACACATATGTATCACACACACAAATGGCGAGGTAAAAGTAAATTAAATATTTTAAAAATGAGACTTACTTGTAAATATATAATCCCTACAAAGACAAATATCACATGTGACTTAGCTGGCATACATTACCACACCTGTAGCACATCAGACTCTTCAATACATATTTGCTAAATGACTAAATGATTGAAAATGAACACATTTCATTCTTTTTTCTTTTTTTAAATTTTATTTTATTAATTTACTCATATTACATCTCAATGGTTATCCAATCCCTTGTATCCTCCCATTCCTTCTTCCCTCCCATTTTCCCCTTCCTCCCCTCCCCTATGACTGTGACTGAGGGGGACTTCCTCCCCCTGTATATGCTCATAGGGTATCAAGTCTCTTCTTGGTAGCCTGCTATCTTTCCTCTGAGTGCCAGCAGGCCTCCCCATCCAAGGGACGTGGCCAAATATGAGGCACCAGAGTACGTGTGAAAGTCAGACCCCACTCTCCACTCAACTGTGGAGAATGTATTTCATTCTTAGATGCTGTCCTTGGCACAGAATATTCCAAACAGGCCTTGTCTGCAATATGTGTGCCAGAGTGGCAGTAGGGCAGGGCACCAGGCTCTCCTTAGTCAGCTTCCCTCAGCATAGCTCCATGGTGGCATATTCTGCTGCTGAGGTTCACCTAGCAGTGTGCAATCAAGGCTCAATGAACAACATTTTATTTTTCATATTCCTTCTCTTAAAAAGTTGTTCTAAATATGGCAAGGGTTAGACCTGGAGAGGGATAGCTGCCAATTCAGCTTTATACCATGTGTTTTACACAATATAGAAAGTATGTTTTCCTTACCCTTTGGATGAATGATCAGACCATTGCCTGTTAGAAAATAGCCAATTAGTGAGTGTGTTACAGAGGTGGGAAGTAGAAAGTGTCACTCAACTGAGACAGGTTGTCCATCCCAGATGAACAAATTAACTGAATATTACAGGAAAGAGCTAGAGGAATAAATATTAATAGTTGAGATTATAAAAGCTTATAAGTATTTCAATGGGTCCTGAAATTATAAATTTTAATTATGTTCTTTATGAATACTTGCAAAAATTTTAGAAAAGAGAAATCACCTTAGAAGATAAAGATGGTTATATACAATAATGAACATCACAGCTAAGAGTAGCTCAGGGGCAACCCAGAGAAGGTAGGGAGCCTCTAAATTTGACTGTCCTAGACTGAGACATGGAAAATACTTACAATGGACAGATGTAAAAGGTAAAATGACATCTTACCAAAAGCAATCTACAGATTTAATGTAATTCTCATCAAAATAGCTACACAATTCTTTACCAACCTTGAAAGATCAAGTCTCAACTTCATATGGAAAGACAAAAAACCCAGACTAGTTAAAACAATCCTGTATAATAAAAGATCTTTTTTCTGGAGGAATCTCCATCCAGGGTCTCAAGCAGTACTATAGAGCAACAGTAATAAAGAGAGCATGGTACTGGCATAAAAATAGGCTGGTTGATCAGTGGAATCGAAGACCCAGAAATAAACCCACAAACTTATGGACACTTGATTTTTGACAAAAAATAAATAAAAATCCGTACAATGGAAAAAACATAGTGTCTTCAATAAATGGTGCTGGTCTAACTGGATATCTACATATAAAATGCAAATAGATTCATATTTATCACCTTGCACAAAACTAAAGTCCTCAAAGACCTTAAAGACCTCAACATAAAACCAGACACACTAAACCTGTTAGAAGAAAAAGTGGGGGAAAGCTTTGTCGTTGGCACAGGAGACAACTTCCTGAACAAAATGCCAACATCTCAGACTCTAAGATCAACAATTAATAAGTGGGACGTCATGAAACTGAAAAGCTTCTGTAAGGCAAAGGACACTGTCAGCAGAATAAAACAACAGCCAGCAGACTAGGAAAAGATCTTCAACCCTACATCTGGCAAAGGACTAACATCCACAATATATAAAGAACTTAAAATTAAACACCACCAAACCAAACAATCCAATTTTTAAAATGTGGTACAGAGCTAAACAGAGAACTCTCAACAGAAGACTGTTGAATGGCTGAGAAACACTTAAAGAAATGTTCAACATCCCTAGTAATCAGGGAAATGCAAATCAAAATGACACTGAGATTCCATCTTACAGCTATCAGAATGGCTAAGATCACAAACGCAAGTGACAGCAGATGCTGACGAGGATGTGGAGAAAAGAGAACATTCCTCCATTGCTGGTTAGAGTGCAAACTTGTACAACCACTTTGGAAATCAAACTGGCACTTTCTTAGGAAACTGTGAATAGTGGCACCTCAAGACCCACCCATACCACTCCTGAGTATGTACCCCAAAATGTTCCACAATATAACAAGGACATTGCTCAACTATGCTCATAGCAGCTTTATTTGTAATAGCCAGAATCTGGAAACAACCTAGATGTCCCTCAACTGAAGAATGGATAAAGAAACTGTGGTACATTTACACAATGGAACATTACTCAGCTATTAAAAACAAGGAAATCTTGAGATTTGCAGATAAATGGACAGAACTGGAAAAGGTCATCCTGAGTGAGGTAACCCAGACCCAGAATGACATGCATGGTGTATAATCATTCATAACCAGATATTAGCCACATAATATAATAGAATGACCACACTACAATACAGAGACTGATGCAATGACCAAGAACCATGTATGATGTGGACCTAGACCCTCTGCTCACATGTAGTAGATGGGCAACACAGTCTCCTTGTGTGTTCCACAATATGGGGAAGAGAGACTACTTCTGATACAGATTCTGGTCCCCCCTCCCCAACATCGATCACTTCCCCCTGGCAGGACAGCCTTGCCAGGCTGCAGAGAACGAGGATACAAGTAGTACAGATGACACTGGATAGTCTGAGGGCAGATGTTAGGGGAGAAGGGCTCTCCTCCTTGAGGACTAGGGGAGGGAGGGAGAGGGGATGAGAGAGAGAGGGAATCAGGAGGTGATGAGGGAGGGGGCTACAATCGGGATGTGAAGAATTCAAAATGCAGAACAAGCAGGTAATTTACATTCCTAGCTCTGTGACTGACTGAGACATAAATGTCTATGCATAGTCAGTGCTTCCTGTTGATTTCAGAATCCCTGTGACTTATTATTAGATGCCATTCTTCCTATGGCCTCAGTGAAGATTTATAGATGCCTTTCTTTTTGCGCATACAAAGAACAGAGAACCAGCCTTAATTGTTCTGTGCATCCCGCACACCTAATACATTTATAATTTTAGGACTGTGAAATGCTTGTAAGAAATTATATGTTTGACCACGTCCCCTGGATGGGGAGACCTGGTGGCACTCAGAGGAAGGATATCAGGCCACCAAGAAGAGACTTGATACCCTATGAGCATATAAAGGGGGAGGAGGTCCCCCTCAGTCACAGTCATAGGGGAGGAGAATAAGGGAAAAATGAGAGGGAGGGAGGAATGGGAGGATACAAGGGATGGGATAACCATTGAGATGTAATATGACTAAATTAATAAAATAAAATTTAAAAAAAAGAAATAAAAAAATTATATGTTTTCAGCACAAAAGAACTGGATAGTGACACTGGATCAGACTTGACATCCTGCATCCTTCATGTTCCAGTTCCAAGTGCTTCAGTTTCTGTACCTCATCAGAGCAGGACAGCTTCAAAGAAAGCTTCTGATCCCAATTGGACCAGTATTTCAGACTATCCCAAACAGGACTTTAATTAAGCCTGGAATTTCTCAAAATTTAGAAACTGGACCACAAATGTGATTCCTAGCTTGTTTAACCATTTTCCCCCATTTTATTTGGGCCCCTACAATGGTATTATTCATCCCAAATCATCCAGAAAAAAACCTTGAGAGAACAATGCCGCATTTCCCTTAATGGGAGTTGGGTAGGTTTTTGGTTGCCTTCTTGGGCTATAGATGTTTATTTTCTTTGTGAGTTGGTTTTAACTTATTATTGGTCTTATTCAGAGAGAAAACAATATTGGACTCAGGGATGACTTTCTTTTCATTTATCTTTCTTTCATAGGTTTGGAGATAGGGGTTGAAAAGAAAGAAGGGGGAATATAGAAATGTATAGGGATGATAGGACAAAAATTATATTATTGATCTACCCCTCAACGTAATGCCTTAATTCACAAATATGGTTATTTTTAATTCACTGGTATAGAATTTTGTATATTGATACAAAATAAGTTTAATTTTGATACACTGGTATAAAATTCAAATTTAATAGATTATATTCTTCACACACATTATATATATTTCTACTTTAATATGAAATATTGTACCCATACAACTCAGGTAGAATACAAAGATTACCTCCAAGACTTTGAAAGCATTGTTGCAGACTATTTAGGATAGTAAGCTACACAAGTTAATTGTCAGTTGATCAAGTCCTGGTCCTGTCAATTACTAGTCTATTTATATCACAAGAATATACATCCTGGGTGTAACAGATAGATATGATTCTATAGATAGATAAGGTAGAATAGTTAGATAGGGCCTTCAAAAACCTCAGAGTCCTACAGAATATGGCATTTAAAGATGTTTTTATTCTTTTAAAGATTCTTTGACAATAAAAAAGACAGGTTAACTCCTGGCAACACTCAGCCTGCCTCCAAGAATATGATGAACATCAAAGAACCTCCTTATAGAGATGGCTTCAAATGTGGCAAACCAGCCACTGGGGGGAATGTCCTCATTTTTACCACAGACAGAATTCTGCCTAAAAAAGGGCATGCTTGAATGCAGGCAGATTCAATGGCTGAGCTTGGCCAAGACAGGGTAAGCAAGTCCACAATAGTTCCTGCCTCAAATATATCTGTCAGATATACTGGGCCAGAAGGCTGAAGATGATGCCCCAACATTATAGAAATCCACAAAAACAATTTCCCTAATGTAGCACTCCTGTGCTAAAGTGGACAGCCCAAAACCCACAAGAAGCGACGAATTGTATAGCATTATTTGAAGAAGATTTGTAAACCATTGTTATTGTAATTTTCATACTAATAACATGTTATTGTGATTAAAAAGGAGAAGGATCCATTACAAATCAACAAGAGTAAGGCCCTCTGGAAGAAAAGTTACACTCAATCTGTTTCTTTTCCTCTTGGTATTTCATTTAGGAAGAATATTTAAAACATTGCAACAAATATACAGGCACACAAATACACAGACACATTTTATCTTGTGAAGTGTGTGTGTGTGTGTGTGTGTGTGTGTGTGTGTGTGTGTGTGTGTCTTTAAAATTCTGATCTACATCATGAGTATGGCCAAAACATGCAAGTAAGAAATCACAATATTATGCCAGCTTCAACATACCAAATTGACATCTTATTTTAAAGGTGAAATGCTAAAATGAGTTAAAGTAAATACTAATGGAAGTAGAAGTGTATACAATGTTTCTGTGTCTTGAGTTGGTAATGTATGCTTTAAAGGAATATCTTTTAATTCAAAACTATTATACCTAGAGAAATCTTTCTTTCAAATAGAAGGACAGGCCAGCAACTGGTAGAAACAAATGCAGAGACCCACAGACAAACATTAGGTGGAGCTTGGGGAACCCTGTGGAAGAGGAGGAGGAAGGATTGTAAGAGCCAAAGGGTCAAGGAGACCACAAGAAAACTCACAGAATCAACTAATCTGGGTTCAAAGAGGCTTACAGGGACTGAACTGACAACCTGGAAGCCTACATGGGGCTAACATGGGTCCTCTGCATATATTTTACAGTTGTATAGCTTGGTCTTCTTGTAAGATTCCTAACAATGAGAGTAGGGTCTGTCTCTAACTCTTTTGCCTGCTTTGAGGACCCTTTCCTTTCTACTGGATTGCCTCTTCCAGCCTTAATGAGGGTGCCTGGTCTTACTGCAACTTGATATGCCATATTTGGCCTGCCCTTTTCTAAAAAAAACAAATAAAGTAGTGGATAGGGGGTATGGAGGGGAGGGTGGGGAGGGGGAAGGAGGGAGGAGAAACTGTGGTTGAGATTAATATATGAGAGTTAAAACATTAATAAGACAAATAATGATAGAAACAATGATTTATCTGTGATACAGTTAAGAACTAGTCATAATAAAGAAAAACTGGAAATCACCTAAACAACATCAGTAGGAAATAGTTGAATAAGTGCTGGTAGAGGAAAACAACAAAATGTAAGGCAATCATTTTAAAATGCACTTTCAAAACATGTTTGTTTCTTATGGTATTAAGAGTAATCCATAGTACACTATTATATGTTCTTCACTCTAAAATATAAGAGAGTGGGACTCTTAGGAGAGGTTGCCGGGAGATATGGGGATGATTTAATTCTACTCCAATTAAAATAGACCTTAAAACTATAAAGTGCATGTTAATGCATGATTAAAACGCCCTGTAAGCCAGGATGAAGCCCGGAAGCAGGAGAAAAGTGTTTTTTAAGCTGATACTGTATTCTGGTGAGATCAAGGGCATTCATGGTGACATGGACACAGACAAGAAATTCCAGGCAAAACCTCCCAGTGTAAGTGTGAGGTCACCAGCCAGCGAAGGAAGGCCACTCCAACTATGCTCCCGTTCTTGGCTGGGTCACAGCATTGGGAGCGGAGGACAGAATAGAGGCTCCTGGGTTATGAAGGCCACTGCCTGCACAGATGCTCATGGCCAAAGGTGGAGGTTCATATTTGCATGCAAATCCACTCTGCCATGGAATTCAGAAACCTGAGACACAGTTTCCGCCGGCGAGAATCCCTCGGTCAGACTAGTAAGGTTGCTGATGGTGCAAAGGCTCCAAGTGGTCATGACATTCGAAGGTCTGGAAATGATCTCGCTTTGTGATAAAAAATCAGAGTCAGCAACACAGATGCCAAGGAGTTTGGCTAAAAGAGGAAGACAGAATCACTGGAGAATAGGTCTACCCGCCATTTCCTAACTCAGGGCTTCACACTGTAGCCTAAATTTATAAATCCTCTTCTCTTTAAAATACCACAGATGAGTGAGAAAGTTAAATTTTGTCCAGCGGTAACTCTGATGATTCAGCCATAAACAATTAGACATAGAGAAAGACAGATAAACAAATGGATAGATTGAGAGAGACCAAAGATGTAAAAGTGACTAGACATTTAGATTAAAGATAAACAGGGACACCTGTGTTAAAGGAGCCTTAAAAGCCACTAAGGATGGATGGCTCACTAATGGGATCCACCTCTGGCCCTGAGTAGAAACCTGATGTTCTGATCTCTCCAGAGATTAGAACGTTATGTGCACTGTCTCCTCCCTTAAGAGGTAATTCAAGTAGGCCTGTCAGTCACCTAGCTAAGAGACCACCCCACAGGAAGGCTGATTCACCCAAAGCCATGCTATAGGTAGGAGAAGCAATAATTATCCCCTTAAGGAGATAATGTACTTTTCTTTCCCAGAAACTCCACCCTCAGCTTGGTCACGTAAGGAGCTGCTGGCATGCGGCATTGTTAAGCATGGTTGTTTTCAGTCCCAGCTTAGAAGAGCCTGCCTTCTCTGTTTCTGACTCTTGGTTACAAGTTTAAGCATATTTCCCCGTGCACTGTGGGCTTCCCCCACTCTTTCTCTGATGCTAAGGCTGCTTGCTGCCCTGTAGCTGCCTGATGACCACCATTGTTGAACAGGCGGGCCTAACTCAAAGCCACGCCTTCCTCTCTCCTCTTCTCCACATTCCTCCTCCTGGCTCCTGCCAAGATTTACAGCCCATATCTCTTGTTTCCTCTCCATCTCCAACAAACCTGTCCCTAAACCTCCTTCTGAGTCTGGGTTTAGATACTTTTATCAACAAGACTGACAGATAACCCAGAAAGGGGAAGCCCAATTCACGTGGCATCCAAAGTGGGACTCATTAAAATTTCTGGAAACATTTGGGGTTATTTTGTTTGTTGTTGTCAGGGTTTTTGTTTTGTTTTGTTTTTCTCTAAGTTGAAAATAACTCTGACCACCACCACCACCACCCCCCAAAAAAAAGTTAAAAACAACTGTAATCTGTGTGCTACTTGAATTAAAATAAGATCCAGGAGAAAGTTCATGGAAGCCACATTATAATAAATGACTCTAAGAGGTGTCTTACACACCAATGCTCTGTTGTTTTTTCAAATAAAGGCTTTGAAGCACACATACTTTGTTATAACAGTTTAGTGATCCAAAATGCTTCTTCATTTTTAATTAAAATAGCAAAGAAAAGTAAAATAGAAAAGAAAGTAAAAATGTAGACTCATGACACAGAAAAGGAGTAACTGTCATTTCACAGATCTCATTCCCATGCCCTCTGCCCCAGTGTTTCTTTGGAAAAGGGTTGCTAGAAAGTATGTACATAAAATGCATCATGGATCCAGTTCTTCTTCAACCTCACACCCAACAGTTTTCCCTTGGCCCAGATAATGAGACAAAAAGACACGGAGACAGAGCAGCCGTACAAAGGACGGGCTTTTGGAAACCTGACTCAGAAAATCCCCCTATTGTAATGCTATCTCCTTTTTGTAACAGCATGCTCCGGTGCTTTGTATTTAATTGTTAATTATTTTTCTTCCTGAGGTCCGCTTGCTGTTTTTTTATGAGCAGACTATCACATACCCCAAATATTGCTACATAACTTTGCCTCCAAATAATCTGTGATTAACCAATAAAATGCCTACACATGGGCAAGGCAGAAGAGAGCTAGGTAGAGCTAAGGTTCAAGGACTTGGAGGACAGAAGGGTCAAGGGGAGAGAGAGAGAGAGAGAGAAAGAGAGAGAGGTATGAGGAAAGGAGGCAGAGCTGCCATGGGTTAGTATGATATATAGCACATGGCTCTGAGGATCAGTGATGGAGAATAAACAGCCTAGAGAAAAATATGTGCAAGTATTTATGGGATATTTGATGGGAAGGAACCCAGCTCGGAATTATTAGAGCAATTGGCATGGGATGTGGGGGGTAAACCATAGTTTAGGGGAGTTAGTTTCTGCCCAGCCCCAGAGTTTAAGTCATATTAAAATTCTAAGAGGTGCACCCACAAAAACAACCCAAAGTGTTCCTTGCCTACAAGATGTGCAAGGATAAAGATAGAGCAGAGATTGAGGGAACGTCCAACCAATGCCTAGCCCAACCTGAGACCCACCCCATGGGAGAGAGCCAATCGCTGACACTATTAATAATACTCTGCTATGTTCACAGACAGGAACCTAGCATAGCTGTCTTCTGAGGCTCCACCCAACAGCAGATCCAAACAGATGCAGAGACTCATAGCCAAACATTGGACGAAGTGTAGGCAATCTTGTGAAAAAATGGGGGGGGGGGTAGGTTGAGGGAGATGGGTAGAAAGACTTGGAGGTAATAGAAGCTCCATAATAAGTCAAGCAGAACCAACTAACCAGAGCCCAGAGGGCCTTGCATAGACTGAAGAACTAACCAAGGACCATGAATAGATTGGACCTAGGCCCCTTACACAGATGTAGCAGCTGGGCAGCACAGGCATCATGTGGGTCCCCTAGTAAGGCGGCGCGGGTGGGGGGGGCATGTGCTGTCTCTGACATGGAATCTGCTGCCTGCTTTGTGGTCACTTCCCCTGGAAGGGCTGCCTCACCAGGTCATAGGGGAAGAGGATGAGCTCAGTCCCGATGCACGATGCACGTGATGAGGTAGGGTGGGTGGGTGGGGCTCCCCTTTTCTGAGGAATAAGTAGAGGGGAGGGGGGAAGAGGGAAGGAGAGTAGGACCAGGAGGAGGAAGGGAGGGGGCTAAGATTGGGATGTAAAATGAGTAAGTAAATTAATAAAAAAAAATCTAACAGGTGTCTATGTCTTTTGTTGATATGATAGTGCATTAAACATAACTGCTGTGTTAATGATATGTGATTAATAGTAAATATTAATAACCAATTTTCCACAACACTTTTCCTCCTGAACTAAGCCCGGAGCAGCATTTCCCACAGAGAGCCCGCATCTCTATCACATCCGCTGAAAGGCATTGGGAAGCACAGTGGCCGCCGTGTTCTAGAGCTCTGCAGTAGAAGGCCGATAGCACACAGGATCTCCTGAGACCAAATAGCTCCATTTGCTAAGAAAACGTTTTTGCTTACTTTGCTTTGTGGGATGTTTCTACTTTGGGTTTTTGGTTTTCAAGACAGGATTTCCTGTAGCCCAGGCTAGTGTGGAAGCCGCCAACTCAGACCTTGAACTCTTGGTCCACTCTCAGGGCCTTCAGAGTGCCAGGATTACAGGCAGGTGCCACTGTACCCAGCTCCTCAGATGCTTTTTGAGGAAACGGGTACTTAGGCTGCGACACAACCTGCTTTTCAGGCCAGAATACTGGGTGTTTGGTTCAGGCTCCCAATGCCAGATCAAAAGCATATGTAACTCATGTGTGACTCAGAGAACAGATCTCAGTTGCCATAAATCAAAAGGAAATGGTATAGGATGAATAACCCCATGTGGGACGAGCTCAGTCCTCCTAGGCACCCAGGGAATCCAAGAGCCTGCTGAGCCGAACAACGCAGACATGTTCCTGTGGTTTCCTGGGATGCTAGCACAGAAACTTTCTGCCACTAAGAAGAAAAATCCACTGTTTGGTTCAGCATCGTGGTCCTCTGGGTCTTTGTGGGGGGGAGGGGGCAGTGGCAGGTAAGTCATAACTGGAGACGTAGAGAGGCACCCTCCAGCCATAGACACTCAGCATTTGTCTCTGTTTTACAGCAGCAGGAGCGGCTCACCAGGAACTGAAAATGGGATTCTGCAAACTAAAAGCCATCCTTACCGAGTGATTCCATCCCTGACCCAAGTCGTGCATGTGCCAACCCCTGAGCCCCACACAGGAATCTGCTCACCACATAACAGACCAAGGTAGCTCCAGATGGACTCAGATGCTTTCATAGCACTGGAAGCCAAGCCCCCTTCCACCTCAAGCCAATACTGCATGTCAAAGATAAATAAGAAAGAAAATTATTCTGATCACTATAGTGACCCCCATAATCTCTCAGTGACCCCCACAACCTCATAGTGACCACCACAACCTCATAGTGACCATCACATCAGAGTGACCCTGTCACCTCATTGTGAACCCCTACAACCTCATGGTGACTCTCCAACCCCAGCTCAGTCTTTGCTAGATCTCAACATGTCCCATAAGTCACCAGCCTCAGAGAGTACTTTATGCATTTATAGCACAGAGGCCACCTCAGGTGCAGAGTCCAACTCTACAGAGGATAAGGGGAGAAATCACCAAGAAATTTCTTGTTCTGTCTTCTAAAACAGGGATTTGTGAAATGTGCCTTAAATGAGAAAACGCCTCCTGAATAAAATCATCCAGAAAGTACTTCCCGTTCACTGGGTGGTTGGAATTGTGTTTCCTGTCCACTGTTAAGGTGTTCGCATTTGGAAAATGTGGTTTCCCTCCAACAAGCGATGCATGAGTTAGAAACACACAGACTTCGTCCTCTGCTAAATTCCAGTTATGGGATCGACTCGGCAAACGTCACAGCATGTCTGCAATGCAGTAATATGGAGCTGAGTTTCCGGAGGATACTGAGGGGAGGGAGATTCAATTGATCACAGAGAGAGCTTGAGTTCTTTCACAGAATGGTGTCACAGAAGTCAGAAGTCAGGCCTGCATGATAGCTCAGCAGTAAGGACACTTGTTGCTACATCTGATGACCTGATTTCCACCCCCAGTGAACCACATGGGAAAAGGAGAGAACTAACACCCACAGTCTGTTCTTTGACCTACACACACACACACACACACACACACACACACACACACACACACACACACCTCTACTCACTCAAGAAAGAGAACTTAAAACAGACCAAACTAACAATTGTACCAACATCCACCTTGGTGAACCAAGGAATTTGTATTGGTGTTCCTGACAGGAGTATGAGTGACAGCTTCCTTACAGAGAAGCAGCTGTAAGGCCCATCCCACCACCCAGTATGACTCATGGGAACTGCAACCCTGGAGCTCGCTGCAGGCCTTGCAGACAGTTTGACAGCTCCATGAAATCTCTCTGCACCTGGGCCTAAGTCTCCTTGTCCCTGGTTGCTTCTAGGAAGTAGGGGAAGAGCCTTCAAGAACCGTGCACATTTCAGCTTTCCTAGACATGTGACACTTATTTTTTTCCCTAAGTACCATGATCCTACCCCTTCATGCTGGAAGAATTCTTTTTAAAAAATAAAGTAAAATCAATTATTATTAATTTTTATTATTATTACTTGGTTTTTAAATTAATTCTTTTTTACATATATATTTATATTATTGCATATATACATATATAATAAATAAACTGCATACAACAAGAAGAACAATGCAACAATCAGGAATTATATAAATGCTACATTCATAGTGTTTTGGCTGTTTGTATTTGACAGCCTTGAAGAAAACATCTTTCCTGTCTTGGCAAGTCTAAAATTCTGAATGTAAATCAATATCTATCATACCTCATCTCTATCAACTTAAAACATCTCTCTAGACCTAAAACATCTTAATCCCTAAACAACTAAGCTTAATTGTGAAACTAAACTATTTGTTCTTCAACCCCATCAGAGACTTAAGAAGTAATAAACTTAATTATCTGAGTATACAGGAGTTCAGGTTAGCAGCTTCCAAAATGAAAAAAAAAAAAAACTGACAGAGACAGTTTGCTGCTTGAACAGTCACCCAAAACTCTCTATTAACTTGGAGCATCATCTTCAGCCTTATGGCCCAATATATCTGACAGACATATTTGTAAGACAGGAACTATTGAGGACTTGCTTACCCTATCTTCGCAGAGTTTGGCCATCAACTCTGCCTGCATCCAAGCTTGCCCTTTTTTAGGCAGAATTCTGTCTGTGGTAGAAACACGAACATTTTGCCCAATGGCTTATTTGCCACAACTGAAGCCATCTCCATAAGGATGTTCTTTGATGCTCATCATCTTTGAGGTAGGCTGGGTGCTGCCAGGAGTTAACCTGTGTCATTGTCAATGAATCTTCAAAATAATAACATCTTTCAATGCAAGGTGGCATTCTTTTTTGGGCCTTTTCCTCTTTCAGACAGGTAACATATCTCTTCTCTCAAACTGAAATGACCTAAACATTTTGAAGATCTATGTTTGCAAATGATTTTTTTAAAAACATCTCCACTTCTTAGGGTTTCTTTGGAAATATGAAGTAGTTGAGTGAGGTGAGCAGGCATCAAACTATGCCATAGACAAAAATAGTCATTATTCAAGTAGATTTTTTTATCACAGAGTTATCACATATAAGAGCAGTTCTTCACATTGAAGTAACACTCCAATTGGACCATCTGAGGGTCTCTTAAATCACAAATAAAAGGAAATTCTTAGGCCCTCCTCCCCAACTCTATGACCCTGGTACAAATGTCCCTCCGACATTCAGGACTTCTGTCCTTGGCCCATTGTGGGGCAACCATCCTGTAAATCCAGGACCTCATATTGTAGTATGTATTCCCTCCAAATGTGAAGGAGATGAGGCCCCAGCCTAGCCGTGGGGGCACATGATCTCACTGTCACCTTGTGTTTCTGCCAAAGAACCAAATAATCAGTGAAAAAAATATTAGGGAGGAGGAACAAATAAAAAAATACTTTGATTTACAACACCCAATTTACAGATAGACAACCTATTTTTAGAAATCCCATTGTAAAGACCCTTGACTTTGAAGTGACAGTTCATATGTACTCTTTGTGAATGCCAAACTAGTGTCTTGTATATGAAAGCCTTTCATTCAATCTTCTGGTTAATAAAGAACTTTTTAAAGTGACCAAATGGATCAGAAGTATTTTTTTATTGCTTCCTCCTCCCAGAAGAGTGGCAGCTCCCTGAGTTTCAATGATTTTGTATCATGAATTCCAACACTTTACTGACTATGGCAAATGTTGGCTCAGTGTTGTAATACCTACTGCCTTTCATTGCAGAGAATTTCTCTGAGTCTCCTTCCTTTCATTACTTCCATTTCCTGTGGTTAATGGTGGGACAAGGCACAAGCTCTAGACTAAAGTTAATCGATGCTTCCAAAATTGTGGTTGGTCATGACAGCTGGTTCATCAGTAAAATACTCATGAAAGAAACTTGAACTGCTGAAGATCTTATGAGAGCTCCCTCTGGACTTGAAAAAAAGACCTGAGAGGGGCGGGGGATTTGCTAGAGCCTGGCCATCATGTGGAGCAAGCCTGGAATTGTTTGAAAGGTCGTAAATAAAGTCAGCACAATGAAAAGTAAGGCCAGGAGAGAGATGGCGACTCACTGAGATCCAATCTGAGGTTTGAGTCCTGAGCAGACAGTTTTAGCTGAATGAATCAGTAAATTGTCTGCATTAAGTGAGCCTGGCTCAATTTGTAACCCTCATGAGAGAGAGAGAGAGAGAGAGAGAGAGAGAGAGAGAGAGAGAGAGAGAGAGAGAATAATGATGACCCATGTAGTCAACCCATATGCTTCCCAGCTCTTCCCCTTGCTCAATACAGCTATGTCTAGTCACTTTCAATTCCCTTTTTTAAAAAATATGCTTTGTTAATTTATTCATATTACATCTCAATGGTTATCCCATCCCTTGTATCCTCCCATTCCTCCCTCCCTCCTATTTTCCCCTTACTCCTCTCCCCTATGACTGGGACTGAGGGGGGGCCTCCTCCTTGTGTATATGCTCATAGGGTATCAAGTCTCTTCTTGGTAGCCTGCTATCCTTTCTCTGAGTGCCACCAGGGCTCCCCATTCCAGGGGACGTGGTCAAATATGGGGCACCAGAGTTCACGTGAAAGTCAGACCCCACTCTCCACTCAACTGTGGAGAATGTCCTGTCCATTGGGTAGATCTGGGTAGGATTTCAAAGTTTATTCCCTTTTTTTTTTTTTTTTTTTTTTTTTTTTGGTTTTTTGAGGCAGGGTTTCTCTGTGTAGCCTTGGCTGTCCTGAACTCGCTTTGTAGACCAGGCTGGCCTCGAACTCAGAGAGATCCGCCTGCCTCTGCCTCCTGAGTGCTGGGATTAAAGGCGTGCACCACCACACCCGGCTTTCTTCCCTTTTTTACTCAGTCAGGATGCCACATGTATGATGGTAGAGAGGGCATTTGGAAATGTGTCTGGAGCTTTCTTCTTATCAGAATGGCTTGAAGGAGCTCTGACTGCTGACCTTAAGTGTACGCAGGCCAGAGATGATGGGCAGTCTGAAAACTGTGTGACTATTCTGCATGATAAAGGACAATCCCACTCAAAATGCCAGTAGTGACACCATCAACAAGCCCTCAGCGTATGATGGGTGATACCGAAATCCAACCCAGAACTGGTGGCAGGTGTCAATTAGTGTTGTTTTGATAGAAGAAAGCTCAGAAGTCTAGGGAAAGAATATATAATAGAAGGTAGTTTGACCCCAGATCCACCTCTGACTATTCAAAGGCCATTTCTGCTTACTAGCAACTCTTATGTCACAGTTCTCCTATAAGACCACAAGCCTGTGATTCGGTTTCTTTCGTGACATGTGTCACCAGAACTTCTCTAAGAGCAGCCCAGTATTGTCAGGTTTCTGTTCCTTATAATTATGGCCCCTTAAGAAGACCCTATAACACATTCCTTTCCAACCACTTGCCCGGAGTTCCTCTTCCCCTCTTTTGCCTCTCTGACTTCTTTCTGAGGACCCCCCCATCACTAATTGTGTTTTAATCATCTCCAAAGTCTGACTTTCTTGTTAGTTTGTCACAATTTGTAGACGTCATGCTTTCCTTGCATAACTTTAAAGTGTGTCTAGGCAGAATTTTCCTCCTGTGGTCCATGTACTCTTGTGTAGTAGCTCACATATACGGTTTATTAAGTCTGCAGCAACACGTCTTCAGATATCGGCCAAACTCTAGCACCTTGACCTGAAAGACTTAGGAATCATTAAACACAGAATGTCTGGTGTATCAGCTTGGGGCCTCTGAAAGCAAACACCAAGACCAAATCAGATGTGGAAGAGAAAACATCCCTGAAAGATAAAAGACATAGGGGGTAGGAGTTGGCAGAGGTGGCTTCAGACAATCAAGTGGAGCTGACCCCTACATTAGTTGAGGAAGAAGGAAGTAGGACTAAGGAGGAAGAGCTATTACAGAAAAAAACAGGAAATGCCCTCAGCTTGGCCCAGTGAGAGCATCATATCGCCCCCTAGAGGAAGGAAATGGCTCACGCACAACTGGCCCTGGTTCTGGTTAATGCAACAGCTTTCTACCCACAAACTAAGCTTCCTCAAGCTGCATCCTGTTGCGGCTCAAAATGTAAAGGAAAAGAGTCCTTGCCCTAAGGGAGAAGATTGACTAATTCGCTTGCCAGAACACTTACAACAAACTCAGACACTCCTTTTACTAAAAATGGAAAGATAACTCAGTTATAATAACCAGTGTTAAATGTGTCTTTCTGCGTGATCTGCTATTATATTTAGGACAACCTTGTTGAGAAAGCATTGCTAGGCTGGGATGTGGCTTAGTGCTCTAGCGCTGAGACCACATATACGAACACCTGGGTCCAGACTGGTCCCAGACTGTGAGGGTAAAAAGGCTGTACCCCATTCTGCTCCTTGGATGGAGAAGGGAGGATATGTACTTTGCTGAAATTGAGCAAGCTATTAAATAGCTAAGCTGAGAGTCGTTCTGACTCCAACGTCTCTAGTTTTAAACATAGCCCCATAATTTTCAATTGGTGTATTCAAGGCAGGCCTAGATTTGGTGAAGCCTTAAGTCTCTGGAGTCAGAGGTACAAGGTGACAGGAAGTCACGAGATGCGTTCAATAAGAAAATAGAAAACTATGAAGACAATGTTCACCACACCACAGGGGCTCGGAGAGATGCCTGTGATGGGGTCAGCTCGGGCTTCTTTGTTAGCCAGAGTGTGTGTTCACTTTTGGTTGTGACACTGAGATTGTTGCCAATGCTGTTACTAAGAAGGATAATTATTCCCCAAATTGAAAAATGCTCATCTTACTGAAAAACTACAGATTTGATGACATTGCCATCAAAAATTCAAATACAATTCTTCATAGAAATGGAAAAAGAAAACCTAAACTTCACATGGATTCAAGTGTACACCTACCAAGAATTAAAAAGCATACATTAAAGTTTAAAAAACACAGACACACACACACACACACACACACACACACACACACACACACACACAACCTTAATATGGAAACACACAGAGAGAGATAAACAAGACTGAACAATTAAATAACTACTGGAAGATTCCTCTTTCCTGACTTTAAGCTGTACCACAGCACTGTAATAATAAAAACAATATGGTATTCACATAAAAGCACATATTTGTCTACGGAATAGAACTGAGGACCCTGGCATAAGTCCACATACATTTGGACACCTTTCCTCACCTGGTAGCTGCAGATGAGGCATAACTTTCCATAATTCTTCAGTTTGTTCATTGGTAAAAGGTAAGAACAAGCAATTGCAATCATCAAGCCGCGGTTGAATTTCATATGGAAATTTCCGAGATAATGGCCATAGCCCTGATTAATGAATGATACCTAGGCTGTATGTTTCATGGGTGCCACCTCATGTACAACCACTCTGACAGCAGTGCTAGAAGCAAGAGGTACTATACTTTCTTCATGCGGCCATGGAAACTGAGGCTTAGAAAAATTAGGTAACTAGACCACAGGTATTAGAGCAGCTGGGTAAGTGAGTCAGGTTTAAATCAACTGTAAATGTGGCTCTTTCAACCACTTGCATTATACTTCGCTTAGTGGATCCAGAGTTCATAGTCCTGTACTTTTATCTTTACTGTGCAAAGTCCTCTGAAAGTGCATAAAGGACTCTATGGCAGGCGTTACCATGGGCTACAGCTAGTCCACAACACCCTTTATACCCTGTCAGGAAAAAGGACAACACTTGCCATCCCAACCTCCTCCCCCCTTCCCAAAATATTATTCATGTATATTGCTGAGCTTTATTCTCATAGAACTATTTTAATTTATTAGACAGGGAAACCTGTACTCTGGGTGTTAAAGGTCCTGCCTAATGAGTCATAAATTCCATGGACTCCTTAGCCCACAGAATTACTTTTGTCATTATCCTGCGTGACTCAACTATTTTACTAGCTTTTTTTTTCCCAAGTGAAAGAATAAGTATTTGTTGTACTAAAGCAAACAATACGGCCCTTCGTTAGAGGAGCTAATGAAGATACCTCTTCCCCCTTCTCCTTCCACTCAGACTCCAGCGAAACCACACATCAGTGTCTAACTTTCTGCTACAGATTGTGCAGATTCGTGGTTTGAAAGATAGTGTCATAGATTAAACCATGGGATAAAAGGTGCTGCTCACTTCGGTAAGTCAATAAGTATGACATTTGCAACTTGTATCATGAGAACCCATGTGAGCTTCCCTCAGGGATGGTTAGAATCTGCTTCTTCTTTCTCTGTTTGTTCCACATTTGTCCCCGGGTGCCTAGCTGCACAGGCTGAACACAAAGCTCCAGGGATTCCTCGGCATTGGCTGGACTTGCTGTGTCCTCAGCTTGTCACCCATTTGGCATCATATCTGAAGAAGTAGTATGAGTCATGCCCACCCTACTCCCCTTGCCGCTGCCCACCGGCTTCCTCTGACGGTAGTCTGGAGTTTCTTAGGGTTATGTCGTTGGATATTCGTATTTTGAATGACGTCTTGGTGTGCATGGTGTTACCCCAATGTAAATGGAGCAGAGTTCTCCCAGGAGTCATTCCCTTAACACTGACAGTGTCTCTTGGGCTCTGCCTTAAAATTTTTTTGGCCATTGTTTGACTTAGACTCATGTCATGTCAATCTTGACAATGTGAGTGGCATTCATCTGAGGTTGCCATTGGTTTGAGCTCTGCTGTGTAATTAAAGAACTTATTTTGAATGT
Source organism: Acomys minous (assembly GCF_964271855.1). Lineage (NCBI taxonomy): Eukaryota > Metazoa > Chordata > Mammalia > Rodentia > Muridae > Acomys > Acomys minous. The sequence goes on from NC_140484.1 coordinate 26,807,266, forward strand.
GGTGGATGATAAAGCATGGAAAAAAATCACAGAAAAAAAAAAAAAACAAACAGACCAGCAACTATCAAGCTCAGTAGGGAAATTTGAGACATCAAACAGTTTTTTATACAAAATACCAAAGGTCACTAGTCTCCCACATCAAATACACAGACTTTAAAAAAAAAAAAAAGAACAACATCAAAAAAAAAAAAACCAACTCAAATCCATTTCAGTCTGAGTCTCAACACAGCCCTGAAATATGTACTTTTGAAAGAGAGAAAAAAAAAATTCTAGGATAATTTTAATTTTGTTGTTTTCCAAAAACAAAGGAAGAATGTTTGAGACTTGGGTGTGGAGGAACGGCATTTCCACCTTCCTCCAGAAGCTGACAGTTAAATACTGATGCTAAAGCTGAAATTTTCAGAATTATCTTCATTTCTGGTCATGAGACGTTACTTAGAGGGGCAAGGCAGGCTCCAAGGTGTGGTGGCTTCCCACCTGTTTCCAAGAAGCCTGTAGCCCCCATGTCACCAGGCAAAGCTACATGTAACTTTGCCCAATATTCAACCTCTACATTCAACAGGAGGTTGGGGTTTGGTGGTCTCAGCATAGAAATGGTCCTCCACCCACATCACCCCATCAAAGAAGGCTAAGAGAGATGAGAGCTTTCAGGCTGTTCCCAAAGCCCTTAACTTGTTCTCTTTCACATCTGCAGCCGTGTCCTCCTCAGGGAGTTGTCCAATTCAATGTGATTTTAAACATCTGTCAGCTAAATCAGAGCTCCAAATTTAGCTCTCAAGAACATCGTGTGGATTTGCGATGCTTGCTGGAGAACACTGCATCTATAAACTCCCAGCTCACAGGAGACAGCCGGTGGTACTCCCGTTGGTAATTTTATCTATGACACGTTTAATTTGGCTGTACTTTTATGGCAATTATGTAAAAGGGAAATTGTGACCATTTCCTTACAAAAGGCTTTCTGCTGAGAACTCTGCATCTCTCTCTCTCATCATCTGCCTGTGTGGTTTTGTTTGTTTTTAATCCCTAGAGGGTAGTTTTATCTGGGTTTCCTGAAATTCTGTTCTCCATCCTGAGACATCTTTCTGATGCAGCAAAAATGGCATGCTGCTATATCCACTCTGAGGGAACAGAAGTTCTACAGATGCATGGTCGGCACTGGCCACCTCTGATCATCACATAGCACAGCTCCTTTCCCTCCGCACCATGGATGCTTCTGACAAGATGTACTACAGCTATGGAAAATGGCGAACCCATGTCTTTGTAGAGGCAAATGACTACCTGATGGTAGGCTCATTTAGGAGTGTGTAACTGACCCATCAATTCCTGAACTCATGACATCCTTAAAGGGAAACATGGGGAGAAATAGCCTTGCAAAATAGTATGACTGTCAATAGATGTTTTATCACAAGGGACAAACATGCATTTATTTCAATTAGATCCATACAAAATCTCACAGCTTCCAAGATCCAGTGCCCCATGAAGGCCTCACTAAGTCTTCAGACTTAGTGACCTCATCCTTTCAAATCTGGAGGCAGCGGGGTACGTGTCTTAATATGTAATGCTATGAAGGAGAATCTTCAAACACATAGCAGCAACTGTGGTTGGTGACTGGTCCTGTGTATGCTGTCTCAAGGCAGGGGGACAGTGGCCCCAGCACCCAGCTGATGGCCAGAGGAGATACCTCACAAAAAATCATACTTGGCTAAAACACACATGCCTCACACATGTGTGGACTGGAACAAGACTCAACACTGATTTTCCTTGCTGATGAAGAAAGGGTGAGACTCTCAGAGATGCTAGAACCAATTAAGAGCTGGGACACAAGGAAGGTGCCACAGAGCACTGAGTAGGCAAGCTTCATCTTAGAAGAGTGTCTTCTTTCTGACACTCTTAGTGTTTAAAGCATATACTCTTGGGGGGGGACATGCCAGCTCTTCCTTCCCCTCACTCCACTTCTATGGCAACTCATTTACTTTGGGTGGATACATTAGGGAATAGTTAAAACCAGAGACTGCAGCATCAGGCAGATCGGGATTCAAACCCCAGGCCACCGAGGCAAATTATCCTGGGAAACTTAGCAAGCATCTGTGCTAGCTCATTGAGTTGAAGGGATTAAACTCAAGAAGAAACAAAGTTTCTGACACTAAATGAATGCTCAGTATGATCAAAATTGTCGTCGCTGCTGTAATTAGTGTGGGTTCGGTCTTTGCAAGCGATAAGAATGAAGTGAAGCTAGCTTAAGCAAAATATTAATAACAGCAATACAAGTGTGTCTCACAGAAATCAAAAGTGGAAATGTGCATTGGCCTCGGGGAAATTCTGTCACCATTGCCTTCCACTGCTCAGCTGCTTCACAGCTCTCCCTCAGCTGCTTCTGGGCTCCACCACCCTCGGGGTTTGGAAAAGCTATCTCCCACCTCCAAAGCTGCCGTTGTGCAGATTCGACTTTTCCAAAAGAGATCAAGAGGAATTCTTCTCCTGCCCTTCATATCACAGACTGGTGGACTCACTCTACGTGTAAGCTATTTATTCACCAGGAGAGGGCTGGGCATGCTTGAGGCAGAGGTCAAGTGGCACTGTGGTTCCCGGGAAATGGCAGATATGGGGAGCCACTAGATTAATGGGAGATAAATTATGGCCAGATGTTTTAAAAGGTACTTTCCAACCAGTATAATGGTGGAAGTGCAGTACTTTTAAATGTGAGAAGGTGTAAAAATGTCCTTTGTAAACAAAATTTCATATATGGTCACGAACTATACTTACTTATAAAGGTAAAGATTTATAGGGAACACCGAGAGGTTTATGCCATGGTGGTGATTTTTTTTTAATGTTTTCTGATTTAATAACAAAACTTTGTTGAATGTGGAAAGCTTTTTACAGGGATTAATAACCCTTGACCCTTTGCCACCTAACACTTAGCAAGCATTAGTTGACAACTGGCTGAGAGCCAGGCCTCCTGGGGGTACAGTCTCAGGCAAGAAGCAGGAGGCAAAAAAAAAAAACCTCTGAAGTCCTGGAGTCCAAGCTCCTCGTTCTCCACGGTGTGTGCGGGGGCTAAGGCTTTCTCTTCCTCAGCAAGGCAGAAACCTGGCTCAGAGTCCTAAAGCCTTCAACGTATTTTCACAGGACGTCTGTAAATTCCAGCCAGAGACAGGACAGCTACTAGAAAACTCCCTGGGTAGAAGAAAGGCATCAGAAACAGTGTGAAGAGCAACTGCGTGGTTTTCAGAGCAAGACCGCTGCCAACTTCCAAAAAGCCTACACACGCCCTATAGACAGGTTTCTATGGAAACAAATGATCCCACGCCCACTCTTGTAGCCTCTGAGCCCATCTGGCACTCTGTCCCCAGTTCCCACCCCTGGGCCCAGGGAGAATAAGCCAGGAAAGCTCTTTCCATGAACTCTTTGGCACCCTGCGGCTCCTAGCCTCAGTGTCCATGTGCTGCTTCCTCTAATGTCCCCCTGGGGGGTTGGGTAGGACAGATGGTCACTGTCCTGTTAAAGCCAGAGACTTATGAAGCAACTTTGTGAGCAGTGTGCTACTTAACTCCTGCCCCAGAGACAGAGCCCCTGAGACTCTTGCCTGAACGGGGATGGGACTCTGAAACCCAGTGGGTAATCACGGTCCCTGTCCCATCTTGGGTAGTGGTTTTTGAGATTGCTCAAGCTGGCTGCCCTGTGAGACAGTGCCCAAATGTTCCCTTAAGACTGCTTTTATCTTCAGCAGAGCTATATATGGCCAAAGCTTCAGAAACCTGAGCGCTCTGCATGTTCAAGGCCCAGAGATCAAAAGCTTCCAAGTTCTGATGCTGGCTCCCTTCCTTCTGCTCCTGTAACTATTTCCTTAGTTAAAATCATCAATATCGGCAACTTACACAGTTCGACGTCGCTCATCTGTAACCTGGCCCTCTGGGACCTATATAGACTAGATGTGCATGTAACACATATATGTGTTAACATACACTCATGATGTGGCATACATCCATTAACACATTTATAAAACGCATTTGTTAAGGCAGCTGAGTAAAACTTTCCATCTGAAGTTAGTGGTTTGATTGTGAATACATGTCCGGCAGCTTCAAGCTTCTGCCCTGTGATATATTGTAGCCTCAACCTGTGAACTGGAATAAGCTTCTTCCCTTAATTTGCTTTTGTCAGAGCTATCACAGCAACAACAACAACAACAACAACAACAACAACAACAACAACAACAAAAAGAAATTAATATAATAATAATTTTAAAAAAGGAACTAAGACAGTCAAATAGAAAAGACTACAATCTCCAATTGAATCACTCCAGCAATGACTCTTTGGTCTCCCTCTTTCACTTCAAAAGGTTTCTTGGGATGATCTTAAGCCCTTCCACATAATTATGATAATCTTTTTTTTTTTTTTTGAAAAGAGCTTTTGTCCCATAGGATATATTCTGATTATGGTTTCCCCTCCCCCAGTTCCTCCCAAATCCACACCCAGATAATCTTTTTAAAAATCATCTCATCAACCAAAAATGGCCATGCCTCCTTGCCAAGCAGTACAATGTGTTCTCAGGTACTAGAGATTCATTTGTGGGTAACTTCTGGGGAGAACATAATTCTACCCACCACAGACACGTACATGCTTATATTTGTCTGCGCATCACCTTCCAATTACTGCTCCCATTTTATAGATTAGGACTCAGAGAGGTTAGAAGACCATGCAGAAAATTGCACACCAGAGTTTCAGTACCAGACCCACGCAAGCTCTGACGTCACTGATGAGGCCAGGCATCTCTCTGCTACAAGAATACGGCCGTGTTTTGTCGTTTGTGTGCAGTTTGGTCTTTGCTCAGAATGAAACATCCTCTGCTTTACCGGTTTCCTGCATGACCCAGCCTCTGCCCTCTCTAACCTCATTTCCCTTGGTGTCCATTACCCGTCATCTCAGAGTGACTTGAGCTCACTAAGTACTCTGCTGCCTACACAAATCTCTCCTCTAACATGGCTTCACTGGTGTTCTGCCTGATCAGCCTCACACTTCAGGTCCCAGCTTACTCGTCACTCAAGAGTAATATGGGCCTCACATAATACCCTCTTGTATATCATGGAGTTCATTAGTAGTGCTCATCATGACATGATTCAAATCACAGATGGTTTGTCTGCACTAACATCTCTGGTGCCGTATTGAATCCATAGTATGCCCTAATAATATGTATCAATAGATATTGTTCAATTAGTTAAGTGATAGAATTTGGGCTCGTGCTGGGTATGGCTTTGGAGACATGAAAAAAAAATCAAAAATTCTATTTAGGGCTACTGGAACATTGTGATGCATTTTTGCCTTTAGTATACACTTAAAAATTCAAACTCCTCTCGCCTCCTTATGGACAAGTCAGAGACACTGAACAGCTACATGAGCCAGAGGGGTAAAAGAAGAAAACGTCTACATTTTAGTGGCCACCGTGGTTTGTTTGTGGGGTTTGGTTTTTCCCCCTCAAGTACAGGGTTATCTCAAACTCATGGTACTCCGGCCTCAATCTCCACAGTGTTGGGATTACAGGCGTACATTAACCTATCCAGCCTGGTGCCTTGTTTCTTACTCTATAAGGCTGGCACGGATGGGCTCAGCTTTTTACTTCTCTGCTCCCCAAAAAAAGAATGGGAGAAGGCAGTTTTAATCTTCAGCCTCCACCAGAGACTGAGGGGGGGGAGGGGCGGTTCTGGGCTTCATCTGTCAGCGGTGCCGAAGTGGATCAGCGAGTGGGAGGCAAATAACACTGGTCCCTGGATCGCAATTGGAACTGCACCATGAGTGGCTCTGAAACTTGGGTCCCGGTTGCCTGGAGCCCACAGTTACTGAAATAGGGGAGGTGCTGGAACTCTGTGTTTCCACTGATTCTCACGAAAGTTTCAACAACATCTGCTTTCAAATTTGGCTGCACATCGGAACTCCCTAGGGAGTTTTAAAAAACTATTCACTGCTCTGTCTCTCCCCTAAGGAGAGAGACTTCATTGCTCAAGAGTAAGGCCTAAACAGGTTTAAAACTCTGAGGTGATTTGAATATCTTGGAAAGCAGGGAAGATATTGTTGACCCAGGCCAGGAATCAACATAATTACATTGGGATGACCAGCAGATCCTCTTAGGCCACAGACTGAGGGAGTTTGCCCTTGCTTCCTCATTCAGAAGGTGTCATGTTGAGTCCTTAGAATCTGCCTTTCTAGTAAGTTCTCAAGAATTGCAGAACCACTCAAAGAGCCACTCACCCAAGACAAGCAGAAGAGAGCAAGCCGAGTGTGCGTTGTGTCTCTCAAACCAGAATAGTCATAGAAAACATGAAGGGTCCTGGAATGTGTTGTGACAGGCTTAGTGGTGAGGAGTTACAAGACTGCGTTTCTATAGGTGATACCTTTGCTGCTGGGCCAGAGACTGCGTTCAGCAGAACGAACGGAATCATTTGACTCTAGTTCTAGGTAGAATGGACGCCCTCGCGAAGGCAGTCTCTCCACTCAAGTCAGACACTGGGCTGTGCTTCACGGCCTCAGGGGTTAGTAAAGTGTCCTTTTGCATGCCATTGTTTTACATGTGCATGCGTGTGTGTGTGTGTTTGTGTGTGTGTGTGTGTGTATGTGTGTGTGTGTGTGTGTCTGTATGTATATATGTGTGTGTCTGTGTATGTGTGTGTACATGTGTGTGTATGTGTGTGTCTGTGTCTGTGTGTGTGTATGTGTGTGTGTCTGTGTGTGTGTGTCTGACTGTGTGTGTATGTGTGTGTCTGTGTCTGTGTGTGTGTCTGTGTGTGTGTGTGTGTGCATGTGTATGTGTGTGTCTGTGTGTGTATGTGTGTCTGTGTGTGTATGTGTGTGTGTCTGTCTGTCTGTGCGTGTCTGTGTGTCTGTGTATGTGCATGTGTGTGTATGTGTGTGTCTGTGTGTGTGTCTGTGTGTGTGTCTATGTGTGTGTCTGTGTGTGTGTCTGTGTGTGTGTGTGTCTGTCTGTCTGTCTGTGCGTGTATGTGTGTGTGCATGTGTGTGTCTGTGTGTGTGTGTCTGTGTGTGTGTGTGTGTGTGTGTCTCCAAGAGCTTTCATATAGAAGTCAGAATACAATTTAAGGGAGTCAGCTCTCCCCTCTCACCATGTAGTTTCCAGAAATTCAGATTGCCAGGCTTGGAAACATGCCCCTTGACCCTCTGAACCATCTCAGTGGCTCCCAAGCTGTCCGCATGTTAGTTACCATGGTTTGTAACAAAACAATAAGGACAGTTATGTTATTTGAGTCGATGTTTACCACATGTGCCTAATTACCATACAGTAAAAAACAACAACTAGTCAAAACACATGTCGTCGTATCTCATGTGAAGTGTGTGGATCGCAGCCGTAACCTGCACTCTCTAGGCTAGCCTTCATGGCTGGTTACACATATAAAATGGTTGCCTGCTCACAGCTTAAAGACATCAGACGGAGCACTGGTGTTAGAGACATGGTAAATTATCTAATGCATTGATTTCCTGTAGTCCTGAATGGTTAAAGCTGTGATTCCAATTTGAAAGGATCTCTCTCTCTATACGTACCCTCTTTATTACCACAATGCTAGCTATAGCTATGAGAGACAGTGGAAAGAAAGACTTGAAGACAAAAATGTGATTTGTACAACCAAGATATTTCCATTATATTCTCCACATTATATACCGGACACGTTCACATAAAAAACAAAACAACAACAACTACTACTACAACAACAAAAACCTCTATTCAGAGCTAGCACAGTAAATCGCCCAGCCCTGGCAGGGTAGTAGGACTCCTGGAGAAAAGTCCAGGAGCAGCGAAGGGTGGATTTTAGCGTGTCTTGTGCATGCTTATTTATGATGCAGCCCTTCATCGGGTGACACTTCACAAGCTAAACGCTGGCTAGCTGGTGAGCTTTGGAAAAAAAAAATGAGCTGAGAGGTTCTGCCACGCTATTAAGAAGTTGTGATCGGATTTAAGAAATCAGATGGATCTCCAAGGGAAAGGGACCATTTCTGAGCCGGTCCATTTAAGATAATTTCAAGCCCCAGAGCAGCTATTTATGAGAAGGGACAGTTGGTTTTTGTCTCAAATCCAGGTTCTGACTTATGTGTAGCGAAGCCGCTTTGCACAGCAGACCTGAAGTCCCTGGGATATCCATGATGTCATCCTTTTCTACTGATCTGCATTTGACTGCACGGAGGCATGCTATTAGCTTAGTGCTGTTTGAGCTGAATTCTCCCACATGTAGCTAAGCAATCCCAGCCAAAACAAAGTCAGCAGGGAATTTCACACTGGATACTCACCATGCTTCCTGCTCCGGGAGATGGATAGATCAGGTTGGGATGCTTGATTTTTCTGAAGGATCAGAAGGACTAGGATGAAAAGAAAAGGCATCTGAGGTGGGATGTGGGGCTGCCTGGAGTGTGCAGCTTCCTGTCTTCCAGGCAGTGAGTGCTTCACTGCTCTACATTGTCACCTCGTATTCCCAGGACTTTCGTGACATATGTGACTAAAGAAAGCACTCTGTTCCATTTCTGGTGGTGAACCAAGGAGACCTTATTCCTAAATGACAGAGGAAGCCATTTTAAGATATGATATCATAAAAGACAATAATATCTGAAAGGGGAAAATTGCATACACACAGAGTAACACATAAGCAGACTGAGCACAAGATGAATTTGCGGTTAAACTATTTAGTCCATTGCAGATGACAATTTAACTCTTTGGATCCCAGAGTTCCTGCTATACACACAGAGCATGAAGAGATGGTTATACAATCTGCATCGCAGGCTGAGTTGGGAAACTTTGGGGACACTGAGTAGATAGCCATGATCCTGAAGCTAAGACTGAGATCTGGTCTCCATCCCTTCTCCCTACCAGCCCCAGAGAAACAAGAAGCCTCTAAGCTTGTCCCCTCCCCTCCTCCCCCCCCACCCCACCCCCAGTCTGCTGAACTGAGCAAACAGTGAGGCTGAGCACTCACGCTGTGAAAGACAATTTGGAGAAAATGATGGGGGTTAAAATGTTCTGCTAATCAAAAGTGTGGGGTCGGGGTGGGGCAAATTTTTAATCCCGTCAGAGACAGCTGGATCTCTGTGAGTTCAAGGCCAGCCTTGCTCTGTGCAGTGAGTTCCACTACAGCCAGGGAGACATGGAGAAACCCTGTCTTGAAATTTTAAAAGAAGCAACACTGTTGCTGCTTCTCCAGCCTTCTTCAGGAAAGTCACATGGCTGCTGCTACATTTTCAAGCCTGCACCAGCCCAGGGCTAAAATGGAAAAGCATTTGCTTCATATGAGCAAGACTTTTCTTCTTTTTCCTTCTCTCTCTCTACTGTGGGAAAATGAACTGACTTTCAGTTATGCCTGACAGCTGACCACTGTACTGATCACGAGGGCACTGTGGTTAAACCACAAGCCCACTTGAGAATCTCTCTCTTAGGCATGGTTCCTGTGCTACGGAGGGCACCATCTCTGGCTCTGTTGTGGCCCTGGCTCTCAGCTCTGGCTTCCTCCATAAGCGTTCCATTTTCTCTTTCTTCCTCTACTGACCATGAGTGGTCTCACCCCAAAGTCTTCGAACCGGGCCAGGTCACAAAAGAAGTCAAGTGCAAAAATGGCAGCAATTTTCCTGTCCGAAGCCTCAAAAAAAGAGCTCTGTTAGCACATGGCATCCTTCTAAAAATGAAACCGTGCACAAAAAGTTAAAGATAGGCTGAGGAGATGGCTTGCTGGGTAAGAGCACTTACGTCATGAACATGAGGACCTGAGTTCAGATCCCAGCACACATACATACAAAGCTGAATTTGGCCAAGCGGGCCTAGAACTCCCAGACTGGGTCAGCAGAGGCAGAGACAGGGGAGCGGATCTCTGTAGCTTGTTGGTCGACAGCCTAGACAAAACCAACCAGCACCAAGCTCAGTGAGACATCTTATTTCAAAGGTATAAACTGAACAGCAATAGAGGGAGGTGCATGCACACACACAGAGAGAGACAGAGAGACAGAGAGAGAGAGAGACAGACAGACAGAGACAGAGAGAGAAACAGAGAGAGACAGGCAGGCGGGCGGACAGACATTGACAGAGAGACACACAGACACACAAGTACACAAAGGTACTAAATAAACAACTCTTATTTAATTTTAAAGCTTTAAATCTCTTACAGGGGTGGGGTGGGGGTGGGGAAGTCTTGATTAATATTGCGATGACCAGCCGGGATTTACACACACTCCCTCTGTCTGAATCATCTCGTTTCTTGTAGCTGTTTTACACTTCCCGGAACCTGCCATCTGCCCACTCTACAGAAACACAGGAAAGCATTTGAAAAACAATAGCTAGGGGTGGGGGTAGGGGATGGGGGATGGAGATCCAAAAACCTGTCTTTTTTTTTTTTCACCCCATTGGTTACTCCAGCTTTCCTAGAGAGAATGCGTTGTTCTTCATGCTGCAGTGGGCTTGCCTCCTTAAGCCCCACCATCACATTATGATTCCTGACAAGAAGGAACTCTGAGCACAGATGTGGCTGCCCTCTTGACTAAATGGGAGGGGGAGTGACACCCTGGGCAGTTTGTCCTGCTCGGATCAGATATGTGTCACTGGAATATAGGTCAGTGTTTTGATGGCTTAGGTTGAGCCGGCCAGAAGCAGAGGACCCCGGGATCTAGCCCACTCTGCTGTCTTCTTGCCCAAAGCAAGCTCAGCCCCTCTCCCCACCCCCCCCAACCTCCCCACCCCTGCCGACAGCCCTTAGAGACAAGCACAGCAGATGGAGCCAATCTTTACATACTGCACACTAATTCTGTAGAAATCTAGAGCTAAGCTAAGGCTTTATCAGTCTGGGCTTGGGCCAAGCTTCAGGCTGAAGTTCAGCTGCCTGGGCCAAATGCAGATGCTGGCTCGGCACACTTCCCTTGAGGACTTTTCCCAACCTCTGATTTAGATAGCTGAATAGCTGGGTGACATGCATGTAGCTGCCGAGCATAACAGGGGTAATGAAACGATTTTTAATTACTGGACACTTCAGATGGAAGCAGAAAGCACAGGAAATAGTTTCTCCCCCCCAACAGTGAAGCAAGACGAGAGAGTGCTACCGGCCCCGTGGAAGGATTTTAGGAAATGCTTTGGGTTGAACACAGGTGTCACAATTTCCCTTTCTCCCACAGTTCACAGAGGGACAAAGATATTAAAGAAAATCAGATTTTTCTTATGAATTAAAACATCAACGCGCTGACCTTAGGTAACAAGCATTGTCGAATTAATACTGAGCAGACAGGACGGCATTCTGGTCTAAGGTTTTAACTTTGAGAAAGCGTAAAATAAACTCACCAAGAATATTTCATTGGTCACTCAAGGTCACTGAATGGAGTATGTTCAAATCATTTCTCAAGACTCCTGGAGCCCAGCAGGGGACTTGTTGTCCTTTGTCTAAAAGAAAGAAATTAGGATGGATTAGTAGAAGGTATTGTGCTGGGCTGGAAAGCTCAGCTAGCAAGCAGAGCTTTGAGGAAAATGAGATTGCCTTTAATCAGGTCAACATCAGAGGCCTCAGTAAGAGTCTTGCAAATGTGACTTTATCATTTGCCAAATCGGTGGTGTATTTGTGTCTTCCGATCATGCACATTGTTTCTAAGTATTTGTTCTATTTCTAACATTAATCCAGGAAGTTTTCCACACAGCACGTGATTCAGTTCTTACTAGAACCTGGAAGACTGGCTAGCCTCATTATTTTGCGCTGAGACTTACACAGATTAAAGCCTTATTGGAGGCTCCTTTAGAGATGAAATTCAAACCTTTTTTTTTTTTCTTCCCAATTCTGTTGGAGGTTTCACAACCACACACTGCCTCCTTTAAACAGTGGCTTGTGTTATGTCCTCATATGTAGGTCAATGTTATTACGACTTAAATTCCCAGTTGAGAAAACCTATAATCTATGACAGTGGTTTCTTTAAATCATTTACCTACAACATTCAGACAAATGAAGGTTTAAAATGTATTTGTGTTGGTCCCAACACATTGTTATTTCCTCTGAGTAGTGTGTAAGTTTATAAGTAAACCCTTAAATCTGGTCTGTTACATAAAGTTCACTGAAATGTCTAGACATAAAATAATATGCTGTTTGAGACAGAGTCCCATTACAGCCTGTGCTGGCTTTGAATTCACTATGTAGCATAGTTTGGTCTAGAATTCATAATATTCCTGGCTTGGCTAGGATTATTATGTACTAGTATTATAGGTGTGCTCCATCAAGCCCAGCCTATAATCTGGATCATATAAGAAGAATATGGGCTTGAAATTTTTTAAAGTTAAAGATAGGACCATACAGTCCTGATTCAGTGCTGGTTCAAGTTCATCTTGACAAGATAGACACAAGGAAGTGTCTTAGCTAGGGTTAGTTGCCAACATTTCTTAAAATAGAAGAAAGAGGCATAGTGTAACCTTCACTCGAGTTTGTGTATTGCTTTCTCAAAAAAACAGAAGTTACAAGGGATAGGTAGATGAAATAAGATTAAAGTCCCAGGGATACAGAAATTAACAGAAATGGATTGCACTGGCCCTCAGGACTGGGGAGGGTGTGGGGGAGGGAGCCACCACAATCAAAACATGATGAACAACGGAAAACATAAGGATGCACAAGACAAAAACACGTGCAGCGAAGGAAGTAATTGCCACAGACAGAGGCAGGAGGAAAGGGCCAGGAAAACTTCCACAGAAAAGGAAAACTTGAGCTAGAACATCAGGATTGAGTGGAAAACGGAAGGAAAAAAAAAGGGAAATCTACACAAAGGCCCGTAGGGTCTATCACCTGACATTTGGGGGCTGGGGAGGAAGGTGGCAATGTTGTGGGCAGAGCAGAAAGGACTGAGCTCGGAGCAAGAGACTGGTTGTAGTCCCATGGAAGCTTGGATGGGACACGAGACCAGCAGTGGGTGGTTAAAGTTGAGATTCTGAAGATGGCAGCCATGGTGGTGTGAGGAATGAATGGTTGGTCATCTGATGAAGAAAGTGAAAAGCTAGTTGTTTCTCCTCCCCCCCCCCAAAAAAAAACAATCAAATAGACAAATTCTTGGTGTGACTGATTTGTTATGAAGCAGAAACAAACAGCGTTAGATATGAAAGGGGACATTGAAACAGATAAAGTAAATATTTGAAAGCCATAACAGAGTCATGGCAACAACTTTAGGCCAATATAGTTGGAACCTTAGCTACCCTGTGTAATGTGCGGCTGTTGTATTTTGAGGCAGTGTCTTGCTATGTAGCCCAGGCTTCTCTCAGCCTCCTCCCCCTTCAGCCTCCCGACCTCTGGGATTACAGTGTGCTCCACCCATGCCCCGTCCCACTCTCCAGATTTTAGAAAGCAGAAATTATGGAAAATAACTAAAAAAAGAACATGACCCTGCAGGAACACATAACTTGTAAGGGGACACTAATCAAAAGGAGGAGGGGAGGACGGGGTTAACTAATCAAAAGTCAGAAATAGGCTAAAAGGGAATATTAAATCCAGAGATTTCTCAGATAATTTTCTTTCTGAAAATTGAAAGAGGAGAGAATAGCGTTTTCCACTACAGGAAGAATATTTTACAAATATATGAAAACCCATTATAGTCCTGTGGTCAAAGTCAGGTAAGGATAGAGTAAGATTCACCCTTGTACATGAACATACATACAAAAATACTAAATATTAGTAAGCAATCCAAAGTATGCATAAAATATCATACAATAAATTTTATGTGGCATGTGAGGATGGATCAGCACTAAAAATAAATAAATAATCAACTATGTGACATATTGCGTAGATAATGGAAACGGTCGGTAAAATTCTACCCCAACTTTCGAATAAAAAGATAAAGAAACGAAAAACTTTGCCAGCTGGTGTGATTCACAGTTCTTATAATTTATTAATTGCTAAATTTTAATTTAGACTTTAAAACTTAAGATGTCTATAAAAGGGAGGTGACAAGGTTATTAGAGGGATGAGTGAAACAAAGAGAGTGATTTGGAAAAAAAAAATCACTGTGGCAATCCCAGGTATGAGCACCGGGTGGAGGGCGAGCAGAGAAAGGCCATGGTAGAGGGCGAGCAGGGATCATCAGGGGAGACTCGAGGTTGATTGGATGGAGGAAGATGGTAATGAAGAGAAAGGAGTCTATTAGGACTCAGGACGCGCAGCTTTCTGGATGAGGTGGCTGGATGGCTGCTAGCTAATTCAATAAAACAAAATAGGAAACACAGTGTAAAGACTTGTCTGAACTTAGCAAGGCACCTACAGGGGAGCATAATAACTGTTGAGGGGAATTGAGCATCAGTAACCTAGAGAATAAATAATACATACACACATGCATACATACATATACACACATACATACATACATACATACATACATACATACATACATACATACGTACATACATACAGCTTTGCCTTCCCTGGGATTCAAAGCAGCAGCAGGTAGCAAAATGGGCTTTTAAACCCTTGTCTGGCAGAGTCACCACTTGATAAATGTTTGCTGAACTAGCCCAGAGCTATTGGCAACTTACTGAACAAATCAGTAAGGGGATGAGAGCTCGACATGTCCAGATCACAGAGGTAAGGGAAAAAGTATCTTAAAGTACCATATAGAATAAAAAAAAAAAAATCTATGCTTATGTGTGCCCAATAACAATATCATTAGTGATAAAAACATATTTTAATATTTAAAGCAGAAAATTAAGGAAAGATAATTTTATGTTCTTAAATCCTATTCCTTAATACATTTCTTATGTATTTTTGGACAGCTGTTACGATTTTTGCATTGAAACTTAAGTGTTGACATAGGAGTTGAAGTGATCCCAACACCTTGGGAAGCTGAAGCAAGAGAAATGCAAGGTCAAGGTCAGTTTGGTTAATTTACTGATACCCTGTCTCAAAATATGTTTTTTTAAGTGCTGGGGGTGTTGCTCAGTGCTGAGTAGTGGGGAAGGATCTAGCGTGCATAAGGCTCTGTGCTCCATGTGCGGCACAAGCCTCCTGATAACTCACCGTGACTGCACCGTGGTTAGTCCCCTGTAACTCACCATGACTACATAGTAGTCAGTGCTCAGTAACGCGCCATGATTATATAGTGAGGAGTACTACTCGAAATGTGCCTGCAGCAACCTTGTCTCAAATCTCTAGCACAGAATAGCATATAAACAAAAAACAAAGCATTCACTGATGGCAGCATCCATCCTTGAGATGCTCTGTTAGTAACAAGACCAGCCTTCCCCAGTCTGAAAACTATGATGTCACTTGGCTTTAAGGAACTGTGAAGAGAGTACTGGAAAAAATCTAAATGGCTCAGCTAGAGTTTGTTTGGGGCAACTACTTCATAGCTGCCTGGTGCTTATACCTCAGAATTGTGGGGACACCAGATGTCAGATGGCATTACCCAGAGGCCAAACTCAGATCAGAGGGGGGAATATACTAGAGCCCTCTGCCAGGAGCAATCTCTTGCTGATCCAATCCAAGTAGCAAGATCCACACCAGGACAAAGGAACATTTGAAAGGCACTTGAAAAGAGTTCAGTTCCTCTGCGGTTAGCCCATCAAAGGCATGCCCCTGTAACCCAGAGGACAGCAGGCCTCGGCATGTGCTGGCCATTTGGAGAGCAGATTCATACAAAGCAGATCAAACATTTCAGGAGAGCCTCTTGCCTGGAAAATATGGAGCCTTATGAAAACCATTAAGCCATTCGTTGATATTTATTTGCGGATGCCGAACTTCAACCCAGCAACAGGAAGATGAGGATGAGAGCCACTGACCCAGCTTCAGAGTCCCTAGTTCAAGAAACGATGCCTGATGTTAAAGAATCTTCTAAAAGGACCTCCCATGACACAACTGGCGGCGGGGGGGGGGGGGGGGGCGCGCTGCCTTAGCCTGTGTGTTAGGTTCACAGTCACCTAAGGCTTCTTAAAAACCCAGCAATGCCTGGTCAGATGGAGAATTTCCATAGAACCAAGAAAACCCTTGCAATCTCAGGGTCATAACCAGAAAAAGTATTTCCAACTGTCTTCTTTTCTCCCCATGTGGTACTTCGTACAACTCACTTCCAGCCTTGTAAAACTGGGTAGCTCTGAAGCACACCCCATAATCCTTCTTAAAGGAACCAAAAGTCTTTATTGATTTCACAACTTGGAAGTGAACGCGGAGTAAGTTCATTTGGCACACTGGGGGGTTGGCAGGTGATTGCAATGAAGTCCTTTTGAACCTGTGCCTCTCACCCCTTCCTAATGTTGTGACCGTTTAAAACAGGTCTCCGTGCTGTGGTGATCCCCAACCATGAAGCTCTTTTCATTGCTGTTTCATAACTGTGCTATTGCTACTGTGATGAACTGTGATGTAAGTATCTGATATGCAGGATGTCTGATGTCATCCCTATGTAAGGGTTGTTCAACACCCCGTCCTACCCCAACCCTCGCAATGGGTCTCAGACCCACAGGTTGAGAACTGATCTTCTAAACCAGATTGATACTACCAGCTGCCATGGGAGCTCTACCTGCCTTTAAGGAAGCAGCTTTGCAAAATGTATCCACATCCTGGCTTCAACAATCCCCCATCCTCGGATGTGAAATGAGTGATCGGAGGAGGGTTCAATGGAATGCCATCGCCCTTCCACCCTCCCCACCCCTAGATTAGAACAATTGCTTCTCTGTGCTGAGGGAGGAATCGAAACCCTAACTGAAGCTCAGGACAGTCAGGAGGAAGAGGCTGGCTCCTAAGAAATGGTCTCAGCTTCTCCCAAAGCCTGAAGGGAGACTGCAAATCTGTCCTCAGATACTCAACACATATGTTCTGAATTGTATTAAGTTCCAAAAATAAAAATAAAATAACTTTTAAATCCAGCATGGCTCATGGACAGTGCAGATCCTCAAGGAATGCTTGTAGACTGTTGAATTCATTAGCTGATAAATATGAGAAAAACAGTCTGGTTGGGAGCACAGGACAGCTGATTTGCTAGGAAGATGTCCCTGCCTGCCCTCATACAAGCTTTGGAAAATGAACTACTCACTCCACACCTATATTCTAATGGCAACTCTCCTCACAAAGTTAAATTCTCCTGTTATTTTCAGGGAAGCAAATGTCATTTGGGTCAAAATTGCCCATCAACTCTGTTTTCTTTTGTTTTCTAACAATTGTGTGTGCACCTGTGTGTGCCAGTTTGAGTATCTGTAGATTTTCTTGTGTGGGAATACACATGTGTGCACACGTTAGGGATGGTCAACCTTGGGGCTATTCGGCCCTCCATTTTCATGTGGCTTCTGGGAATGGAACTCAGGTCCCTGTACTTGAGGACAAGCACTTTACTGACTAAGCCGTCTCCCCAACCCTCCCATCATCCTTCTCCTGTCTCCAAATGCATGCCCCTCCAGGAGAAAGCTATTTTGTTCATTAACCTACATTTAAAAGAAGGCGGTGCCTCCTTGTCCCAACACACATTCTTGCACAAAGCAGGTACTAAATGACTGTTGGCGAATTGATTTATTCATTGGCAAATACTGAAAGTACAATCTGTCTTTTACCACATGTCGGTTACATTTGCAATACAAAAACGCATCACTCTGCGTTTTGTTTTTGTTTTTGTTTTTTTTTTAAATAAGGCTACATTCTTTGAAACAGTCATTGTTTTAGAATTGCTTTGAAAGCAGTGTGGACCTCAGTATTTACAAGATGATGGTGTGCTCTTTGCAGCGAAGAAGTAACACAGGCTGCTGCTACGCTTACTGCAATGCTGCTCTGACATTTTCTGTTGCTTGACAGATGTTGGCTAATTCCCAGTAGGCCACAGAAAAGCCATTTCTCTAGTAGATGTGGGGCCTTGGGTGTGGCTGTTTCCAGTAGTAGATTCATTGATTTGGACTTTGTCATTTCTATAGTGGATGCCAACCTTGGGGATGGCCACTTCTGTGGTAGATGCTGGTATAGCTATTTCTTCCATCTAAAAATACTAATATTTGGTCTAACTCCTTGAAGAGAAGAATTCAAATACTTCATTACTAAATATTGCTACAATTATCCTATTTTATTATTAGTTATTATTAATTTCATATTGTATTTAATTTACAAAACACTTTATTTAGGTCTGGACACATAGAGGAAGACTGTATATAGAATCTATTATTAGCCATGCTTTAGGCCCCCCCCCATCTAATTGTGGGGAGGAGAGAGGGAGGGAGGAAAATCTAAAAAGTTTAAAAATCTGTTAAAATATCTAAATACATGATTTAACTACTTGCTAACTACAAACACAGGCATGGGACAAACGTCAATAAAGTCTATGCACAACAAAGAAGCAAATATAATTTGAGCATCTTTTATAAGACTTTGTGACTGACTGTCAATGACCACTTTGCCTAGTTCCATCTCACTTCCAAGCCTAAAGAAGTTTGGCCTTTCTAAATGTTAGAGCTTGTAGGTAGCTCGCTACTCAATAGTGCTTCAGTGGCACAGCTCCTCCAAGGACTAGTGCACAAGCAACTGCACTTGGGCCAGTGGCATGGGGCCCAGCAAGCATTGACTCACTGTGGTATTGAACCATCGCAGCACAGGCCTGTCTATTGTATCTGCACCGAGGCTGGCACAGGGTAATTGCTAAGCAAGTGAGCGACAGCAGCCTTGTGAATGAATAGCAGGATTTCATTTTGCAGGGTATGAGGAAACCGAAGCAAGAAGAGATGAAGGTTCTGTGTGAGTGAGTGCACACTCAGGCTCAGACCTGAAACTGCCACTCCTGACTAATATGTGTGTTCTGTGGCCTGCCTCCTCAGTGTGTCTGCAGCACAGCTGTTCTTTCACTGGTGGGTTAAAGAAAACATTTTCCATCCCTTGAGGATTAGCTGAAAAAAAAAAAAAAAAAAACCAAGCCACTGAGGCTAGTGTTTCCCTGTAACCTTTTTGCTGAATCAGGAAATAGTCGCTTAGGCCCCTCCAGAAGCTATCCCCTCCCCCTTTATCAAGACTTCCTCAGCTTGGGAAGTCCTTTCTGTGAGAACTTAGTCAGGCTGCCAAAACCTCTACCTCTTTCTTAAAGGAGCTAGAGTCTTTTTCCCTCCAGAACCTGAAGGCACAATTAAATACGTTATCAAACAGTGACACACTCCAAATAATCAGAGCATTGGCGAATTTGTGCCATATATTAAGGACTTAACACAATATAGATGTTTATCATCAACCAACACCTAAATGTTCTAAAGACCAAAACTTCCCAAAGACGTGGTAGACATGATCAGACAGCACCAAAGGGGAAAATCCTGTTATGAATGGTTTTTCAGTAGAGTAGATGTTACCCTGGACTATATACATCAGTCAGTGGTTAGAACAAGATGCCCAAAGGCACATAGCTCTCAGATCCAAAATCTGAATAATGGTGCAATCTACAATGATAGGCTTTCATTGTTTATAAATTATTTTTGAAAAAGCAAACTTAACCATAGGAATAGAGGAAAGGAATAATTAGTCACAATTAGTTCATACTGGCCCATATCACTCAACCCTCATATGCTAGGGTTCTGTAGGCAAACAGAAACAATAGAATGAATAAATGTTAAAAATGAGGATTTATGGGGTAGTGAGATGAGTCGGTGAGTAATGGTGTTGTCACCAAACCTGACCATTTGACTTTAAGCCTTGGCACCTGTTCTGGTTAATTTAGAAGTATGGCCTAATAAATGTTTATTATTAGGCTATAATTACTAGGGCAGTATTTTATAACCCGCTATGAACCAATAAAAACACAAGACACCTGTTATATTTTTTAAAAGCCTTGGTTCACTAAACTACCTCTCATATTGGCACAGGTATCCCATTCCCTGCCCCAATCCCATGCCATCTGCTTCTAATAATTTCTATCAAGCTACCTCCCATCCATAATCCCAAATATTTGCTAATGTTTATCATCTGGGCCTAATCCTCCATCCATGCTGGCCATGTGCTTCTTCTCCACCTAACCCATGGCGGCCTCCTTTCTTCTTCTCTTCCCTCATGTCTCCTTCATTTCCCATGATCCTCTTCTGGTCTCCGACTGTTTCCTTTCCCAAGAACCTCTCTGTCCCAAAGGCCTGTGAACCTTAGCCGTGCCTATCCTATTTGCCTGCCCAGGTGTATGAGCTTTTTTATTGGTCAAACAGGAATAAGTTTTTAGGCAAGGTCACATAGCAATATTTGGGGCAATATTAAAAGATAGCAACCAGTAATTAGCATCAAAATACATCAGACCAACCTCCAACAGGCTTCCACCTTTTAGATGGAGAGAAAGGCTCCTCACTAGCTGCTCCCCCTCCACACAGGGGTTAGTGCACACAGGCCTAAAACTGTAGATAAAGGGAGATGGGATTTACTAGGTTGGCTTACAAGATGCTAGCTGGGTAGTCCAACAATGGCCATCCACATGACAGAGAGACTGAGTGCCTATAGCTAGTCAGTCACTAAGGCTGTGTACTTCAGCAGTGCGTCTCTGGTGCTGAAGGTCTAGAGGATTCTGTAGGCACTATTTTTTTTAACTCTGTTTTATTTTGGTTTTTTAATGCCTCTGCCTCCCTACCAACCCCTCCCTCCCCCCCACACCTCCCTACTCCCCATCCCAACCCTAGGTAAGAGAGAAAGAAG
Source organism: Acomys minous (assembly GCF_964271855.1). Lineage (NCBI taxonomy): Eukaryota > Metazoa > Chordata > Mammalia > Rodentia > Muridae > Acomys > Acomys minous. The sequence continues at coordinate 26,827,863 of NC_140484.1, forward strand.
GTTAGAAGGGACAAAGGATGTAGACCTTGTTAGACTTAATTCCAGCGGTCGAGGGTGGTCGGGTTCTTTGGGAAAACACCAATCTCAGTCGTCAGAATACCTAGCAGTCCAGCAGAACCAGCAGCCTCCTTTCTCCATCCAGTCTCCTCGAAGCCCCTACGCCTCTCTCTGAGCTTTGGTATTTATACTCTCCCAGAGTCCTTAGAATTTCACTAACTCCAGCTGGCAAAGACCACGCCCCTCTCCAAGCCTCGAGAGGCTTTAACAGCTGGCATAGACCACACCCCTCACAAGCCAATCATCTGCTGTGGACAAACTAAAGCAGCCTAAAACAAAAACATAACTGAGATTTAAAACAAAAACAAAAAAACTTCCACTACATGGTTCTTGGATGATCTTGGTCTTCAGTCCACGCTGGAAGGCAGAAGAAGCAGGGATAAAAGTCCGACGGGCTCTGCTACCAGCAAAGGATGACAGCAACCATGACAATAAAGACTCCCTAGCCAGGGAGAAGCAAAAGGGAAACGCAGCACCACCTTTTCCTCAGACATCTTCATTTCTGGACCCAGAGCTGGCTCTTCCTACAGTCAGTCCTCCAAGGAAATGCCCTCACAGACCTGCCCAGATGTATATTTGAGAGACAACTCCAGCTCCAATCAAGTTGACAATCAAGCTAACCGTCATACTTTGTGATAACAAAAACAGTGCCTCCCAGAGACTAGCTGGAGAGGTTGTTGCAGTGTGCCGATGGCTCCATGACACAAACAGAAGCAATCTTGTGTCTGGTGGGGTTGGGGGATGGGGTCATATACTAGCTGTCCTGACCGCCTTCCTAGTGCAGAGATGATAATATAATTCAGAAAATTCACACTCAGTCATATTGAGAAAATTACACAGTCCTGTGTCTGGCACATGGCTTTAGTGTTCGGCGTTACTTTCCCTGTTAGGTACTGGTATCACTCGGGACAGAAGCTGGTCATGTGTATCTGCTTATCAACCATGGAATTCACTTTAGATGCCTTTGAAGGCTGAGTTTATTTTATGTGAGCTACAGTAAAGCACAATTGTCAAATATGTTTTTGTTCTATGTCCACCCTAGGGAAATGTCGCTCACACTGCACGGTTCATTTTCAATGTCTCTACGATGGCTTATTTTGATTGTTCACTTGGTTGAATCTGAAATCCACTAAGAGACCCCTCGAGAGAGGGTGGTGTGCTTCTAGAAGAATTAACTGAGAGGGAAGAAACTCCCACTGAGGGAGCAGCACCTTCTAGCAGTGACTGAGGTCTAAATGAGGTCCGCAGACATAGCAGTGTTTCTTGTGCCTTGCCTTCCCCTCTTGCTGGTAAATGCATCAGTCCTGTAGCTGCTGTGCCAGCCATCAGGACCCAGCTTCCTGGGCCTTCCAATGTGGACTAAAGACCAGGGTTATCTTCGGGAATCTTCCAGGTCTTCAGCAGCATGTTGGGACTGCTGAGGCACCCCTCAACGAAGACTGAGAAACTACAGGGTCCCCACTCTCTCCAGCATGCAGACAGTCATTGGACTACTCACTATATTGCGATCTAATAAGTCTGCTCTTGGAATAATATTCGTGTCACCAATTCTATTTTGTTTCTAGAAGGCCCCGCCTGATACAGCCATCTATGATATAATTGAACTGTTTCTTTTTCTTTTTAGATTCTCATGTAACCCAGGCTAGCCACATAGCAGAGGATGGCCGTGAACTGCTGACATTGCCTCTGCCTGCTACGTGCTGGGGCTATAGGTTTGCACCACCACACCTGGCTCCTTAACTGACTTCCCTTCGAGCCAGTTTGACCTCAGTCTTAAGCACCTTAAAACCTTGTAGTGTTTACTCATCCCTAGGTCACCTGTTCTGCCCTGCCTGTTGTTTTACTCTCTGTTTGTCTTGATCCTGTTAGATTTTAAGTCCTTCGATGACAGGAGAAGGGAGTGTCGAACCAGCAAACTCAACAAGAACAGGTTGAAGACTGAGGAGCTAGCTTAGTCAGCAAGGCACCTGCTTTGCAAGCATGGGGGCCTCAGTTCAGTCTCTATAAACCAGGTGGTGATGTGTACTTAGACTCCCAAGGTTTGGGAGGTAAAATTAGGTGGGCTCCTTAAGCTCTATGCCAGCGAGAGCCCCTGTCTTAAGCTTTAAAGGGTAGATGGTGTACACCCACATGCAAATACACCCCCATAGTTACACCTGTACACACACAAAGATGTGCACATACAGACATTAGAAGTGTGTTTAGTTGCAGTGAATGGAATCCTGACCCTCCCTAGCTACCAGGCCTTCGGCCAGCTTCAGGGTCCATAACACAATAAGTCCTTGTATTCACCGCCCTGCAGGCCCACGGACATACACTTGACACTTGTAAACATTGCAGCTACTTAATGACTTCATTTTGAGGAGGCTTCTCTGGCAACTGGCCTGCTGCTGCTTATACAGGCACTGCCCAGAAAGACCCATCATTCTCTTCAGCAAATGGCCAGATTTATTGTGCCAGGGACCAAGAGAAGAAACAGGGGCAAGTAGGTGAGTTTCCGTGCCAAATGCACTTTCCGACACACCGATGAGAGGGAAGCCGTGGGGCTGTGATGAGGAACTGAAGCCTCCTCCTCCTCTTCCTCCCTTCCCAGTTCCTCTTCAGCCTCTTCCCCTGCACCCAACCCCTGCCCCCCCCCCAGTGTAATTGGAGCTACAGAGGTTGAAATTCTGTCCTAGCCCCCATGGAGCAGCCTCCTTGCTGCCTCCCACTTTCCTCTGCGGGACCTCTCGAAGGATATCACAGGAGCAAGTCTTGGATGCTTTTTTATTGAATACAAATTGTACTGATGAGTTTCCAGGAATTTCAGTGGAAAGCCGATTCCCCTCAAACCCTCAAGACATTTCCCAAATCCTCCTGAAAGCATCATTATTTTATCCCTGCTATTATTATGTACAAAGCCCATGACCTTTAAAAAATATTTCTTAAAGGAACAAGGTAGAGTGAATAGCTTGTAGAACATGCAAATTCTGCTCTTCGTTATGGTAATAGTACAGCCGGTGATTCTGAAAGAAGGGAATTGATTGGCTTCTCAGAGGCCAGGCAGGAAAACAAAAAATGCACGCACGATGCCCAGTAGAATCTGAGTTGCAGGTAAGCAATGAAAAGCATAGAGCATAAGTGTGTCCCACACGTGGTGTGGGATATACTTACACTAAAGCATTAACAGTTTATAAAGCCATAACCAGGCTTCCCTGATCTTTTATTTCACCAGGGGAAAGCAGATCAGGAACAGATTTCCACCAACAGACAGTGCTCACTTGGAAGCCCTGGCTGAGTGGTTTCAGAAGACCTTTCCCTCAAACCAACATCTTCCCTGCAGTGTGAGCTCAGTGCTATAGGAAAACAACTGGAGAATGAGCACTGGTGACCGTTCTGTTCCTTTCCTGCCCTCTGCAGCCTGTGGCAAACTGTGCCCCTGGAGCAGCTGCAGCAGAGACTTGCCCTGTCAGGATGGCTTTCCCCTCTCTTTGACACACTGAATTGTCTCTCCGATTCCCTAGAGAGAGGCTTCTGGTAACTGCTTGTAGACTGCCATCCTCCAGTGTGGCCTGCCAACTGCAGAGAGCGAGTGGTCTTGAAGCACCGGTTTGGATTTCCGCCTCTGCCACTTCCTGCCCAGGAAGCATTAGGTAAGTTGTGTAATGGCCCTCAGCATTTGCATCACTAAAATGAGGATGTTTGTGAGCTGGGCAGAGTATCTGGAGAGTGGGAGATGTCTTGACCTATAATTGTCACCCCTTTCCTATAGTAATCAGTGTTATTACTGTGTTTAGTACTCCACACCTGGAGTCTCTCTGTGCCTGTGACTTGGAATTGCAATGTCTTAGTCACTTTTCTATTGCTGTGAAGAGACACCGTGACCACGACAAGCATTTAACTGGGGCACGGTGGGGAGCATGGCAGCATGCAGGCAGACACGGTGCTTGAGAAGTAGCTGAAAGTTCTATGTCCAGATCCATAGGCATCAGGAAAAAACAGACACTGGGCCTAGCTTGGCCTTCTGGAATCTGAAAGCCCACCCCCAATGACATACTTCCTCCTATAAGGCCACACCTCCTTCCAACAAAGCCACACCTACTCCAACAACAAGGCCACACCCCCTAATCTCTCAACTATCACCGCTCCCTGATGACCAAGCATTCAAGTATATGAGCCTATGGGGGCCAATCTTATTCAAACCACCACATGTAGGAACTTCGGTTCTATGATGGTACTAAGTCCATGCACACCAGGTAGGGATCCCTTGGTTGAAAAATGACTCCATCTTTCCCTCAAGAATCCTGTCCTTAAAAAAAAAAAAAGAATCCTGCCCTTTATCCAGTTCAGCTACTTTGAAGATAATTTCTTCTATAGCAAATGAACAGATCACTAAGTAGAGTTGAATAAGGTCCCCCCAAAACTCAAAGACTACATTAAGAAGCAGTGAAAGGAAGAGAGAGATAGTAAAAAGGAGAGAGATCGGAGGAAAGACTTCTTGGGTTCCTGTCTATAATGGCCTGCGTGTCAACATTGGTGCGGTGGCCATCTATGTGGACCTGCTATCTACACCACCCTTTCTAATTTTATCTCTGCTGCTGTGATAAAATGTACTGACAAAAGGCAATCTCAGGAAGGAAAGAGTTTGTTTCAGCTTACAGGTTTCACTCTATCACTGAGGGAAGCCAGAGCAAGGGCATAAAGCAGGAATCCTAAGCAGAAACTATGTAGGAACACTGCTTGCTGGCTCAGAAAGGCTCACACTTAGCCAGCTTTCTTATACAACTCAGGACTGCCTTTCAAGGGAATGGTGCTGCCCACAGTGGATTAGGGGCCATCACCAATTAACAATCAAGACGATCCCCTGGAGACAAAACCACCTGTCAATCTAATCTGGAAAATCCTTCAATTGAGATTCCCTTTTCAGCAACCCCTAGGCTGTGTCAAGTTAATGTTTTAAGCTAACTAGGACATCATCCTTGTAAGCAGTCACTCTGGTCCTCTCCCTCAAACTTCCTCTCCGGGTTCAGATTTGGTAGACACTCAAGTGATCCAGGCCTAAGCCAATCAGATCACCAGACTCTCTGAGAAGAAATGGCTGTAGATGTGAACAAGTGACATCAGCAGAGATAAACCCCAGGAGAGCTAGTTTCAGGCCTCACTCAGGGGATTAAAAATAAATACATAAATAAAAATAAAATAAAAAATAAAAAAATTGAAAACTATGAACTTAACCCTCCTGACCTGAGCAAGGAAGAGGAAGTCTTGGAGTCATTATAGGCAACTTATAAACACAAACATGAATCTATTCGAAAGCAGAATTATAGTGAAAGGAGCTCAAACACCTGGCAAAGTAAGGTCGTTTGAAGTCCCTTGAGCTTATTTTTACTTTTTTTTTTTTAGATTTTTTTAAATTAAAATTTGTTTATTATTTACATATACATTTATATTATTACAATACACACAATATATATATACACAAATATATAAAATATACAAAAATACGCAAATATACACAATCAGGAATTATATAATTGTTACATTCTTAATGTTTTGGCTATTTGTATCTGACAGCCTTGAAGAAAACATCTTTCTGTCCCAACACTGCCAGGTGGCAGGTCACATGCATCCCAGCCTCAGCTTCGTTGTTTGCACAGGCCTGCTATTTGCAGATCAGTGCAACATGTCTCCCTGGCTCTCAGTCACTTGGTGTGTCTGGCCAGCGCCTTGATCTTAGAATATGCCACTTGTAGCTTCTGTCATTGTAAGCTCGTCTCGGCTTGCTCATTTACCAGTGGTTGGAGGTGTTAGCATTAAGCTGTTATCAAGGGTGGCACTGCTGTCCTAGTGTGTCTCCTTAGGGAAAATAGAAAGAGGATACTTCCTTGATGATTACTGTACTAGGAAGTACCTGCCACTCTGTGAAGAAGTTTACTCCGTGAGATCACTAAACACACCCATTACACAGATGAGGGAACCAGGGCTCCGTTCCTGAAGGCTGCCATAACAATATACCATAGGCTGGATGTTATAAGCAGAGGAACTTTGTTTTCTCACGTCTCTGAAGGTGGAAATCGGAGCTTACGTTGTTAGTGGGAGTGGATCTTCTGCATCCCATCTGCCTGCCTTGCGGACGGGGCCTTCACACAGCCTTTCCCCCACACATACTTTCTTGGAGGAGCTAAGCTGCAGTATTAGGTGCATGCCCTAGCGATCTCATTTAAACCCAATTCCCTCTATGGCCTTATGTCCAAACAGAGTCATGTTGTTAAGTGCTTGCTGGTTGCTAGGACTTCTGCATCTGAAATTCGAGGGGACACAGTTCAGCCCATTGTGGATGGGTCCAGTTTCAGCATCTTAAACTGTGGATTGTGGGCCCTGTATGGGGTCTCATAACTGAACAGTAAAAAGTTTTCTGAACCAGTAACAACTAAAATTTCAAAATCAAATGCATAATGAATCCGAGGTATCCCTGGCATTGCTCACTCATGCTATATATCACGTGACTTCATGGCAGACTCAGATGTGAATTCTTTCACTGTGCATGCTGACACCACACAGCAACAGGGAATGGTGCCTGACACACCTCGGCTCAAGTGTGTCAAGACTGATACACATTTATGAATTGCTGAGTTTTGTACTGTGCTTACAAATCTGTGTGTTCTTACTGCAACATGATGTATAGAAAGGGAAAGACTTTTAATGTTCTCATTCTCATTTATTTTCAATATTATTTAAAATAAGGAATATTTTTAAAATTCTTTAATATTTAACATCCTTCCTCACGATGTAAGCATCATATTAGTGTATCTTTGTATTGTATTAGAATGTTTGGTTTTGAAAAATGCAATTTGAGCTAATAGCTTGCTACACACACACACACACACACACACACACACACACACACACACCTTAAATGAAATTTGGCTTTGGACTAGGACCGGATTTCCAAGAATTTCTAACATGGCCCTGAATATACTGCTGCTGTTTTGTGCTATGTGTTTATGCAAAGTGATATTCTCAGCACTGTCAATTACAAAATCAATATATCAAACAATTCCAAAACACACCGTAGATCCTCTGTATCCCAAAGTACCAACTAGTCAGCCAAGATTAAATTTTCATGTAAAAATAAACAAACCTATCTCATTAGCATGCAAATTTGTTTTCATCTTTAATAAATAATAAAGCTACATGTATCCAAGGAATTATTTTAAAACAAATTTCTTTATGACTTATCATAATAAATGCTTGATTTTGTGTTTCTTTTATATACCTATATACTAAATGCTATAAAATTTTCTTCAACTGGAAAGAGATTATGAGTGGGAAAAGTTTATGACTGTCTAGGTTAAGTAAGGCCCCTCAGCTGACTCAGGTGGGCACACAAAGAAGCTGGAATTCCTGCTCAGGCCTCTCTGGCTTCCGAGTCCAATTTTCTTTCTAATTCATGCTTTCAAGTTCCTCATCCCAACAGACACTCAGGAACCATTCTGCTAACCAGCTCCTCCACAGCTGATGGGTGGTACCCGGGGAGATAAGAAACAGAAGATGCATGTTTATCACCTAGTATGTGACCCAGAATGGACAATTGAGGAAGAGAATGATTGTAAGACCCTACAGCCAACAGTGAAAAGTATCAGTAGTTTTCAAAACCACAGCCGGCTGCAGTGTGATGGGGTTGAAGGTTATGGAAGAGAATGGGATCAGGTAGGAGGAATCAGAAAAGGCTTCCAAAGCTGGTACAGTAGTACACTGTTAGAAGCAGGCGGATCTCTGAGAGTGCAAGGCCAGCCTGGTCTACAAAGTGAGTCCAGCACAGCCAAGGCTACACAGAGAAACAAAAACCAAAAACCAACATCCCTCCCCCCGCCCCCCCCCCAAAAAAAAACAAAACAAAACCCAGAAACAAACAAACAAAAGACAAAAACAAAAGAAAAGGCTTCTGGAAGCCAGTCAGATTGTCAGGACCAGAAACACTGGCTTTACCTCCTCCTAACTCTAACCCCCTGCTGCCTCAGTCTGCTCATCAGAAGCACAGGTTGAGCAGCTCCAATCTTAAAATCCAAAATCTGGAAACTCTTTGGGTACTGGCGTGGTGCCGCAGCGGAAAATTTAACACCTGATTTTATTTTGACGCATTGCCGTCAGAACAGTCACACAAAAATAATATTGTATTAAGCTCCCTTCAGACTATATGTTCTCATTTGTTATGGTTTGGATCTGGAAAGCCTGCCCCAAAAAGCTTCTATGTTGAAATGTGGGCCCCAAGGCAATTTTCAGGGGTCAAGCCTTTCTTGGTGATGGCTCTGGAGGGCTCTACTTACACCAGTGAATTAAGCCATTGGTGGAGTCAGAGCTAAGTGGGCTATTGCAAGGTGACAAAGATGTAGGGTGTGCCTTGAATGAAGTAAATTACTGGGAGTGAATGTCAGAAGGTGTGCCCCATCTCTCCTTCCCCCTTTTCCTTATCTTCCTCCCTCCCTCCTCAGTCCTCCCCATGTTCATCCCTCTTTCTCTCTCTCTCTCCCTCTTCTTTTCTCTCTCTCTCCTTCCTTGGCTACTGAGAAGCCAGTGGCTTTACCACTTACTCCTTAGCATGATGTTATACCACACACCCAAAAACAGTAGAACCAAGGAAATCTTTGGAACTAGGAGTCATAATAAAGCTTTCCTCCCTTACGGGTATTGTCTCAAATATTTTCACAGGACAGAAAGCTGACAAGGGTCATGAGATTTTTTTTGTTGTTGTTGTTTAGAATTATATCTCATCCCCCAAATACCTCATATGTAGATATAAAATTTATAGCTAAGATATTTGCATATATGTGCACATAGTGCCAGCTTTTAAAAATGGAGTCCAAATCATTTCCAGTCCTAACTGTTTTGGATAGAGGAGTCTCAGCCTTTACTAATAACACCAGGCTATCATTTATTTCTGATGAGGAGCTTTTGAAATAACCCCAGTGGGCATCAGAATGGTGCTGACACACAGGCACGGCGGAGTGCATACCAGCTGGTGCTCTAAGAAGGGGCAGGGTTCCTACAACTAGAAAGGTGAACTCAGGGCTGAAAGAGATGCGTTTCTGAACAGAACTGATGCACTGATGCACACTTCTCACCACTAGACGCAATGAATTTATGTTTTCAGTCCACTTAAGCTGGAGTACTCTCCACTTTTGTCCAGAGTGTTCTCACACAGTTCCATTAACTGAAATTGCTAGGTCAAAAGAAGGTCTGCTTCTCTGAGAGTATGAATTTATTTTAATTTTAAAAGCCCGAGTATAAACTCGGGAAGAGAAAGTTTCATCCTAGATCTGGGGAAAAGCGGTGGATGGGTGAGTTGGCTGAGCACTGGCGTGTTACAAACTCAGAACTGAAGGGTGAGGCTAAAGGGAGAGCTTGTGACAGAGTGAGAGAACAGCCTGGGCTTACCGGGGTGTCTATATTAGCAGGAAGAAGGGCAAGAGAAGCTAGTGAAGAATGTTAAGAAAGGGAAGCATTGAGGGACGGAAGGAGACTTACAAAGCTTTGTAGCCATTCAAGTTGCTTTGGTCAGCGTCTCACTGTAACAAGCACCTGAGATGACCCACTTTTCGGCGGAATGGTTTACTTTGGCTCGTGGTTTAGGAGGTGCCAGGCTGTGTGATCCGTTGACTCTGTCCATCCCCATCCCACAGCATGCCGACTATGTCACAGTGGAGTAAAACCACTAACCCCGTGGCCAGAAAGAGAAAACACAAACAGGAAAAGAGAGCCCTTCTGAGGGCATGCCCCTTAATGACCTGAAGCCTTCCACTTACAACCCACCTCCACCGGGTTTCCCCACCTTCTCATAGCGCAAAGGCTGGCTACCAAGCCATTGATGCGTAGACCTTGAGGTAATACTTAGTCAACACAGCACAGACCAAGAAGGCGACCAGAGACAACAGTGATAACATCTGTGTCAGGTTTTGCAAAGGAACCAAAAGGGAAGTAGCAGAGAAACTATGGCTAGATAACCAACCAACAGGACACTGTGATAAAAGACAAAAGGGAAGGCAAAGGTAGTTTCAGTGGAATGGTGGTGACAAGTGATCTTTTTTTTTTTTTATAACACATGACTTGAAGGGAGGACGGGTGGTGGCAAATGGCTCAAAGTTGGGTAGTTGAAGAAAGCAAGGCTCCATCCGCCTATGCTAGTTCTGCATTCCTCTATTTAAGAGGCAGATGCTTTTGCCTTTTGAGGGGGTGGGGCTACACTGCAGTTCTGTAGTAAATTTGAAGTTTACTGGACCAAAGCAGTGAAAAGCCTTTGCTTGGCTCATTAATCTCTTCTTTCTCTCCCTTTCTCCTTCCTCTGGACTCCTGTTGTCCGCCCTCTTTTCCTGTCCCCACTTCTCTTCTCCTCCTCCTTATTTATACCCCCCCCCCACAGTGGTCCAGAAAGAGAGCCTGTGTATAGATGAGAAAACCCCAAGATTGAAAAACAATCAATTGGCAAGTCACGGAACAGATGACTACTCTCAAGGAGGGTCACTAGGCCTGCGATCATCGCCTGCGAAACAAATGAACCCTTGGCAAACACTAGATTTGAAAATCATTTACTACCACACAACATAACTTAGTCTTATCCTTGTTAATAAACATTAAAGCTAGGAACATGGCAAAAGATAGTAGCAGAGTAGAGGAAAGAATATTTCTTCAGTTTTACAGTTGATTTTACAAAATGGAAAGAGCCAGTATGGAAGAAAATCTGTAAGGCAATAATAGTATTTTTGTAAGTTGTATGTGCACATGTGTGTGGTGGCTAGAGGCCAGCCTCAAGTGTCATTTCTCAAAAGCCAACCACCTGGATCTTGAGACAAGGGCTCTCATTAGGATCTGAGGCTCCCATTAGGCTAAACTGGCCGGTCAACAAGCCTGAAGATATGGCTGCCTCTACCTCCCCAACACTGGCACCCCAAGCGCTCATCACCACACCAGCTTTTTGTGTCAGTGTTGGGAGTTGAACACAGGCCCTCAGGCTTGCACACCAAGCACTTTACCAACTGAATTGTCTCCCTGGCCCAATAAAGCAACATTCCACAGAAAGTAGAATACATGGCAAAACAAACAAACAAACAAACAAAAAACAAACAAACAAACAAAAAAACCCTCTGCTTTTCTTCCTTTAAGGGAGAAATAAAAATCTAGGAAGAAAGCTAAAAAATCTGAATTGGAGAGGGAGGCTGAGGGAGTATGCCGTCATCAGAGCAAGCATTTCATTCCTAAGATGAGGAAAGGGAAGAACTTGGAGTTCCTTATGTGGGGACGTTCCAAGGGTTGTTGAGCATCTGTGTGTAAATTAAAGACACTGGTAACGATCATCTTTGCAGGTCGGCTTGCTGGCAGCTATCCATCTTGGATGACTGGCAAAGACTGATCCAAACTGCATTTGACTTTTCTGGTTTAAATTTTCTAGACATTTCTCAAACAGAATCATTACTTACGAAGTAGACCCTTACCCAGAAATGGGTAAAATGAGTCTTTTCTTCTGTCCGAACCCTCTTCTCCTTCCCACAGCTTGCTAAGTCCTTGATAGGCTAGTGTAGATCCCCCAACAGGACAAGGAGTGCCATGCTGTCTCTGTGGTCCACTCCTGATGAACTTCAAACCACATATCTGTTGCAGAGAAGGAGCTTGTATTACCAATGGCTGACATTAGCTGAGAGTTTGGGGTCCATCTTCACTGGGGCACATTTTTATTAGATTGGCTGTTACAAAATCCAAGGAATGAATGTAGTTATTTATATCCCTACAATGCCTCCCAAATAATTATTCTTTTCATCCTCTTGATGCCACTCCTAGGCTCTTCCTTACAAGTGAATATTTAGGTTAAAATCAGTCTATACATTCCTTTACCCCTAAGCCATTGCAGCATAATAGGTAAGGCTTTATTTTCAAAACCTCTTCAAGCTCTTTGCTTTGGTTAAGACCTTAAGTGGGCATTTTCTGTAAAGAGCCAAAGAGTAATTGCTATGCTTTGTAGAATGGACATTCTGTTGCAACTAGTTAGCAGCTAGCAGTCAGGGATAATACCTGAAAAGATGTACATAGTTGTGTGCCAATAAAGTTTTATTTACAAATATAATCAATGGTTTTTGTTTAGTTTATGGTCTATTCTTTGCTAATCATGGCTTAAGTATTGTTGACTACCAGAAAGACTTCAGGAATACTGACAGATTAAAAAAATTTTTTTAATTAAAATTTAATAAATAACATCTTTTTGCATATTTGTCTTTTAGAATGAAAAATAACTAAAACATCAGTTTTTGTTTTTGTTTTATCCTTCAGACGCTAGTTCAGTATTTTCTCTTCCTAAAATGATGTGTTTTAAGTTAGATGCCTCTTCCCTGACACACACAAAAGAAAAAGAAAGTTAAAAAGAGCAATGGACTTTTATTCAGTGATGAGAGGGTTAAATGGCTAAAACTTGCAGGGCGGGAGTGTCACTTATCTGCAAACACAGCCTCTTCTTTAGAAACTCATTCACCAGGACATCAAATTGATTATAAGATACATCAAGTAAAAACAAATTTGCTGACCTTCATCTCAGAGACCAAAGGTTAAATTCATACCCTGTAGGATGGCTCTGTTAAATTGTTCCCAAGCTGTCTGGTGACATATTTTTGAACAAATATTTCTCTCCATCTTTATCAAATGTTCTTTGTGTTCTGAAAACATGACTTGAAGCCCCAGCTGGAGAGGAGACTTCCTGAGTCTTAGATAGCTGAAATTCTCCAACTGCATGTGACGAGTTGGGATAGGCATCAGTTCCAAGGGTTAACAGCTCCAAGTCTCATTACTTACTGAAGATTGAAGCTAACATTTTATAACCATATTTTTCATGAACCAGAAGTAGATAATGAGCTAAAATTGTCTACTTGGATGTCCTTGGCATTGAGTTGCACAAATGTCTTAGATAGTGATGTCTGCAACGAGTGAATGTTCCCAATTTTTATGCCCCTAAGCAAGTCTCAAAGTGAAACTTCACAGTTTAAAAGTTAGGAAAATTGAGCTGAAGAGACGGCTGAGCAGTTAAGAGCACTTACTGTTCTTGCAGAGAACCTAGATTTGGCTCCTAGAACCCAGAAGTACAAACCTACAATGCCAGATCCAGGAGATGCAATGTCTCTTTTGACCTCTGTGGGTTCCTGTACTTACATGGTATACACACACTCAGAGAGAGAGAGAGAGAGAGAGAGAGAGAGAGAGAGAGAGAGAGAGAGAAAGTAAGATTTTTTTTAAGTTAGAAAAACTATACACAATTTGGTTCAACAATGTACATGCGTGTATGTGTGTGCATGTATGTGTGTGTACATGTGTGCGTGTGTGTGTGTGTGCATGTCTGTGTGTGTGTATCTGTGTCCGTGTGTGTATGTATGTATGTATGGAGATCAGCAGCCAACATCCGGTCTTCACCTTACTTTTTGAGCCAGGATCTCTTACTGAACTTGGGCTTACAGATTATCTAGGCAGGTTTGCCCAGAGTCCACCTATCTCTGCCATTGCCTTCCCTGCCCCCATCCCTTTGCTGGGTTACAGATCTTCAACATTACACTTGCCTTTTGGGTGGGAGCTAAGGATCCAAACTCAGGCCGTCATGATGCACAGCAAGCACTTTACCGCTGAGCCACTTCCCCGCCCCCACATTTTTAAATATAGCAAAGTTTCTGTCTCTTTACTTGTAGGCTTATACAAAAACCTTCCAAAAGCGAAGGGTCACAAAATGTATTTCATGACAAAGCCTCACCAAGTCTTACTGAGATGAAAAACCAGGACAACAGTATAAGCGTTTAGTTTTAAAGGACCGCCCTTAGGTCTGATATAACTTCTCCATGTTTATGTTAAATGACTACATCTCATTCTATTTAGTCAAATAGTTATGTAGTAAAATTGCGCAGTGTAGAAGCCCTAGATAGTGGTTTTAAAGCGCAACTCTACTGTTGAGTAAGAAATTGCATAGGGAGCAATATTGCTGAAACTGTTCTTTCTTCTATTCACCAGCTAACCAGGGAGTAACAACCCAGATTTCATCTCTACAGATTCCTGCGAGTATGTGAGAATTGTAGACTTCCAAGGTTCTACAATGTGAAAACAAAGCTCAGGGTTTTGTCTTTTGTTGGGTTGATGTATACCCGAGAAGTAAGAAGGCAGGAGGTGCCATTCCTCCCTGGTGGGTACAGAAACTACAGTAATGACAGGAATACCAATGAAACCCACATATTCTCATGTTTATCATTCCATTAATATCTTGGTCACATGGTAATCGGTTGGGGTGGGGAAGGGGTGAGGGGGGTTGGGAGGGGTGCACACACGCACACATGTAGGCCAAAGTTGACTTCAGGAAACTTTCTCAACTGTCCTTTATTTATTGAGGCAGGGTCTCTCACGGAACCCGAAGGTCACAAATTCTAGCTTGCATGACTAGCCAAGCTTCTTCCAAGGATCTGTTGTTTCTTTGTTCCTAATGCTGGGATCACAGGCAGGTTTCTCTACCCACCCAGTATGTGCACAGGTTCGAGGGATATGAGCTCCAATCATCACATTTACTCGGCCAGGTCTTTTATCCACTGAGCACTTCCCTCCACCCCACACAGTGCCTTTTTCAAAAAGGAGCAAATCAAGGGCAATTTAGCCATTGGTGTTTCCAAAAGGATACCTTCTGGGTGACCTTGGTGTCCTTTATCTTTACCAACAGGAGGGCCTCTAACTCTATAAATGAAGATAATGCTATGTCTGATCTCATGGGAGTCACTGGGAGCTCGATGGAGATGATGCTTGTAATATACCAGCTTAGGTTTTTGGCACAAAGTAACTGCTCAATCAATGTTTTCAGTTATTATTTTAATGACATGTTAAAAAGAGATAAAAATGGATGCTTTTATTCATGGAATTGCTTTCCTAAATTGTGAGGCTAAAATAGACAATAAAATTAGCTCAGTTTTCTAGCAGCTAATGCCAAGCCAACGGACAAAGCTGTTGATGAAAACCATTTCCTTCCATGTGAAAATCTGTCATCAAGCATGTGTGTGTGTATGTGTGTGTGTGTGTGTGTGTGTGTGTGTGTCTGTGTGTGTGTCTGTGTGTGTGTGTGTAGTGTGGTGTGGTGTGTATGTGATGGCAAAGGCTGATGAACTTAAAATCTTAAAAACACTATTCAATTGAGATGTGAAACTATATCAGGTGGGATGTTGTTTTTACTCTTCTGTTAAAATGCTACCTCTCATCAAACAGGAGACACTTTTTCCTGTGTAGGTAGCTCTCTCTGACTAAGAAAGAGAAGCCAAGACTTCCACAGAAGCCATGGGCTTTCAAACATGTAGATATGGCAGCCAATGATGCTGAAATAGATGCTCCTGGTGGGATACAGACATGAAAACAAGTCTATCATATACCCTAGTCTCCAGGAGAACTGCAACAATATTTGATAACGGTCCCTCACAAAACTATCCTCATTTCAGAAAGGAAAACTGAATGACATATCCTCATGGAAGGTACATCTTCCTGTACATGTGCTTTTTAAGAGCAATATCTAAATTCCTGATTTCACTTTATGTTCGAGTCATGGGGGAAGCGTGTCTAACAGTGGTTTGGCCTGTTTCAGTCTTGTTTATTTTAGTTGGCAGCAAATTGAAGATCGTGCTTCAACTAAAAGCCCAGTTCTGTCCTGTGTGTTTTACTAAGCATCTCAGGCTGCTCCTCCATCTCTCTCAACAGTCACACCCCACATGCGTCCCAGATAGCATTTGTGGGAATAGATATTCTTGCTCTCATTTCCACATTTTTTTTCTTGTGGCCACAGAACAAGTCACATCTTTGACATAGGGTGTGAGGATATGTGGAAGATAAAAGTTCCTTAACAACTTATTGAGGTGGTAAAACTGCTTTTTCTTGATGTTGTTCAGAAAGAAACTGCTGGAAAGTCTGAAGTTTGAACCAGTGTAAGGAGAGGAGAAGAGGCAGGAGACACTGTGAACCAGAAGTCTGGTTCAAGCTCTGTCCCCACAAGCTGTGTCCTGTTGCAATTAATTTACCAGTATGACCTAATGTTTATTATTAGGCCTATAATTATTATTACAGCAGTATTTTCTAACCCGCTAGCAATCAATCAAGACACAGACACCAGTTATATTTTAAAATAGCTTTAGTTAACCTGGGGCAGGGCAGATATTAATCCCCTAAACTATTTCTCATAGTGAGGAAGGTATCACACACCCTTCCCCAATCCCATGCCATCCGTTCTAATAATTTCTATTAAGCTACCTCCCAACTATAATCCCAAATACTTGCTAATTATCATCATCTGGGGCAAGTCTCCATCCACACCAGCTATGTGTTTCTCTACATAACCCATGATGGCCTCCTTCTGCCTCTTCTCCTCCAGTCTCTCCTCTTCCCAAGACTCTCCCTGTCTCCCCAAACCTGGGAACTTTAGCCACGCCTATCCCATTTGCCCTGCCCAGGTGTGATGGCCTTTTATTGGTCAAACAGGTTAGGCTTTTAGGCAAGGTGGGCCACAGAGACAGCAAGCAGTAATTAACATCAAAATACAACAGACCAACCTCCAACAGTGTCCCTTAGGTCACCAGGGTGATAGTACATTAAGCTTGAGCTAACAGTGTTTGAAGAAACAATGAAATAAAATATGCCTCTATCTGGACACAGTGGCTTAAAAAATGTGCCTCTATCCAGGCTCACACCTTTGATCCCAGTACTAGGAAGGCAGAGGCAAGTTGATCTCTGTGAGTTCTAGGATAGTCAGGGTTATATAGTTACTCTACCAGAAAGAAAGAAAAAATGGGAAGGAGGGAGGGGGGAGGAAGGAAGGAAGGAAGGAAGGAGAGGAAGAGAGGGAGGGAAAGAAGGATGGATGGACAGAATAAAGAAAGGAAGGAGAGGGGGAGGGAAGGAAGGATGGAAGGAAGGAAGGAAAGAAGGAAGGAAGGAAGGAAGGAAGAAAAGAAGTACTTACACAAAAATATTTTCCTGATTTGAGAAGATGCTTCAGAAAGTGAGAAACTGTAAAGTTCCCTTTAAGACACTTGTATTGTTTTCCTCAATGGACTCCTTATGGCCACCAAGCTGCCCTCTAAATATCTATGTTCATACCCATAGATTAGTGTTGCTGTCAGCTTTAGACAGTTTCCTTGTGGAGAGAGTGGCATTTACTGCAGAGACACATAACTTGTCAAAGGACAAAGAAAGTGAGTGTTAAGTGCTCGGCACTAAATAAGACACAGGGAAGAGGGGACATCTATATAACCTCCCTTGAGGCTCAGGAAACACCTCTGAAATGGGGAAAGACCATGAAAGCCAGAGAAAAATGAGGAAAGTAGTGTAGAGCACTGAATTTCATGACACAGCCAATGTACTGTTGAACTTACAACAGCTGTGATTATCTGCAAATATGGAGCCAAACAGCGTCATGTCATAGAGCAAGGTTGGACTCATGATGCTCTACCCCTCCTTGAGCACTTATCGGATGATGTGGCATGGAGAGACGTTTTCCCCAGTGAATATCAACCCTTATTAAACTCAGTCACACACACACACACACACACACACACACACACACACACACACGCAGAGAGAGAGAGAGAAAGAGAGAGAGAGACAGAGAGAGAGAGAGAGGGAGAGAGAGGGAGAGAGGGAGAGAGAGGGAGAGAGAGAGAGAGAGAGAGAGAGAGAGAGAGAGAGAGAGAGAGAGAGAGAGAAAGCGCTGAAAAAGGTTGGGGAAAAGGAAGAGAGTCAGTGGGAATGGAAGGAGGACAAGAGAAGGTAATAGAGGATGATGATAAATGTGACTGAAGTACATTGTGTAAGCCATGATGAAACTCATTATTTTGTATAGTTTTTTGTATACTAATTAATATATTATATATATGTATGTATACTAATAATATAAGGAGAGAAAAAAATCTGCTCCAGACATTGTCCAGCCTGACAGGAGGTACTGAGTTACCTCCATCTTTGACAAAGAGTTGCATGCCACATAGCTAAATTAAAATGTCACTAACCCTAAGGAAAATATACCTTGCTATCACGTGTGGAATTTGAAAAGATGAAGTTGGTTATTTTCATCCTAGCTCCTTCCTCTACTAGTAATCATATGTTCAAGGGGACTGTCCCAAGATGCTCCATGGATGACTGAAATTATAGATGGCACCTAAATCTAGTTAGATATACATATATAATGTTTCCTATGCATATATATTTAGGTGAAAATATTTCATTTATATGTTAGATAAAATAAGAAATTAAGACTAGTAGAACAATTATAATAATTTACTATAAGCTGCTTTTTGTTTTTCTTTTTAGTTTGTGCTAAGGAGTCCAGACATGGTAGCCCACACTTATTATTGTAGCACTCAGGAAACTGAAGCAGGAAAATTGCCGGAAGTCCACGGCCAGCTTGAGCTACATGACAAATGCCAGGGCAGCTGGAGTAGAGCAGGATGAGATCCTGTCTCAAAACAAACAAACAAAAATAAGTATCTTAAAAATACAAACAAAAGTCACATGTGGTGGCACAAGCCTTTAACCTCAGCACTTGGTCAGGAGTGGAGTGGGTGGTTGGCATAGGCAGGCAGATCTCTGAGTACAAGCCCAGCCTGGTCTACAGAGTAAGTTCCAAGACAGCCAGGGGTACAGAGACACTCAACCTTGGATGGGTGGGTGGAAGGGTCCCTTCTAACCCAACTGAGGAGCACTTCCTCTTGAATCATGTGACTCCAGCTTGAGCGGTGAGTGGCTGCAGAGCCTTTGTACTAACTCTGCCCTGTTCATCCCTGACAGCCTTGTGGACAGATCTTGCTGTGCCTATCTCTCCGTTCACTGAATCAGTCCCTCCAAAGACAGTACTCATATCCAATAGTCACTTGGTAACTGAAATCATTCAGGGCTGAGGTGTAGCTGAGCGGTGCAGAACCTAAGTAGCATGGGTTCAATTCCTTGGATCAAAATAAACCATGAAGGCTGGAGAGATGGCTCAGGGTTTAAGAGCACTGTCTGCTCTTCCAGAGGTCCCGAGTTCAATTCCCAGCAACCACATGGTGATTCACAACCATCTATGATGTGACCTGGTACCTTCTTCTGGCCTGCAGGTGTACATGCTCATAGAGCTCTCATATATACATAAAGTAAATAAATATATTAAAAAATAAATAAATAAACCATGAATCAAAAATAGACAGAACCAATCCAATACATATTAGTATCTATTGCCCATCAGACATTGTGCTACACAGTGATTTTACAATAATCAGAATAACAACAGTATCCCAGGTGATCACTAAAGCATTTATATCAATAACATAGTTGGATGTGTCAGAGGTTAAGTAGCCTCTTAGGCATGGAGTTGGGGTGTGGACCTAAAAGACCACTATAGCCCTGTGCTTGACACCAAGAAGTCCATATCCACCAGGAGTTTTCTGGCTCGTCTCCACTCCCAGCCCTTCACCTTTCGTCCCCTACCCCCAACCTCCAGCCCCTACCCCTGCCCTGAGCCATTGCCTAGCTGAGAAAACTAGAGGGCAAGCTTGGTTATCTTTTTACAATTTCTATTAGATCAGCATGAAAGAGAAGTTAATGGGGTGGCGTAAACCTTAGACACAAAGCTGAACTTGCCAGACCTCCCTTGGCACCATCCACTTGGAACTCCGGTCAGGATTCAGATATAGTCCCCTGCATTGTCTCCAGCCATCGTGTCGGTCAATTTGGAGAAGGGAGGTAAATCTCCATGTGGTGGTGAGGCACTTAGTACTTGATAATACCCCCCAAACTCTCCACCACTTAGCTTTCTACCTGGCATGCATCCAATACTGGCAGTCCACAAAACCCAAGACCACGGTGCAGTGACAGAAAATGGGTCGCATTTCACATGGCTATTCCAATCCATCGAGGGGGTAGTCACAGAAACATTGAGTTGAAGGGGAGTCCTGAAATTGGTATGGATCAAAGAAAAATGTGCCACACTAATTAGTGATGACTGACGCAGGCCCAGCCATTGGGGAGGGGGACATTTACATACCATGTATACTGGGACAAATCTGACACGTCATATTTGTTTTATAGAAGAAGAAGAAAAAAATACTCCAAAGTGGACAGCTATGTGCTTGAAATCACCTGACAGGTGAGCGGCAGAACCATTGCTTTCCATCTCTGTTTCCTTAATGCCTTGGCTCCTGTTAAGTGATAATTACTGTTCACAAACCCAGCAGCACATGCCAGCAGGAAAATTGCATTATGCTTAGTACTGTGTCTGTGTTAAATGTATTTCATTCTAATTCCTTGAAAAGCACTGATCCGTGTAATGTAGCTTTGCTCCTTGGAGTATCTGATTCTACAGAGGACGTATTCCGGGACTGGACTAGATAAGAGTAGCTAGCCACCCCCCTCCCCCAACCCCAGACAAGCAGCAATTTACTCAAGACCAGAGAGAAGAATACAGGTCAAGGGCTAAATTCTATTTGTGCTGGGCCAGGGACACGGTTTTGGTCGTGGTCCTGTTTGTGAGTCTCACCTGGGCCTCTCAGTGAAAAGCAAACACAATAAAAGGCATCCACAGGGATGATGGCTCTCAAAACCGCAAGCTCAGCTAAATTGGACAGCCATGGCCAGATGACAGCATCCTTCCTCACACTTCATCCTTGAAGCGTGAGCTAAGCCAGATGAGCCATGAAGGGCAAGCGGGAAAACAGAAGTAGGCAGGAAGAAAGGCACTCCAGGTTGGGATTGCACACTCTAAGGCTTGCTGGCCAAAGGGGCCTATGGAGTCTTGGGAGGAATTTAGAAGCAAATAGCCAGAACAAAGAGCCTGGACTTTGCCCATTGTAGACCTTCAGCTGAATCCTAACTCTGCCACTTGTTAACTGCAGGATGCCAGCAGAGAGCTTTCCCTAGACCTCTCTGGGTCTCAGCGTCTCATCAGAAAGAAGAGACAATGACATTCATCTTTCAGGATGGTACAAGAAGCAACTTGATGTGAGGCATGCATGCATTGGTCTTAGTCAGCTATTAGTAGGTACTCAAGAAATGGCTATAGGCCATGCACAATGAATACGCTAGCTCAATAAATGTCACAGGGGAAACAATACTGGACCATGAATGAGAAACTCTGACATCTGGTCCCAGCTCTCTTACAAATAAATATTCTGGGAACTTGGACAGTAACAGTTAAATATTTACCAACTGGATGGATGCATAAATAAGAAAATACAAGAAGCACATCTTTATTAGTCCTCTGTTTTTTCATCTAAAGAAAACTAGTCTTTCCCACCTCATCTAATGCTAATGTTCTTTTGACATCTGCATTTCCCACAGCCGAGGCACCCACATAACTGCTATCCACATGTGCCGTTAACACAGAGGGATGCTCATAGGCTGCTGCCTTTACCCTCTGCAGCTTCCGGGCCAAATCACACCCTACCTCTTCACCCTGCCCACCCAGAAATACCGTAGCACTCTGCTCCTTTTAACAAGAGGGACCCAAGAGTGAAGTGAAACCAGAGAATTCTCCCAACATGTGCATGAGAATGGTGCCACAAGCTCTAGCCTGGGATTTCAACCTCTCAACTGCACATCACAGTCTTCCAACTAGAGGGAGTTTGCTATGTCTCCCACAAGAGTCAGAATTCCCCATCATCTTTCAACTCCTAGGACCCCCAGCTTGCAGGAAGCGGGAGAAGGGAGTCAAGGTGCTAATTCAGCTCAGTGAGCGGCACAATGTTTCCTGGCTTTCTCTTACCCCAAAGAGGCTTTCTTAAAGGGTGGGCTCAGGCCTCAGAGCCAGAACAGAGACACCAACAGTCATAGGATGAAAGTTCAAGAGGAAATAGCACAAGCTGGAAGTAATTGATGTGCCGCCAGTGGTTTAAATATGCTTGCTTTTGTTTATTTATTTATTTATTTAACCTCAACAAGTCACAGGCACTGAACGGCAAGTCAGATTTCTGGTTTTCCCCTTATGGGGGTGCCGCAAAAGGAGACGTTTTATGAGAGGCACTTTTACATGGCATAAACTCCTCAGAAGTCCGGCACTACGCCCACAAAACAGGGAAAGCAGTCCGGTGAGCAGAGGTGGCTGGGTCCTGCTCGTGAATGAGGCAGGAATGAAGAAGTGGGAGGCAGGAATCAGGTAGGTACAGCTCTGGTGGGAGCTGATGAGAGCAGAGTCATAAGACCAGAGAAACAAAAGGGGCCACATGTAAGTTACATGTGGCCAGGAGGAAGGCATTGTCTACTTCTAAGCAGAGGGTGGGCACTTGAAAAATCCTGTCACTGTAAGCTGGTTCTAGCGTCTTTTATCAGCACAGCTTAGAGTAAGTGGTATCGAGGGCACACTGACCTACTCATAAATCAGATTCAGATTTGGAACGAGCAAGGATGAAAATAGGCTGGTATTTTCTAACCTGTGCCTCAGTGCCACTCAATACCATTTAGTCGATGAATAATTATTAAATACCCACTATGTGTGCATCCCTCTGAGACACACGAGGAAGGAAGGAAGAAATCGACAGCCTTATCAATGCAAGCATTAAAAACATGTGTTAGGAACATGACACAACTAATTGCCCAAGGAGTTCAGAACACTTATGTGAGATGAGCAATCTGTTACAGAAATCCCACAACTGGAAATGCCTGGATAGGACAGTTGGATGGAAAGTAGTGCAAAAGCAACATTCCAGGCCAGGGGACACTGAGATGGCAAGGATTTGGGGGTAGGCATGGGGACACTGTTTGCACAATGGAAATGGGATGTATCACAGCCTATCAGGATGAAAGTATTCGGAGGCTCGGAGGCTCAGTGGCCACAAAGTGCGGAAATCTTCCTGGCCTCTGAGGCAGAGATCATCCATTTTAATGGGGACTTGAGAAGCCGTGTCTGCCTACCACGTCAGGTCAGTTGAAGACAGGAGAACTGAGGAAGAAGTCAGCTGGGTGGCTCTACCAGAAAAGCAAAACTAAAGATGTAACACTGGGGAGCTAAGCTCTCCCCCCCACCACCACCACCCCAGAATCCATCGTAATAGCAGGTTTCCCTTGCTGCTTCCAACTCGTCAAGGGCTCAGCCAGCTGTTCAAGCCATCAAAAGAGCAAATTGGATACCAGAGCTCCAAATCCCTGCTCATGCCAGAAAATGGTGCCTAAGAGGAGCCTGGAGAATAGAACAAAACCCCAGCAAAGTGTGCTTCGCATCTGCAGGCCACAGCCCAAGCCACCCGCCCACCATTGTGGAAAGGGGATTAATGAGATACAGACCTTCTAGGGCCTAACCTTATATTATTCATTTTTCTTGGAAATGTCTGAAGTTCTCTGATCCCTCTCTAATCCCATATGCCATACTTAGCTTAAATTTTGACAGACGTAGGGCTGGTTGCTTGGGCTAAGGCTGACTGCCTCCAGTGTGTGCTAAAGCTGGGTTGCCATAGCTGGGCAGGGCACAGTTCCAGATCCCATCCCTCAGAGCCAGAGTCCGGCTCTGAGTCACTAATCACACAGCTGGAAACCAGAAAACGGAGCGTCTTTATATCTCTTTATATCTCCCCCCTGCTTATTCTCTAACCCCTCTCCCCCCCCCCCTTTCCTCCCTCCTTTCTTTTCTTCCTTTATTTGAAGGCAACAAGCATTTTGCTTGTGTTGGACTGAGCTACTTCTCTGAGTTTAGACAAGCTACAATGAATTCTTGCTTGCTCTGTGAGAATTCTACTCCCAGACTGTACTCACAACTCACATTTCTCCTTTGAGCTGAGGCTGGCTTTGCTAAGGAGCCTTAATTTATCCTGCTAGCTGGTAGCTGCCCCTGAGAGTCCCTGCTCTGAACCAAAGCTTTCTTGCCCTTTTGTTTCGAATAACACTCAATCCTTGGAGAGGATTGCTTCTGACCACTGGGAAGCTAAGATGTTTTGGGTTTGTTTTTGTTTGTTGGCTTCTGTCTTTGTTTTTAGTTTAAAATCATGAACAAACAAACAAACAAACAAACTGTCAATATTTTTGTCTACCTAATAAAAAGGGTGATGTCTGCAGCATGTGTCCACCCCTGCCCTTCTGGAGGACCTGAATGACATCGGTGTCACCTGTACCATTCCTGTCTGTTCTGGCCTGCCCATTATAGTTTAAGGTTGTTTGTTGCTTTCTTCTTATTTCCCAGGCTCTGGTAGCAGTATGTGCTAGCTCTCAATATTACATCTTGAGAGGGACAGCCCGCAGAGCGTAATACAACACTGGCCTTGAAAGTGTTCTGAATGTCTTACTTCGTAACAACCCCCAGTGATTTTTGAAAAGCACACATCCTCTCATCCTAAGTACTGCAGCCTCCAGATCACACTGCTATATTATTCCCAGGAGCCTTCTTGGGAACCCTCAATGTTGGCATTGTAGCTCTGGTACTGTCATCCTCTCGGGTGCTTCCCCATGGCAGTGGATGAACAGGAGCACAGTACCCTGGAGCTAGACATACTTCATGACAGAGTCCTTGAGTTCCTGAGGAAAGCATGCCAGACATTTAGCTTCTTGTTTGTTTGCTGAGCTGCATATGGCATAAAGTGGGAAAACCTTACAACAACATTAAAGGCAAAGAATAAAATTGAAGAGAAGGGCTGGAGAGAGTGCTCAGAAGTTAAGAGCACCGGCCGTTCACTTCCCAGCACCCACGTGGCGAATCACAACCATCAGATGCAGTGTCCTCTTTTGGCCTCAGCAGGTACCTGGCATGTACATGATGCAAGGTATACACACAGGCAAAACACTCATGTCATAAAAATTTTTTTTAAATGTCAAATGAGCAGAACAAATATCATATAGCTAAACAGAAAAAAATAGCACCAACTAGTGTAAAAATATTACACACATCTATTTTTGTGATATTTGTTCATTTAGACCCTGATAACTGTTTAAATGACCTTACAAGTGAGATCTCCCTTCGACCCAAGCCTGGGTCTGACGATGTGTGGGTGAATGAAGGAGTAAGGGGAATTACAATTGCCCAGTTGATGTGTAGTAAAAGATGACTGAGACGGGTGTGTGTTTCCATTTGTTGTACTTAGCACTCGTTGCCCTCGATTCCACAAGGCAGCCACAGTGATCACTTAAGAAACAGGCGATGTGAAAATATTCCAACCAGTGATGGTGATGTTCAACTTCATACTGAATATCTTGGGGAAAAGACTCAGAGTTTTTGTGCTGCCAGGACCTGAAACAAAGAGGGCCATACTACCATTATTGTGTGTGATGTATGAGACCAAGCTACCAACACCAGGAAATGGGGCCAAGAAACAGGAACTGAGTCTGGATAAACCGAGCCCCAGTAATCCCTTTCAATTTTGAGCTCAGCAGTGCTCCCCTCTACTTTTCAATTTGTGAAAGCCAAGGAATCCCACTTTTCTTTAAGCAAGTTCTGCTTAAGATTTTGCTCCTTGTAAATTAAAGTGATCTAATAATATAAAAATCTAGTATCAAAAATAAACAAAACAAAGAAACACCAAACTTTAAACTAGCCAGAGACAATCCAGAAAAAAGAAAGAAAGAAAGAAAGAAAGAAAGAAAGAAAGAAAGAAAGAAAGACCTAGAATCGTAAAGACCAAGCACAGCATCCCGATGAGCCTAAAAATCTCTACAAAATGACCCACTGGACCACGATGCAACTTCAGATAAAAATAATTAAACAAACAAACAAGACATCCGGTTTCTGCTGGGAACCATATGTATTCAATTGGGGAGTTTCAAGAGAAACTCAGAAAAGCGTCTGAACTCAAGATGGCTGCTCTGGCAGGAACATGGAGGCGGCTGTCTTACATCTGCCTTGATCAAGAAAGGCACCGGGGTAGCTTGCTAAATGTTCAACAAGGATGCTTGCAACAAGCGTATTATTTAAAGCTTCTGTGATTTCTTATTTTGAGAGATTTTTTTCCCCCAAACTTGGAAAGAAGCCCTCAGGGCCAGAAATAAAGGGGTGTGATTCTTCCAGCACACAAGCAGACTGAACTCGGACAAACGGGGGATTGTAGCTCTATAAAGCGGGGGCTGTACAAAGCAGATGCATTAGGAATTTGGAACCAGCTCACGCCAGTTCATTGTTTGATCAATTCCTGGTAGAAATCCTGCCCTCCGAATTATTTTTAATCTTATATGGCGATGCATTTGCCAAAAAAAGGACTTCAATGCAATGTTAGCGTAAAAATCATTTACAGCAAGCACAGTTTAGAAGACTCCTGAAACTCAAAAGCATCCCTGCCAGGCAGGGTTAGTGCAGGGCCCGTTCCAGCAGGGTGGGGTCTCGGGTGATGGCAGGCTGAGAGCTAGGGAGATGACAGGGCAAAGCCAAAGTGTTTCTTTACGTTAAGAGCTCTTTAGTGTGTCTCTCGTTTTTCTGAGGCGTGCCTTTGGAGGATCTGGTACTGTTTAGTTCTGCTTCTACTGTGTAAACAGCAGGAACTGCTTAAAAACACAGGACAGGATAAACGATCCAGCCGACGCTCAAATACCCAAACTCAGGTCTTTTGTGCAAGGCATGTGCCAACTATCAAAGGCTCGCATTCCAGCCAGAGAGCCAGAGGAATTGTTCTGTCCCTTGGCGGCGTCTTGTGCCTTGGGGTGACTCGATTGAGTACCATGTGTTTATACCAGGAAAAAACAAAACAAAACAAACAACAACAACAACAAAACCCCTTCTGATACTCTGAGTTATCGTGTGGAAAAGCATGAGATCCACAATGATATGGGAAAGCCAGTTTAAAAAAAAAAATCAAGCCTATAAAATGGAAGGCTTTGCATAAATATATTGACTAAATGAATAAAAGCATAAGCAAATGAAAGGAATGGATCCTCGAAGTGGCTAAATGGTTGTAAAATGTGAGATGAGACCTGGGGCAAAGCAAACAAATAAACAAAAACCAACCAACCAAATAAACAAACAAAAACAAAAACAAACAAACAAAAACTGGAGACTTTTCAAAACCAAGACAAGATCACCAAGGTCACAGTTGATCATAAATAGGACAAATTTCTAAAAGTTTGTTCCACACCTAAGGTGGGAAGTACTCAGTTGTTCATTTCACTCACCAGACAGTGATGAAGGTAAGTAGACACAAAAACAAAGACAGTCGGAAATCAGTTCTCTCGGCAAAACAAAGGGCACAGAGCAAGCAAGGGTTCAGACAGGTTCTTGGGGCTGAGGGTCAAAGAAGGCTTCCTGTAGAGCTGACATCAACATAGGAAGAATTTCAACCCATGAATAGGGGCTGCGTTTGCTGAGCAGGGTTATAGGGGTTGCAAATAAAATAAGTTATATGACATATTAGGGCCCAGATGGCCTCTAAATCCCTCTAATCTGTCTAGAGCTTGTGTCTCTTCTGCCATGGTCCTGGTCTGGGCCACCATCTCTTGTAAAATTAGAACTCACTGGATTTTTAGCTTCCTTCGCTCTTTTAATCACTGCCCTTAAGACAGCAAGAGCAATGTTTTTTTGTTTTTAATACAAATCTTTTTAGTTCCCCCCCCCACACACACACACCTTGTTTAAAACCCTACTGTGGTATTTCACTGGCAGCCCTAACTCACTAGTGGACTAGGCTCTGTTTCTTCCTCTATTCCTCACATTCCCTGCCCCATCCCTACCTCTCTCTGCCCTCCAGATAGTCACCTTTTCCTAATCTAGGGTGCATGCTATCTGTCCCCAGCACTTTACTCACCTGTCACCTCACTCACCAAGAAACCTTTCACCTGGGCACTTCTTATTCCAAGGTCATAGTGACGAGGTCTCTATGTGACCACCAATCACCAAGCAGCAAACTCTGTGAGGAGAAAAACTAGGCGTGTCTGGACCACAGTAGTTCCTTAGCACAAAGTATAGTGCCTGGCACCAGCTAGATATTGAATGCAATTTGGATGGATGAATGGATGGGATGAATAGGTGGGAGGGTGGACAAATGGATGGACCAATAAGATAGGAAGAAATAGAACTGTGGAAGACTTGGACTGATAAGCCAAAGTTTTATAATTTTACTTTGAAAGCATTTAATGATAAAACTGTCCTGAGTACAAAATATGATGAAATAAGATAATAAAACATATTCAAAAAAGAACAAATATAATTGATTTTATATTAAAGGGAATCTAGAGGAAGTACAAAATAAAAAAGCTAAGTTCACAGGGTATTGTTATTGTTGTTGTTGTTGTTGTTGTTGTTATTTTAAGGGAGCATGAACAGCAGTGTTGAGATGGTTGAGTACTTGCTGCTCTTGCAGAGGACCCAGATTTGGTTTGTGGCACCTATATGGCACCTGTGTCTCCGGCTCCAGGGAATTCAGTGCCCTCTTCCGGCTTCCATGGGCACCAGACATGTTTATGATGGATATATACATATATATCCAAAAATATTTTTTAAAGGATACATGAATTCTACAGTACACAAATAAGAAATACTTTGTAGTGTTTACATTAAATATTATAGTAATTCCTGAGGGTAAAAAAAAAAAGTTAAATTCAAATTTGGTCATCAGAAACAAGCATTGTTGTGTTCCCTCAGAGTCTCACTCATGAAAAAAAAAAGCAGAATTCCATACAGAGTTTGATAATAACTCTTTCCGCATGAGATAGGCCACATTGCTTTGATTTGGAAACAGAAAATAATGTCAATTCCCAGCTGAATACAGGAGACGGACACTTTCATGCTTGGTTCAACTCAACTTGAGCCTCAGAGCCAGTGTCAAACAAGCTGGCTTTGGGTGGGCCTATCCTGGAACGCTGAACTGGTCCTCCTTAAGAAGACTCAAGAAGAAAAGGGAAAACATAATATTGCTACTATTCTTCTGTCACCATGTGCCACGAGGCACAGGAAGGACAGGAAACAAATGTTGGGAACGAAGGTCAAAACAGTCAGAGTTACCATGACTTGTCTGCAAACACAGTGGCCTGGGTGATTCCTAAGCTTCGCACACATAAAGTGAAATATTGTTTGGATTATAGCATTGAACTAGGACTAACTCGACCCAATGTTATTAGAAGAGTGGAAAATTGCACAACTGAAGCTCTTCTTTGTCTTTGGAGCCCTAGGGGTGGGGGGTGGGGGGGCGGTGGGGGAGGTCATAGTTCTTAGGAACCGATTGTGCTGTCTTGATACTGGTTACTTACTAAGTAGTTTTTTCAACTCCCTGCAAGACGAAAAAGAAGCCCCAACCGTTCCCAGGGAAGGGATGACATGTTAAACAGGCTAAGAGTTCAGTGTACTATAGACAAGGTGTGGCTGTAAGTAATGACAGGGAATTTTTAAACAAAAATACCAGAACTTACTGTCCAAGAGAGCTGTTCTGCAAGTCCATGGCCCTGGGGCATGGTACAATTAGTTCAGAGATATGTGGATTGCTCAAGCTGCCTTCAGACACTGAGAAGCAATGTGGAAGAGGGAAACAAGCATAAAAATTACATTACAGCGGCATGACCAGGCAACTTTCTTATTTATTCTCCAAGTTGGTTTTTATAATCTCCTGAAGCAAGAAACACACACACACACACACACACACACACACACACACACACACCCAGAGAGAGAGAGAGAGAGAGAGAGAGAGA
This sequence comes from Acomys minous, assembly GCF_964271855.1. Classification (NCBI taxonomy): domain Eukaryota; kingdom Metazoa; phylum Chordata; class Mammalia; order Rodentia; family Muridae; genus Acomys; species Acomys minous. Next base: position 26,857,488 of record NC_140484.1, read on the forward strand.
GAGAGAGAGAGAGAGAGAGAATGGCAGCCTGAGAGGTATTTGCCACCAAAGATAATCATCATATATTAGTAGTGTCATTTACATTTATTTTTGATTTACAGAATAAAATTGGTCTTGTTAAGATAGTCACAGAAATTTTGGGCAAGCAGCTGTGTCTCTGCCTTTGTTCTCTCTCTCTCTCTCTCTCTCTCTCTCTCTCTCTCTCTCTCTCTCTCTCTCTCTCCCCCCCCCCTCTCTCTCTCTCTCACACACACACACACACACACACACACACACACACACACACACACAATCTTTTCCTACTTTCCCTACCTCCTTTCAGAAGTCTCTGGTGCTCCTTGGCCAGCAGATGCACCAGGAAAGTGCATTCAGCATCACCTGGCATCTTCAGAAGACAGCTCTATCTTTGTGGCTTCTCTCTCTTTGGAAGGACACCAGTCATCACGGATTTGGAGCCCATCTTGATCCAAAATCAAATTCTAGAACAAAGATTTATTTCCATGTTGGAAGACATTAAAAAATAATTCAGGTCTAATTTATGAAAACTAGCCAAAGTAAAGAGAAAATAAGAGAGGGGGAGGGAGGAGGGGGAAAGTGAGGAAGGGAATGAAGGAGGAAGGGGGGAAGGAGAGAGAGAGATTGGATATGTTTGTTTCAGGCAACATCACTTGGCAGCTTTGTTGGAAAATGTGGCTCAGCTATTATTAAGATGCATTTAAATTCACCATATCTGATGTTGTGTGTAAATCTCACGACTTCTGAGACTTTAGTTAAATCACTCTTTTGTCCCACCATGAACGGAGGGTTCCCCCATGCTTGCCAACTGACATTCACCTCAAGGGGACTCAAAGAACTTAGTCTTAACAACAACAATAATGAAAATAGTCTTTCTCTAAATGTGTTCTGTCTAGAAAGGAGTCAGGCTCAATTATCCCTTTCCATTTCTATTTGGGCATTTGCAGAAATATAAAAAAAAATTATAGAAAGCATTTATTTTGAAGCAAACGAAAATGCAGGGCATTCTCCAATCTCAGGTGAAACCATGCCGTCAAAGGAGGCAGATTGTAGATGATGGTGTCTTCTTGGAGAACACTGACATTGCTACACAGCTTTCATGTTGAAAATGGTGGGAACTTTCCCTGTACCCAACATTGTAAAGCCAGCTCTTAAAAATATAAGTTTAGGATTACGGCTGGAGCTCAGTGGCAGGGTGCTTGCCTGTCTGATACTCAGAAGGAAGGAAAGCTAGGTAATATGGACTTAAAGGCAGGGGCCACAAGACTGCAGAGGTCATTGCAGAAGGAGAAAACAAGAGTGAGTTAAAAATCTGTGTCTTCTGAGAAAAGATGAAAGAATTCTCCCACACTGTTGTGGGAGGCTATCCTGGCTTGAATATGCAATGTCTCCCATTGGCTCTCAGTTTAAATACTTTGTCCTATTGTCAGAGGCTCTGGAAACTTTTGGAGCTAGACTTACACAGGAGGAAGTAATTCCGTAAGGTGAGTCCTTGAAGCTATATTATCTCTGGCCATTTCCTGTTACAATGTGAGCTGCTCTCCTCTGCCACAGGATGCCACTTCTGCCATGATGCCATACTCAAGGGCACAGACAGCTGACCATGAACCAGCCCCCCCCCCTTGAAATGATAATCCAGGGTGAACTTGCTGGTCTTGTCCCAGTCAGGATATGTTACCCCAGCTACAGAAAGGCAGCTAGTACAGAAGGGTACCTGAGTGGTAGGGGTTTGAATCACTAGGTACGCTGCTAGTGGTAAAAGCCAATTCCTAATCCTTAAAGGATGGGCGATGACAGCCAGAGAAGACAACAGGGCCCTCTCCACAACAAGCCTCCATGTCTTTTTAGGCAACCATTTCTAAATGGAAGGCAAAGATGAGAGTTGCCCAGGGTAGCTAGCTGAAGGGTTTCCCAAATCAGCCTCAAATTCATGGACTTCTTTTACCAATCTCTAGAGAATTAAAGGAGACTTTTCAAAGGCTCTGACTTAAAAAAAAAGTATTCTAAAATTAGTAACAGTGGGCTGTGGGTCAACATCCTGCCAAATGGAGGTCCCAGCATAAAGAAAACCTCCCGTCAGAACTGCAAGTCATGTGGAGAGTGAGCTGCTTAAGTTTTGAGCCCTATGATCTTCAGCCATGGGAAATTCTATAAACTTCATTAATTTTTTTTCTCTTATAAAGTATTCCTTTGACTAATGCTGACCGGTTATGCTGAACTGAAGGGTTGAAATTGGCTTCCCAAAGAGGCCAGGAGAACAGCTGTCTCAGATTGCTAGTTGGGAGCCAAAAGAAATATTTTCCCCATGAAGGTCCCAAACTGCCTTTCTCTGGTGATCATTGATACCAGAGTTAAGCTTAGAAAAATTACCTAAAGATAACTTATTCTAGCAAGCAAGGAGAACACATGAAGACTGAAATATTTGTCAAATGCCTGTAAGGGTTAAGGAGGTAGCCTTGACTAATGAAGAAGTTAGTTGAAGACAACAGTTACCAGAAGGGAGATATCTAGTCTAAAGAGACCAGTGGCCTCACAGAGCCAGTTTGTTACTAACTTGCAAGAAAATGAACTTATATCTGTGTATTTGTTTTCACAACAACAGTGGAAAAACAACCCCTCCCCCAATATTGGATGTGATCTATTTTAATAGCTTTATTGAGATATAATTGGCATTCAATAAATTACACACATTTTAATGTATACTTGATAGACACAAATAGTGACTGGCCAGCACTATGAATGAGGTTAATAAATATATCTATCATTCCCAAAGCTTTCCTCATGTTCCTTCATATAACCATCTTTCCCACTCTTAAACTCGTCGTGTGATTATGTGGGCCAATAGTTCATTCCTTTCTTATAGCCAAGGATTACTCACTCTCTCATATATATGCACTACGGTTTGTATATCTAACATCAGGCACAGGGCATTTGTATTGTTTCTAGTTTGGGGCTACTAATGTTGCTGCTGTAAAATCTGGCCGCAATGTCTTTGGATATATGCTCAGTCTCTCTTGAATAAACACCTATGAATGGTGTGGTTGCATTGTGCATTAGCTGTGTGTAGAGTTTTTTGGAAAATTGACAGACTGTGCCAAAATTGTGTGCCACTTTGCCTTCTCAGAGCCAGCACACAGGGGCTCTGTTTGTTTGATGGACTTGGTAACACTTGGGATGGGCAGCATTAGGAATCTCAACCATTCGAATCGTGGAGTAATGGTTCCTCAGTGATGTGTTTAACGCACAGTTCTTCGAGACCAATTCAGTTGTATGTCTCTATGCATTTGCATATCTTCATAAGTCAAGAATACTTAAATATTCTGCTCTCTTTATTGGGTTGTTTATTTTTATTACTGAGGACTGTATTGTGCAGTATACACGCATGCACATCTGTGTGCAGGCACATGTGCACATGTATGTATGTTCCTGTAGAGGTCAAATGTCTATGTCAGTAAAGTGTCTCCCTCTGTCACTTTCCACCTTATCTTTTGTGACAGGTCTCTCTCTCTCTTTCATTGAGCCTGGAGCTCACTGATTTAGCCAGAATGTCTGTCCAGCAAGCCCGTAAAATCTCGTTGTCTCCAATGCTCCCTCCCTGCAGTGACGGGGTTACAGATGTGTGCCACCAGACCCAGAATTTATAAAGTGGAGACCTACACTCAGGTCCTCATGTTTGCACAGCAAGCACTTTACCGAGCTGTATCCCAGCCTCTATAACTGCTTTGACAGTCCTTAACACAATATATAAAATATGTTTGTCAGACACATGGATTTTTAGATACCCCGCCCCAATCTACGATTTGCCTTTTCATTTTTTCAGCGATATTTGCAAAAAATACATTTTACCTGGGGACTATGTTCAGTGGGAGAGTGCGTGGCTAGCACATTCAAGGCCGTGAGTCCAGCCCTCAGCATGATAAAGGAATGCCTTATAAAATATAAATCATATAATACATGCAGTGTGTAAATGTAATTTTGCTGAAACAGAGCTTACCCTTTTAGATCATGCTCCATTTGAGAAATCTTTGTGTACCCCAAGGTTATACAGACAGAACTTTCCTTATGGTTTCTTCAAGCTAATCCCCCAATTTAAAAAGAGAGTTTCAAAAACAACCACTGAGTGAATATTTGTCTGTTAATACCATTTTATACATTTAAAGATAAAATTTTGGCCCTGGGCAAATTTAAAGAACATTCTTGTTAGTCAACAAACAGAGTATGTATGTTGTGAGCGCCGCTGACATGACACAAGAAATTAGCTGCCTTGTCTTCAACTGCTGTTCATAGGAACGCTTTTAAAAAATATAATCCAACCCCAATTGAGTTCAAAGCACTACTGGGAATGCATGTTGTGTCTAGAGGGTTCTGCAGAGACGGAAGATCAGCATGCATTTCCCAGGCAAGGAAGGATCTGACTTCATTAGCAACAGTGGGGAAATCTTGGCTGATCCTTGCAGAGTTGACCTTCAGAAACACAGCAGGCTCTGACCTTCTCAAGCTCAGAACACTGAAAACACGTTCGCTTCTCCTCCACTACAGCTGGGAGGTCAGTTTCCGTCCTGGAGTATGAAGTTAGCTGTAGACTCCTTCACCCGCTAACGGTGCGACACTGCTTCAAAAGCTACTCTGACCTCCTGTAAGTAGGAAGGAAGCTTTCTACTTCCTTTCCTAAATGAATACTACTTCGGAACCTCCTTAATCTCCTCTTCCAGAATGTATGTGGCATCACCGAAGCAGAAGGACTGCTCATCCTCCTGTGAGGCCACCGCAGGCTGTCATATTCATTGTCTGTTTTAAAGGGGGAGTGGGGACTCGTTCAGGGAATTGGCAAGACCCAACTGCTCCAAACTTCCATCAGTAGAACAGCTGAGATCTGAGTGCACCCTTGAAACTACATGCTCCAGAGTGGTCCTCTGTAAAGGCACACAGAGACTCTTTGCATATCAGAACTAGGGATCTTATTTGTTTCTGAAGTGTGTGGATACATGATAGTTTGGCAGATAGATGGATAGATAGATAGATATGCTATAGATAGATGATAGATAGATAGATACATAGATAGATGAAAGAAGAAAATAAATCCCACTTTACTTGGTAGTTAAAATACTGCCCTCCTCAGAGAAGATCAGCCGCTCCGTTTTAGTTTACACTCTGTTAGCCCAGGATCACTTGGTTTAATAAGGAAAGCACAAGCCTTGGGTTTTATGCACAAGGGTTGAGCAAAAGACCCACCGCCTGTCATCTGGATGCCTTTAGCAAATCTTATCTTCTCTAGAACTCAGCATGTGCCCCTGCATGCCGCTCAGTGGATCGCTGTGAGAGCTCACCCGTACTTACAGCTCTCACGAGTACCCAGGAGCCTGAATTCTTCTTCATTTATCCTTCCAGCCTATTATTCCATCTGAGTATCCGATGCTACATTGTATTACTTCCTAATTTCCTTTCTGGCTTTCAAATAGTCCAGAAAACAAGCACGCCTCACTTGTCCATGATTCACCTGCCACACGTCGAGGATAGGACAAGCGCTAAACAAATGTTTTTGTAAAGGAAGACAGAAGAAGGAGAGAGAAAAACAAATCAACTTGATTTGTCAAAATATAGTAAAATCATGGAGAGCACAGATGGAGTCTAACTAGATTTCAAATCCAAATCCTGTTACTCACTAGCTGGGTGGCTTTGGGCAAATCTTTGAATTTGAACAAGTACATAGAAGATACCTTCACACAGGTATGACAGGGGTTAGAAGATCTCCCCTGTCGGGGGAGGGGGGAGCCCTTGGTGCAGTGCTTGGCCCATGATGGGCACTCAGTAGTCTTTACTCTCATTACCTACCATTGTATTGAAATGCACCTGAAAACTGTTTAATGCTTTGAAAATGTCCAGGCACTGTCTTGCTCCTTAGCAGATAAAAGAAGCAGGAAAACCCCAGGAATTATCATTTACTCTCATAGGAAAGCAGCAGCCTGTCTCCTGCACAGAGAAGAGTGTGGAGAACACGTCTGTCACTGTCAGTAGTGAGGTAGCTTTTCTGATTTATATGAACTTGGAAATGACATTTGTCTCTGTGTCCAAGAAACAAGGATCTGTGTCCTAAGGCTTTTAGCAATAGCCCCAGCCTGAACTCCAGGAGCCAGCAACCCATCACTCACTGATGTTTTTGTAGGTTTGTATGCTTGCTTCTTTTGTTGTTTTCTTCCTTCTCTGTTTAAAAGCAGAACACTGGGAGGCTGGCTTAGTAGATGTAGCATTTCCCATGCAAGCATGAGAAAAGGATCTCCAGCAGCCGCATAAAAGCCCTGTGGGACTACCAGCCCACCTGTAATCCCAGCTCTCAGGAGGGAGAAGCGATCTCCATGGCAAGAGGCTAGCCAAATTGGCAAACTCTGGGTCCAATGAGAGACCTTGCTTCAGGAAATGAAGTAAAGACTGACTGAAGAAGACACCTGATGTCAATATCTGGCTTCAACACCCATACACACACATGTGCCAACATGTGTGCATACACATTATATATGCAAATGACTTTTTTTAAAAAGGCAGAACGCATAATTAATTGTTCTTGCCAAAGTTCTGTACCCCAGCATATAAGGAGAAGTGACATGCTGATTGGGGAAAATGGGTTCAACTGTCTTTCCATGTACTGGTGTGGTGAGACTTCACTTCCTCATAAGTCAATAGAAAGCATATGCCTTACTGATGGAAGTGAACCCTAAATAACACTTTTGGGAGGCCAAACAGAATCCCTTGTAAGTGTTCAGTAAGAGGTGGCTGGTATTATTGTGGCTGCTCTTGTGGTCTATCTGGGGTTGCTTTATCTAGATAATAATATTATCATGGGTCCTAAAATGTAAGCCACTAGGGTATTAAAACTAGTATTTAACTGTACATTCCTATAGTTTATGTAATTGTAATATTAACTATATTTAGTATACTTTAATAACTGTAATATGGCATGTGTTTCATGGAAGACCTGGCATTTGAGCTGAGTCTTGAAGAACGGGAAGAACGGGACTGAAGAGATGGCTCAACGGTTAAGAGCACTTGCTGCTCTTTCAAGAGGACCCAGGTTCAGTTCACAGAGCCTGATTAGTGGTTCACAGCCATCTAGAACCCCAGTCCCAGGGGCTTCAGCATCCTCTTCTGATCTTGGAAGGTACCAGCAACACATGTGGCTGTGCGTGCACACATGCAGGCGAAATACTCCTACTCATAAAGTAAATACTAAAAAAAAAAAAAAAAAGAATAGAGAGCATTGGGGCAGCATAAGCTACTGGGGATCTAAGGAATAAAAGCAGGCAGTTTTATTTGAGGCCGTTGTATTTCATGCCTTTCCAGGTTTCGAGTCAGTTCTAAGTCTTAGCTCCAACGCAGAAGCCCCCTGAAGCTAAGAGTTAAATGGAAATGAGGCCCCAAACCAAACACTTGTCAGGGTGGAGGCAGAGGCCTGTGGCTCAGCATGAACTCTCCTCCCCACTGCTTTCCCATATTTCCCATATTGACTCACCCAACCTGAGATTCCCCCCCCGGGAGCTGATCAGAACCCTGGACATACTGGAGATGCTTGCCTCACAATCAGTGCATTATCAGTATTTATGTTGAAAACCAACTCCCCTTTGGGACTGCTGGCTCAACTCTATTGGCACCTGCTGAATCCTTTAATATTTAAGTTCCTCCCTCTTCAAAGATCCACATCAGAGTCTTTCCTGAGGCAGAAGACCAAATGTTCTTGCACCTGGGAATTTCCCTTGTGGCCCAAAAGCCCAAAGCGAGAAAGCAGGAACGAGTCATGCAGAACAGACATTTTAAAGGAAGAAGGTAAGACAGGGAAGTGGGTGTGGGGTGCTTTCTTGAGGTCTAAAAACCACACATAAAGACTTAAATTAGCCTTTTCATAGCCTTCCCCCATCCCCATTAGAAGCTCACAAAACTCCCTTCCCCCACTCTTTCTTCTCTCTCTGCACTTGGTGCAGGGTGTGTGTGTGTGTGTGTGTGTGTGTGTGTGTGTGTGTGTGTGTGTGTGTGTGTGTGTCTGTCTGTCTGTCTGTCTGTCTGTCTGTAAGAAGGCAGTAAGTCAGAGCTGATATTTGTATTGATGTCTCAAAAAATGCTTCACGAAGTGTATTTGTAAGATAAGTCTAAAACAGTCATCCTCAGATGTTAGTGAGCACAAGAGGCATGTGGGAGCCTCTCAAGCTTCCCGTTTTCACCTGACAGCTCTGTGAGGTAGGTCCAGGACAGGCCTCCTGGGCCCTTACTTTAACACTGGCTTCTGGGCCTCCCCACATGTTTTCAGTCAAGGGTTTAGAATTTAAAATTCACTAGCTTCCCCCCCTGTCCTTCTATTCATTTGGGATAACGTTTAACTCTTTTCACCAATTTTCTCACTATGTGTAAAGTTGCCATCATTTATGCAGATGGATCATTTTCATCGCCCCCCCCCACCCCCCATTTTGGGAGAATGGTCTGTGGGTGGTGACGGGCTTTTTCTTGAATAGGATTGGGACAGGTGCGTCGGGAATGACTTTATCGTGTTGCTCAACTAGGGAGCTTGCATCCTGAGGTTTTCCTCATCCGAGCCAATTACGCTAAGAAGGAATGGAGCTGAACTGTCCTGCAATTTAGTTTATTCTGTTAAGTCAAAAGTTCTGCACAGAGCACATGTCCACAGAAACATAGCTTTATGTGCCAAGGAGCCCAGGGCTGCTGTGTACAGCTGTGTGCAGGTGTGAGGTGAAGCAGAGGACCAGAGATGCCCAGTGATGAGCCAGGTAATAAAGAGCCTGCCCCAAGTTGATCTTGCTTTCTTGGGCTACACCCTTTCTTGTCTCCTGGTAGAACATTCCAGGCACCTATTCTGAAGGAAAGAGACTTGACGGCAAGAATCACCATGTCCTTCGTGGCCTCTCTCCACATTTGGCACTGACTAAATTCTGCCTGTAGTTAAGGTAGCAGGAAGACAAAGGAAGGACTCTGGGCCCTAGCTGAGTCCTGGGGGAAGGAACCCTGCATGGAGTGCAGCTTCAGGAGAAGGCAATCAGAGAGAATGGAGGCACACACTGAGAACTTAGTAGAGGTGACAAAGATCTTCATATAAATTTGAAAAACATCAGAGGGGCCCCAGACACTCAAATTGCACAGACTCTTTGTTGTCTATCATAACTGAATAGTAAGACCCTAGTGCTGATGACACCAAATTCCTTGGATGCAAACAAAGAGAAAAAAGCTTTAAACTGACCAGGAAACTCTGCTTGTTGTGTAGCTTTCATGTGCTGGAAGGTGTTATTCAGGTTGCTTTTGAGGAGGGGGAAATATCAATGATTTTATCCAGCACTAGACCCTATAAGGTATGATACTGACTTGCCAGGCAAGATGTGGTCCACTGGTACTAGACTGTTTATAAGAGGTAACCAACCCCTCTCTTGATTGGATTGGAGGCCTTTGTGTTTTATTTATGCTTGTGCTATAAACGGGGCCAAAATCTATGGCTAGGGAAGTCATGAGCCCTAAAAGGAAACCTATTGGTGTTCCTCTAAATGTTCACAACTGTTAAACTCCATTCTAAATATGTTTATATCTGTAGATCTATGCCACCTCTGACCCTGGTCAGAGAAGCTTTTTGTTACAGTGAATAGTTACTAATGCAGAGACACATAACTGTTCAAAGCGCTGAGAATAAACAGGGATAGGTGTTCATCCATAGATGGATATCTACATCAGCCCCCCCGCCCCCTGCAAGGCACAAGGGACATCACAGAAGAGGGACAGAAGAAATGTAAGAACCAGAAGACGGGGAGAAATGTGAAACTCTGTCCTCTACACAGTATATGGCTGTTGTACATATGAACTCACAGCAGCTAAGGTTGGTGACGCAAGATCTGTGTAAGACGAAGCCAGTTAGATTTTCTAGAATGGATTAGGGAAGAGCTCCTGAGAACCCACGCTTACCTGAGGAACTACTGACAGTTGAGAGCTTCTAGGGGAGGCACTCTTCTTTGGGGATGGAGCCACCATTACATTCCCCATGCCAAAGAGAGAGCAGGCAGCGCTTATTAAACAAACAAACAAATAAATATAGAACTAGGACACGAAGTTGTGAGAAAGATGGGTGTGGCCTCCTAGGGACAGTTGGGAAGAGGTAGTAAGGACTGACTATGACCAAGTTATATATTGTACATATGTATGAAATTTTCAAAGAATAAATAAAAACACACATTTTAAAAATGTGAAGATCGAGGCTAAGTTGTTGTCTTAGTTTATCAAGTTCTTGCCGTGTAAGGATGTGACTTGGACCCCTGGACTCATGTGAAATCTGGGTGCAGCACGCACATGTAATCCCACTATTGGGGAGCAGGAGACAGGAAGATCCCTAATGCTCACTGTATAGGCAGCCAAGCTGATGAGCTCCAGGTTCAGTGGGAGACCCTGTCTCAAGAAGTTAAGATGAAGAGCAGTTGGGGAAAGCACCCAACATCGTGTTCTACAACAGCCAGACCTACAGACAACACTCCTGTTGTGCTCACAATGTAGGTCAAGAATTTTCAAAGGACTTAGCTGGGTGATTTAGCTCCACGTCTTTTAGGTGTCAGTTCAACAGCTCTGTCTGGAGGATCTACTTCTGAGACTGGAGGATAGCTCTTTCCCCTTACCCATTGTCTCTCCCTTACACACACACACACACACACACACACACACACACACACACACACACACACACTCAGTCATACAACCCCTGGTATAGATCCTTTTCCTCACAGCACAGCCAAGGTATTCGGGCTTCTAACATGGAAGTCAGTGTCCAGCTGGGTCAAGATAGAAAGAAGCTGCTCCTCCTTGCCCACTCATAGCTGGCACAGCATCGTTTTCACTGTGTATTCTTTTGGTCAGACTATCACAGGCCAACCCAGATTCAGAAGAACTGGAAGCCCACTGCTTTGGAGAAGGAGTGTCAGAATTCCATAGCCACTTTTAAGCCGATATAACTACACTTCCTATAGAAGATGAAAATTAACTTTTCTCCCAATTCCTTAAATCTATCAATACCAGTGACGTCTTTTTTTATTTAATTAATTTATTCAGATTACAACTAAACTGTTATCCTATCACTTGTATCCTCCCATTTCTCCCTCCCTCCTGCTTTCACTCTATTCCCCTCCCCTAGGTCTAAGCCCGAGGGGGACCTCCTTCCCCACTGGATGGTCATAGGCTATCAAGTCTCATCTTGGTAGCCTGCTTATTTTTTCCTTGAGTGTCATCAGGCCTCCCCACCAAGGGGAGGTGGACAAATATGGAGCACCAGAGTTCATGTCAAAGTCAGTCCCCGCTGTCTACAGAACTGAGGAGAATATCTTGTCCATTGGCTAGATCAGAGTAGGGATTCGATGTTTACTACTTGTATTGTCCTTGGTTAGTGCAATAGTTTGAGCAGACTCCCCTGGGCCCCAATCCACCCATCACAATGTTCTCCTTGTAGGTTTCTAGGACCGTCTGGGTCCTTTGATTTCCCCATCTCCTATATTACTCTTACCTAGAGTCCCAGTAGGATGTCCTCACATCTATCCCAATCTCCTGGTAAGTGAAGACTTTCATGGGGCATGCCTTTTGGGCTAGTGCCCAATTATAAGTGAGTATATACCATGTGAATCTTTCTGCTTCTGGGTTAACTCACTCATCATGATCATTTCTTGTTCCAGCCGAATGGATAGAGAAACTCTGGTACATTTACACTATGGAATACTATTCAGCTTTTAAAAACAAGGAAATCCCAAAAATTTTGAACAAATGGATGGAACCAGTGATGTCTTTAAAACTGGGTGGTTGTTGTTGTTGCCCCTGAAAGTCTGAGGATTCGGCCACCTAACATCAACAACACTTGAGATATCTAACTTGTGTTTCATGTACTCAGACCAGAAGTGAATTCCTAAGGCTGGTCAGGGATATGAGGACACTGTGGAGAGAACAAAAGCTGTTTTCAAATAGAAGGGCATGGCAGGAGAACAAAAATTAAAAAAAAAAAAAAGACTCATTTTAATGTAATTGATTTTTATCTCTGCAAATGCCCAGTCCTTCCTGTTTCAGAAGACAGTGGTACTGGGAAGGCTGAGTGATCAGTAACTCAATCTACAAAGCATTGTTCCATCAGCCTCTTGGGGAGGCTGAGAGATAAGTTCCTTGTTCAGTGATCTGCTTATGGTATCCACCATGACCCAGATGCCACCCTTGTAGTCCACACACAAACACATCTTTGTTGCCCCGAGTGTAGCGAATTCTTTACCATGAATAATTTACTACAACAAATGCTCCCTTTAGTTCTTTCCCTGTTGTTGAGAGCGTTTCAGCTCCCCAGAGAAAAGAAATCGGTGCTCAGTAGGAATTAAATGCTGGAAAGGCTCTTTAAACACTGAGGCAGACAAGAAGTGGAATGGCACGATTTGTCCTACAAGGACCACGAAAGGGATAAGTGAATAGGTTTGGGGTACAGACACAAAGCACCCCATTGTAAGAAGGCAGTGTGGCAGAGGCACGAGAGATGTGGGGACAGGAGTCATTCTGCCTGGGTTTGTACACAAGGGTCATCCCTTGGACCCATAAAATGATTCTTGTAGGTGAGGAACAGCCCACAGCTGGAAACATTTGCCCTGTGGGGCTGTTGTCTGAAGGGTTAAATGCCATGATCCTGGCCTAGTTCTTAGCATCCAGTAAGCATCTGATTCCAGCTAGCTGCCACTCTTATTACTATTATGGGACACAGGGACTCACATTTTTCTTTGAATGTGCAAACGAAATATCGTCTTTTACTTTGCCCAGTATTGGTATAACAGTCTTCAGGAGTCTATTACTACACTGGGGGCTGGGAAAGCAAGAATTTTAAATAGACCAAATGATGTGTTCTTGTCTTGAATGTTTCTGGGGAGTCACTCCATCTTGTTTGGGTCATCTGTATTCCCCCTCTGTTTCTAACCAGAAGGGAAGTGAGGTATAAGTAAAGAGCCAGGATGCCCCGTGTCTTCCTCAGGGTCCTTCTTAACTCTGGAGCAGGTTATGCCTTCCTGGCCTGACAGTGACTTCCCCCACATCTGTGACTCAAAACGCCTGCTTCAGACTCTGCAGTGCCATGGCTTTCGGCTCTCTGCCTCCACTCAGCACCTCTGCTCTCCATCATCAGGACATACTGGAATTTTGTCATTTTCTGTTTGCCAAGTGAAAGACCCTAAGGAGCTAGGAGTCCTCCCTCCCAGTCACCGCCCTTCACTGTAGTTCCAAGCACTGGGCCAAATGCTCACGATCTCTCCAGACACTGATTACTACGTGAAGGAAGAGTGCACAGCTTTGCTTCTAGGAGATAGTGAACCATCTGAGGCATTTTTTTATTGTCACAGTAGGGAGATATTTTCAGCCAGAGGCATGACTTAACATCTTACAGGGCAAAGTGATGCTTAGGAGTACTGGATATTACAATAGCACTGGGCTTGAAAAAAATTCTGATGCTGTGAGCCCACAAGCTCATCACGCCCACCCTGAGGGAGGCATACCACCCACAAGACTCAAGAGTCTCCATCTTCCTAAAGCCTCTGAAGTGTTTCTAGCATGCAAGACTACATCCTTCTCCTGATAACTGCGGTTCTATCCCTGAGACTGGAGAAAAGGGCAAACAAGGACATAGTATCCCTGTCTCTCTGCCTCTCTCTTTACTGGGACAGAAACACCGGGCCTTCCCAGCCTTTCCTTTATGTCAGAGTTTTCCCAGACATCATTTCTTCCTACTCTTTGCAGAGGTGCCATTTGCCCAAAGCATGGCATTACCAAGGGAAGGTAAACTGAGAAATGTTTCAGAAATGCTTTTATTAATATTAAAATTATTATATAACTAGCCATTTTCCTTATGTCGGGCGTGATAAAATATGCACCAAATGGAACTACTTGCACTATAAAGAATTTATTACTGTCACAAAGATAAAATGAATAACCCGTATATTGTTTGGGTTCTTTTTGTCCAGGTGGCATATCTTGTGTTGTTGGGCCGCTCTCTGAAGAAGCCTTATTCCTGCGCTAATTTGTTGTTCCTAGGAGTGTTTTCTCAGCTTCAGGCCATCCATAGGGTGGAGGTGGTGTGGACTGCTCTGGGCTTAAAAGCTGCCTTCAATCAATGAGGATCATCCACAGAAGAGTGACCCCCAGTAGAATACAGGCTCAGATGATCATCATCTGCTGGAAGTAGCACACCAGCTAGTTATCTCGTCTCTCTGAGCTTCAGTTTCCTGCCCTGTAAAATGGGCTTAGTGATCTTATCAACCAGATAGCATGATTTGGTTACTTGGGTTGCCTTAACACAACATCAGACTTGATGCTTTAAACAACAGAAGTTTATTTTCCCATCAGTCTGGAGCTTAGGCACCCATGATCAAGGTGCTAACAGGATAGCTTTCTGGTGATGACATTCCTTCCTTGACTTCTTGAAGGCCAGCCCCTCATTGTACCCTTAATTGGAGGATTTTCCTCTGGGCAATCTCAAGGAGACAGGCAGGTAAAGGAAGGAAGGGAGGAGGAAGAGAAGGAGGGAGAGAGAGAGGGAGGGAGGAGTAGAGGGAGGGAGAGAGAGAGTGAGAGTGAGAGAGAGAGAGAGAGAGAGAGAGAGAGAGAGAGAGAGAGAGAGAGAGAGAGAATCTCCCTGAAAGGCCATCAATCACAATGAATTAGGACCAGACCACACACTTAAGAATTAATTTAACCTCCTTACTTATCTCCTAAAGCCCGTATCTCAAAATAAAATCACATCAAGGGTTAAGACCTTGTCATGAATTGCAAATGAGATCACCCGTATAAAGTATTTGAACCAAGAAAGCGCTCTGTGATTAAATATGATTATCTTAATCACTGTGGTCACTGCTAGTTTTGAGTACAAAGAATCATCTATCCAAGAAGGCCAGCTAATTGATTGACATCTACCAAGGGAAAGAAGTTTACTGAACTATGAAGGAGAGATAAACCAGTTTTTTAGGATCACAAGTGTGGGATCGGAACGGTCTTGTGAGAGAACAGGTGAGGTTAATCCACTAGAAGACCAAACATCTCGTGCAGGAGCTTGATTGTTGCCAGCTGAAAAGATCCTGTGAACAGACCCTGGGAGGAGATATATAAATGAGCCCAGAACTGGAGGCAAAGTTATTTTGGGAGACTTTGGATAGTTTTGGCTGTTCATTGCTGCACTTTGAGACGCTCCTAGAGAGAACTGCTTGGGGCTCTGGCTCCTGCTGAGGTTCTGGGTTCTGGTTATACCAGGTTCCAGCAGAAGAAATCCTGCTGATTACACCAGGAGAATTGTTCCTTGGAACTGATATCCTTACGGTTTTGTTATTGTGTTCCTTAATCCTCTTTTACTATTGTTTTGGTTAGTCGGGTTATAAGTGGCACACGCTCAGTTAATAAGATATAATAAAATATATTGGTTAAGAAAATTGAGTCTACAGAACTATAGGAGAATAACACAGTATCAGATCCATACAGCCAGACCCCAGAAAGTCCCCATGTTAGGCTGTAAGGAAGAGATGACCATGTGAAGGAAACCAGGTCACCTATACTGCAGGAAATAGCAGGAAGAGCTCCCATTGACTTAAGACTTAGTATGGGTAGGACACTTTCTTTTTAAATTTTTTTCCTAATGTTATAAAATAATTACATCATTTCCCCCTCCCTTTCCTCTCTCCCACGTTGCTCTCTCAAATTTATGTCCTCTGGTTCTTTAGTTGTTGATACAATGTGTGTGCATATGTGTATGTATATTCCTAAATATAAATACTAACAGTTCAACCCATGTAATTTTATTCTTATCCAAATTATTTCAGAGCTGACCACTTAGGAATTAATCATCAGTTGGGAGCCTCTCTCCCAGGAAAGACTATTTCTCCTGCTCTCAGTATTCCTTAATTACCTATAGTTTCTTGTCTGGGGTTGAGGCCTCATGATATTTCCCCCTCTGTATTAGCGTGCCTGTTGCTGTCATTTTTGTTCAGGTCTTATTTGGTCTTGTTAAAGAGACTTCATAAGTGTACCTTCCCTAAAATTTCTAGGAGACACAGTCTCACAGAAAATTTCCTGTTTTTCTACCTTCAAATTTTCCACCTGCTCTTCCTCTATGATCCTTGAACCTTAGGTACAGAAGCTATGTCTGCCATTTGGGACTGAGCACCACATGGTCACATCGGCTCTGTGATTTGATCTTTTGTGGTTTTCTGTAATGATCTCCACCTGTGGCAAAGAGGAAAATATTGATGAGAGGTGAGACCTATGCATATTTGTGAGCATGAGGACAAAATTTTAGAATGCCGTTGGGCAGTACCCAGCCTTAGTAAAGTGACAGTTGTAGGTTCTTCTCCAAGATCCATGACTTCAATAGTCTTGGCTAGTTGGCTAGATTTCCAATGCCAAGCATCATTTCCCTCTTGTTGGACCGGTCTTAAGTTCTATTAGAGAACTGTTGGTTACCACCAAGCTATGCACACCACTACTGCACCCTTAGGGATATAGTGCCGTGCTAGACATTGTTGTGTTTCATAGGCATCATAGCTGAATGGCACAACTGGTTGATTCTCTCCCTTGGAAGCTTGCATAGCCCCTTCTCCTACCATGACAGTGCTCAGCAATGAAAGCTTTAGGGTAGATACAACTTTGATTTTTGGGTCCTGTGTCTGAAGGGCATGCTGTCTTCAGCAAGAGGGATTTGCCTTCAGCCTCTGGGAGACTACCAAGGGCAACAACAATAGCTTTGAATGTTTGGAGAGTCTGCTGGACAACACTGACCGACGTTTCAAAAGAAGGCCTCTCTTGCCTAGTAGTAACATTTTTGTTAGATAATCTATAGCTCATACGGGAAATTTTCATTTAAACTATGTGTGCATATGTATATCTATATGCAGACTTATATTGCTGTTAATTTAATGTATGGACAAATAAATGTTTATTACTAGTCCTATACTTATATGGCAGTAATATCTAATGCACTATCATAATTAAAAAGACACAGACACCTGTTGTATTTTAGAATAAGCTTTATTTTACCTGCGGCTGGGCAGATACTAACCCCCTAAACTAAATTCCAATATCCCTCATCCTCTATTCCATGCCATCTGTTCTAACAATTTCTATCTGGGCTCCCTCCCATCCATAATCCCAAAATACTTACTAAAGTTGTTCATCTGGGCGGTTGATTTTATGTGGAACTTTAGAGTTCTTCCTCTGGGCCCACATGGCAATTCCCTTTCTTCCTCCTCTGGTCCCAACTGCTTCCTCTTCCCAAGATGTTGTCTATCCCAAAAGCCCATGAACCTTTCCCATGCCTACCTTCCCCCAGCCCTGCCCAGGTATCGACTTTCTTTATTAGTCAAACAGGGAGGCTAAGTTAAATGGCAGTACCTGGGGTACCTGACAGTCTGCAGGAAGAATCTCAGGGGGCAAGCAATTAGTAAATACAAAGAACCAGACCCTACTCCAACAGATTCGTATGAATTATATGTAATTTTAGGTAAGCAGGCTTAAAATATGATTTTCTTATGACTTTTCCAGACACTCTTACTGTTATTTTTTTCTTCCTCCTTCTGTATTTATCTCACACACACCCCCCTCTAATTAACCGCAGCCCTCCATTTTCCCATTTCCTTCTTCAAGTTGGTTGTACCCTGCTACTCTGCTCTTTAGTGCCTCCTCCCACACCCCATGGTCTCTTTTCACTGTCCTGGTGGTTTCTCTTCATATGGTAGAAATCTTTGGCCTTTTGCTGTCCTGGTTTCTGCAATTACACCAGGCTATATATCCCCATCTAAAGATTTAGAGCTAGGAACCTCAGATCAGAGAGAACTTGTGACATTTCTCTTCCTAGGTCTGGAATACCCCCACTCGATATGGCCTTTTCTAGTTTTATCCATTTACTTACAAGTTTTGTAATTTTATTTTTTTCTTTACCAAGAGCAGTACTGCAGTATGTATGTGCAACACATTTTCTTTATCCACTCATCAGTTGAAAGACATTTAGGTTGTTTCACTCTCCTAGCTATTGTGAATAGTGCCAGTGAACATGGCTGCTCATTGTCTTTGGTATAGTCTCTAATAATGCTCTCCCAACAACATGAATATATGAGAGAATAGAGATTTTGAGAAATGAGATGGTCTGGACAAGGCTACGCAATGGTTGACAGAAGCTTGACTTAGTTTTAAGTTGTATCCCAACTTCCATCTCACATACAAGTTTGGTGCTGTAAACATAGAGACTGGAGTGTGTGTCCATTCCCCAGAGTCATCATTAGCTAGAAAGAAGAGCTGGCCTCCATAGCAACAGGCTTTATGGAGAGTGATGTCCAGAGTTGGCTTTCCTGGCATTCTTAGGGGGCTAAAAAAAAAAAAAAACCACCATCCACTTCCCTCTAAACACTGTAGGCTGACAATTACTATAAAATTAGTGAGACAACAAAAGTGAGGACATTGTGTCAGCTAGCTATTACTGCATAACAAACAATTAGCTCTAAAATTTGATGAGTTAAAACAACAGACATCTGTTCTTTCTCATGAATCTACAAGTAAGTTGGGTATTAGTTCATCACAGCTGGGCGCAACTGAGTGTCTCTGTCTACAGCTATACATCTGGGGGCTCTGAGCTCCTTACAGAGTCATCTAGGGCTCTGGCAAGGGGAAACAACTACCTGGAGAATAAGATCAGAGTGCAAAAAAGTGAAAGTGGCCACTGCTACCCACACTCTGTTGGCCAAACCAAGTCATAAGGCCCTAGGGAGTGAAGTCTGGGTTGTTCTGTGTTGTTTTGGTTTGTTGAGGACTCTACTAGCGCATGGAAAGGGTGTGGATGAGGGAACTACTGAAAAACTGAAGCCAATAATTCTGTCTACCAAAGACATTTTCTCCTGGAAGTCTGGTTACATAAAGCGGGTGGAGTGGGGAGAAAGAGTCTATAAAATCCCACTAACTGTCAAAAGATTTGCTACGGAGGACTTTGTCTAGGAATAAAACACCACACTTTCTCATTTTCCAACTGAGATAATGAAAGACAAACCCTCCCACCCTCCCACTTTCCCCTTCCTTTTCCTTAAAAAGTATACAAAATTGTAGGATGCCAAAATATTAGGCAAGCCTGGCTATAAAGAGATTCCCTCGGTCTCAAAAGTTCAACCATCTACACAAGCAGCATTTGGCAAGTCTCTACAAACTGTGTCCTCTGCATTTGTGTCTCATAGTCGTCCATATTTGGTATTTGATCTACACATCTGATTTATAAACAAAGACACCAGCCTTACTGCTTGCCCAATAGGAATGAATGTCCTAAACAAGCAGAAATGAAAGTCTCTAGAAACATAAATCAGAAAGCACTGAGGCCGGACTTTATTGCAGGAAGCCAGGAGGAGGCCTCCAGAGGCATGAATTCCCTGGCTATAGCTATATTTACTTCTCCTTGGGTTGTTGGCTCAGCCATTGTGATGGAGGAGTTGTTTTTATTGGAGAGGTATAAACTTAATTTCTTTTAATTTTTACGTTATTAAATTAGGTTATATAAGCACATTTTCATTCAAGTCTATAATTACTTTGAGCATTACCCCTACTTCTCTTTGTCACCGCCCTTCCCTCTCCTCCCTGTCAGTCCCCCTTGTTCCCCTAAAGAGTTTCACTTCTGCATTTGTGTCATATATATAGGACCACAAATGACATAAAACATAGTATTTGACTTTCTGAGACTGACCTAATTTGTTTAAAATATGATTATTTCCAGTGTACCTATTTTTCTGCAAATGACATAATCTCATTCATCTTTAGAGCTGAAAAGGTTTCACACAAACACACACGCACACACATACACACACACATGCACACGTGCACACACACACTTTTTTCCTTCATTGACAGGCACCAAGATTAGTTCCATAACTTCACCATTGTGAACTGTGTTGCATACAACACTGAATTGCGGGTTCCTCTGTGATATGTTAATTTGTAGTCTTTTGGGTAAATGTCCAAGAGTCTCATAGATAGGTCTCATGGCAGGTTTGAACTTTTTTGGTGGGAGACCACTAAACTGATCTTTATAGTAACAGGAATAGTTTACCTTCACACCAGCAGTGAATACTGACTCCTGTCATTCCACATCCCCATAATCATTGGGTATCATTTGTTTTCTTCATGACTACCACTCTAACTAGGATGGGATGGAATCTCAATGCAGTTTTAGTTTACATTTCTTTGATGGCTAGTGAGGTTGAACTTTTTTCCACATGTTTATTGGTCATTCCTATTTCATCTTTTGAGGACTATCTCTTTTTTTTACTAGCCTTGTTGAGTTGTTTGATTTCTTGTTTAGTCTTTTTAGTTCTTTGTATCTTCTAAATACTAATTCTCTATGAGATGGATGGCTAGCAGAGTTTTTCTCCTACCCTATAGACCATCTCTTCACTCTCATAATTGCTTCTTTGCTGCGCAGAAACTTTTTAATTTTATGAAGTGCCATATGTCGATTATTGGCCTTCCTTCCTCCCAACTGGAATCCTATTCAGAAAGTCCTTGCCCTGTGCCGGTTATCATGTGGTTTTTCCTATTTATTTTTTTCTATATGAGAGTGCCAGGTCTTATGCTAAGCTCTCTGATCCACTTGGACTTGATCTGTATACAGAGTTAAGAGACAGAGAGCCCTGATTTCATTCTTCTACCTGTAGATACCAGTTGCCAGGACCCGTTGTTGGGGACATTATCTTTACCCAGTATATATTTTTGGCTTCTTTGTCAAACATTGTCTGTGTGGGTTTATATCTATTTCCTCTCATCTATTACACTAATATAGTATCTGTTTTATGCAAGTTTCATGCTGTTTTATATCACAATCGTAGTGTAACTTGAAGTTAGGTTCTGTGATGCCTCCAGCATTATCCTTTTTGCACAGGGTTGCTTTGGCTAATCAGGGTCTTTTGTGCTTCCTTCTGAATTTTAAGATTTTTTTTTCTATTTTGATGAAGTGTCTTGATGGAAACTTCCACAACTCTGCAAATTGCTTTTGTTAATATAGCCATTTTCACAGTTTTTAATTCTTCTGATCCATGTACATGGGAGGTCATTTTACCTTTTTCTTCTTCTTTTTCTTCTTCTTCTTCTTCTTCTTCTTCTTCTTCTTCTTCTTCTTCTTCTTCTTCTTCTTCTTTTTCCATTTTATCTTCTAGTGTAGTGTTTTAAAGTTTCAATTGCAGAGGTTTTAGCACTTCCTTGGTTAGGTTTATTCCAAGGTCTTGTTTTCTTCTGTTAGACAGTCATGACTAGGACTATTCCCCTGATTTCTTCCTCAGCACATTTGTTATTGTTTATAAGAAGGCTATGGGTTTTTCATATGTTAACTTTATATTCTGCCACATTGGTAAAGTGTCTTTGAGATTGGAGATCTCCGGATTTCTTACATATAGAAGCACATTGTCTGCAAATAACAATACTTTGCCTGCCTGCCGTCCTATGCTCATCCCTGTCATCTCCCTCTTCGTCCTTTGTTTTTTTAATTGAGGGTACACAGTGGTGATCCCCTTGGTATCATTTCAGTTTTTCCTTATTCAGACAGGCTCCATTGTGCCAACTTCTGCAATTCCTAAGAAGGAAAGGAATAAACTCTTTCCAGGGGTCTTTGCAGCATCTGGGTACCTTCCTATTCCCACTTCCTTAAGCAATAAGAAAATCTTTCATGTGCCATGGTGCATAGGCCTATATTCATATCTCTTCTCAGTCTGGGTTGCAAGCCATTTCTATCAGCAAGTGCATTCTATACTGTTGCTAAGTGATGGAAGATAGAAAAGAAAGAAATTGCATTCTCTCCACAGAAAATACTGGCCAACCACTGGTGGCTTCAGAACTCTTATGGTTTTTAGTCTCACTACAACTGGAAAGTTGGGAGTTAAGCGTTTTGGGGCTTTGCTTATAAAACACAGACTTAAATCAGATAACTAATTTAGAAGCAATTACATCGCACTTTATTCTTTTGCCAAAGGGTGCTTTATCATAGCTTGCTCTCCTCTCTAGTCTTCCTTTTAAGTCTCAAAAACATCTTCTCCCGAGTCAGGAAAGCAAGCAAGCGCACACCTTGCATACTACAAGAAAGGGTGATCCTTGTGCCCACATTGCACAGAGGAGAGGCTGGGTTTCATAAGCAGCAGGCCCTAAAGACTTACTCAAGTCTGCCTGATCAACCTCTCATTCTTTGGGGATATTTTCCCACTACGAACATATGGACTGTGTTAACCTTTAGTTTAAGAAAGAAAGAAAGAAAGAAAGAAAGAAAGAAAGAAAGAAAGAAAAGCTAAAGTCCAGTAATTTTATGACAGTAAGGCCTGATTCCTTTCTATGCTTGTTAGTACAGCATCTGGTTATATGGGTATATGACAATAAACGTCTTTGCATAATTAAGCTCTCCTGCCTAATGCAGTGTCCTCAGGCTCTACAGTGAGTGCCCTTTAAGAGTAGCCTAGCCATATCCATGTTTAGTCCACCTCCCATGTGACTGAATATCACCTCTCCAATAGCCTTTGGTTGCCCCTTCAAGTTACATGCCCCATGGTTTATTTCCAACAGTACTGTAAATGAAGTCCACTAACTACTCCTCCTTTTCAGGAAGCATTTCC
Source organism: Acomys minous (assembly GCF_964271855.1). Lineage (NCBI taxonomy): Eukaryota > Metazoa > Chordata > Mammalia > Rodentia > Muridae > Acomys > Acomys minous. The sequence goes on from NC_140484.1 coordinate 26,880,140, forward strand.
TGTGACCTTCCTTTACTGTGGGTCCTAAATAACAGACAGCTTCTACGTTAGTAAAAAGTCATTGGAGCTACTGCATTCACTTTAAAAAAAAATACACTAGAGACCTCTAGACTAGTGCTTCTAAGCCAGGAGTGGCTGGGCTATCTGTGTTTCACAATGTCTGCAGACATTTGAGTTCTCACCCTGCCTCGGTGGTTGGACAGTGGGGAAGAGTGCTGCTATCTCTGGTAGCTAGATGGCAGGTGCTCCTGCACGTGCTTCCATGCACAGGAAAGGCCTCTACAACAAAGAACTCCCCAGCATACAGCGTGACGCATGAAGAGACTGAGAAATCCTTCTATCGATCCTGCTGCACTTCAAAGGGAAGTCAGGCAGTCTCTGAGCATCTCCACATGCCCTAAAGATACAATGAGTTCTGAGGATGAAGGATCTCCGGTGCCATTCGCAGACGTGTTTACACTATTCTATATTTATTTGCAAAGCTTATGGAAAGAACATCACCCATGCTCACATAAAGCATGTATCCCAGAGGAGACTGCTTAGGACTGGTGCAAAGCAAATAGCCAGACTAGATGTTTGCAGCTTCAATTTTGACACTTAAGAAACCATAGTGATCCACCACAGTGGATCGATGTGTTGAATCCATTTTAACAAAAGTTTATTCTAGGGAAGATTTATTTATATGTAGCTGAGAAGATTAAGTCAGGGTGGACCCTGCCTTCAAAAGATTAGTCTCCCTGGAAGAGACCACGTCCACCCCAAGGGTCATGATGTGAAAAGAGATGAAGCCAAAGTAGAGCAGTTGAGATTACTTTAAACACAGCCCTGCATCCCTTGAGGGAGAAAGACTGGCTGGAATGGGAAGAAGGTCAGACAAAGGCAGTGCATGTGACCATTTTTAGTTTGGTCTTTAAAAACTAGTATGGTATCAATACACGGCTATGTGAGCAAAGACTCAAAGGAAAAACAAAACAAAACAATGTGTGTGTGATGATCATCTCTACAGTGAAGAGTAGGGAAGATTTCATTGCTATGTAGAGAAGAGAACAGGATGACTGAGTATATGGGTACCATGTCTAGGATGGTGTTTTTGTTTTAACTATCTGCAGATGGAACTAGGTAAATAGGTACCACCTAAGTCCTCGGTCTCAGGAGGCCCTAACTCCTAATGTACTCCCTACACATCTAAATAGTTCTTCCATAGACTCAATGAGGAGTGAACATTCATACTTGCCCAGGAGGTCTAGCTTTGCCTTTCCCATGCCCTCAGTTTCCAGGTTGCCAAGGCAGGCTCGCCTCTTTAGCAGGCCTGCTGAATGATGACCAGGAAGAGTATGGGGTTATTGGCAATTCATGCCAAGTGTGTGGGGAATATTTCTACTTTATACAAAGACATCGTCAACCTATCCTAGGCACCACAGAGCCATTAAGTCCAGATGCAAACCCCCTCTCCATCTTCTCAGAAAATGTACTGTGTCACCAGGTCAGGATTAGAAAGGAACACTGGCTGTACATGCTGAGATGTAAGCATTTATGCTAACTCCATGGCAGTCAAGACTGCCGGGCTGCTAATTCTAGCAAGATTCCCTCTGTCTACAAAATTAGCAAGTAACGGCTCAAGTAAATGTATAAATAGAAAGGGTGATTTTCATATAAATATGAAAGGGCCAAACAGTAGGAAAGTTAGCAGATATTTCTTTGAATAAGGACATCTTAGGAAATGACTTGGCAAAAGAAGTCTTTGTTGAAGGTTGGAGAGGCTAAGCGCAAGATTCCAAAGCCACACTCCCCCAACTGTGAGATTCACTTGAGTTCCCTGAGGTGACATAGTGTTTCACTAACACAAACTCTACAATCAGATAAGCTTGGAAAACTGCAATAAAGATTCAATGACATCAAGTCTCAACATACTCATGTAGAATATCACCTTAAATTTTCTTTTTAATAATATTTTTACATATACATTTAATATTATTATACATATATAAAATAAGCTAAATAGAGCAAGAAGAACCATGAAGCAATCAGGAATTATATAAATGTTATATTTATAGTGTTTTGGCTATTTGTATTTGGCAACCTTGAAGAAAACGTCTTTCCTATCTTGGTGTGTCTAAAATTCTGAATGTAAATCAATATCTATCATGTCTCATCTCTATTAACTTAAAACATCTATCTAGACCTAAAAACATCTTAACCCCTAAACAACTAAGCTTAATTGTAAAACTAAACTATTTGATCTTTAACCTCATCAGAGACTTGAGAAGGAATAAAACTAATTACCTGAGTAAACTGGAAGTATAGGTTACCAGCTTCTAAATAGAAAAAATGATAGAAACAGTTTGGAGCCTGAACAGTCACCCATAACTCTCTATAACATTGGAGCATCATCTTCAGCCTTCTGGCCCAATATATCTGACATAACATATTTGTGAGGCGGGAACTACTGAAGACCTTCTTACCCTGTTTTGGCAGAGTTTGGCCATTGACTCTACCTGCATCCAAGCTTGCCTATTTTTAAGCAGAATTCTGTCAGCAGCCAAAATGAGGACATTTTGTCCAGTGGCTTGTTTGTCACATTTGAAGCCATCTCTATAAAGAGGTTCTTTGATGTTGATCATCTTCTTTGAGGTAGGCTGGGGGTTGCCAGAAGTTAACCTGTCTTATTGTCAAAGAATCCTTTAAAAAATAAAAACATCTTTAAAAGCCATCTTCTGTAGGACTCCGAGGTTTTTGAAAACCTTATCTAACTAGTTTACCTTATCTGTCTATAGAATCATATTTATCTGTTACACCTAGGATGTATATTCTTGTGATATAAATAGACTAGTAATTGGCATGACCATGATTTGACCAACTGACAATTAACTTGTCTAACTTATTTATCGTAAACAGCTTGCAATAGCACTTTCAAGGCATTGGAGGTAAATCTTGTATTCTACTTAAATGGTATGGGTACAATAATTCATATTAGAGTAGAAATATATATTATGTATGTGAGGAATAATCTTAAGTTTGAATTCTATACTGGTGCATTGAAATTAAACTTTTTTACATCAATATACAAATTTCTATACCAATGAATTAAAAATAATCATGTGAGCATAATTAAGGCCTTGTGTTAAGGAATCAACTCAATAATTTACTCTTTGTCCTATCAGCCCTATATACTTCTATATTCCCCCTTCTTTCTTTTCAGCCCCTATCTCCAAACCTAAGAAAGAAAGATAAAGGAAAAGAGAGACATCCCTGAGTCCAACCTCATTTTCTTTCTGGATAAGACCAATACTAATTTATAGCTAACTCCCAATGAAAATAAACATCTATAGCTCAAGAAAGCAACCAACCCCCATTAAGAAACCTACCCAACACTCATTAAGGGAGATGGGGCATCATTCTCTTAGGGTTTCTTCTGGCTGATTTGGAAGGATTAATACCTTCGTAGGGGCCCAAATAAAATTGGGGGAAGTGGTTAAACAAGCTAGGAATAGCATTTGTGGTCCAGTTTCTACATGTTGAGAAATACCAGACTTAATAGAAGTCCTGTGTGTGACAGTCTGAAATGCTGGTCCAATTGGAAACGGAAGCTTTCTCCTAAGTTGTCCTGGGAGCTCTCCTATTCTGATGGAGAACAGCAACAGAAGCACTTGGAGCTGGAACATGAAGGATGCAGGATGTCAGCATCCAGCATGCTGAGAGGAATGAATCCTGTCGGGTCTGATCCAGCTTGAAAGTCTGGTTCTTTTGTTCTGAAAACATATAATTTCTCACAAGCATTATACAGTCCTAAAATTATAAGTGTATGAGGTATGCAGGGTGCACATAACAAGTAAGGCTAGCTTTCTGCTCTTTACATGAGCAGAAGAAAGACATCTGTAAATCTTCCTTCATGCCATACAAAGAATGGCATCTAGTCCTAAATCACAGAGATTCTGTAACCAATAAGAAGCATTGTCCATGTCTCAGCCAGTCTCAGAGCTATTCCTATGTAGTGGGATTAGGAGTATAAACTACCTGCTTGTTCTGCAGTTTGAATCCCGATTGTAGCCCCCTCCCTCATCACCTCCTGATCACACCCTCCCTCTCTTATCCCCTCTCCCTCCCTCCCCTAGCCCTCAGAAAGGGGACCCCTCCTCCCCTAATTTCTGACCTCAGCTCATCAAGTCTCATCTGTACTACCTGTGTCCTCTTCTTCTGTGGCTTGACCCGACTGCCCTGCCAGGGAGAAGTGATCAATGTTGGGGCACCAGAGTCCATGTCAGAAGTAGTCCCTACTCCCCATATTATGGAACCCACAAGGAGACTCTGTTACCTATCTACTACATCTGAGCAGAGGGTCTAAGTTCACATCATACATGGTCCTTGGTTGGTGATTCAGTCTCTGTATTGTAGTGTGTTTATCCTCTATTATGCAGCTAATGTCTCCTTAGGAGTGGGTATATACCATGAGTGTCTTTCTGGGTCTGGGTCTGGGTTACCTACAAACATTTCATTAGCACCCAGTTACCATGCACATGTGCATTGTGTATGTAGATACACTCACCCATGCATGTGTGTAGACAGTCCAGAGGTCACACAGGGATTCTTTTTCTATGGCTTTCCAACTTACTTTTAGAAGCAGGACTTGTCATTGAATCTGGAGCTTAGAGTCTCAGCTAGACTGGCTAGCCAGTGGTCCTCTCGGATCTGGCCCTCACTGCTGGGTGACAGATGCCCCACCACACTGGCTCTTGCTTGGGCACTGGGGATCTGTGTGCATTCACAGAGCATATGTTACCTCCTGAGCCACCTCTCAAGTTCCAACTTGTACTTAGATGTTTTACAAGCACATCCTGTGAGCCAGGGGCTAGCCTCAATACTTCAGAAACATACTTTAATTCACCTGAGTCTCATAACATACCTGTGAAGGAGATATTACTGTGTGTATATGTTATTTTTGAAACAGTGTCTTACTATGCAACCCAGGCTGCACTCAAACTTGCAATCCTTATCGTCTCTATTTCACAGATGAAAGAAACAGATTCACGACAGGACTGCCGATGTCATTCTGTCAGTGAAGTTTCACAGTGTGTGTTTTGCAACTGATATCTAGAGCATGCTATAGAAAACACAGTCCCCAGATGGGCTGTCTAGGGAGGGAACCTGGCAGGAGCCAGGCTTTGTTTGGAAAATCCCTTAATCTGCTTGTGATTATTGTAGGCATCCCCACTGACATTTATTTCCATGCTGTTGTTCCAATAAAATCTTTTTTGTTAGAATGGTCTGGAGGCAAAGGTAAGAAGAGGATGATTTTAAAAAAATAAAAATAAAAATAAATAAAAAATGAAAAATAAATTAAAAAAGAAGAGGAGGATGCTGGGCTGAGCGTGCCACAACACACACTGCCAAAACAGAACATATTATCAAGAGTCATCATGTACTCTTGATGTGTATTACAGACACAGTGAAGACCTGGAGCCTTAAGGGGGATTTAGCATGGCCGTGTCTCTCACTTTACACACTAGTGAGAAAATTGGTTCTGAGAAGAAAGTCTTCCTAACAGCTCATAGAGGTATCTGGCTCCCCTTTCTCTTCCTGATATAGATGTCTGTGTACTGCTGACCCTATCATTGCTCATCCTGAAGGCTGAACAACTTACACTGTCTTACCCTGAAAGAGAGGCAACCAAAAGTCACTCTTCATTGACACCAGTGGCCCTGAAAGCTCCACCCAGCTGTCTGACATCTTGACTTTTCAACCCCTGCATTTGGCTTTCTTAAGTTAGATTTAATACTTTAAAAAAAAATCTATTGAGAGAGAGAGAGAGAGAGAGAGAGAGAGAGAGAGAGAGAGAGAGAGAGAGAGAGAGAGAGAACGAACACAGGGGGTATCTTGGGAAGACAGAAGAGGGCATCAAATCCCCCCCTGGAAATGGAATTACAGACGTTGTAAGCCACATAATGTGGGTGCTGGGAACCAAACTCCTGAGCTCTGTCTAGGGCAGCAAATGCTCTAAACACTGAGCCATTTCCTCAGGCCAGTCACTTCCTCAAGGAGCAAAGTACATTTCATTCTATTGAATTCTAAGTTAATTTTCATTACTTAAACAATCCTTAATCTACATGTGAATCCAATATGGTTTGTTACATGATAGATATAGCCAATTTTTATTTGCCAAATAATTCAAAGTAAATGAAGGTATTTGGAAGAAGAAGAAGAAGAAGAAGAAGAAGAAGAAGAAGAAGAAGAAGAGAAGAAGAAAAGAAGAAAAGGAGGAGGAGGAGGCAGAGAACAAAGCACAAACTCTAAGTCTTTAATTTCTCCAAAATGCTGCTGCTTGCCACGCCAGGAAGATGCACACTAGACCGTGCTCTTCAGAAGAACAGAGCTGCTAAGCTGCTGGGAGGTAGAGATGAGCACCCTTTGAAGGTTCGTGTAGGAGGGAAGCCTAAGGAGCCACCCCACAGCTGCGGAAGCTGCCAAAGTCCCTGGGAAAGTAGCACAAATCCTGCCCCCACACATGTCACTGTCACTGAACCAGGCATGCTAGGTCTAAGAACAGGGAGACCTTAGAGAAAGCTCCTGACACAGTCTTGTATGTCCTCCTCCAAGCCCTGGATCAGGCCAGGCAGAAAGGAGCAGGTCTGCCACTGGGGCCCAGAGAACTTTCCTCCAGCCTGGTCCACCCCAGCCATGGACCTGATGGCTCCCAGGCTCCTGGTTACTATGTACTCTGCACAGCTGCACACAACATGGCAGACACAGCTACCTTGTTTCTCCCCAAAAGGAAACTCAGCTAAGAGCTAAGCTTTCTAGATCATGAACCGTGATCTAAGGAGATGGAAAATAAGCAAATACAGATATGCATGAGCAAACAAGACAGAGGGGAACACAGAAAGGATCATTCGCCCAACCAGGTCAAGGAAGTAGTGACGTGCTTAAAGCAAGGGAAACAGGATGCTCCTAAAGCACTGAGATTAAGAAGGGTAGTGTAGAAAATACAACGAGCCTCAATATTACAGCATGCTAAAGAAATTCTACCTTGCTACATGTAGGCTCAAACCATTTTTTTTTTTTTTGATGAATTCTAAAGGGGAACATAGAGTTAATAAACATCCGAGTCCCACCTCTTCCATTAGGAAACCCTCCCCAACCTCTTTAAATTCACATGGAACTCTGCTTTATGTGTCATGTTCTTGAATGTTCTGGCCTGTTTCTTTGCCTATCTATCTGCTTTGGGGTTGTGGGGGGTGCGGGGAGGTAATGATGCACGGGTGCCACTGTGCAGGTACAAAGAAGTGAGAGGACCACTCTCCTCCATCTTGTTGGTTCCATGTGTCAGAGTCTGGTCATCAGGCTCGGCCGCAAACACCTTTACGCACTGAGCCATTCTGCTGGCTCTGTCTGTGCTTAACTTGTGTTCCAAACAGGATATAAGCAATTTGAGCCAGGCCAAGGTGTACACCAGAAGACCACAGCCAGAAGTTCAGATGTGACTCAGGATCTCAGGTGGGCTGCCAACAGCAAAATAGAGAAAAGAGTGAAAAGTCCAGGTCTGGGATGTCGAAAGAATGAAAGCAGGTCCTTTAAGTCAGAGCAAACAGGGGGCAAAAGCCTGGAAAAGCAAGGACTATATGAGTCCCATAGGGTTGTGTGAGGAAGATGAGACAGATTCAGACTCCAACAAAGCAGAGAAGCTGAAGAAAGAAAGAACCGCACAGCAGGAGCCCCAAACACAGGGCCAATGCCAGGGCAGGGATGTTTGCCTCTTAGCCCTCATTTACTTATGCTTGCTGTGTGAGTTTTCCTTGGAAGATGCGAGGATGCATTTATTCAGCCCAGATAGGGCATCGGTGACTGACCAAAGAAATAATTCTACTCAAGTCTATCTTTGGGAACCAGTTAAGCTTATTGTGGTCACTATATGGATTAGGAGTTACTTATAGAAGCATGAATGACCCAAGGGCAGGTGCATCATCTGAAAGCCCACCCCAGCTTGGATGACAACTACTACACACCACATTCCTAGAGCTCTGTGCAGGACTTGCAGGCAGCTGGGTCTCTTCTCCCAGCAACTGTTATTGCTTGTATAACCAGTGAGGGGGGCAGGGAGGCGTGTCACTTCTAAATCTTGGCTGTTTCAATAACTTCCTGTGCCTTATAAATTTCATTTACTTTTATTTCTTTATCTCTGTTCACATCCGTATGTGTTCCTGTGTATAATGTTTGCTTCTTGCATCTTACAAGCCCCTCCCTTCCCTCTAAAGAGACAGCTTCGTTTAACAGAAAATACAAATGTTTCTGCAACAATAGCCGAGCTTCCCATTCTCATCCAGTAGGCTCCAGCTCCCAAAAGAAAACAGATTTGGGCTTCAAGGTTTTGAAAAGGAGTACTGTGGAGGTACAGTCAATATTTAGATATTTCTATCACCCTTGACAGGGAAAGCTGAAGGGTCCAGAGAATGAGCCAAAGAATATTCTGACCATTAATGTCCCAGGAGGTGCAACGTCAGGCAGTGTCATCTGTTTCCTATATAGCAAAGTTCGGCTACATCCCAGTACAGACCACAACATTACTCTTCTTCCTTGTGCAACATGAAGGAAAGAACATGTACAATGAAAGAGCAAGCTAAGGAAGCTTCAAAATTTACAAGGAGAAATCTCAATAGTTGTAAGATGACTGACTTATGAAAATGGTATTCAAGTGCTAACTTCCCTTAAGCTCTATAGCATTATGTATTAATATATATATTTCATATATTTATCCATAAACATACACGTATCCATTGATGTCTACAGAATGTATATTAATGCCAGCAAAGTTTAAGATGTTAGAATTTTATACGCTTGTGTTGGTTACTCTTTTATAAACATAATACAAACTAAGAGTCATCCAAGAAGAAGAAACCTCAACTGAGAAAATGCTCCCATTAGATTGGCCTGTAAGCAAACCTGTGGGGTGTTTTGTTGTGTTGTGTTGTGTTGTGTTGTGTTGTGCTGTGTTGTGTTGAGACAGGGCTTCTCTATATAGGCTTGGCTGTCCTGGAGGCTCTTTGTACACCAGGCTGGCCTCGAGTTTATAACAAGCAATTCACCTGCCTGTGCCTCCCTGGATGCTGGGATTAAAGGTGTGTGCAACCACTGCCTGGTGGTCATGGTGTCTTTATCATAGTAATAGAAAGCAAGCTAAATCCATGCTCTATAAGAAAATTGTCATTCAGATACACATCCAGCCATAATCAATCACATTAGGGGCTAGGCCTTACATCTGTGAGCCACCAAAAGGAATGCTGCATGGACACCATTTTAAAACCCTACTCTAAATTAAAAATGAGACCCTGGAACCTACAAAACTAAAGAACCTTCAAAGAATTCTTAAGGAAAGACTACAAGTGCAGATGTTTTAAATAAAGGTCAGATGGTGGTAAAATACTCTGCTCTCCCGAAAGTCATGGTGCCTATTGTGCCTTTGCTGAAAGTGGGAACTGGCTTTTCATAAAGTTAAAGAATTTACTTTGCAATAAGCCCCCAAAGGCACTCCATTAGTATTTAGGTGAAGTGTGTGTGATGTCACCCACAGGTGCTTTGTCTGAACCATTTACACAGGGCTCTCCCTCAGTGTAGTGTTCTTGGAGCCCAGTGCAAGGGCGAGCTATAGAACCATGGTCTCTGTTTCACTGTGATATAACTGTCCATGTGGAAACCCTCATTTTCCAAAATGACTGCTGTAATAACATAACACATTTAATATCAGAAATGCAATGCTAACAACTTAGGAAAGAAGGAAACCTCTAGCACTATCATAATGAGAAAGGGTATTCTCTCTTTTTTTTTTAATTTTTATTAATTTATTCTTGTTACATCTCAATGGCTATCCCATCCCTTGTATCCTCCCATTCTTCCCTCCTTCCCATTTTCCCCTTATTCCCCTCCCCTATGACTATTCCTGAGGGGGACTTCCTCTCCCTGTATATGCTCATAGGGTATCAAGTCTCTTCTTGGTATCCTGCTATCAAGAAGGTGTGTGTGTGTGTGTGTGTGTGTGTGTGTGTGTGTGTGTGTGTACATGAAAAAGAATGAGTTCCACTGAATTCTCAGTAAATTGAAATGAAATTCTATAGACTTTAAGATATAGCTGAAATGTTTTCCTGATTTTTACTTTCTTTTTAATACAGTGCTACTTGAAGCCATTTTCATGCACATGTATAGAATACTTCGAGCATATTCTTTCCCAAAGATTTTTTTGAGTAAAGAACATAGCATGTCACATAATGGCCAGTATTGCAAGCAAACAACTTTGATTTTATGTACATTTAATCCTAAACATCCATAAATACAAAATATGCATTATTGTACAAATGTCACCATGGCCATGTGGCAGAATTGGCTGAGAGTCTGCAGTCTTGATCCTGGGTCTAAGAGTGAGAAACTGAAAAATAATTTCTTTTGGGAAAAAAGATCTCTCAGAACTGCTCAGAGCCACTCAAAACGAAAAATGTCATCTCAACCCAGCTTGTGTTGGCCTAAGTTAGCAAGGTTACTTTGGTAGTTAAAACAGCCTTTATTCTCAGTGCTTTAATTCAGAGAAAGCAGGGTGTTCCTCCGGCTCCTAAGTGTTTCATCCTGCTGGCCATCTGCCGGCCAGAGCTGCGGGAACCACCTCAGGATCATCTGTCTTTTCCCAAGCTAGAGCATCTACCATCATCAGCAACGGCAGAAGCGCCATGTTAGACCTGGTCACTCTCAGGCAGCTTTCTCCAGGCTCCTTCTATTAGGCAAGACTCCAACTCCCACATAAATGTTCCTTCCCACAACAAAAGATTCTGGAGCCTTGTGGCCATTTGTGGGGTGATTTGCCCCCATAAAGAGCACACACCAGTGTTTCTCCTGCTGAAGGACCTGGCTCTGTGTGGACACATTTTTTTTTTTAGCCCCGGGAGGACCTGGTTATGCAGCCACCAGTTTTGAGTGCTCAGTGTGGTCAAAGGAGTTTTGTTCTTTCCCACACAGAGTTTGCTTTGTGTCACTGCGTTCTATTTTAGGACATGGGTGTGCTTACATTAATTTGATGATTCTCTCTAGAAAGAACACATGGAATGTGTAATGCTGCTTTCGTTCTTAACAGCTTCCGTAAAGTAAAGCTGCTGGAGCCCCTACTATTCTCAGAAAGACGAGGGGTGGGGGTGGAATATTCTGGGCTTTAGATCTTTTTTGTTTAATCTCTCTCCCTCCCCCTCTCTCTGTCTGTGTGTGTGTGTGTGTGTGTGTGTGTGTGTGTGTGTCAGTCTCTGCCTCTGTCTCTGTCTCTGTTTCTCTCTGTGTCTCTCTCTGTGTGTGTCTGTGTCTGTCTGTCTGTCTCTCTCTCTGTCTCTGTCTCTATCTGTCTGTCTCTGTCTCTGTCTCTGTCTCTGTCTCTGTCTCTCTCTCTCTCTCTCTCTCTCTCTCTCTCTCTCTCTCAGAACTCTCTATATAACATCTCAAAAGGGTTAGCCAAAAGCACATTCTAAACAGGAAGTGTTACATGTGTTGCCATTTAGCATTGATATATCACTTAAACATGCAAGCAGTTACAGTGTCCTTCCAGCAGCAGTGTAAACTGGTGCACAGGGCCCCGGATAGGTTTCCGCGTTGTTGGCTTTGTTTGCTTGTTTGTTTGTTTGTTTGTTTGTTTGTTTTTCGCATCTCCTAAGCACTTTCATGTAGTAACCTTGATTGCACCCCACAAAGATGGAAGAAATGAACAAAGATGGCATATGTGAAATCATTTTCTTGAAGTAAAGCCAGGTAGGAGTATGTGTATTGAACAGTGGGTGTGAGTGTTTGGAGATGCATTTACGTGATCCATCACTTGTAGGGGACGCTAACTCCATTCTCATGGCTTTTAAAAAGGTGTAAGTAGGACTGAGAACGTAGCTCACTTGGTAGAATGCTGGCTTTGCATGCGTGAAACCCCGGATTCAATCTCCAGCACCTCACAAATCAATTGTGGTCTTACACACCTTTAATTCTAACACTTTAATTCTTACACCCATTTAACTCACAAGTTGTGGGCAGGATGACCAGCTCTTCAATGTCCCCTTGCCAAAGAGCCAGTTCAATGCCTGTTGGAGGTTGGTCTGATATATTTCAAGGCTAATTGGTGCTTTCTGTCTCTGTACCCCAAGGTTGCTACTTAACCTTGCCTAAGGAACTTCCTATTTGATCAATAAAAGGCCATCACACCTGGGCAGGGCAAATGGGATGGGCGTGGCTAAGGTTCCCAGGCTTTGGGAGACAGAGAGAATCTTGGGAAAGAGGCAGACTGCAGGGGAAGAGAGGAAGGAGGAGGTCACACCATGGGTTAGAGAAAGGAAGAAGCACATGGCCCAGTGTGGATGGAGGGTTCGGCCCAGATGAAGAGCATTAACAAATATTTGGGATTATGGATGGGGCAGGTAGCTTGATAAAAATTATTAGAAGCAGATGGCCTGAGCTTGGAGGAGGGTATGGGATATGGGAGGTAGTTTAAGGGATTAATATCTGCCCTGCCCCAGGTTAACCAAAGATATTTTAAAATATAGCAGGTGTCTGTGTCCTGATTGATTGCTAGCAGGTTAGAAAAGACTGCCGTAATAATAATTATAAGGCTAATAAGAAACATTACTAGGCTATACTGATAAATTAACCATCACAGGGGCCAGCCTGGGATACATGAGTCAAGACATGTCTAAAACAAAGTTGCACATGTGCATCTCGCCCTGACTGTTCTGATAATCAATCAATGGATCTTCTTAATAGAGGACTACTAGAGAAGGGTAAAGGATGTCGAGAGATGGGTAAAAGAGAGTGGTAGGGACCATACATGTGATAAAGCATGACATCTGTGTGTATTACAAATGTCACAATGAAGTCTACCAATGTGTACAATTAATGACCAATAATAATTTTCATCATAAAAATAAAGACTCATTTAATATTCCCTTTTATCACTCGGGCTCCATTCCTTAATTTCTAGTCTGTGTACCTCTATTAGAAAGTGATGGTTTGGTTTGAGTCGTTTAAATTTTCAGCTTATGTTTGCTGGTCAAATTGAAAATTGTTCTCCATTTTTTTAACAGCAGATTTAATCTTACTTATTGATTTACCTTGTCTCCTCTGGTCATCACCAATGATCTCTGGGCTTCTTTCAAGATGCAGTTCAGTAATACTTTCCAAAGCAGAAGAGACCACTTTCCTGGAAATATTAACAGACCATTGGTAAGAAATTATATCTCCACTAAAATTCCTTGGGCAAACCAAGATCAGTGAAATATTTGTCAGTGTGCTTAGCAAAGTTTTATTTAAAGATGTTGATTGAAATTGTATTGGTTTTGTAGGTCAATGATTCAGTAACACTGTATTTTATCTTTTCCATTTACTAACACTTGCCCTCTCTCTCTCTCTCTCTCTCTCTCTCTCTCTCTCTCTCTCTCTCTCTCTCTCTCTCTCTCAATGCCTCATGATATAACAGGTCTTGAGATATCTACGATAACTTTAACAACAAAACATTTGGTTGATCCATAGAGATTTGTCACAGAATATGTCCACCAGATTTTTTAAAAATACTCAATTTACAGAAAAGCCTTAGGTCACAGTTGATCAAAGGAGCTATGACTAGTGCATTGGAGGTCTTACTATGAAGAGGCAAAGACCATGGGGAGGTGTCCAGGAGGTGTTAAGTGAACAGTGACAAACCTGGGGCAGCAGTCACACGTGATCTCAGCTGTGCTAGTTAAAGTGACCAAACCTTGATGAGCAATGAGGTGGAGCTGACTAACCTGATAGTGAAATGACAGACAGGTGATTCCTTACTGAAATTGGCTCTGTGAGTGACAAAAGAAAAACAATGCTTTGAGATCTTACTTTCCAGTGTTGGGTTTTTGTGTCATAATTAGGCAAAACATGACAATTTGTCTTGGTGTAGGGCAACAACACATCTGATTAGCTGGTGCTAATCAGGGGATATTTGAACTCTAGTTTCTCCTTTATTCCATTGCCTTAAAAACACACACAAGCAAAGGACAAGTGCTTTAGGAATATGGGATGGCTGAAAATACTCTAGCCCTTTCTTCATGGATCCTGAGCAGCTATGCCTCAGTCTCCAAGAAGGTGCTCAATCACTTTAGACCCAGAAAACCTCGGGACCACAAAAGAATACTTCCCAGAGAAGATTATGGATGCAACCAAGAATCCCAGAGTATCAAGCTTTAGAGATAAACTTGGTTCCCACTATATTAGCTTGAAATAACACTCTAAACACCACACACACACACACACACACACACACACACACACACACACACACACACACACAAAACCCACATACACATACAATACACACACACACAGAGCTATCTTATCTCAGGAAACCAAGGCCATATACATAATAGTAGTTCTAGTAAATATATGAAAAGATTTGACACTTTAGGCTCAGTTATCTACACAGAGGAAGAAGCAGAAAGATGGCAAGAGCCATGGTAGTACATGACATCAAGGAAACACAGCAGGGCAGATGGACATATGAACTCATAGAGACGGTCACAACATGCACGAGCTCAAACTAGGCAAAATTCCAGTATGGAGGAGGGAGGTCGGGCAAGAAGTCCCACCCCTAACTGGAGAACTATTGGAATTTGATTATTGTTAAGTGAGGGAAAGTAAATATTCTTCAACAGAGTGACACCTAGTATATTGACCACATTCCAGGGCAGACGCCATACCCAAGAGCAGTTGACGAAAACAAGCTGGACTCCATAGGGTTTGTTTTGTGCTGCTTTATGATGGAGGCAGTCATAAAGATGATTAGGAAAGAGGGGAGAGAGGGAGAGAGGGAGAGAGGGAGGGAGGAAAAGAGAAAGGGAGGATGTGGGGAAAGTGGAGAAGGCGGGCGATTGTGATCAAATAAAGTATATGAGGTTATCAAATAATAAATAAAAATATTATTTTTAAAGGAAATGAAGATGTGAAAGAAAAGGAAAGGAACATTTCCCACTTGAAAGGAAAAGGAGAGATGAAAGAGGGACAATGGGGAAGAGAGGAAAGAGTTAGAAAGGGAAAGCAAGGAAAAAGAGGAAAGGGTGAGAGAGAAAGGAAATGAACTTTCCTTCAAATCAGCCTTTTAAAAAAAAGATGCATACTGATTATCCAGTTCTACTATCTCCTCACTAAGGACCCATTACCAAGGAACACACAAGATCCTGGAGGAATGGGAACACAGAAAGCATGCTTGAGGAGATAAAATAACTTGCAGACATCTGCATGAATTGCCCACAGGTGCTCAGAGTGAGCAACCCAAGGGAGTTGAGCTAGGCATCATCAAGGAGCCAGAACTTGAATGAGGGCTTCAAGGAAAGAGAGCTTTCTTTTTTATTTTTTGTTTTGTCTTTTTAAATATATTTTATTAATTTATTCATATTACATATCAATTGTTATCCCGTCCCTTGTATCCTCCCATTCTTCTCTCCCTCCCAGTTTCCCCTTATTCCCCTCCCCTATGACTGTGACTGAGGGGGACTTCCTCCCCCTGTATATGCTCATAGGGTATCAAGTCTCTTCTTGGTAGCCTGCTATCCTTCCTCTGAGTGCCACCGGGTCTCCCCATCCAGGGGACGTGGTCAAAAATGGGGCACCAGAGTTCGTGTGAAAGTCAGACCCCACTCTCCACTCAACTGTGGAGAATGTCCTGTCCATTAGTTAGGGTTCGAAGTTTACTGCATGTATTGTCCTTGGCTGGTACCATAGTTTGACTATTGGGTAGAGAGGAAAAGAGAATGTCCGGGCAGTGCAAAGGCCCTGAGCACAAGCAGAAAGCATCTGTGGGGGACCAAGCAGAACATATCCAGGCAGGCTCTAGCAAAATGGTCTCTCTCTCTCTCTCTCTCTCTCTCTCTCTCTCTCTCTCTCTCTCTCTCTCTCTGTGTGTGTGTGTGTGTGTGTGTGTGTGTGTGTGTGTGTGTGTGTGTCTGTGTCTCTCTCTCTTTCTCTCTGTCTCTCTCTTTCTCTCTCTCTCTGTTGCTCTCTCTCTCTGTCTCTCTCTCTTTCTCTCTGTCTCTCTCTTTCTCTCTGTCTCGCTCTGTGTCTCTCTCTGTGTGTCTCTCTGTCTTTCTGTCTGTGTGTGTGTGTGTGTGTGTGTGTGTGTGTGTGTGTGTGTAATTGTGAGATAATAGGTAAAATCAGAGACAGACAAGCTTTACTGCATACTACTTATGTGTAATTCTGATTTTTGTAAATTAAATGTGATGTCAAATCCCCCAGACTTCCAACACTTAAAAAATACTGCAATGAATCTTTTTGTAACATGAGCAACTTTTTTTTTTAATTTTTAAGACAAAGTTTCTCTGTGTAGCCTTGGCTGTGCTGATCTCACTTTGTAGACCAGGCTGGCCTCAAACTCACAGAGATCCACCTGCCTCTGCCTCCCCAAGTGCTGGGATTACAGGCGTGCGTCACCACACCCAACTCATGAACAACTTTTTAATGTGACCACTTTCTGAGTTAATCAGTCATAATTTCAACTAGGGACACAGCTGTGTTGTTTTAAAACCTAATCCTCATGCACTCTGGACGGGGCTCTAGAACAGAGTAAACAGCCCAAATGTTGAATATGTTATCTGAAACCTCATGTTGTTTTAAACTTAAACTATTCTAAACATGAGAGATGAGAGTTGGTTCAGAGCTGAGACTATAGCTCTGTATATCCGGCCACCTGGTATGATACCTTTTTTCTAACCCTCTCATTCCCATTAGCTCAGGGCCAACAGTTCTGCGTTCTGATGTGGTTGAGTGTATTTGTATACAGTGACCCTTGAGGTTCATTTTTTTAAAAAAGGCAGCTAGCCTCTCACTAACTCTGACTGATATACATGGAGAAAAACCCCATAAAATAAACATGTTTCCTGTTGTGTGCACAATGATGGAGACCCACCCCCCATTTCCCTGATGCCAGTACAATTGGTGTTTGAGAAGCTAGGTAAATCCCATTTCAGTCTGAAGCTGGATCTGATGTGCTTTGACTTATGCTCCAAACTTTAGGGAGCAGTGGCATGACAGAGAGATGCTCAGCCAGCTCTTGGTTTGGTTATTATTCCACTAATGCATCAATTAAATCTGTCTACGGAGAAAACACAGTGGCTCCTATGAACAGCTGAGAAGAGGACATACACCATGGCAACCAAACAGCTAGAAGGAAAAGCAGGCTCCCACCGCCTTCTTGTCCCATTCACAGTCATAAATTCCATAAATTTATCTTTTTTTTTTCACGTTGAAAACCTTAACTGAACCTATCCTAAGAAATGATTAAATGTACACCCAAAAATAGTCACAAGGATGTTGATGACATAGATAATCAACGATATGTATTCGTTGTTTTCTTGGTGGTTTTCAGCTGTGGACTTTTGCCAGCTTTTAGAATCTCTCACGCTTCCCCCATCTCCCTCTGTGAAGTTTGCAAGAGTGAGGCTGGTCCTTGCTGTGTGACATCTCTCTGCCCTGCCAGCTAACTCGTCCTCCTATCACAACCTCATCCACACGATGGTGTTGGTCCTGCCAATAATCTGAAATGAAGGCTGCTGACCGTAAGTCCATCCTCTGTCATCATTTAGTGTATCTACAGAGTCCTGGGATTAGGACATGCTCATCTCCGGAAGGCTACCTCAGAGGGATATCAGTTAGACACAGAATTTGCATGGGGGTAAATGGGCTTTGGTGATGATGTTAAAAATATTGACTAGCATGGAAAATGCTAAGTAAAATATCACATTGACAGGAGGCTGAGGATTGCAAGCTTGAGTGAGACCAGCCTACACTCCACAACAAGACATTTTCTCAAAAAAAAAAATGTGTGTGTGTGTGTGTATTTATATGTATGACTTTGAAAATTTTTAAAACAAAAAGTAGGCTCCCAAATATATTTGTTTTCATCACATTTTCAATAATGAACAAGCTCTATATCTATATATGCACATCTGTGTCTACAATTATTTAACATGCACATTTCTATTTAACTGCAAATGTCTACTCAAAAATGTTTAGTGGTTATTTCTGTGTTAAGAAACTTCTGGTGAGTACTTTTAGATTAACAAATATTTTTGAATTTAACTAAAATGAGTATGAATAGCATCTACATCACACATATTTAAAATTTCTTATTTTACAAAATATATACACACATTTCCAATTAGCTTTCTTTTTGCAAATTGAATGCATCAGGCAATCCTTTGGTCATCTGATCCAATGTAAGCACCAAAAATGCCTTTTCTGTCCTCAGCGCCATACTCATTATCATGGAATGGAGCCCAGTTCCTATGAGCAACCCAATCCCGCCCAGCCTGTCTTCCGTGCTGCCTAAAAATCCATTCTCTTAAGTCCAGTGTCCTGTTATTAAGCCACATTATAGCAGAAGATTCTTCCATACCATTGCTTAATGTCATGTCTGAGAAAGTCTCTGACATGGGGTGGCCTGAAGCATCCACATGTCTGTGTTAGGCTTGGTTTAAATTTCACATAGCTAAAAATAAGTCTTTCTCCTCCTTTTGGGTTTAAAGTGTAAGCAGATCTAGCTTTTGATGTCCAAAGCTTATAAACGAAACAATTTGCTTGTCTCCACCCAAAGGCAGCTCACAGGACTCCAGAAGAGGCTATCTTCGACAGTTTACTCTGTGTTCTAACTGCTGTTTCCGTAAGAACGCGCTGTATACAAACTTTGTTCCTAAGGTCATTTCTGTTGGTGCCAAATTGACTTCAATTCACAAAAAGCATGTGGCGCATTCCCATGTAACTTGGATGTTTTGTTCTAAAGAAAACAAGGAATGGTTCCCCTCTTCAGCAACTGTTTATGGAAGATCCACCTCCACCCTGGAGATGACTCTCAAGACCAGTTACCAAACGTATCTTCCAAGTCACAGCACAGAGTTCAAGCCACAGAGACTAGACTATAGGCTGCATCCTGTCTGTGCAGATTGCTGGAGCACCTGAGAACACCGTGGTGTAACAGTAGGGTTCTCTACCAAAGTCCCGGAATGCAAAATCCTCAGGTACTAAGTCTATCTCTCACCCTTGCTATCTCTGTGACTATTGGTGGCATTAAATTCCTTGTAAAAGGAGATAGCAGAACTGTTGAGAGGACTGCAAGATGGAGTCCTTGGACTGTGTTGTGGAAACGGCATGACACTGCTTGTAATAGAACAAGGCTAGCGTAATTGTAAGAACTGTGGAAGACGGACAATAACACAGTTTTATGAGAGGGGGGAGGGGAGGGAGAGAGACCAAGACAGGCTGACAGGGGAAAAGGAAGAGAGAGGGACTGGGACAAGTCTCTTCTGGGGCCTTGCACCGCCCTGGAGCAGGTCACATGCCCTTTCACAAAAATATCCACATGGTCTATTTTCTTACTTTAGTCAGGACTTGGGCATAATAAGAGCTTCTCAGTGAAGCTCACCTGCATCAGCCAATTTAAAGCACACCACATCTCCCTTGTCTATTTGTCTATTGCATTTTAACTTATATTTTAATGCAGATTACCTATTATGTTCCCTGTATATAAATCACAGAAAGGCAGAGTTGTTTTCATCTATTTATATATCCTCAACGCCTGTGAATAGTATGTGGTTAGTAGTTGATCACTATAAATCTATAAATCTCCTCAAGAGTGAAGCATCTGTCTGTAGCAGAACAGTGGGCACTGTAAAGCTCCAGCCTGAACTCCCCATGGGGACCCTAGAGAATGTGTGTCTCCACCCTGGCACGGTTCAGTAGAAGTTCTAAAGAAAGAAATAGGCATAACAATGGTGTAGATATCAAGAGGCTGTGTTTCTGCATCTCTTTTTATTTAAGAACTACTAGGTGAATTTTTCTGTTCGGGAGTGAGAGGTCTTTGGGTCTCTGTTGGCATTCGCTAGCAGCACTAAGGTATCAGCTTGTAGGCAATAGTGTCAGAAAGGAGCCCTGTGACTTTTGACATAGAAGAACTATCCACATTTTTGGACAGTGGGATTCCCATTGCTTTTTGGACTGCTTTCAGGGCAACAGCTGCTATGGCAATATTAGCATCTCCACTTCCTGTCTGGGTTTCTGGGAAACAGAAAAACCCCTGGGAGATGTAGATCTTATCTCCTCGTCTGCTCCCCGAGATGTAATGTTTGGCTTTGGTCTCTCATTCCGAAGCCTACCTGAAGTTTCCTGTGAACCCCCAGACTGCGCATGCTTTAGGTTAGCGCTCGTATTTCCTAGGCTCCAGTAATAAACTGCTGAAATAAAATGGCTCGGACAAGATGGCAGATCAGTCTTTCTCTGTGGTTCCCAGAACAAGGAAGGTGGGGGCGACTCCTCCCAACACAGCTTTCATGCCGGAGTTTTCTAGCTGACTGATCTACTGCCTACCATGACATCTGTCTTCCAGACAGCAGGAAGGAAGAAAGAAGATGCGAAGCACGTGTGCCGTGGAGTCACAGCGTAGATGTGGCAATCACCATTGCTGACCGTACTCCTACTCGTAGAAAGTCTTGCCCTGCACAACTAGCTGTGAAAGAAGCTGGGAATAGGACAGACTCTCCCCCACCCCCCCACCCCCAGCTGCTGTGAGTCCAACCTCAAAGGAAATTCTTTGATCAAAGGGGAGAGAAAAAGGCAGCTGAAGGACATCCGACAGCCTCCATCACAGATCGCCGCTCTAGGCACACAAATATCCGTTCACACACTTGGGACTAACGAAGCGCATGCGCCTCGTCCCTGGGGGATTCAGCACAGCATCTCATGTACTTACTGTATCATCTCGATCCAGACTCCAGGTCCCCAAGAGAAACTGTCTCTTCCCAGAGCCCAAGTGTGAGTCCTCATGATCTATCACGGAGTTATCTGCCACTTCTATACACAGACTCACAGGAGCACATGCGGATACACATGATCTATAATGCTAGAGGAGGAATCAGTTTGAAACTTCTATTGAGAAAACTGGGAGTTCTGGGGAGATGGCAGAGAAAAACTTGCACTTCTGTGACCCAGATAAGGAGAGGAGTCAGTACGACAAAGAATGTGCACAATTTCAAAGACAGGAGAGAGAACTTTGAATATTCACAACAGTGCTGATAGAAGGAAAACAAGCAGAGAAGAAAACACAGGCATGAATCTAAAAGCAAACTGAATGAACACAGCTCCAGCTATGCAGCCCCTGGTAGGGAGTTGGGAAACAAAAGCTTCACCCAAAAGGTGTTTGCTTTGCCCAAGAGGAATGAGGGGTTGAGTGAGCAGCTCACTGAGAAGACCCACAAATAAAACCAGAAGAGATATCACAGTCAACAGGTACACACGTCATAGTACATACATACAGAGAGAGAGGAAGAAGAAGAAGAAGAAGAAGAAGAAGAAGAAGAAGAAGAAGAAGAAGAAGAAGAAGAAGAAGAAGAAGAAGAAGAAGAAGAAGAAGAAGAAGAAGAAGAAGAAGAAGAAGAAGAAGAAAGGAGAGGAGAGGAGAGAAGAGAAGAGAAAGAGAAAGGCAACATGACTCCTTCAAAAGGTTGAAACTCCTCAGCTACTGAATTCAGAGGCTGAAATTCATGAAATGCTGGGTGAAGGTTTCAAAAGTTTACTAATGAAAATGATCAATGGCTTCAAAGAGGTAGAAACAAGCAGAAGAATTTAATCTAGGGCCTGGAGAAGAAGGCCACAACATAAAAATGTCAGCAAAATGTATGAGAATAAAAGCAACATGGATTTAAAATAGAGTCAGAGTCAATAATGTGGAAGAAAAATAAAGCAAAGAAATTGAGATTTCAAAATGAAATAAAATAAGACAACAATAACAACAGAAAAACATTAGAAATTAAAAACTCAAGTAAATCAAGTAGAAAAACACACTGGAAATCATTGCTAATAAGCTCAATAAATCAGGAGAAAAAAATAGGAGAAAGAGTTGAAGAAATACTTCATTTAATCTCCAAAAATAAAAAATAAATTAATAATAAAATGATAAAAGAAACATATACAAACAAGAGTACCACATTCAAGGATCCTGGAGTACAATCAAAAGACCAGACATAAGTACCCACGAGATAGAAAAAAGAGATTAAAGAAAGACTAAGAGCATAGAAAAAATGGCCATTGGAATATAGCAGACATTTTCCAAAGGAAGAAATGGACATACAAACACAAGAAACACTTAATGTTTCAAATAGAAACAACCATAAAAGGTGCTTCATATAACAAAACAGAGACAAGAAATCAAGTATACAAAGGAACATTGCTAAAAGCTATCAGGAAAAACACCAATTAATCTACAAGGGTAAAGATTTCAGAAAATCAAGAGTCCTAAAACCCATGAAAATTGTACATATATATATGTGTGTGTGTGTGTGTGTGTGTGTGTGTGTGTGTGTGTGTGTGTGTGTATACATACACACACATATATATACATATATACACTTATATATTCTTTCAAATGTATTTATTTTATATATATATGTGTGTCTTTTGTCTACATGTATGTATACACCAAGTATATGCCTAGTGCCCACCTCTGGAGGCTGAACGAAGATGAGGTGTTGGAGACCTGGAACTGGGGTTTCAGGCAGTTATGTCTCCATACGGTGCTGGGAACCAGACCTGGGTCTTTTGGAAGACCAACAAATGCTTTTAACTGCTGAGCCATCTCTACATGCCCAAAAAGGCATATTTTAAGTCTGAAACTAAATAACTACCAGCCAATATTGTTATACATAGCAAAACTATCTTTTAAATTTGATGGGAATATAAGGACATCAAAACAAGCATAAACTACATCTGTTTGTGATCACCAAGTCAGCATTGCAGAAGATACTGAAATGCTATCTGTATGGGAGAAAGAAAGATATTCATAATCATGAACAGAGCTAGGAAGGAACTCATTGTGTCCATCACAATAAATCAGCAAATTCTCCAAAGCTAATGGAAAAGGGAGGAAGGAACAAACAATAATCCAACTAACCAAAAATAACAATTATCAAGTTTAAAAGAACTCAATAGCATCTTTCAATAATAATCTCACATGTAAGTGGCCTCAACTTACCAACAAAGAAATTCAGATCAGCTAATTAAATTAGCTAATAAGGTCCAACTATATATTGTCTCTAAGAGACACACCTCACTGATGGAGATAACCACAGACAGAGTCATAGACTAGTAGTCAGTCTATCAAAACATAGAAGCTAGAAACAGGTTGACAGGCTCTAAAACAGAATTAAAAGATAAAGAAAGCCATTGCATACTATGAGTGGTTTTTCCTCCCAGCCCCAAGCTCCAGAAAGAATGGTTCATGAGACTCCAAATATATGGACAATTACTATGGCCATATAGCTAATGGTTGTAAAAGTTCACATAGTTCCTGTTAACAATGGGTAGCTTCAATATCCTACTCTTGTCTTTAGATAGGTCATTCAAACTAAAAGTAAAAAATAAGAAAGAAACGTTACAGTAAAACCACAGCCTAGATCAAATGGCCTCAAGAGATTCCTACAGAATATTCCATTCAAGAATATGGAATGCTCCTTCTTCTTAACAGTTCATTGTACTTTCTGTAAAACCTAAAACATTTTAGACTACAAAAAAATTCTTTAAAAGTATAAAAGTATCAAAATAATTATTGTGTCTTACGAGATCATTGTGAAAAATATACAAATACACAGAGGTTTAACAGTACACTCTTAAATGACAAGTCTGAAGAAATTTTTAAATTCCAAGAATAAAATGAAAGTAAAGCACAACTTATCAGAACCTTTAGGATACAAATAAAGCATTGCTAAGAGGAAATGATAATGAATACTTATGCTAAAAAGAAAAAAAGCCAAATTTCAAATCATCTAACAATGCAACTCAAATCTTAGAAAAACAACTGCAAGCTAAACCAAAGGTAGTGGAATGCAAGAAATAATAAATATTGGGGTATAAATTAATGAAAGTGAGACTAAAAGAACAATATGTACAATCAATCAAACAAGAGTAAGTTCTTTGAAAAATAAATAAGATTGACACATATCCCCAGACAAACTAATCAAAAAAGAGAGAGAGAAGACTAAAATTAATAAAGACCAAAAAAGGATGTTATATCATATTCTAAGAAAATACACAGAGTCACTGGGAGATAGTTTGAAACTTTATGTTTAAAAAAAAAAAGGAAAATTGAGAAGAAATAAATAATTGCCTATAAATATATGATCCTTTCAAGAAGATATAATTTAAATGGTTTAATAACCAATGGTTTAATAAAAATCTTCCCAAGTTTTACCCAACTATGAAGCCTGAAAGCTACAATAATGACTGGCCTGGCAAGAAGAAAAATGGAACTTTCATGGAACCACTTTCTGGTTGGATGTAAGTCCTCCTCTACAAGATGAAAGCCATATCTGGGACCATTATTGGGCCAAGAACTTATGGCTTCATAGATCATAGGCCCTAGTGATAATCTACTGATAGCTACTTCATGAAGGAAAGTCAGTTTTCTCTAGAAGTATAGCCCTTGATGGGTGGGTCATGCTCCCTGGTAAGTAGATGGCCACATAACCAACAATATTTGGGTGTCACAAATTGCTTTTGATAGGTTTAAGAAAGGTAGAAAGTTGGGTGAATGGGGAGGATATAGATCTAGAAACAGCTGAGGGAGAAGGGGAAAGGTGAATATGATCAAAATACATTATATGCAATTCACAAATAACAAAACAAAACAAAAAAATTTAATCTTTCAATGAAGAAAGTCTCAATATTAGACATACTCACTGTTGAGTTGTTGGTTCTGATTCCTTAATGATTCTATTTTATTAGGGATTTATTAAAGGCATATTCCTCCCTTACAACCCGACTACCCTAAATAGAAGGGAAAGGAGACTAAGGAGAACAAGAATGAAACCTTCTGGATGTCAGTTCTGTGGGGCAATTTCCCTGGCACAATTCTCAGGAGTCTAGCAGATCATTTATCCCACAGAAGAAGCCGCACCATCCGTGAACCAAACTTGGAGGTATCCCCGGAGACTGGAGCCCCCTCAAATCCTGAAACTCCCATCTCTCTCCTCCAGTTCCCTCCTCCCAATCCATAGTCATTTTTGTCTTGGGCTGATACTTCCTCCTCCCAGTCTATATAAGATGTTTATCAGTTTGTAGAGACAAAGCTTCAGTGGGGTCAAGCATCCCAAGATTATTTTCACCTTGGGCCCAGACTAAGGCAAGGTTACATTCTCTTCACATTGAGTTCCAACAAACCTTTAAAAAGGAGCTAAAATGTGTATCAAATT
Source organism: Acomys minous (assembly GCF_964271855.1). Taxonomy (NCBI): domain Eukaryota; kingdom Metazoa; phylum Chordata; class Mammalia; order Rodentia; family Muridae; genus Acomys; species Acomys minous. The sequence goes on from NC_140484.1 coordinate 26,905,387, forward strand.
GTTCCACAAAATAGGAAAGTCAACAAAACCCAGAAGCATTTGCACATCCATGGTTATTGTTGAAGTAGTCACAGTGGCTATGAAATGGAACCAGCCTAGATGTCCATCAACAGATAAATGAATGGAGAAGACAAGACAGAAATATGTAACATTTACACCAATGGAATCCCTAAAGAAGAATGAAATCATGACATTTGCAAGAATGTGGGTATAACCAATGACCATTACATGTAAATGAAGTAGACTATATTTGGGCTAACAAATACTGCATTTTTTTCTCATATGCAAAATATAGACTTAAATTAATGTGTGTTTCTTTGTAGACTGGTGGGGGGCAGGGTTAAGAGATGAGGAGAAGAGGAAAAAGAGGACAATGGGATCCACATAAGTGGCAGCTGAAGGGGAACATTTTGAGAAAAGGACCAGCAACCAAAGAGAGACAAAGAGGAAGGAAGGAAGGAATGGGATGGTTAAGGACACAGATAATGGCAGACATGTAAGAAAATGTCCTGACAAAACCTATTACTTTTCAATGCCAACTTGAGGAATTAAGTAAACAAGCCTCATGGTGGGGAAGGAAAATGGAAAAGCATAGCAATAACATGTCCATACCAGTCACCAAAGGTCCCTGCTATGAAGTGGCAAGTCCCCTTGACTTGAGTCCCTCTAAGATCTTCCTTTCCCTTTACATGTCCTCCTGGAACTGCCATGGCTTTTGTAACTTTCTTCCTGCTTGGGGCACATTTGGGAGTTGGGGTATTTTTAGATGCGGAAGAATTACAGGCTTTTAGGAAGAAGAATTGTGGTTTCATTGGCAATTAAATTTCTCAAAAAAAATTTTTTTTGGCTTTTAACTATTGAGTCCCAGTTGTTTCCATCTGTGCACACACAGCGTAGCTAAAGAACTCACATGACCAGAGTTGCATTTTGTCTACAGCCACACCTCTCAGAACGTGCCTGATCTTGTCTTTTCTTAAACCTTTATTTTTATGTGTGTAGGTGTGTATGTACACATGAGTGCAGATGCCTTCAGGAGCCAGAAGAGGGCGTGGTATCCTCTAAGCTGAAGTGGTAAACAGTTGTGAGTTTCCAAGGTGAGTGCTAGGAACAGAATTCAAGTCTTCTGAAAGAGTGGAAAGTACTCTTAACCACCAACATAGCTCTCCATTGCCCAAAGTTGTTTCCTAGTTGGTCACACACACACACACACACACACACACACACACACACACACACACACAATCCTCCTCCTTCTCCTTTTTCTTTATCATCATTGCCAACATCCTTTGTGCCTTCTGAAACAGCAAGCTTGTATGAAGCGGTTACATCCCTAATCTAATCTTAGCTCCTGGTTCAGCTCTCATTATTTCAACTCACAGGCGTTGGGAGAAGTGATGGGGAGGTCTTGGGGCTATTACACTACCATAGACACTTCATACATACATACATACATACATACATACATACATACATACATACACACTTCAGAATAAACCTTTCACAAACGCTGAAGGTCATCTAGCTAAGAGTAGCAGGAAGTACTTAGGATACATTAATCTTCTAAATTTTCCCAGGCAGTTTCACTAAAGTTTCTAGATCCAGTGTCATATCTTTCAAATTTTTAATAAATAACATTTTTTTTCCTGATTACTTTGCAAAACAGAGCTTCCTATCCCACCACATCCATCTATGTTTCTTAAGACCCAATCAAGCCAGGTGTCGTGGCTCACACCTTTAATCCCAGCACTCAGGGAAGCAGAGGCAGGTGGACACTCTGTGAGTCTGAGGTCAGCCACGTCTACCAAGCAAGTCCAGTAAAGCCGGGGCTACACAGAGAAACCCTGTCTCAAAAAAATAAATATAAAAAGCAATCATCTATGCCATTTTATTTTGCATTTCATTGTGGTGTGACCCCATTCCTAAAGAATATTCTGTTAATCAGGAAATACCATCAGCTACTGTGATGACAAGACTCAAAGAGCAATGGCTTAAACAAGATAAATTTATGTGTCTGGAGAAAAGGCTTAGCAATTAAGAGTGCTTGCTTCACAACTGTCTTGGTTAAATGTCCATTACTGTGATAAATACCATGAGCAAGACAACTTAGGGAGACAAGGCCTTATTTCATCTTATAGCTTACCGAGAACCTACAGAGTTCATGCAGAGAACTCAGGGCAGGAAGTCAGTACAGGGACCTGCAAGCAGGAACTGAAGCCGAGGGATGCTGCTTACTGGTTTGCTTTCCATGACTTGCTCAGCCTGCATTCTTTTTTTTTTTTTTTCACATTTTTAAAAATTAATTTATTCTTGTTACATCTCAATGGTTATCCTGTCCCTTGTATCCTCCCATTCTTCCATCCCTCCCATTTTCCCCTTACTCCCCTCCCCTATGACTGTGCGTGAGGGGGACCTCCTCCCCCTGTATATGTTCATAGGGTGTCAAGTCTCTTCTTGGTAACCTGCTGTCCTTCCTCTGAGTGCCACCAGGTCTCCCCATCCAGGGGACATGGTCAAATATGAGGCACCAGAGTTAGTGTGAAAGTCATACCCGACTCTCCACTCAACTGTGGAGAATGTCCTGTCCATTGGCTAGATCTGGGTAGGGGTTTGAAGTTTACGGCCTGTGTTGTCCTTGTCAGCCTGCATTCTTATACCACCTAGGACCACATACATGCCCAAGGGTGTCCCCAGGAACAGTGGGCTGGGCCCTCCCACATCAATCATTAAGCCAGAAAATTCCCTACAGACTTGACTGCAGTGATATGGTGAAGACATTTTCTCAGTTGAGTGTTCTCTTCCTAGATTAACTCAAGTTTGGGTCAAACTGACAGAAAACCAAACAACACTCGTGAATTTGGAGTTTGGAACCCAGCAACCATGTTATCAAACTGGACATTCGACATAGACCTGTGGCCCAGCTCCAAGCTGGGCAAAGACAGGAGGATCTGTGGAGCTTGCTGTCTATCATCCTAGCCAAGGGAACACGGGCCTGGGGTTTAGGGCATCAAAGTGGTAGGCAGTGAATGATAAAAGAAGACAGTTGATGCTCTCTTCTGGACTCTGCATTTGAGTGCCTACATGTATACATTCACACACACACACACACACACACACACGCACACGCACACGCACACGCACACGCACACAGATATGCACAAAACCCAATAAACAGTCTCTTTAAAAAGACAAATTCCAAGCCAAGACGCCTTTAATCCCAGCACTTGGGAGGCAGAGGCAGGCAGATCGCTGTGAGTTCAAGGCCAGTCTGGTCTACAAAGTGAGTGGAGGACAGCCAAGGCTACACATAGAAACCCTGTATGGGAAAAAAAAAATCCTTACATGCCTTTTTGTTTTCTAACAAGAAACAGGGAGAATGCGGATCTGGATGGGGGAGGGGCGACTGGGAGGAGTTGGAGGAGCGGGAACTGTAAACAGAATATATTGTGTGGGAAAAAATCTATTTTCAATTTTAAAAAAGAAAAAAAAGGCAATGTGTCACATTTTCTTGATTTTAGGGCACGGATCTTTCATTTTTTAGACAACTGTGAGATGAGGGTGTGTCTTATAATCAGTGGCATTTCTGGGCTGCGTCAGTAATTAGTTATGTATGTCTGTCTTCCTGAGGTTACAAGAAATGTGATTTTGAAACTTGTAGTGTCTTAAATTTTGTTTTTCTCTCTTTTAATAGTCACAATGTTGGCAAGCCAGACCTGTTAAGGAGGCTCTATCTTCCTCGGCATGAGAAGTTCATGTTTAAGTCCATCATTTGCACTATTTACTGCCCAGTGAAAACGGGAAGACTGGCAGGGAAATACGCGTTCCTGCACCTTAAAGGGGCAATCCAAAAATAATAGGGTGTCATGTTTTACGATGCCTTGGGTAATCTGAACTCCCATGTTCACACGTACCTGAACGGAAATGTTCCCATAAAGAGTTGAACTGAACATTTCTTTTGTGGGTGGGAAAGAATTAATGGTTGGCAATTAACAATCTTCTGTTAAAATTCCTATTCCTTTAGCTAATACACAATCTCCCGGGTCACAATTTCCTCAAACCCAAAGTGAAACTCCATCATTTCCTAGGACCCAATAAACCCATTCAGCCAAGGAAGTCCACATCTCTACCGAAGGACTTTACTGGAGCCACGACCGTGGGGAGACAAGATTCCCATTGCAGCCATGAGAGATAGTTCAGACTCAATAGTGGACACGTGTTACTGGGAGCCTTTCCCTGTCCAAGCACTCACATTCTGGAGGCCTTTCCTAGATCTGTCCCAAGCTTTCCCTCTCCACCTTGTTTTCTTCTCCCTCACACACCATCCCCTCATAGCCTACATTCAATGTGAGGCAGGTTTGCCCTCTCCTGCCTGTTGGCCCATGCTCAAGGGGGCTCCTAAGTAAAGACAGATACCCACCCTCAAAGGAATCCTCATGGAGCCAATGGCAAAGATAAAGTTATCATATTACTTTAGAACACGGTCCAGAAGCCCAGAGAAGGACCCAGAAGTTGAGGCCAAATACCTAAAGTCATAGTAAATGTCACTTGGCAGAAACGACATGGAAAAGGTAGAACTCCACAGAGGCCCAGAGCTGAATGCTGTCCTGACACTTTGTAAATGACTCACAAAGTAACTTTTTCTGTCTTCTTAGCCTTTAAGAGCATCATCTGTATTTGTCTACCAGTCTCCACACTAAGCTCTGTAATAACGTTGCCCTGATCCACACATCAGCGATGGTATCTGCTCAGCTAGATGATCCGTGCAGTTTCATTTTAGATGTCAGCAGTGGGTATTGATGAACCCCAGCCTCAAAAGGCAGCCATCTCCTTCCCCTTGTCTTTTCATTCCTGTACATCAGCTGTCTGTATTATCCTTCCCAATGGCTGCTATCTGCTATCCGTACGTTATCTCCCTACATTGACTTAAATTGGACAGGTGTACCAGTGCTAGCATTAGAGCCTGCAGGATCTATTTGGCGTGGACTTGACACTATCAGTGGTTTCCATGCAGCTTTCCCGGCATCTGCAGCTCACTGCCACTCTTGGGATTTCCAGATGGGACAGATCGCAGATCCCACCAGCATCTTGGCACAAACATGGCAGACTGAAGTGTTCCTTTGATGGTGCTGTCTCAGTCCGGCCGGTGGGGGAATGACAAAAGTCTGATGCTCTCTTATCGCTCACAGCCGGTCTCTAGGTTTGGGTTACTTCCTGTAATGGTAGAAGGAGCAATGGCTCCTTTTAATAAGAAGTAGAGTTTCAGGTTTTGCTTTCATGGAATTATACATGAATGCCTCATATGGTCAAAACAAGGAAGCTCTGCATGCCTATATTTAAATGTTGCAAGTAATCCCCACTTGCTCTAACTCCATCCAGATGTGGGTCCTCTGTGCCCATGTAAATTAGATGGCTTTCTTTTCGGCCTTGTCGAGAATCTGCACTCTGACTCACACAAGAGGGAAAAAAATGGAAAGAATGTGCAGCAACTCCACACAGGACGTGCTATTTTAATAGTACACGCTCTGTTGAAGGGAAAACCAGGGCCTTTGTACTGCAAACAACAGCATTTGCATTTCGAGGGGCTAGACACTGTTGCTCAGTACCAACCATGTCAACATGGCCTTTCGTCCTGGCTGACAGCTATTCCCATAGCTGAATTTTTGGTTGGGGTTCTAAGTATTCTTGACTAAGAGCCACATCTGTTCTCTGTCCCCAGCCTCGCTGCAGGGACTTTCTAAAAGGGAATAATTATTTTGAGATAATGGGCCCTCTGTAGTGCCTACAGCACTTTCCATTCTATTCCCCTCTCTCTCTCTCTCTCTCTCTCTCTCTCTCTCTCTCTCCCAGCTTTCCCCTCCCTCTCTCATAGTCAGCTTGACTGAGGCAAATAAGGGAAGCAGAAACAAGCAACAGACATCATCCATCATGTTTTATGTTTCATAGAATGTCTCATTTAAAACCATGCCACTAAGCTCCATTTCACTAAACTAGGCTCTTACAAAATAGGGAGGAAAGGAAGGAAAGAAGAAAAGAGGGAAGGAAGGGAAAGAGGGAGGGAGGGAGGAAAGAAGGAAGGAAGGAAAGAAAGAAAAGAGAGAAAGAAAGAAAGAAAGAAAGAAAGAAAGAAAGAAAGAAAGAAAGAAGAGGCAACCCATCTTCTCAACTCTTCCTGGCCCACCTCCTGACTGCTCTTTGAGAAAACCTGCTCCACAGCTGTCAGAATAGAAGCAGTCTTCAGTCAGTCTTTACCAAATGCACCTTCTCTCCGTGACACAGCCTGGGGAAGATCCACAAATGGTAGGGGCGGGGAGGGGGTGCCTGTCAATGCCAGAATTTTATTAGTATTTAATTACACTGCCAGGATGGCGTGCTAGCAGCCCCTGGCCCTGCTCCACTTCTGTTACCCACAAGTCCTGCCCTCACCCCTCTCAAAGTCTGCCTGAGACACAATGGGGGGCATTGTGTGCATGTGTGAATATCCCCAGCTGAATGTGTTGCTGAGAAATGAGTAACTCATACCCGTGCGCGTGTCACTAAAGCACAGCTGCCCGGTGATGATAAAAAAGCTCGTGGTGCTAACCAGGTTCTTGGCCCATTCAAAGTACGCTCTTACGCAACAGCACAGTTGATCCCTGCGACCTTTCTGTGAAGTGGGCAGGGAAGGTCCGCACTGGGTTTCACAGATGAGAGAGAACTGAAGCAGGAGTGTTAACTTCCCCCAAAGAGTACACAGGAAGAGAGGAGTTGAGCTGCTGCTGGTCTTGAGGCCCACAACAATTCCTGTGCTCTAGAACACTTCAGCTCGGAAGCAATCCAGACCTCTACTGTCTGTCCGTTGATGTTAATGACCACCCAGTCTACTTCTGTGTCTCATTGCAGCCATGACCATGTTGTATCAAAACCATCACGAATGTGCATGTCTTTTAAACATAGATGTTTATTTTAAGAGATTATATCTTAAAAGAATGGCCTGGTGCAGAGGTGGGCGGATCGCTGTGAGTTCGAGGCCAGCCTGGTCTACAAAGTGAGTCCAGGACAGGCAAGGCTAACACAGAGAGACCCTGTCTCGAAAAACCAAAAAAAAAATGGCCTGGTTACGTATACATACATATATAACATAAATAAAATATGAGGCAGTTCAACTGAGTATGGTGGCACACACCTTTCATCCCAGCACTCAACGACGCAAAGGTCGGTGAATCGTTGTGAGTTCAAGGCCAGCCTGGTTTACAAAGTGAGTCCAGGGCAGCCAAGGCTACACAGGGAAACTCTGTCTTGAAAAAACAAAACAAACAAACAAGCAAACAACAAAAAAAAATACTAGACAGTTCATCATAGCCTGGACATCATGTTGACGTGTGACATTGATTGCAAGGGATTCAGGAAGATCAGAGGTATTTTCAGCAGTGACGTCAGCTGCAAGACAACTTATGCTGTTTTCAAAACTGAGGTCTAAAATGAGTAGGGTATGCGCGGAACTGATAAGGTGGTAGAGATGACCATGTCTGTGTCAGTGCTGTGAGAGAAGCAGGCTGAGGACCAAAGGTGTCCCGAGAGGCCAGGCATGTCAAGGTTAGCCTTGAGCAGGTAGAAGGATGCTGGGGGGCAGAACAAAGGTGATTGATTATCTGGAAACGGTCAGAACCCGACCCCAGGGAAATGAATAAGGAAGAGGGAGAGATGGGCAGGGAAACTAATTTGTCTCGGGAACTCTACAACAGTCTGGGAACCCCTTACAAGAAGACCAGCCATATGAAGGAAAGAACTGGTTTCATTTTGACAGTAGACGACATAACTCTGACCCATGTAGAACCTCGTCAGCACCAGCAATGGAAGCCAGGCTGGAGCCATTGGGGTGGCACACTGCAGTGCTGCCCAATGCACACAAAGGTTGCTAAAGCTGAGGCAGCAACAAATGAGGAAGGAGTTCCTGAGCTCAAGCATATCAGCTTTCAGGGATACAGAAAAAAAATCTCTGCTGGGCAGTGGTGGCCAATGCCTTTGATCCCAGCACTCAGGAGGCAGAGGCAGGCAGATCTCCATGAGTTCAAGGCCAGCCTGGTCTGGTCTACAGAGTGATTCCAGGGCTACATAGAGAAACCCTGTCTGGAAACAAACAAACAAACCCAGAACAAAAATCTCAGGGAGACCATGAAGGATGGGCTAGAGTCAGGTCCCTGAAAGGAAACATCATAGTTTATAATATACCACAGCAAATGTCCAACATAAGAGGTGACTTATAGAAGGGAGGATGTGGCTGTCTGACAGAATATTATAGTCTCCACATGCTTGGGAGGCTGAGGCAAGATCATATTCAGTTCTTTTCAAGGCTAGCATGGGATACACAATGAGACCTTATCCCAAAACAACAAGAAAAAATCCCTGAGAGGATATTACAAAAATATTAAAATGTTGTTCAAGGATGATATTTAACTACAAAAATGTGATGACATATTAATTTGTAACATATTTACATCAAAACACTATGTGTATACATCCTATGTATGCTACATTTATAGGCATATGATCCATATATATATAAAACAAAGAAATTTATACAGGTGTCCAAGATAATATAAGATAATAACCATAATAATAATCATCATCACATTCTTCTTAGCTTCCCTGCTAAAGCTCTTTAATAAAAACTTAACCCCTTTGCTTGTCTTGATATTATTTTTGTTTTTCAAGTTAGTTCCTTGAGAATTTTATACATACCCATCCCTCCTCAACCCCATCTCCCCACATCCATCTCCATCTCATTCTGCACCCAGCTGGTTTTAAGACCCTGGGGTACAGTTTGGGTGTGTGGCCTTCCACTGCAGTTTGGTCGAGTTGCCAGGGCCTTCTCCCTCTCCCAGTAGCCAGCCTTTAGGAAGTTTCCAAGATGTGCCTTTGATAGTCCTGCAGCGGTCAACACCTTGGTTCTTCTTGTCACACACCACCTATGCACATCCTCTAACTGAAATGCCAGGCTCACAGCTGTTCATAGTCAAAACCCACTCACCTGTGCCAGTGACTCACTTGCAACTCTTGGAGAGCCAAAAATACCACTGGCTTTGGTTCTGAGGTTGGAAAATGTCTCCCTTTCAAGTTCTGCGCCACACTGTGTCCCTGGGCCCCAAAGCAACTCTGCTCCACCCAGAGACAGGCGACCCTACTTGGGCAGCTCTATGTGAAAGTTGAAATTCAGTATAAAGCTTGGGCAGAGATGACACACTGCTATTCACACCAGCTTTCCTGATCTCCCCATCAGTCTAGAGTCCTCTCTCTCTCTGCTGCAAACATGTGACATTTCCAAGCAAAGTAGAGACTGAAGCATGTTCTCAGCACTAACCTTCTCTTTGGTCCCTTTGGCGTCACTCATCAAAATTACCAGACAGTAAGAAAGGAAGTTAGAGAAAGAGACTTGTAAGAGTACAGTAGGAAGAGCATTTAAGGAGCTGGCTCAGTGGGTGAGAGCACTGCAAGCCTTACGGAGATGAGATCAAATATTCCCCACCCATGTAATAACCCAAGCGTGGCTGTGCTTGCCAGTAAGTTCAGCATTGGCGAGCAGAAACAGGTAGAACGCCAGAGCTCGCTGGCTGACCAGCAAGCTTAGCAGAAAGGACTCAGTGAGGGACTTCTGGCCTCTATATATGTGCCCACAGACATGCACACCTGAACACTCACACTCATGTGAACACACACACACAAGTTCCAAGAGGACATAATATTCTTTTCTTTTAGAAGTAAGACAGAGAAAATTCAAGACTCGAACTGCCATATTCATCACTGACAAGGCCGATCAACAACTAACTCTGGTGTACTACGGTTTCCATGTACGAGGAAGTGCATTTTCAGCCCTTCAGCTCCTGTTCCGCCATATTTAACTTTCTCACCACTCCACAACCTCCCATCGACCCAACATCAAGCTTTCTGAGTGACAGAGGCCAGGTGGGACAGATGTCTTGGGGAAAGGCACATGCCAAGAAACAAAGAGCAGCTCATATCTGCTTCTGTACCCAAACTTGCCAGTCTAGAAACCTTCTACACAGTAGTCAAGCCAAAGAAGGATGAGGAGCTGGGAGTCCTGGGATTGGTGGTTCTTCCTCAACATAGAAAGATCAGGAATCAAAGAGATTGTTCTGCAGTTAGGATGCTACTCTACAAAGAAACTGAGTTCAGGGCTGAGAGTGGTGGTAAACACTTTTAATCCCTGCAGTCGGGAGCCAGAGGCAGGTGAAGCTCTGTGAGTTCCAGACCAGCCTGGTCTACAAGTGAGTCCAGTATATCCAAGGCTACACAGAGAAACCCTGTCTCAAAAACAAAACCTAAATCTGAGTTCAGTACCCAGCACCTACTACATCAGGTGGTGGGTACAACTGCTTTATCTTGATAACCAGATGACCTCCTCTGGCCTCCTTAGGCGCCTTCATTTGCCTACACATCCCCACCTTCAGATATACACATATATGTGTAATTTTAAAATACAATAGAGTACTTTTTTAAGCAAGAAAGATGAAGAAAGATAAATAGGCTTTTACCCTCAGTGACAGAAGAGATAGACTCTGGAAAAGGATAGCTGCCAGAGTTGTTTGCCTTGAGTGGTGAAATTGTAGGTCCTTCTGTTGCTGCTGTGCTCTCTCTCTCTCTCTCTCTCTCTCTCTCTCTCTCTCTTTAAATAATATATTTGAAATCAAGTTGACCATTATTTGGGATCATATTTTAATAAAACAAAAAACCAAAACAAAAAAAATGAAAGAAAAGAAAAATGAATCCCAGCCCAAGTGGTACCTGAAAGCCTATGCTCCTTGACATCTGATGATAGTGCATCTGAGTTGGTGGACTGTGGGAAGCAGCTCTTTTGTAGCACAGAAAGGAACTCTGAGCCTTCAGTTCCAGTCAAGACAGAGCAGAACAGACTGAAATTCCAAGAAAATGTTTTCTTCCAGCTCTCCAAAAACAGAATGAGGCCACGGGTATCCTTAGGAAGCTACTGGAGATCTCACAGAAGATCAAATCCATCGCAACAGGACTCTTAAAGGGCATGCTTTTTGGTATCCCTAGAGTTCTGCTTTGAGTGTGAATGGGCCCCAGAGGCTCATACGTTTGAAAGCATACTCCCCTGTTAGTGGAACTATTTAGGAAGGATTGGCGACTGTGGCCTTTTTGGAGGAGGTGTGGCCATTTTGGAGGACATGTGTTGCTGGGGGTGAGCTTTAAGGTTTCAAATGCTATGCCTAGAGACACTCCCCCTCCCCACCTTTCCCACTGCTACCTGTGGATTAGGATATAAAGCTCTCAGCTACTATTCCAGTGCCATGCCTCTTAGCTTCCTACCATGATGGCAATGGGACCAAGCCTCTGAAACTATAAGCAAGTCCCCAGTTAAATGTTTTATACCTGGGTCATCATCAGGGTGTCTCCTCACAGCCATAAAGCAGTAACTAAGACATCTGGTAAAGGGAAGGAAGAACCTGAAACAGTATTTGCTAATGTGTTGAAGAATTTATGTCACAAATATCTTTGGCCTTGGAAGCTTTTATTCATCTTGAAGGAGTAATGGTGTTGGGGGGGTAGTCTGATGTATTTTTATGCTAATTACTGCTTGCTGTCCCACCTTTTGCTTAATAAAAAGCCATCCCACTGGGGCAAGGCAAAGGAGATAGGTGGGCCTAGGAGAGAGAGGAATTCTGGGGAGCAGAAAAGGAGAGAGCCCCTCAAGGGAAGAAGAAAAGAGAGACCACCACGAGGAGAAAGAAGAGAGACCTGAAGCGAAGAGAGGAAGGCTGCCATGGGTTAGCTGGAGGAGAAGCACATGGCGGCATGGATAGAGAATCTGGCCCAGATAAAGAACGTGAGCAAGCATATGGGATTATGGATGGGAGGTAGCTTGATAGAAGTTATTAGAAGCAGATGGCATGGGATTGAGGCAGGGATCCCATGCCTGAGGCCCTACTATGGAAAGTAGTTTAGAGGATTGATATCTGCCCTGCCCCAGGTTAACTAAGGATATTTTAAAATATAATAAGTGTCCTGTGTCTTAATTGGTTGCTAGCAGAGGCCTACGGGTAATACAGATAATACAGATAATCTAAAGACAATATAATGGTTCACAGATGGGTAATTCTGAAATACATGCTCATCCCCTCGACCTGAATTGGTGACATACTAAACAACTATGCTTGTGTTTTCTATGGTTGTGACCCCAAGTCCTATACCCTGAATCTCTCCAGAGAAATTAAGAACGACACTCAAGAACATTCCTGTGCAATCAGATGGCATGTAGGACCACGCCTTTGTTTATTTTTATTTTATTGATTTCTTATTATTCCAAAGTCATTTTGTATTATCATTCATTTTTATCACAAAATTTTATTTAAAAAAAATAGTTCACATAAAAATAATCGGTTTCAATATGTGGTTTTCATATGTATAAATCACTGTACTCCTGCCTTCCCCAATCCTGCTTTTTCAGATTTTGTAGGTTCATTTCTTCAGCAAAATAATCCCTTTTCTGCTTGCTACACACACGTGCGTGTACACACACACACACACACACACACACACACACACACACACACACGCATGTATAAGTACATACCCAAACATATTTATTTAAGCATAAATTCTGCATATTTTGTATTACTTTCAGGTCACCCCATTCTATTAGACTTCTCTCCCACTCACAGTATCCTTTTACTATCCTGTGTGTGTGTGTGTGTGTGTGTGTGTGTGTGTGTGTGTGTGTGTGTGTAGATATGTACATGTATATCTACTTTTCTTTGATGGACTATAGAATGATGCCAAATAAAACCAAAACAGAAAATCAGTGATGACGGATGAGAAATCTTAGGAAATAAATCAAACAGCTTCAACAGTTTCTGTCTATCAGCGCCAAATGACTGTACACGAAAATATGGGGTGTTGATTTAATGTTTTCAGTTGGTTTTATATTTCAAATATATATTTCTTTATCAAACTGTGATTTTAAAAGACATATGTTAACTGGAATGAGCTATAGAGTCTCAGTTATATCTTTATATGGAGCGAATAGGTCGGGAATTAAATGCTACCTAAGCATACATACACTCTTGTATTCAGCTTTTGCTGTGAATGGCCCATATTCTTAGCGGATTCTTAAAAGACAATAAATAAATTTGGTAAACATTGATGTCATTTTTTAAAGATCTGCAGAGCAAATAGCTAAATCAAGACATATAGAAACGATGCAGCTGAAGGGACAACACCTGTATGTGAGATGATCCAATTTTCTCAATTGCTCAAGAGAGGAAAGAGGGGGTGCCCTTGAAATGACAAAATACCTTTCTTTGTGTCAAACCTATTTCTAGGCATAGAAATATGTGTGGTGGATGCGACCTAAAATACTTTTATATCAGCCTTGAAAAAGGTAAGTCATCCATCGTATCAGAAATGTGTCCTCCATAGCAAAGACTACTTGAAACTCAAAACCTGTAACTTTGTGACATAAGATACTTTCTCCATATGAGAAATTCCTTTCCTCAAAAGAAATTCTAAACTAGAGATGCTACAGGCAAACCAAGGCTAATGAGTGCTGTGACAACAAATGGGGGGGGGGGGACACTTGAGTGTTTACATGCAAGCAAGTGTGTAAACCACTTTGATGGGTTACATGTGGCACACGTATGACAGGGAAGAACAATCAACAGGCTATGGCGACATACGTCTCTACTCTCGAACTTGACTTTTCCCTTCTCTTGCTGTTCTTATGGTCACCAAAGGAGATTACTGGTCTTTGTGGTCTCCAAACCTTCTATTGCATAAATAGGAGCCAGGCTTAGTAAATACTTCCTGAAGAAGACATAATTAAAGAAATCTTTATCCTCAAAGGCAGAAATGTCAACTGAAGCATGATTAATTAATCTTCTCCCTACCATGAAATTTAATCTGCATTTGCTTTTTCAAGAAGACTTTTAATGCTCCTGGGAACAAGAGGAATGGCGCATGCTCTGAGCAGAGGGGCGGGGCATCTGCTCCTTCCAAACTATAGGGTGGAGTAACAGTTCTTGACAGGTAGCACTCTGGGAAGAAAGGTACAGCTAAGTCTAAGCTGTGTCTCCTCCCTCAGGTCCCCGTTTGGATTACATCCTTTTCTAGGTGTTACTTGAACTTCAAACTCTGGTTTCTCAGTATATTCACAAGGGAGAAAAAATTCATTTCCTGTGAAGTGACAAGGCTAGTCATAACAGATGTTTTGTTTAAGATGAGGTGCATGTGTGATTCCTGGATCATCAGGCACAAAAGGAGACAGACAGAAGGCCAAAGAGAGAGAACACAGTAAATCTACCAGAATCTGGCAAAAAACCTTATGAAATTAAATGTGTCAGTTAAATGTGCCTTATCTGAAATGCTTGTGGCCTGAAGTGTTTAAGAGTCATATTTTCTTGCATTTGGAATATTCAAATTCCAAATGAAATATCTTAAGAGTTGGAGTTCAAATTTAATTCATTGATGTATCCACGCATGCATTTGCACGCGCGCGCGTGCACACCCCCACACACACAGTCTCCAGAGACTATATACAATATTTTAATGTGTGGGGGTTTTTATTAGGGTCCATGACACAAGGTTAAGTACCCAATTTTCCACTTGGGCCTCCATGTTCATGTTCAAGAAATTTGGGGTTTGGAAGTATTTCAGATTTCAGATAGGGATGCTTAACATGTGAATGTAGTTGCGTGTGTGTGTGTGTGTGTGTGTGTGTGTGTGTGTGTGTGCACGCGTGCATGTGTATGTGTGTGTGCATGCATGTGTGTGTGTGTATGTGTGTGTGTGTGTGTGTGTGCGCGCGCGCACGCGTGCATGTGTATGTGTGTGTGCATGCATGTGTGTGTGTGTGTGTGTGTGTGTGTGTGTGTATTAAGTGAAGGGAATTAGTTTCCATAAGCAAAATGAGCAAGGTAAGTTTGAGGATCCAGAAGGTAAGTTTGGGGGGGCCAGAAGAAAAAGGTTTAAGCAAGAAGAATTTGGATGATGTCTCATCCTTTGGGCAGGATGAGAGTAAAATGGGGATTGGGAAAAAGAAAAAGAAAAAGGAAAAAAAAAACCTTGACAGAAAAAGGTGCGTTTGAAGGGTGGAGCCGAGCATGTCAGTCTCACCTATGGGTACCTTGGACATGTAAAGTGGTAAGTATGTTAGAGATTCTGGTTATTGCAAACCTCTGCACAGGAACATGAGACATCTGGGGGTCGGGGGAGGACTAGTGGCTGGTTGCTGGCGATTCACTCGCTGTGATAGAAGAGCCGTACGGCTTTTCAGTCATTACATTCCATTAAGCCACAGCATCCAAATGATGTAAAATTTTAGCTTACTTCCATTCATGCAAAGGCAAGTCAAAAGCCACGGCGACTATGTTTATATAATGTAGATACATTTCAAAACAAAACATGTGCCATGCCTTGCCTCTTGCAAAAGCAATTGCACAGAATCCCCAAGTAAGTCGACACAGTCTTCACTCAGTAAGATGCTTTCATTTTGTTTGGCCTGTATCCCAAGTTGTGTTTTGCTTTAGAATTCTGCTCATTTTCTTTTCTTGCAAAGAAGCTATTTAAGGCCAAGTCTCAATTTCCTCAAACACTGGTTAAAAATGAATTATTGATTAGAGAGAATGAAATGCTATCGCCCTGGATATCTTGTTTTCTTCCTCAGTTCCAGCTGTGTGCTTATCACTACTCCTTTCTAGTTTTTGTCTGAAAAACAAATGTAACCCAAGGAAGGAAAGGACTGAGCTTGCAGCCAGTGGGTGTGTGGAAGGGAAACTGAAAGACTAGAGAGCTGGTGGAATCCTTTCAAGATGGTGTTGCCTCAGAAATTGGCCATGGTGGTCAGACAGCAATCTGTCAAGGCAGAGGCATCTATGGGTGGTGGCTGGTGAAGGGCTAATATAGAGAGTTTTAATGGGTGGAAGTCAAGAAGGAGTAAAAGAAGACATGAAAGCTCGCCTCAGACTACAGACGCTTTGGCTCAGAAAGTGCACAGAAAGCCATGCTGGGAGTCTGGGTTGCTGTGGGAAATACAGTGAGGGAAAAAGTCATCTCTGTTTACAAGCTGGATAAACTTGGATAACACAGAGACATTCTGACACTGAGTCAAGAAGCAAGCGGGGCAAGGATAACCAGAACCAACCATTAGGAGGAAGCAGGAAGTAGCCAGGAGAAACCTCAGCTTTTTATTTTTATTTCCCTTATGTAAACAGACCAATAGAAACAGTCATTAAAGAGACCATGTGGCAATAAAATATATTATTCATAAATCCTGAAACTAGTCAAGCCATTTTTTTTAAAGGACCGCATCAGCACGGTTGCTTCCAGCGTGGCAGGTCAGAGCTGGAGCCATGTGTCCTGTGCAGGGCGCAGTTGTCAATCCGAGGTGGTGATCAGAAAAGAGGTGTATTAATCAGGGACAGGGAAGTAGCAGCCATTAAAAATCTAGGGGGTGTCACTTGCATAGTTTTTGATGTCACAAACAGAAAAGCAGCATTTTGAGGGTGGGGAGGGTGATTGTATCCCGCCTTAACCAAACATTAAAAGAGAAGGAATTTTCCCTGGTGAAGGTCCAGATCAGCACAAATGATCAAGCAAGTCATGAATGCTTTCACAAACAAGTCCAGCATGCCGTCTCCAGGAGCCTGTGTTCAGAACTGCCCATGGTCCAGCCTAGTTGGGAAAGCAATGGAAGAGTCTGCCCAGGTGATAACGAGGGCCTGACAAGGGGACACAACAGGTTGACTGGATCTGGGGGATGAAGGTAAGAAGTGGACTCTAATGTAGACCTGTAAAAAAAAAAAAACCCTAGAAATAGATTCTATTTTTACAATGGAATTTGCTCATTGTGTTATATATTTTAAAGGTCTTTAGAGATGTGTGCCTTGCAACGTTCTTTTGTAAGTATCATCTCATTTTATTCCTTCCGGATTCCACCTTCTCCAACTCTTACTCGTAGCCATCCTTGCCTAGTTATGTCTCTGCATTGCAGCTTCATCCTCTGTGAGATAGAGATCATCAAAGTTGTAACTTCCAAGTGCCAACTTAAGGCGAGGACAGTGAAACTAAGCACGAAGTCAGCCTAACACTGAGAGGGCAGCCCCTCCCAGACTGAGACCTGAAGAGGTATCGCCAAGCATAGTAGGCATGCGTACCTGCAATCCCTGCCCCAGACACTAAGGGGGGGACAGCCACAACTCAGAGTGACGTCAGTCTGGGCTACACAGGGAGGCCTCGTCTCAAAAGAAGAGAAAAGAAACAGGAAATATTTTATCCATCCAAACCCAAAAGTTTCGAACAGTAAACCGAGTCCATTTGTTTACACCCCATCAGAAATGGAGATCAGAGGAACAAATGAGTTTCAGAGGGGTTTTGTTTTTGTTTTTTTGTTTTCTCCCAAAGGAAAAAAAATCTTCCAGTGTTTGTTTTGTATCCCAGAGGCAGAACCACTCTGAGTGCCTTCCAGAAAGATTCAGGTTTTATGGTTGAGAGAGGTCTAAAAATATAAGAAGTGGGCACTGTTCATAGGAGACAGACGTGGTCCAGAAGCCTGGACACCTTCACTCATGCCAGAGCCAAGTGTACATCCTGTCCCCGGGGTCACAGCATCTTGTCCCCGGGGGTCACAGCCCACCCCATAAAACATAGATGTTCTGGAGTTCCCTGGACTCTGACTGTGGAGAGAGAGCTGAAGACACACTCCTTAAAGTACCTAGAATTTTTTTAAACTACTGCTGTCACTGAGCAGAACTTGTGTTAATGGATCGACCACAGGCATCCCTGCCTTTTAAATCAGAGAGCCTTGAGCACCGCAGCCTCTCCCTGAAAACTCAAGGGCATCCTCCTGGATGGTATTGTACTGGGTTGTGAATGGTCATCTTCCTGAGATGTTCTGGAGCATCTTAGAAAAGGATTGCCAGTAAATCAAAACCTTCTGTGTAATGAACAGCTTCTGGCTGCTCTCTGTGCCTCTATTCTCGTTTTTGTCTCTTCACTTACTGTGGGTGTCATCTTGCCCCTGACTACCAATCTGTCTTTTGTTCCCTCCAAGCCCCTTTAACTGACCTTTTCTCGCCTACTATAGGAGCCAAGGTTTGTAGAGTGGGTTATAAAACAAGTACAAATAACACTTTAAAAGGGTGAATTTTATGATATGTGAATTATGGCTCAATAAAACTATTTTTAAAGTGCATTGCAGACTATAAAATCTTACAAAAGGTGAGGTATCACATTGCTCTATTTATATTGATAATAAACTATTCTACTCTTTTATGTAAAAAATTGAGAAACACAAATAGGCTCTGAGAAGACTTAGAATTCCCTAGACGAGCAGTATGCTTCAAAGCCACTGTTTGCTCTTCACCACATCTTTTTTATTTTCATGGTTTCTTCCTCATCTTTGTTCTTAATTCTGAAAGTGAAAGGCATTTGAATGAGATGTGGTCTACACATACATTCTTTGATCACATCTCCTGTCATATCCTTTTCACTCATATGTCATTTGGGGATGTGTTAGGTCCTAGGAACCAATATGAATCCCCAAGTGACTCAGGAGCAAATCAGTCCCTGTTGGGTTTTAGAGACAAATCACTAGAAATGGTGAGGTTTTGTGCTTCCTGACATGTTTTTTTTTTCATCATATCTTGATGACCCTTAGTCCATCTTTGGAAAGCTATCCTGTGGTATAGCAGCTCGAAAACAAAGCACACAGCTCCCTGTTGCACTCTCTAGCACTTTCCTATGGACACAGTCGAACCTTAAACTCACAGTGCCCTTTCTTAGGGCCTCAGCAGCACCTGGGGGATGTATTAGAAGCACGAACCCTTAGGCTCCGCCCAGCATCTGTGAAATTAGAAGTAGCCTTTTAGCAAGACTCTGGAGTGATTCGTAAGCTCATTAAAGTTTGAAAAGCACGGATCTAGCTAGTATTGTGCATCAGCACATCCAAAGCACCTGGAGCTTCACCCGCAGTGATGACTCGAGCTCTCTGAGCCCTTAGGTAAGTGATGCCAAACTAGGAGGCCACTGAGAGCTGCCTCCCGCTAGCCACTGGCAGAACTGGGCCGCGTGTTGTCATTACAGCCCATCTGTGGCAGCCAAAGCTGAGCCTTTTTCATGTGTTGCAAAACTTCATCTGTGTTCTTGTAAATACCGTCCAGTTCATACTCAACTCTACTGATCCAGACACCATGTCGTCCACGCACTTAGTCCCGTGATTGACTCCTGGCACCTCCTGTACTTCTCGGTCACTATCCAACACGCAAACAACTGCATCCCTTCCACGACATAGGCTTACTAACTTGCTTACTAACTCTTAGTCGCTGCTGCTTCTTACGTTGTACTGGAAACAGTGTTTAAATAGATGACTTCAATCCTTAAAGAACTAATACTATAATTAAGAAGGCAAAATTTAGAAATTTGAAGTAGATGAATGCTTACTAAAATCCACAATGAACTGTGCTTGCGACCGGGGTCTGCTGGCTCGCTTCGGAATCGAGACAAATTTCATTGTCTTTCTAGACTTTAGTTTCCTCAATATTTAATAATATTAATAATAATAATGTGTTTAAAAATCCTATCTAGTCTTTGATAATTCAGAATCCCCAGGGGTGACAAACCCATGGGTCCCAAGCCCATCCCCATACAGAATTAAAAACAATATGCTGCTGCCTGTTGTTGTCCCTGGTCTGTGCTGCCACAGAAGGCCATGTTGCTGCTGCTGGAGGCCATGTTGTTATCTGTGATTTGTGCTGCCACCAGAAATCCTGTGGAAGTCCATGACTCACGGTGCCACTGGCTGTTATGGGCAAGGAAGCTGCTTTTGCCATGGTATTGGTGACTGCAGACTCAAAACTGAGAATAAGAGACAACTGAAGGCTTCTGTATCTCCTTTCCCCCTACCCCCCCCCAATCCCCCATCCTCCCAACCCCCCACTGTAAAAAAAAAAAAAAAAGGAAACACTCTAGACAGGAAGCCATTGAAGAGAGTTTTTTAAAATTGTGATAGAGATGCTGAGGTGCAGCTCTTCACAGTTGATAGCTTCTGGGGGTGGGGGTGGGGCTCCATTTATTCTAAGTGGCTGGCTACTGGGAATCCAACCATGCTCCAATGAGTACATGAGCAACACAATTTGGATTTGGTTTAGTTTTTTTTTTCTTTTGGGGGGGGGAAGCACAAGGGTAGGCGGCTAGACCTGGGAGGATTGAGAAGCAAGTGTCATTGGTGTGCATTGCATGAAATTCCCAAATAATAAAAACATTATGTTGGGGGGGGGTGGAGAAAGATACGCACTAGGGATTTGAATTAGGGAGACTGTATATGATGGTGATTAAGAGTTCTGGTTTTGATACCAGACAAATCTAAAGCTAAGACTTCTTTTGGCATTGACAAGTGATTTTATCTGTTAAGCCTCAGTCTTGTCATCTGGAAAGTGGGGACAAGACTATCTGTTTTGTAGGTTACAGCGAATGTTAATGAAATGGAGTGATTCAGAAGAAGCTCTTTGCAGAGCCCCTCACACAAAGAATGTGCTTAAAGAGATAACAGTCCTGGTGACGATATGGTAACTTTCAAAGTCCTAGTGAAACATCATGGTGGTGGTCATGATAATAATAATTTTCAAGATCCCAGTGAAACAGACAAGTCTTCCAGTAAGGATAACTTCATCTCTTGTGTGGAGGAACTAACCAGATATGTGAGGGATACTGGCCAGCTGGCATCAAAGCAGGAATGGTAAGATGTAGGAAAGAAAAGAATATTGTCAAGTTGGTGGGAAATGGCACCATCAGTAAAGGACAGAGGAGGGAGCTGTGCTTTGACACAAGAGGCTGCAGAGAGTGAAATAGTACTGTGGACAGTGTCTCTGGCATCTCCCTGTAGGTGAGGAGGAGAAGAGACGCTGCAGGCCGATCTGGTAAGTGCTGAGACCTAAAAGAAAGATCCATCCTGTGTAGTTACCCACGGTTCTCTTCAAAACCCACAGTTGTGGGCCAGAGAGATGGCTTAGTGGGGAAATTGCTTGCTGTACAACCATGAAACCCTGAGTGCAATATCCAGAACTCCCTCCCTCCTGAGCCCCCCCCAACACACACACACACACACACACACACACACACACACACACACACACACACCTAAGCACAACGCTCTATTTTAACTGAAGTGTTGGCGAGGGAGAGAGAGGCAAATCCCTGGGGTTTGGTGGCTGGCCAGGCTGAGTGAATCAGTGAGCTTGAGGCTGGCAAAAAGAGATTCTGTGAAAAACAAGATGGATAAGCCCCGGGGGGACAATGCATCTGAAGGAATGTCATCTGGCCTCCCTCACATGCTCACACACACATACACACACTATATAACATGCACATGTACACACAGATCATCTCCAGAGATTCCTTTTATACACTCATGGCTAGGACTTCCTCCCACTCTAATTAAACGGGAGGAAACATGTGCATGGAAGATATAGAAGGAGCTAAGATCACAACCCATCCATGAATTCTGACCCAGATAATCCGACAGAAGTAAATTGAGGGTTGCTAAGCATTCCATGTCACTGTCAGTCTGCCTAGAGCAGAAACTCATGTTTTAAAAGTAGGGATCAAGTCCTCCAGGCAAGGCAAGGCCTCTGTGGAACTGTGCGGTAGCTATTACTTAGCCTAAACAACAGAACATGAGTCCATACAGCTTGTGTCCATCCTGAGCTTCAATCTCGGTATGACTACTGGGAGCAAACAGTATTTCCAAGAGAACCTTCCAGAAGTGAACATAAGGAAGGACTTTTCCTAAGTTGGCCAGAACTTCACTGGTGCTTGGCATGCTTCACTGGAGGCTAGGGCGTTTGGGGTTAGGGAATCTTCTCAAAAGCTTTCTACATTGCCTCAGGCCTGTACCCAAACAAAGAAAAGAGTGAGTGATGAGCAAGCCCGTCTCAGCACTACACACATGATGCACACCCATCGTAGGGCTCAGGCATAACTTCATCATCTGTGATCCTAGTCATTTACTGGGGGGGGGGGGGGGGAAGGAAGAAGAAGCAATGGAAGATGGATGCAGACCTTCAAAGCCGACATGTGGCCTGTCCCCGAGGCTGTAACCAGATGGAGAAGTAAGCCAGTCACACTGGTAAAGACTGTGGTTTCTTTGAGACAGTCACAGGAAGTTTTCTCAACCCCTTCCTTTCTACCCCACCCCCAACTCTCAGAGGTTCAACAAGAGGCTGCATCGCCAATCACCATAATGGCTTCCAAAGTCCTGACTATCCACTCAGTGAGTGTGGAATAGAGGAAGAAGAGACAGTGACCTGGGTGGGGTCATGGATGATAAGCAGGTTGCCCATGACACAACAGCAGTCAGCCCAGGTAAAAGCAGGTATGTTTAGGGACTCCGCTGAGGAAGCCCATCCCACAAGACCTTTGCTACACATGCAGCCAGCAATTAGACATGGTGAGTGAGGCTCCTCCTCTCTAACTCTCGTCTCCGTCTCCTATTTCCCCACCCTAATATCCCAAGACATCTCTCTCTTTCAGTGGATGTGAACAGTTTTCCTAGAAGGGAGGGTCTCTTTGATATCCCATAGCTATCTTGGTTACTTTTCCTGTTGCTATGATGAAATTCCACGACAGAAGCAACTTAAGGCAGGGAGGGTTGATTCCAGCTCACAGTTCAAGAGGACAGGTCCTCAGGGCAGAGGCATCAAGGCAGGCAGGAACTTAAAGCAGCTGCTCACGCCACATTCACATCAGAAAGTAGAGAATGGGGAAAGCAGGCTGGTGCGTTCTTACACAGAAGGATCCCAGCTGGGAAATGCTACCGCCCTGGAATAAGATAGCTCTCCCCACAGCACGGAATGTCATCAAGAAAATCCCATACAGGCATGCCCAGAGGCCCATCTCCACGGTGATCCTATGTCATGTCAAGTTGACAATTAACGCTGGCCACCACTTTGACTTTCTCTCTATGCTTCTAACCCCCAACCCTTCTCTTTAACACTGTCACTGAGGCCACAAAGCCACTGGCATTTACAGCAGCAGAAACTGAGGTCCTTTTCTGCTGCTTCGCTACCAGAGAGTGAAGCAAAACACACTGAATAAGACCATGTCGGGATAGGAATGTGGAGATGCGTTTAGCGATGAGCTGGGAGGCAAGTCCTGATGCTTAGCGCTCACTCATTTCTAGGACATAAATATTGCCAGGACAGTTGATTTTTAAAATACTAACAATGTTAGTGGGCTTGTAAAATTCCTAAAAATTTAACAATCAAAAGCTACTACCTCAGGGGACATTAGAAGCCCCCTGGGAAATACAGAACTTGGGTTTCCCATATTATGGTATCTAAGAGATGGTAGAGGGGTCACCCAAAGTCTCTCGTAGGCTGCACAGTGGGTGATAATACTCTGGAGTGATTGAGACTTCCTCTGGCCTGAGTTTCAGGAACCTGAGACAGGCACTGGATTATTTACAGGATACAGGAGGTGGCTAGTTTGACAGAAGGTTGGTTTTTCTTTCTTATATGTTATTTTTTTCTTTTAATTTTTTTTTCATGTTTCGAGATAATAGTCTCACTACGACGCAACCTAGGCTGGCCTCAAACATTTGGTAATCCTCCAACCTCAGCTTCCTGACTGCTGGGATTGCAGGCTCGCAGTATCACACCTGGCTTTCAGTCTGTTCTTACTTATCAAGAGGGGATGTTTTTAGTTTTATTTTCAGATGAGATACTAGTTAGTCCACAGGAGTTTCCGGGTGATGGGTAGAGTAAGGTAAGGCTCTGGTAGCAACGTTCTGGACCAAAATCAGTAAATTCACACGGCACCAGTACTGCCTGGCAGACTCTGAACTAGATTTCCCATAGCAGGGTCTGCCCAAAAGCAACCTTTGCCCCACTTTGGCCACTTATACAGACACTGGGGAAAAAAAAAGATGACAGCTCCCCAGGGAAACCAGAAGTATAGAACAGTCTTGTGACCCAACACAAAGGAAGCTGAGCTAGGCTCAGCTTATAAAGCAAGTTATAGGCCAGCCTAGACTACCTGGTAAGGCCCATCTCATAGAAAACAGAAAGAAAGGGGAAGAGAAAAAAGGCACAGAGGGAAGGCATTCTATACAAAACCCATTTGTTCTGGGGTTTCTTGTGGAGACATGACTGGGCACTCAGAAAGTGTGATCCTCAGGGGCCTGGGCGGGTCCTATGCCCACCTCCTACCCCTGCAGGAACGTTTGGGTTTCAGCTCTGTGGCAGGGTTAGGGGATTCATAACACAGACACTCTCCAGACAGAAAAGCAAGGGCAAACATTATTCATGAAACGTGGTGTGAATTCACTTCAGCCCCTCCTCTTGTCTTAACAGAAAAGTTGGCCCTAGCATCTGACTGACTTTGCTGTTTCTTAACTTCTTTCTGCAAAGAAAATGCCATCGTCCACGGGAGGAATGTGTTGCACATTCTGCCCATTGTTTCCCTGTTTTACATCACTGCCACCAACTCCAGCAGTGGCTTAGGTGAGCACACCCATGCTTTCCAGTCAGGCAGGCGTACTTGCCTAGCCTCTCTGTACCTCAGTTTTGGCACTTATAAAATAGGCCATACTCATAACGCTTTGCCTCATTCAGTTGTGATGAAGATTCAATACACTCTGGGTAAAAGAAACTTGTATCCCGTGGGAATGAAGAACTTGTAAAAACTTTTTATGAAGGGCCGTCTGGCAATGAAAGGCAGTAAACTCTAGAGCCATACTGTCCAGTGATGGCCACGCCTCTGCCTTGTCTTCCCTAAAGACTATGGGCTAGCAAAGTGGCACGGCAGACAAAGGCTTTTGCCACGAAGCCTCAAACCTAAGTCCTACCCCTGGTGGAAGGAAAGAACTGACTCCCCACAAATTGGCAAGCTGTCCTTTGACCTGTGCATGGGTACTCTGAAACACGTATCCTCACCCAGCCCACCACCACCACCCCCACCACACAAAGACACAGGCATGCACACACACCTAGAAAGACAAACAAATAAAAGTGCAGTTGAATGATGGTGGTGGTCATGGTGGTAACGGTGGTGGTGGTGACAGTGGTAGTGATGGTGGGTGGTGGTGGTGATGATAGAGGTGCTGGTGCTGGAGGTAGTGGTGACAGTGGTGATGCTGGTGCTGGTGCTGTTGGTAACAGTGGTACTGGTGGTGGGGGTAACTTTGGTGGTGCCGATGTTGGTGGTGATGACAGTGGTGGTGATGGATGTGGTGGTGGTGGTGATGGCGGTGTTGCTGGTGCTGATGCTGGTGGTGACAGTGGTAATGACGGTAGTAGTGGTTGTGATGCTGGTGATGATGCTGGTGCTGGTGCTGATGATGAGAGTAGTGATGGTGGTGGTGGTGGTTTCCTGTTAACATGGTTTCTGTGGAGATTTAGTACATTATGATAGACTGGGAATGCAGCTGAGTGGTAGTGTGTGAGCAGTGAATGCACTGATTTCAATCCATAGGACTACGAGAAAAATAATAATGCTGATAATAATGTAACCTGTCTGCATACAAGCTGGCTAACAATAATTGCGCAGTTAAATGATAGCTATTATCAGAATGATTTATGTCAGCACACAGTACAGCATAAGAGAGAAGGCAATTGGGTTCTTTACTACTTCCAGCCTGGCTGGCTTCTCAGAAATCAGTACATACCCTAGCTAAACATGTACA
Source organism: Acomys minous (assembly GCF_964271855.1). Taxonomy (NCBI): domain Eukaryota; kingdom Metazoa; phylum Chordata; class Mammalia; order Rodentia; family Muridae; genus Acomys; species Acomys minous. Next base: position 26,931,071 of record NC_140484.1, read on the forward strand.
GAGCCATGAAGAGTTCTCCGTGTTTAACATCTGTGTCATGTAAAACACGTACACGTAACATCTGTGTACACGTAAAACACCTTCCTTGTCTCATTTGCTCCACATATATATGTCTTTTGAAGCAATCAGACCAGCCCCATAAGGGGAGTCTACCAAACTGTCTGCCTCACCCTGACAGGACCTTGCTTCAACAGCTAAGTGATTGTCTAGGTGAAACAGCAAATTAGTGACAGGATTGAGGCCAAATAGGAGGACTTCTGACTTTGCATGGGGAGTCCCTCAACTTCATCTGCACTCCGTTGCTTTGTTCCTGTTTTTATTCAGGAGACGGTCACTCATCCCTTTGGTCTCATCAGACACTATGCTAAATAAGTTCTGCTGATCCAAGGATGGATTAAATAGATGGCTTGCCCTCTAACCAAAATAATTCAGGAAAGCATTCCACCCCATCCCCAAGGAATTCAATAGAAAATGTTTTTACCCTCAGTATTTGACCCTCAGTATTTCAATGACTGTGCTCACAAGAACAGCTTTCAAACTTTAAAAGATACAACAATTCTCTCTGGAGCCATACCTAATAATTAAAAAAATAATAATAATAACAAAAATACTAAAATCGTTAAAGTGAAATTTCAAAAGCTTGGCTAGTTTAACTTGCTGAATTTGTTCCTTCTCATCCCCCCAAATTAACTATATTGCTAGCAAGGTTGGCCTGTTTGCCAAAAGAAATCTGAATTTGATGCCAACGTGTATTATATTAAACACAAGTTTTTTTAAAGCTCTTAAATATCTTTGAGTCTAGGTATCCTTAGACAACTTGCCCTCTGGCTTGGATTTGCCCCCAGCCTCTGTGAGAACAAGATACAAAACACTGTGGGCTTCAGAATGTTCTGTCCTTGGAAGATCTTTCTTTCTTTCTTTCTTTCTTTTTTTTTTTTTTTTTTTTTTTCTTTTTTTGCCAAAAGTCCCATTAATTCCCCTATGACTAAGGCATTTTGGGGTCAGCAGAACTTGGGGTCTTTGGGGACTTCAGAAGAGGGATAAGCTCAGGCTGCACTGTCAAAAAACTTGGGGTAAAGCCAGACCTTGCTAAAAGGATTTAAAGGGAAGTTAGCTCAGGGCAACTTTTCCCAAATAACTGTCCTGAAATTAACAGTGTCATTCCAATGTTATCCAATAATAACAGAGGCTCCCACTTCATAAGAGGTAAGTAACGGCCACTTTGCGTGTGGTGTTAATAAATTCTTGTGAGTAATAAAGGGGATTTATTTCCTCCTTACAGTGATACACTGGGGCATGGGGGTTAAGAATGTCTACTAAGGTTCAATAAAAGGCAAACATAGGGCTTGGCCAGCCATAGGCTCTTCTGATCTCTCTCATCTCTGCCTCTGCTGCCTCAGCCACTTTCCCTCGGGGCAGTGAGACAAACCCTGAGAGCTCTGATACATCGACATTTTCAATTCATGTTCTAAACATATTTTCTAATTACCACCTACATACCCAACACTATATTAGGCACTGAAGAATTCTAACAAAGAATTCTGGGTCTGGCTTCATCTTCAACTTGGGTAGGAAAAAAAAGTCTTTTTTCCAATAATCTCTTTCTTGGGCCACTAAAAATTAGCAGGTTACCCTCGCCCCCAGAGCTATAGGGTGGAGATAAATACTTTTAAAAATATAACTGTATTCCTAATAGCTTTGAATGTCATAGGCCCCACTTAAGAAAAACCCTGTCAATGTGATAATTCAAAATGTCTGTTCAAGACACTTGAGTCACCTCATGTGCACTATATTTTTGTCTTGTTTTTGGAACACAACGAATTGCCTTTATTTCGGCATGTATCCACTTTTCAGCATTTAGTGGTCCTGAGAAGAGGGGGAAACGTGGCAACGAGGCTGAAAATGCTGTTTTGAAACTGTTATGACACCGAGCGGAGGGTGTAAGAGGCAGCAACATTGAAACCTGAGTCGGCAGAGTCAGGGCCTCATGTTCCAGCTGTTGGGCTCCATTTCTGACCCGAAGGGTGGCCAGGGTGACACGAGAACCCTGTTCAAGCCTCTTCAATGTGTAAGAGCAATTAGGCCAAAAGGAGCCTACTCTGAACTACTCTCTCCACCAAGGACCCTAAGAGCTGGCAAGTCTGAGCCACCCGGTGCACACTGTATTTTTAAAGAAATACCAAACCGTTCTGAAAAACCACAAAGCCTGGTGCTGGCCTCTCTGTGCAAATGTCTTGAGATTCTTAGTTATGATTCGCTGTAGATTCTGTGTCCTGAGTAGGGAGGTCGGAATTACGGTTTTCAGGATTAAAACTTGGAATAGGGAGCAGTAAGTGGCAGAGTGGGGAACAGTCTTGTTGCATTACAAATGAAATACTTTTACAATGTGGACTGTGCAAGTAAAGCTTGACACAATAGGACATTCACACGAAAAAAAGTTTTACTCTGAGAAACCCAGCCTGCTCACAGTTCAGTGGACACACACTGGCGCCCCTCAGCCTCAGGACCAGTTCTCAGATCCATGCACCACTTTAGCCACTGGGTTTCATATGTGCGTTTGATTTGGTTAAATTTCCATCTTCTCTTAACTTAGCAAATTAGACCAATGTGGTCTTCTCCGTAAATGACCTGGAAAGAAAGAGGGAGTTGGGGGGTAAAACTGCAACAAATTATATTCTACTGAGTCCTCAAAGGTTGCTGCTGCACATCCACCAGGATTCCACTCAACTAGGGAGGCTGAGCGTTGGACACACCCACTCCATGAAGTGAGCGTCTGGTAAAGCCAGCTCGAGTTTCACACTATTAAGAGATGGTCCCCTCCATTAGCCACACTGGAGTCAATGCACATGAACTGACTTGCCACACTCTACCCGCCCTTGTGACCAAAGGAAGAGTTTCAATGGGCTTGTCACCTTTAAAAAAAAATCTTCTCCATCGAGTATTCTATACAGAACCTCTGAGGATCAAGAGGGCATCAGTAATTCCCAAGCTGCTTATGGAACGAATGGCAAAAGTCAATAAGGGGGTGACAGGGAGAAATAACAAGTAAGGGACAGGCAAAAGCCTGTCGCAAGTGAACAAAAGTTCAGGTAGGATCAGTCAAGGTAAATTGGTAAGAGCTCCAGGCCCTTTGTTTTGAAAAAAAAAACAAAAAACAAACAAACAAACGAAAAAACCAACTTTGACAAACATTTATTCTGTTAAATAATTTAAATACACCATAACAGTTATTGTCCTGTTTAATTCCTCACTGCCATCAGCAAGGTGGATGTTTACATGTCCCAGCCATGGGGCTCTTACCTCCCTCTACGTCAGCAGTTCTCAGCCTGTGCATAGCAAAATTACAGTTATGAAGTAGCAATGAGAATACTTTTACAGTTGGGGGGAGGGGGTCATCACAACATGAGGAACTGTATTAAAAGGTTCACAGTGTTAGGAAAGTTGAAGACCTCTTTACATTCTTGCCTCCTCTTCCTCTCTCCCTCCCTTTCTCTTTCCCTTTGTCTCTTCCCTCTTGTTTTTGGCCCCAACCCCCACCCAATTTCACCCCAACGATGCTGGTCTGTTGTTTAATCCCAGCTGAATTCTCAGTCCCAATAAAGTAGATATATCACTTCCAAAATCTCTTAACTAAAACACATCACAGGAACAGGCCCAACAGAATCTTTGAGGGGTTTCTCAAGCTTCCTAAATTTTGCAAGGCCTTCCATGTCTACATTGCTCTCAGCATTGCTGTCCAAGTCACCCCCAGCAGCTCATCTTTCTCTGAGCACATGCAGCCTGTTCCAGCTATTAAACAACATGGTCTGATCCACCACAGTAATATCCTGTGTTGCTGATATCAATTTCTATCCTATTTCTTTGCTTTCTGTTACTGTGATGAAACACTAACCAAAACCAACTTGGGGAGGTTTATTTTATCTTATGCTTTACAGTCCACCATCAAGGGAAACCAGGATGGGAGCTCAAGGCAGCAGCAACCTAGAGGCATAAAGGAGCTAAAGCAGAGACCGTGGAGGGATATTTCTTACTGGCTTGCTTATAGAATCACACATGGCTGCCTTTCGTGTACAACCCAGGACCACTCATCCAGGGGCGGCATCACCCACAGTAGATCAGACCCTCCTTTACCAATTATCAATCAAGAAAATGCCCTACAGATATGCCCACCAATCTTATGATGGAAATTGCTCAACTGAGGTTTTCTCTTCCCCAGTGTCTCTCGTTTGTGACAAGTTAGCAAAAGAAAAAACTGCCCAGGACCCCAAATACACATGACCAGATAAAAACCTCTCCAAATACATACTCAAAATACCAAAAATACAAAGCAAAAAAACCATATAAAGTTGTCAAGGGAAAACACTAATTCACAGAGGCAAACACATCAGAAAAACACTGGATCCCTCATCCACAACCCAGAAAGCTGGATAAACCTGAAGCAGGTAAGTAAATAACTGCCAGCCAAGACTCTGATATACCCAGCAAAGTTATCTTTTAAAGTTGACAGAGATGTAAGGACATTTCGAGGGAAGCATAAACTAAGGCAGTTCCTGACCAGAGAGTCAGTAGAAGACGTAGAGGGTGCCTAAATGAATACTGTATACAGAGGAGGCAGAAGCTGGGCCCAGACATTAGAGAAACAGATGGATAAAGATTCAAGAAAGAATGCACAGTTTATCAGCAAACACATAGAAAGGAGAATAGATATCAATAAAGTTGGGTTTAGTCTAAGAATTCAACATTTGATTAATGTTGGAAAATTAATTTTACCTGTCCTATTCAGAGGTTTTTAAGTTATATTATCTCATCGAGATAAGATTCGTTAGTCAGCATACATTCATAAAATTAGGCTTTTGCCTGTTTGTTTTGATTGGTGTGTGTTTCCTTTTAAAAAAGTACACATGGAGGGGATTTTCTTACTTTAAGAAAGGACAGATAAAAGAAGACTCTGTTTATATAAAAAAATAAATAAATAAATAATACCATGTTTTGTGGTGATACATTGAATCTTTCTGTAGTTTGTATATTTCATTTAGTCTCTAGGGAACTTAGTGGGAAAAGGAGAGCCCATGTCACGTGATCTTCTGGTTCATCACAGTGAATAATCACAAACACTTACCTAACCACTTCAAGCTAACAGGTTTCTGACCCTAAAAATAAAAGGAATCTCCCTACTGTACAGTGTCCCTAAGGCTCCACTCAGGAAGATAATTCAGTCTTTGGAGCCCAAATATGTATGAGTTTTTTCTAAGCTTTCTAGAGACCAGAGACGAGGCCTTAACAATGTCCATCTCTAAACACCAGCTGAATGAGCTTTGGGGAAAATTTAAAGAGTGCCCTCTTGTCAGCACCAACTCTTTTACTAACTCTCTACAGGAAGTGGTAGTAATAGGTGTCAAAACAGGAAGTCAAATCCAGCTCTTCTTGGGGCAAGGAGATGGTTCGTCTCTAACAGAAAGTTCATCGCAGTGCAGAGTGGGTGTAGGCCAAAGGCTTAGATTCTCCCACAGTCCACAAGCCCTCAGAGAGTAGAAAGAGGGTTGGTGCTGTGGCTCGACTGCAAGAATGCTTGTCTACCATATACAAGGCCTTGAGTTAAGTTCCCAACAGGACACAAACCAAGTGTGCTTGTGATCTCAGCACTTGGAAGGTGAAGGCAAAGGAATCAGAAATTCAAGGTCATCTTTGACTATGAGTCTGAAATAGCATAAACTAATTGAATCAATCAACAATCAGCAAACAGTATGAGTTAGGTATCTTTACTGGCAATTAGAGTAACAACACTGAAAGGCAACATCCTAACTTAAAAGATCCTTCAGAGTAGTCATGGAAACAGGGCCATCAATATACAACAAAAATAATCAATCACTTCATAGACTTTTAAGTGAAGACAAAGCCCTTAAGAAGTAATTGAGACAAAGAAATTATCATCAAAGAAGTAGCATATGTTTGATGATCCATGATGTTGGAGGACGGTCAGTTAATTGGATGGAAAGTTATAAATTTTTAAAACTCAAAAAACAATGCCTTTGAAATCTCTGACAGATGTTGTCAAGATTCCTACAAACAGATGTCTATAAAGCACCAAAAACAACCTATTGAATAGTTCTCAGTGGTGCTGGTTGCTTTTTTCATCAACTTTATGCAAGCCTAGAGTTATCACGGAAGAGGAACCACATTTGAAAAATGGCTCCATGCAGATTGTAGGGCATTTTCTTAATTAAAGAGTGACATGGGAGGGCCCGGTCTATTGTTGGTTATGCCACCCCTAGGGAAGGTAGTCCTGGGGTATATAAGAAAGCAAACTGAGCAAACCAGAGAGCAAGGCAGTAAGCAGCCATCCTTCATGGCCTGTTTTAGTTTCTTCCTGTTTTAAAGGACTTTCCTCCTTGAAAAATAGAATTTAAATAGATTTAAGACAACACCTAAAGTCTATGTTTACATGACTTACACAAATAAAGGAGGCCCGCAGAGAATAGATATCTCCCCCCTGGGGTCTGGGAGATGGTCTAGTTGTAAAGTGCTTGCTGCACATGCATGAGGATTGCGGTTCAGAGTACACAAAGGTAAAAATACCGGTGTGGCAACACGCCCTGTAATCCTAGCACTGAAAAGGCAAGGACAGCAAGATCCCTGGTGTTCACTGGCTAGTTAGTCTAACAAACTGGTGAGCGGCCCTATCTCAGAAACTAATGTAGAGACAGACTGAAGAATCAAGCAGCAACCTCTGGCCTCCGTGTACATGCCACTCACACATGAACATACACAAACACAAAATGAACACATACACACATACATCTAAAAACACTTATGTCGCACATTCTAACTCCCATCCAACACAAACAGTTGACACATGTACCTCAGTCTCAGCACTGCCAGGAGAAAGCTGTCCTGCCTTCTTGCAGTCCCACTTTATCTACTGATGAACTGAAGTCTGAATGTTTTAAACATATAATCCAAACTAACTTGGGATTGTACAACTCTAGCTAAGTCATTCAGCACTGCCATGAATTTCTTTCTTCATTTATAAAATAAAGATAATAATTTCAATTTCAAAGAATGTTATGAATTTAAACATTAAAAACTGTTGGATAAAATAAATGTATTCACACATATACACACACTGTGAGAGAAAAAAACAAAGAGACTTAATCTGCCATGTAGAATTCACTCATGCAATTAGCTTCGATATGAACATGTTACTGCTATCATAATTAGGCTGTGATTCTTTCTGCCTTGTGAGATGGGAAGCAAGGAATCCAACTCAAGAGAAGGTATCAGAAGTTATAGAATGTTTACCACTTAAATCAACACTTTATTAGCATCGGATGATCATATATATCTGGGATAAGCCAATGTCCCCACCCCACCCCATCACAAACAGCGACAGACAGACAGACAGAGACAAAGAGACAGGGAGACAGAGACAAAGAGAGAAACAGACAAACAAAAATACACCAAATTGCTAGCTGTTTACTTTGCCTACAACTAAACCATTTCAACTATACCATCTCAAAGGTAGATAAATCACTTAATGGTAATAGTCAAATACTTCTTCCCCACCCCAGTTAATTTTATTCTAATTATATGAAGCCATGCTGATGTGTTAATAAGGGCTCTGGAGAAACAACTGATGGACTGAATATGTATCACAAAGGGAATTTACTAGATTGACTTGCACAGTATGGGCTGAGTCATTCAGCAATGGCTCTTAGGACACTGGAGAGGCTAGCTCTCTCAGCAGTCATAACCTGGCACAGAAGGCCTAGAAGGTTCCTGGAGAGCTTTACACCACATTGGTAGGCCAAAGAAAGCTGGTGTCAGCAAACAGTGGCAGCATCAGTGACATTCGCAGATGCACCTACCAACAAGGAACTAAGGCAGGCAGGCAAAGCAGCACTGCTTTCCCTTCAGATCTCTTGATGTGTGAGTCACTGTTAGGAAGTGCTGCCACTTTAAAGAAAGCTCCTCCCCCACTCAGACAATCCTTCCAGAAAATTCCCTCACAGATATGCCCAGAGACATGATTCTTAATTGATTCCAGATTCAATCGGATTGACATTGACAACTACCCATCATAGTGGAAAAGACACTTAATCCAGAAAGAGTTAGAATAGTTTTCATTGTAGCCTCAAGAATATCATTATAGTGACTAGAATGAGACAGAGCCCCTCCCCTGCACTCAGGCCCCAAAATACTCTTATCTGGCAATGATCAAACCAAGTGGCTTACATAGATAGTCCTTTCTAACCCAGGAATTCTGTACTAGCATTCCATTGATTCACAAGACTTCGAAACATAGAAAGTTCAATAGAAGATAATCACAGAGGTCTGTTCTGGCATTTGCTCAACATTCTTTGTTGCAGGTCAGAGCTGGAACTTTCTATTTCATACTTCGTTCATGGCCCAGTACTTTTGCCTGCTTGACTCTTTTCCCACACTGACCTAAGCTGGCTCTTCCTGGATTCCCTATTCCCAGCTTGCTCAAATAAGTGGCTCTCTGGCCTTTCCAACCCATTCTGATCTCCTTCAATTGAAATTATGTCACAGCTTGGTTTTTCAGAATCTCCTGAGATTTAGGATTACAACTGACAGCTACCGTGTACCTTCTTCATTTTAACTGTAGTCTCTATTCAAAAAAAAAGGGAAGGGGAGAGAGGGAGAGGGAGGATGTTTAACCCTGATCAGCATGTTCAAGAGCCGTGACTTCATGCCTCCAGTCTGTGTGAAGCTGAGGAAGAACTGAAGCTTCACATTACACCACATGGTGGCTCAAAAGAAAGGCTTGGAGCCATGTCACTGGGGACAGTCCTTGCAAAACCAGAATGTCTAGCCACTTTGACCTACAGCAAAGAAGTAAGGAGTAACCAGGACAGATGCCCCAGCTAACAGCTGGGTGAGCCATTAAACCAGCATGGCCACTAAGTGGGACTGTGTTCAAGCCTATGAAGTAAAGACCAGTCTGGGGAAAGAGAACAGAGAAGGTGTTTTTTCCTTTTCCTTCTCCTTTCTAGCTTTCCAGAAGGACCTGAGCCCTGCTCAGCCAAGTGGCAGAGTTCCTTACAAACTTAGCAGAATCTTTCGTCCAAACAAAAGGGAAGCCCACTGGCATCAGGAGCAGCAGCCACTGGGAGCCAGGCTCATGGCAGCCAATTGGGTGAGGCCCTGGTTCTGCCAGTGTGACTATGGTTTGCATGGAGACAGTGGTAGCACTTTAGTGGGCAAAAAAGAAAATGCCTTGTCAGCAACTAGGCAGCTTTCCATGAAAGCAGCCACGAGCGTACAGGTGACAAGTGCAGGCTCATTAGCTGTTCCAATAGAGGAGCTCATGAGGTAGATCAAGACAGAGATTAATAATAGTAAAATAGCTAACATTTGTATGGCCCTGAATCTATGACTATCCCCTATGTTAAGCATTTTCCAAATATGATCATATTTAATAGTTTTAGCAACCTTAGGAGTAGCTTAGTTTTTCACACTAAAAAAACATGAAGACATGTTTGGAGTCATCACAGAACCTGGAAGTTGCTGTTGTTCCTGAACAGCAAACCTAACCATACATTTCATTGTGTCAAAATTCATTTCCTTACTCTGGGTTATCTTGGGATCTGTCCTTGAATAAATAATATTGCCTCGGTGAGGGTTTCTATTGCTGTGATAAAACACCATGATCAAAAGCACCTCACAGAGGAAAGGGTTTATATATCAGCTAATAGTTCCACATGATCGTCTGCCTTAGTCATTGTTCGATTGAAGAGGCACCATGACCATGGCAACTCTAATAGAAGAAAGCATTTAATTGGGGCCTGGCTTATAATTCAGAGGGTCAATGCATTGTCATCATGGAGCATGCAGCACGGTTGGCTCTGGAGCAGGAGCTAAGAGTTGCATCCTGATCCACAAGAGAGGGAGAGACAGAGACAAAGAGCGCCTGGGCCTGGCAAGGGCTTATGAAACCTCAAAGCCCACTCCCAGTGACACACTTCTTCCAACAAGGCCACACTATTTAATCCTTTCAAATAGTGCCAGTCCCTGGTGTCTTGCCATTCGAATATATGAGCCTACGGGGACCATCACACCATCCATCATCAAGGAGGTCAGGGAAGAAACTCAAGCTGAGCAGGGACCTGAAGTCAGGGACCAACGCAGATGCTATGGAGAAGTACCTCATGTTCCTCGTGGTTTGCTCAACCTACTTTCTTATACATCCCCAGGACCATCTACCCACAGTTTTCTGGGCTCCCACAGGCACCACAGGCTTGCCCACAGGACAGTCTGGTGGGGACATTTTTCTCAGCTGAGGTTCCCTCTTCTAAAAGGACTCTAGCTTGTGTCAAGTTGACATAAAACTAGCCAAGACAAATCTTGTTTAGCGTTTTAATAAATAACTTAGGAACCAAAATTTTTTTTAGTGTTTGCCAAGAACAGAAAGAAATTCTAGGCAGTGAAATACTTAGTACAGCGATAAAGCTAAACATCTGGCCTTGTGTTTAAGACTCTTGAGAGACCCAACAAAATGTTTGCTTTTTGAGCTAAGCAGACTTGAGGTGGAATCCTGTCACTACCCAAAGGTATTAATAGGGCAAATTATTCTTGCCCCTGTGCCTCTATTTCTTGACTTTTAAGCTGAGAACCCTACGAGAGACTGCTTTTATAGATTCAAAAGATTACATGATGTCATGCAAAGCAGTTTGCCCTCAGTATTATGCCTATACAAAGCATGTAATGGACACATGGCAGCCAACAAGAGTGTTACTGGCATTGGCAGTAAGATGGTCATAAGTGGCAATGGTGGCGATGATAATGACAGTGGTGACAGAGGTGACAATGATGTTTATAATGAGGAGTGGTAATGAGGGTGGTAGGATGATCACTGTTATTATTTCAATAAAAATATTCTCCTCTCAGGCTTATGTGTTTGAGGGCTTGGTGCCCAACTGATGGTACCATTTTAGTTGCTTCTAGAAACTTTAACAGGTAAGACCTAGTTGGAAGAATTTCCCCCTAGGGATGGAGCCTACTTTTCCTATCCCTTTTGTTTCATGGGTCCTGCATCCTGCCCATCATGAGAAGCTCCTTCACCCTGTGTTCCTACACTAAGATGTTCTTCCGAAACACACGGAGGTAAGCCACCATGGCCCGAGCTCTCTGGAATTGAGAGCTGAGATAAATTTTTCCCCACTGAGTGATTTGGCCACAATGATGAAAGGTTAATGTAACCATAACAACTGTGGTTAAAATGATGATGAGGATGATGATGGTGGGACGTACTCTCAGCCACGATGTCATGCATGTCCTCTGAGTGGTATCTGCCAGCAACATTTCTGGACAGAACCCCTCTCATATGTACACCTGAATTTTAAAAGGATCTCTTTTATGAACACTCTTTGGCCTCTGACATGAAGCTAATGGCTTCAAATCCCAAGTCTCCGTGTATTTATATTTCCAAAACAAATATCCAGTGTAGTTCCTGTAACTTCTTACTATGTTTTTCTACTCATGTTCTCATGTTTCTAACTCTCCTGCTAGGTATCTTTTTTTTCTTTTTTTTTTTTTTTTTTTTTTTACAGAGTTTCTCTGTGTAACCGCTCTGGCTGTCCTGTAACTCGCTCTGTAGTCCAGGCTGTCCTCGAACTCATGGAGATCCACCTGCCTCTGCCTCTCAAGTGCTGGGATTAAAGGTGTGCACCACCATTGCCCAGCTTTAAAGTTTTTTTTGTGTGAGGGCTTTTTTTGTGTGTGTGTGGTTTTTTTGTTTGTTTGTTTGTTTCATTGTTGTTGTTGTTGTTGTTGTTCCTTTTCTGTACATTGGTATTTTTTTCCTGGCTTTCTAAAAGATTGCCTCGACTGAAAGCGGGGTTACAGATCCTTGTGAGGAGCCATGCAGACACTGGGAATCGAACTCGGGTTCTCTGGTTCTCTGCTAGAACAAGCGATGTTCATAACCGCTGAGCCATCTCCCCAGCCGTCCTACTATGCTTCTAACTCGTATCTTATCTTTGCATCCCTGGTACCTAGGGCAACATCAACACAGACACTTAAGTATTTAAAGACTAAGTAGACAAAGAAAGAATGAATAATAACTAAATAGTTCATGCAACAATGGGCTTATTAAAACTACAGTATGGATAACAGTTATTTGTGAATTTTAGAAAAAAAATTTAAAACTATAAGAGTCCACATATACAAAATCTGGTTGGATGAGAGAGAAAGAATATGGGTATATGGTTTCAACAAATTCACAGAACGTTGAGCCTGAGGCCCCCACCATAGAAGACTCTCTAGGACAGGCAGATCCGGGACTGCTTTTCTTGTTAATGACTGTATGAGACGAAGTGCTAATTCAAGTTGAGAACTGTAAATGAGCTCCCAAGAGTTGAAAAATATTCAGCGATAGTTGGCCTAAGTTCTTTCTATGTTTCAGTCTACTACAGCAAACAATGATGTCACTCACTCATGGGTTTGAGACTGAGATATGAGGACCAAAGTAGTTTTACCCCAACATAGCTTATATGATGGTGGAAAGCAAGGTCAGCAAGGTTTCACAAAATGTTCTCAGAATACCTGTAGGTAGAAAAACATCGCATTACCTCACTCTCTTTGTATCACAGAAGGATGGTTTTGTGAAAGAGTAAATATAAACTATTGGAAAGAATGAAATTATTAGCTGGGAATGTAGCTCAAAGGAAAAGCACTTCCCTAACATGCTTGAAACCCCAGGTTCGGGCCTCAGTAGAGAAAAAAAGGGGGTGATGAAAGAAACAGAGAAAGAGGGGGAAGGGGACAAAATGATGGAACAACACACAGATCAAGGTCCCACATTTTCATAATTACAAGTCAAGAAAAAACTATCAAGTCACTTTGTTAGTAAATACACCATCGTTTCTGTACATATGCAATAGTCGCCGTTTACGGGAGTTCAGTGTTCCACAAGCTGGGTCTTGAAATTATATAGTACAAAAAGTTAGCTCTTCTAACAGGGATGACAGGAAAAAAACAGGACAAGACGATTATAAAGGAGCAAACTGTTTAAGAAGCAAGACTACTCTTAATCCGCTTTCCCATACCTACCCTTGATAATATACTATTTTTCTCTTCCTCTACCGTAGTTCAATTTCTTAGAAATATATCACATATTTGCTTCCTCTTCCCTATGCCAGAACCATTTCATAGTCCAGAAGTGGGAAAGAGTTTCTGCAGTTTGCCAATTTCTGTTGTCATATTTATACCCTGCAATGTGGGCTAGCTCCTCATTTCTTTCCTTCATTGGATTTTAAGCTTCACCACACTTCCCTTAATAAGCCTCACAACACCTTACCTTTCAGTAAGGTAAATGCTTAGTAATTGCTCACTGAACTAGTGAAAAAAAAATGAAGTAATGAATGAACAAATGAACTAGCTTCTACTCAGTGCCCCTTGAAGTGGATTATTTGATATCAAAGGTTAACGCTTCCCTTAGATTCCAGCTGCTGGAATCACTTAATTTCTCTGTATTTGGTCCACATGTGAAATTCCAACCAACATCAAATGAAAGTTTGATTAAACAGAGCAGGGACAGCATGTGGAATGGCTGTCAGTTTCCCCGAGGCAAGATGTGAGTCTGGAAACCAGAAGACGTGACACTACAGAGCTCTCTAAAGGAGCCCATGCCTTGCTTCTGCCCAAAGAAAAACAAGGTGTCCCTCACCCCCCTAAAAAACAAAGTGCTAAGATCAGAGGCCCATCGGTATTTGCAATAAGTCTTCCATTTGTGTCTGTTCTTTGTACCACGAGGCCCAGTTCTCTGTTCATTGCTAGACCGACACCCCATCTTAAGGGATGTGGCAATGGAGAACTGAGTGCTTCTGCTTTTACAAAAATATTTATAAGCTGAGAAGGCAAAAATGACGGAGCAGTTTCCACTTCTGAGCTTATTCTAGCTTCTCAGAAGCCCTCGGCGCCCTTGAAGCTAGTTTCCTGGCATAGGGAAGGTTCCTGGGATTCTTAAGCAGCCACACAGTTATCTGGTTAGTGATCAGAAGGCTCCTGGTATTGCCCCAGCTGGGATTCCTTCCAAACCGTGTCTGCACCACCTGTAACTCTTCACTCCACCTGCTTGCCAGAGGCCGCCCCAAGCCTGGGGGAGTGTGAGGAGCTGCCATGCCACAAAGAACTGCCAGCCAACCTTGGCTGAAGAAGGGCAACCTTGTACGTTGCAAAGGAGTTGGGGCTTCCAGCTAAGGGCACCTGGCCAGCCCTGGTATGCAACTCTGGGATTTGCGCCCAGGGAACCTGCCCCAACTTGCCCAGGAGAGAATGAGGCCAGGGAAAGATGGAGAAGGTTCTCCTTCCCCACCTCCTTCCAGCTCCAGCCAGCTCCAGCCAGCTCCAGCCAGCTCCAGCCAGCTCCAGCTAGTTCCAGGAGACTTTGAAGCTCTGGGCCAGGAGGCATGGCCAGTTCAGGTCTGGGGGTGTTTATTTGTTTGTTTGCTTTGAGTTGTTCTGTTTGTCTAGGATTCAGGTTCTTTCTTGGTCTCTAGACGGCACAGGCTTTGGAAATGGATGAAGTCTAGTTCAATCCTGGTCATGCACTGGCTTTATAAGTCTAAGGAAGTTACTCAACTTCTCTAAACCTCTGTGTTAGCTGAAATTTTTAATAAACTCAGCCCAGAGACTCAAAACCTCAGTGCTATTGAAATTGGAGACTAGGTTATTAGTTTAGGGGTAGTTGGGTCCCTGCCCACTAGATGCCAGTAGAACTCTCACCTTCCCACTTGTGACAGCTAAAACCAATTTCAGACATAAGCAACTATTCCCAGAGAGGGGGGCGGGGACTAAATTACACCCAGCTGAGAACCAGCTACCTAACTTAATCCTGTAGGTTTGAGTTGTGCAGATATTTTTGTAAATCCAGAGTTGGAGACCTGTGAGTTACATGCAAGGAAAGCACTTGAGGATTCTTAATTGGTATCACATATTCTCTCACTGCATGCCCCCGTACCCCTTCAGCGTTCATCTAAATATACTGACGGGCACTTCCAGAAGCATCTACATCTCTCTGGCATAAAAGTACAGTGAGTATGAGCACAAAGCAGTGTATCCCTCAGAAGTAGACCAGAGAGACAATAATAACCCAGCTCGGGGGCCTCTCAGAGAAAAGCCTGGGGTGCATTCTGGCCTCCTCTCAGGGGTCCCCAGTGAGATCAGACACCACTGTCCATAGTGCTAACTGGCTTCCCTGTCTCATCTTACGCTTCCCTCAACTCTCTTCACAACCTCCTCTGTCTTTCATGGGTGGTTTTTTTTTTTTAAATAATAAATTAAGAAATAAAAACTGTACCTTTTATTTCTATCAGTATCTTTCATCTGACTTCTTCTTAGTTCTTAGCTAGGTCACGGAGTTTCAGAGTTATATTGGCTTGGGTTTTGTCTTTTTACATTTTCACGATAAGTTAGAATCACTGCTCTGTTCTGGGGAGTGCTAAAATAAGGGTCTCAAAGGAGGTAGATGAGAGTCTAAGAGTCTTATTTCTTAGCTGGACTTAGACCTTATCTAAGACCCTTCACCCCTGCCCATAACACACAAGGATGGGGCACATGAGTATGAGCATGCTCACACACACACACACACACACACACACACACACACACACACACACACACTTGTGTTGCTGATTTATAGGAATGAGGATAACTTGAAAGCCTCTTTGAAGCATCATTGCAGAGGAAAAATCAAGGTCTTTTGTTAATGACCAGGCATTATTTTTCTGAATCCCTAAAATGGGTTGGACATTGAAGGTGCGTTCAAAATGATGCATGGTCCCTTGCCTCAAGCTCTCCACTCTCTGGGGATTAGTGAGCACACCCGAGATCACAGAAGTGTAGTAGATGCAGAAAAGATCTACTCTCACTCACGGGGATCAGAGAGACCACATGGAGAAAGTCAGCCTTGAGCAGTCTGAATTTAGGACCTGCTGGCATCAACAGGGAAGAGACTCCAGAAATGACACGCAGACTCAGGTAAATACAGTCATAGGCATCAAACGTCACAGTTTTTGTGAACCCACAGGTAGTAAAGGATGGCTCTAATACAGGTCGAATGCACGTTTTTGCAAATCAGAAGGGCCGGGCTAAGAGGCAGGCAAGGAAGCTGCAGGGGAAAACAGACTTAGCCACGAAGGAAACCAACTCTGCCTTCTGTGCCATTTTAAGAAGTTTAATATGTATTGTTTACGGATAATGTGGGGAGGCTTCTGTGTTATTTCTGTTGCAGTGGCTCCAGGTAAGAGGTGTTATTTGGCTCATGGTTTCAGAGATTTAATCCATGGTCCCTTGGCTGTATTGCATTTGGACACATGGAATGGTGAGACAATAGAGAAATGCGAAGCAGTGCAGAGATGCTCGCCTCACTGCAGCCAGGAAGCAAGGAGAAGCAGAAAGAAAGAGAGAAGCCGGGGTTCCAATATTCCCTTCCAAGTTCCCCCTTAAGGACCTAATTTCCTCTAGGACCCGCTTCCAGAAGGTTCCATCCCCTCCTGAGCAAGCCATGAGCACATAGACCCTGAGAGACATTTAAGATCCAAACTGTAACCCTATCTAAAGATCTTACATATGACAGTGGCAATCACTTCGTAATTTAACAAGTACCACCCAGGTTCTATTGTGTGGAATCTCTGGTCTTCGGTCCCAGTGTCATAGCAAGAGAGAAGACAGTTGATTGACATCATATATGATCTGGTGTGCTCTTTAGAAGAAAGCTGTATGGCATCAGTGCGTGAGGGGGAAAGTTCTCCTTATACTGACTCAACGGTGCAACCAGCAAGCAAAAAGCACCTAGCTGTGCACCGGTTCAGGAACCAGGAGCAGCCTGTTGCTCCGAGAGAATGACAACACGCATAAGGTAGAAACGCCCTCTGAGACAAAGCATCTTAACGAATGCCAGGCATAGAGTGTGAAAAGCCGCAGATACTCACACAATACAAAATCTCTTGTATCCTGTCAAAAAGGAGGCACTACCTGTCATCTATCTCATGAAGTCTCTCACTAAGAATCAGCCCAAATGGCCTCTTAACCACAGAGATAAATAGGTTTTTCACCAGGACCACCTGCAACTGTCACTCAGTCAAAGTTCCCAGTCCTTGAATAACCTGTCCATAGTGGTTTATTTAACAAGAAGGCCCATTCGACAACTACATAATTATCCCCAGTTCTCCTTCAGTCATTACATCATCCACATCCTACGCCTAAAAGGATGTGAACACTGTCTTTTTCTTTCTAATTTATGAGCGGCTTTCTCATTGCCAACCCAAGATAATATAAGCCATGACTTGAGGGTGATATAACATCACAAAGGATCCCCTGCCAAATCAACAGGTGATTGCTTGTGATGATATTCTGGGAGTTGCTTCATTAGAGACCACGCAAGACAGAGTGCAGAGACTCCCTTAGGAAGAAATCAAAGAACCACTGAAAGCCCAGACTGAAGAGAATTTTCAAGGACCAAGACACCAACCAACTTACTTGGAAGCTAAGCATCAGTCATTAAAGGTCAGAGAGGACAGGGTGGAGTCAGAGATCAATGTCTGGCAGCCACACTGGGCATGCTCCACTGCAACACATGAGATCTTACCATCCATGGCCATTGAGAAAACGTCCACTTTTTGAGTGTGCTTGCCAGGCATTGGTGGCCCTGGGCATTGGTGACATGTTTTAGTGACTCAAGAAGAATGAATGCCCTTTGCCCTTTTCTGTCCATACATCATGCCTTCTAGTGTCACTTTCCTATCAGTCAACTCATGCGGAATTTACCCCCAAAACTCAAAGCATTATTTTCCCAAAGCCTTAGAGCATACAGTGAAATATTTAGAAACAAAGTTTAGAAGCTAATTGATGACTCTCTTGGCTTTCTTCACAAGACTTTCTATTCTCTTAAAGTTTCCTGTGCCTTAATATTCCTGCCAGGAAATCTTTAAAAAGAAATGTTGGATTTCAACACTCAAGTGTTAAGTCAATCGCACTGAATCCAGTATAGCATATTATATGCCATCTCATTATTTATCTTTGGGCAAGACAGTCTCTCCAGCTGAAATCTCCCTAGTGTCAACTCTCATGCTAAGCATGAACACAAACTTAGCTCCACTAAGTGATGCAGCGTCCTAAATATGTAGTATTACTTGTAGGGCTGCACAGAATGGGAGGTCACTTTCTTTAATATGCAACGGTGGCAAGGATGTTTAAATTTCATGTTGATTTTGGCAATATTTCAGAGCAGAGCATTAATGCCACATTGTGCTTGGATTTTTACTATGAACCAAAAGCCAGTGCTTTTCCATACTGGAGTCTCTTAATGGGTCAAATGATGCCAAGGTCTCTCTCTCTCTTCTGTCTCTCTGTCTCTGTCTCTATCTCTATCTCTCTCTGTCTCTCTTTGTCTCTGTCTGTCTGTCTGTCTGTCTATCCGTGTCTCTCTCTCTCTCTCTCTCTCTCTCTCTCTCTCTCTCTCTCTCTCTCTCTCTCTCTCACACACACACACACACACACACACACACACACACACACACCTAACAAAACACAAAAAACAATAACAATAACAACAAGCCCACAGCTATAGCTTTCACGGTAAAAATGTTAAATTCTGACATGACAGCACAGGGTAGGAAAGCTTGGCAAAGCTGTCTTACCAACACGGTGATTTAAGCTTGCTTTTGCTGTAGTTCATGCTCCAAGGCCTTCCTATCCCAAAGCTGCCTCTTGAGTTTCCATGTGGTTTCCTTTCTTTAGGATATGCTGAAAATATAATGAGCAGTTCAGCCACTAGACAGGTGAGGAAATGGATTTAGACAAATAGTATGTTCAAGAAATGGTGGTTTTACCTAAGACAGGAAAAGACAGAATTGAGAACTAAATGCTAGTTACTTTATAGCGATAAATGTTACTTAGTGTTGGGAAAGAGAATTGTCTAGAAAACATGATAGGAAACAGGTTAAGGCCAAAAGAGTTTCTGTCTCTTTAATGTTTACTCCTAGATTGTAAATATTTTTACTTCCTCAGATGAGGGGATGAGATGGGGGCAATTCCCAGGCCTTTCTAGCTCTTTCTGAACTCTCACTGGCTGGTTGAACTCAGCTGTTCTGCCCCCAAACTTCCTTACCAAGATGACTGATTCAAACTGGCTTCTCTCAGCTTCTGACTGAATTGCTCTGCCTGGCCCCAAACTAACTCTGGCCATATGCTTTAGTGTTCTATATCCTTCTGTCTTCACCTGTAGATAGCTTTTTCTCTTCTGTAAACTGTCTCGGTAAAGAGAAATCCTCTCTCTCTCCCTGCACTGTTCTTAAGTAGCCTCTTTGCTTTCCTGTTCTCCTGAGAATTGGGAATATCCCATCTCTTACTCATTCATTCGGATATTTCTCTGATTCATCACTTGTCTGTCCCTCAATTAGACAACACTTTCAAACATGGCTGCCTCATTCTGTAAATTAGCTTCACCTTCGTTGATCGTGATTAAAGATACTTACTAAAGGCGTGTCTGTATTTCAGCCAGCTCATACTGTAATCCAGAGTGTGTCTGAATTCCAGCTGTGTTACCTAGACCTAGGAGGTCTTTAGATGTGATCCCTTGCCAGAACGGCCATGTTGCTGGATTAAAAATCCCTCTACCCTAGATAAACCTTTTGAAGCACAACGCACACATAAGGCACATTGCAATGGTGGACAAAGAGGGGAGCAGGGAACCTGCACATGAGAAAATGAAGACAGCTATCATCCTGCTGACTAAAGCAGGCCAAGGAATTGGAGGCACAAAGTCTACATAGCAGCCTCCATGTTTGACAATAAAGATACAGCGCACTAGAATGTGAGGGTGAAACGGCAGCGACACCTGACACCTCACTCATCACCAGGTTTGATTCCATTGACCTGGCTGGCTAGGCTAGTGTCCCCTTCCTTCCTTGCTCACAGAGCCACATGCTTGGTAGAAGAGGACAACCTTGCCCAATAAAGGCAGGCCTGTCTTTGGTCAAGGGTATATGAGTAGTTATGCTCTCCTGCTAGAACCTCCAAACAAGCTCTCAAGGAATACAAAAGGGTAATTTGGGGTGAATATGATCAAAGTACATGATACACAGGGTTGGCATTGTCAAATAAATAAAAACAATTTTAATTTTAAAAATACAATGTAGAAAAGCTATCTATGTAATGAAGTGTACAACCATATTTATGAAATGTGAAAGCAAAAAAAAATTAATTTAAGTGCAGTTTGGGAGAACAAAAATGGAATGCCTGTTTCAGTGACAAAAGTTCCTCTGCCTACAAATTTTTTCAGGAACATCCTTTTGCCCCAGAGTCCATAAGGAGGTCACTAGGCCTTTCTTTCCCTGGGTTGGACATTACTGGCACTCACCACATTCTCTAATTGCCTTGGTCACACTGTTTAGTGATCTTAAACGTTGGCTCGCCATGTCACCTTCAGCAGTAAACTGAGACATCACTTCTTCTAGATGCTTCCCTATTCTTTCCCACCAGACTCCACAGCAGAGCATCCCATGTTGCATTACAAGAGCTTGTGCACTTTTCAGTTGTCCCAAAAGGACTGTGCAGGTCTTTTCAATGGAGATCTTGTACACTTTTCTAACTGCTTTGTCCCAAAGCTTTGCATAGAGCCTGGCATGTGCAGGGCCCAGGGATATGCATTGGCTCGATGAAGAGCTAACAGCGTGATTGACAGATGACTGATTGAATGCCTCTGAATGCACATCCTTGCTATAGGCCCCCCTCTCCACTGTGAGTGAGTGACAGTGTCACTACACTTCTCTACAGCACAAATGACCAGAGACCAGAAGGAAGGAGAAGCAGGAAAGCCTGTGGCATTAAGGTTGATCTCTTTGTTGAGTTTGTTGTAACTACTGTGGAGAGTTTGAAGCATGAATGAAGGAATGACAGCTTTATACAAAGAATTCACAAACCACCGAGGTCATTCTTTTAAAGTGTAAAGGCCTTTCTTTTATGCAGAGTTGGAAAATGGTGGACACAATCAGTTCCTGAGCACTTTCATTGCCACAAAAAGACACTCCTCAGCCTTTAGTTTTTGTCCCCAACATTCACCCCATATCTGCTCTCCTTAAGCAACAACTGCTCTGTCTTATGCCTCTACATGATTATTTATTCTGGACCTTTTTTCTAGAGGAAATCATCTATCATGATCATTTGTATCTTACTTTCACTCAGCACATTATCAAGATTTACCCATCATGCATCAGTACTTCATTCTTGCTTTTGACTGAATAATATTCCAGTGAATGCATACATCATGTTTTGCTTACCCATGTATTATTCATGAACAACGATGTTTTCAATATTCATATATAAATTTTGTATGGGCATAATGTTGTTATGTATCCTGCATTTAAACCTAGGTGTGTAAGTGGTGGGTCATACAGGAACTCTATTTAACTCAGCAACTGCAGGTCTGCGCTTTCTCCAATAGTGTGTGAGCATCTAATTCCTCGGCATACTTGCTAACACTATTGTCATGGCCCTTTAATTATTACAACCTCGTCAGCATAAACGGTAGTATAGTTTTCATTTTATTTCCTCATGACTAATGGCATGGAACATCCTTTAACGTAGACAATGTACTTACTGGCAATGGATATTTCACATTGTTTTTAAATGGTTTTTGTTGTTGTTGTTGTTTATAAAAGTGCTTATTGTGTAAAATAATTTATTTATAATAAATATAAAACATTAATGTCACTTTCAGTTTATGGTAATAAACATTAAAGGCAAAATGTACAGGAAAAACACCTTAGTGACTATAAGGGACTAAAGAAATAATGGGCCATGGCTAGAGAGATGGTTCAGTGGATAAAGCACTTGCCACGCACATGTGAGGCCTGGAATTTGGATCCTAAAAACCCACAGAAAAACTGGGTCGGCAGGGTATTCGCCTGTAGTCCAACAGTCAGGAGGCAGAGACAGGAAATCCCCCAGAACAAGCAGGTGAGCTGGCCTAGCTGGGACCAGCAAGCTCCGTGCTCAGTGGCAGTCCTTTGCCTTGGCCTGGAGAACAATGCCCGTGCAACATGAGGGGGTGGGTGTACTGGGGATAACCATGAACTGTGGTCCCAGAATCATGCGGCAGAACTTTTTATTCCTCACTCAGACCAAATTCCATAAGGTGCACAGCATGGTCCCTAGCACACACAGTATGCACTCCATATGCTTTGGCGTATGAAGCTAGGCATTCAGATGAATCCCCCTTTTAAACTCTATGAGGTTTTACCGCGCAAAAACAGATTATGACTCTCAAGGAAGAAACCATTTGCTTTCCAGAACTCTATCAACCATGAAACCTTTCTCGCAAGTCCTCTTACAGAGCAAGCGGTCGAGCAAAGGGCTGGGGAGTGCTACCCACCTGCTTCCCTCTCTTTGATGCTGGAAAGTCTAGGTCCTGAAAGGAAGTCTCTCACAGACCCCATCACTCGACCACAAATCCAAATGGGGAACCCGAGTTCTTGGGCTCCCCACTTCTTCGGTAAGAGGGCCCATGCAGCCGCCATCTTGGGAATGGGTAAAGAAACCCAGTGCCTACTCATTCCATCACATACAGCTCTGGGCCCCCTCTGTCCATGCTTACATTGTCATAGGGGAGAGTAAAGAGTCCTTGTCACATAGCTTCTAGTCAAGCTTACCAACTACCGAGCAATACGTGTCTGAGCCTCCATCATAAAAACCTCAAAGTCTGCTTTATAGTTCAGAGCTCCTTGGGACACACAGAAAAAAAGGGAGCCATCTTCCCACCATTGGCCCTTCCACACACTGCCCAGGGAGATGCTTTGTTCCCTTTGGCCAGAGATACAAAGTCCATCAGTGTTCTGAGACTGCAGCCTGCCAGATCCTTCTCAGAGACGGGATTTTCGTGCAGGCGGGCCTGTGGTGAACACTCAAGGAGTCAGACTCAGAAGATAGGGTTAGGGAGCTGGAGACAAAGGCTGTTTGAACAGGAATTAGAGGTCCTTTTAGAGGCCACGCACCTCCACACATCACTGCCACGTAGAGGTTAAGTGCAGAAAGGACACCAGTGTGCATGTTCAAGAACAGAGCCGCTCACCCAGCCCAGCCAAACATCACCACGACTGTTTCAGAGAAGACACCTGGAAAATAACCACTGTAAACACGAGGCTGCGAAGCCCCCACAGGCCAAGGCTGGCCCAGAGAGTCGTGCCCGATACCTGGGAAGAGCCCAGGTGACAGAGGTATCCAGGGGACCATATCAAGGTGACCTGGGAGCCTCTCCTTTGCCCTCCTACCCCCACGTGATGAATTAGAGAAGGAGAACGAGAAGGAGTCTCCAGGCCCCCATTAGCTGCGGCTCATTTGCTGCACGTGGGACGATCAGGGCTGGCGGGTGGAGAGCAGACTCCATTATGAGCAGTGTGACCTCGCTTTTATGGCTCCTCGGCTGGTGGCAAACATATATTTAGTTCTAATATCAAAACATGGGAGAATTTGTTTTGCCAGAGCTGACAGAATGGCACAAGTCTGATCAATTATTATGAACAATTTAACTAGGAAAGCTCCATGTATGGCACTGTGCAAAGTAGATTTCAGCTCCTCTGTGGCTTGGGAACCCAGTGGCTTGGTCCCCTGCAAAGTCATGTCCTCTCTTATGATTCCAGCCTGTGTCAAGTTGACACACAACCAGCCAGTACATTGTATTTATGTGTGTGTGTGTGTGTGTGTGTGTGTGTGTGTGTGTGTGTGTGTGTTCTGTATGTTATAGTACTTTGTGGATGGCCCCCATAGGCTCATATGTTTGAATGCTCAGTCATCAGGGAGTGGAACTGTTTGGAAGTCTTAGAAGGATTAGGAGTTGTGGCATTTTGGGAGTAGATTTGGCCTTGTTGGAGGAAGTGTGCCACTAGAGGTGTGGGCTTTGACGTTTCAATAGATCACGCCCAGGCGTATTCTCTGTCTGTGTCTCTCTGTGTGTCTCTGTATGTGGTTTTAGGTAAACATAAGACAAATGATTGCCTATGGCTTTTCAAATATCGCTGGTGTCATTTATCCCTCTTCTCTTCCTTTATCTCTGTCTCACCCTTTCTCCCGCTCCCTAGTTAAAGCATCTCTCTTCATTTTTCCCATTCTCCCTTTTATAGCACCAAATTCAATGAACAATTTTAAAGCCAGGGGCCAATTTGGCTTGGATGCCCCCACCTGTAGCCTGTTGGGAGAGTGATCAAAAGTTCAGAACCCCTGTTCTGGGGTAAAACTAGCTAGACTTTGCTTCCTCCTTCTCTATGTGATGGCCAGCTAGTTCCTTTGTCTCTTCGGCTTCAGTTTTCTTGTCTGTAATATGAGGGAAATAGCAGTTATTCCTGTGCCTGGTGAGAGAATTAAATGGGATAATGAACATTAATGCAAGTATTGTTTGAATGATTTATATTAGGTAATTGTTGTTATTTTATGTCATGGCCAGGCAACAGGTTTTCAGGAAAGCATACACTTTAAGTCAGGAAATACGGATCTGCCTCCTGAGCTACTCAGTTCATATCTCTGGGCCTCATGCTTCCTTGTCCACAAACTGGAGATGACCAGCTGTCTGAGAACTGCCTAAGGCTTCAGGGTGCTGCTGTACTCGGCAAATGTTTGCAAACTGTTATATGATACTCAATGTAATCTAATGTGATTATCCTCCAACTCACTCAAGCGTCTGGAGATGCTAGACAGAGCCGTTGACAGGAGTTGATAATCTGGGTAATGGATTAAAACCGAAGACCAGCCTTAGAGCCTACCAAGGAAAAACAAGCCAGAAGCATAGAAACACAGATTGAAGAGGCTGTGAGGCCAGCGTCAGGGCAATCTCTCTGAAGGAACTGCCTGAGTGACGCTACTCATTGGCTTAGCATCCTTCAAATAGACTGGCTGTATTTTTTTTTTTTTAATCTAATGGACATTCAACAGCCCTGGCTCCCTTTGGCCTAAGATCTATAATGGTTTTGTCCTTATTCAAGTAAGCCTAAGTACTGTGGCTTGAATATGGTTTGTCTCTGCAAAAACCCATGCTGAGATTAAATGCCAAAGTAACAGTGCCGAGCAATGGTGAGGCCTTAAAGAGATGGTTGGTGTCACGGGGCCTCTGCCCTCTTGAACAGATGAATGTAGCTCCCACAGAGTGGCATAGAGACTAGGAGTGTGAGTTACATAGTGTATTCTGCGTGCCCAGGCGCTCCCTAGTCCCTTTCACTGTGTGATCTCTTTGGCATGGGGCTAATTGCCCATCCCTCCCACCTAAGGTCTTTATCAGACGCCAAGCGAAGCCAAAGGGCTTCCAGAAAATGAACATCTTTTCTTTATAAATTACCCCAGTTCAGCTATTCTGCTAAAGCAGTGGCTTTCAACCTGCGGGCCGAGACCCTTCTGTGGGTTGAATGACCCTTTGATAGGGGTCGCTTAAGACCACCGGAAAATACAAATGCTTACACGACGACTCATAACAGTAGCAAAATTACAGTTATGAAATAGCAACAAAAATAATTTTGTGGCTAGGGGGGTCACCACAGCATGAGGCAGGATAGTCAGCGATAGGAAGGTTGAGAACCACTGCACTGCACCAACAGAAAACAGACTGAGACAAGACGAGATACCCATCTGGGGCTGAAGAACGGTACCCTAATGAAGAATGGTACCCTAATGGAATCCACCGTGAGCTAGCCTTGCCTAACCTGAGGCTTCAGCTCACGGGGACAGACAGAGATCTGACCACTTGGATCACGTCATAGAACTTATCCTCCTGATGACCCCCCTAAATAGTATGTTCCCTGAAGGCCTCTCCAGGCTGGCCATTCTTCAAGACAAAGAAAACTGATTATTCACACAGACTTTCCCTTCTTTGGCTCTTGAGTTCTAGTTCTAGAGTGTGTTGGGTGCTTTCATTGACTATCTCTTACTTCAAAGCCTCAGAAAGGTAGGAATGGGTGTGGAAGAAACATGAAATGAAAGAGGAGGAAACTGTGTTCTCCCTGACCCTGGCCCGCTCTCAGGTGATGGAGAAGGAAGGGTGTGTTCATGGTTGCGCCAGAGTGGCTCTGGGGAGGAAACGATTTGAGGAAGCAGTGGCCTGCAATGTTCAGTGGAGTAGCCAGCTCCTGGGGGAGGTGCCCTCCTCCCCTTCCCCCCACCCCATGTCAAATATTCACTTCAGTTGGCCTCAGATGAACAGCCCTCTACAGCAGACATTTTTGATGTGAGGAAGAATCTAGGGCCACAGTCTGGAGCCCAAGAGAAAAACCCCAGGCAAAATGGAGGGAGAGCCAAAGTTGAATCTCGTCTTCCTCTTCATACTCTGGTCTCTACCCCATTTCCTCTTAGCTGTGGTTAAAGAGAAAGCATCACCATTAGACAAGGGCCTCCACCAGGGGCTGCCTGAGCTTTGCTCCCCGCCTCAAGCTCCTCCCTGCCCCCTTGCTTGTCCTCTTTTCTGGTTTTGTCCTCCGTCAGCTCTCTCGCCACCCATGCCTCTCAGACCCGTTCATTCAGATGCCCACTTTCCCCGCTTCCTTCCATGGACCACACCCTCTCTGCTCCCCTCCTTGTCCCTGCTTTCTTCATCCTTGCTCCCTTCCCCCCCCCCCTTCCTCCTTTCTCTTCTCCTCCCTGGTCCCTGCCCCCTCCCCTACTTCCTTTCTTCCTCACTTCCTCCTTGCTCTCTTCCTCCTCCCTACTTCCCTCTTCCTCCCTGTTCCCCCACCTCCCTGCTCCCCTGTGCTGGCTAGGTTTTTATCAACTTGACACAAGCCAGGGTCATCTGGGAAGAGGGAGAAAATCCATCAGATTGGCCTGTAGAGAGGACTGTGGGTCATTTTCCTGATTAGCGGTTGATGAGAGAGGGGCATGTTCACTGGGGGTGATGTCACCCCTGGGCAAGTGATCCTGAGTTGTATAAGAGAGAGCGATGGGGAGCAAGTCAGCAAACAGCTGTTTTCCATAGCTCCTGCCTTTACTTCTGAGTTCCTACCCAGACTTTCCTCAATGACGCACTGGATTAGGGATCTAGGAACTAAGCAAACCTTTTCCTGCCAAGTTGCTTTTGCTTGGGGCATCTTTATCACAGTGATGGAAAACAAACTATGACATCCTCTCTCTTCCCTGCCCCTTTCTCTCTATCCCCTGTATTCTCTGTCCCCTTTCCTTCCATTTGTCTAGTCTGTCTGCCCTGATCCCAGCCCATCTCAACATGTACTTCCTGATTTCCTTGCTTCTCGTTTCTGTCAGGTCTGAAGGTAGAGTCCAGTTTAATGTGCAGTTATCAGGAGGCTCAGCTAAGGAGAGAGAAAGGGTGGTTCACATGTAAATAAATTAGTAAGAAGACCCAGAATTTAAAAAAAAAAACATTTTATCATAAAATTTCCGAGCATACAGACTACTATGTGTTCTTTCTTGGTAGCCTCCCAGAGGCTAGCACTGTGCCTAACAACAACAAAAATCTTATAAAAGCCTCAACCAACAAATGGATGAATGTGGAAACAAAACATCCCTTTATTTCACTTGAGCCCAGGTGTCCACAGTATCTGCTGAATGAGAGAGCAGAGGCATCCATCCCGGGAATCCTCTGGTGGAGACCCATTACATCAGCAGACATTATTAAAAGGAAACAGTGCTGCTGCTGCAGCCTGTCCTCTTTGGTGGCCAGCATTTTCCTTGTTACCATCATTAACTTTCCTGGCAAATCGTCTTTTATAAGCACAGGTAGAGTCCCAGGGCACAGTTCCCCCTCACCCCATCTCTGTTTCCTGGATTCTTCTCACTCATCTTTCCAGTTCGTGTTGGTGTTAAGACTTCCTGATGACAAGCTGTGTGCTGCAGGCTTTCTGTGTGCTGTCTTATTTAATCCACATAAGACTCTGAGGAAGAGACTATTAGTATCCCTACTTTTTACCTGAGGGAACCAAGGTCAAAGCTGGCCAAATGGGTTCCCCCAATTGTCCCGGTTTGCTCACTACTGAAGTGGTTCCCGGGACTGGGACCTGGAAGTTTTAAAATCAGAACAGTCCCAGGCAAGCTGCCCCAGTTTTCCTGGGACTTGGAAACTCCCCGGGGCATGAGACTGTTAGTGCCAACATTGGGAAAGCCCCTTGCAAACTGGATGGGTTGGTTACCGGGCTCCAACCGCATGTCTGCGGCCATACAACTGGTCCATATGATAGTCAAAACCATTTCATCTGATTCCAGGGCCCCATTTCTACCCCACCTTGCCCAGCTAACCTCTAACCCAATATCTCAAGCTGCTTCTAAACCACACGACAGTCACACCCAAATACGGCTGTGCTAATCAGGTCTCCAGGACTGTGCTGAATACAGGACACAGTTAACTGACGCAGATCAGAGGCTCATTTTGGCTCACAACTTTAGCACCTCCAGGCATGATTCAATAGACCCCATTGCCTTTACGCCTCTGGTGTGAGTGGGAGCAACTCAATATGGTGGAAGCCCACAATATTGCACAACTTGCTCTCAGCCAGAGTAGCAAAGATCAGAAAGGTGGGTAGGGCCTCCCGCCGGGCATATGTCTCTTGGCTTAAAGGCCCCAACTTCTAAATGTCCCTTACTGCCTAGTAGTATCAGCCATAGGCCAGACCTTTAAACACATAAGTTTGGAGGCGCATCAAGTATCTACACCATGGCAAATACCTTCCTTCAAGGAAACTCTTATGCTGCAAGAGAGAGAAATCGGCTGTGACACCTTTCTGCCTCCCACTGCCTTGCTTTTCCTATGGTGTTCTTTACAGCCAGAGAAAACACAAACTCTTCCTCTCCAGCCTTCCGACCCCAGATGCCCTCTCAAACTGACCCTGTACTCTCTCTACCTTGCTCACAGTGCTACAAACTTGTAGATTACCTCTGGTTTTTGCCCAGTAGCTCCCTTCCATCTCTGGAGAAGTGTCAGTCTAGCGTTGACTTGGGGTTAAGGTGGCTCTGGGGAGGACAAAGCAGCTTTCACTTCACTTCAGGGGCCACTTCCTCACAACCCCTCCTTGACCCCTTTCCTTGTTCCTAGAATGTGAACCATCAGTGTCGTGACTTGAGACACTGAAGTCGTTTGATCTCAGTTTTCACCTGTCCCATGCATGTGATCCCCTTATGAGATTGTCAGAGTGTGGGGACATCGATGTTGTCAAGGCTTTCTTCTTCTTTCCATAATACATCTGACCTTGTGACAGGCACATAATGGCTGCTTGAGAATTCCTCATCAAGCTAAATTAAATTGGTTAAAGCAGATTCTCCGGCACAAACAATCCTATGTAACCTTTATTCCCCCTGATCCCTGAGTACAGAGCAGTTATTCTGCCAGAGAAAGCCTTGACTTCTAAGTAATTTCACTGCCATCTGGGAGGGCCAGAGCCAATCAAGTTGACCCATTTACATTTCTTATTCCACCTCTGCAGAAGAGCCTGCCTCCTTCCTTACTCTTCCTCCACCCCCAGACATCTTAGAACCTAATCACCACCTTCCGAATCCTGCCTGTCAACTTCCTCCCCCTCAACTGAACGCACACACCACCTCAAACACTGAACCGCAGTCAAATTTTTAAAGTTCAAGAACTGAAAAAGAGGAGCAATTGACTCATTTTTCCTTGATTCAAAGTGCCGGGGGGGATGGGAGGCATCTGATGTGTGAGCCTGTTCCTGAAACATTGGGAGCCCAGGGGCTCTCACCACACTGCCCAAGTTAAAGTGGAAAGGGGGAGGAGGGGGGAGGAAGGAATGATACATTTTTCTGCAAATATCTGGAGTCAGTGCCCTAGGTCTAGGGTCACCTTTCCCCACACAGGTCCTCTGACTCTCATATCCTTGCGGCTGGCCTCTGTCCACTGTACAGTCTGCTTCAGAACCAACTCCAGCCATGATCAATCTTCTGTCAGCCAACACAGTTGGTTGTACCTTTGCCAGTACCAATGGTGTAGCAATGAGTCCTTTGCCTTTTTCTTTTTTCTTTCTTTTTCTCCATAAGTTCCACATTGAGAGAACTTCAGGAAAACCTCTCATTCACCCAAGATGGAAAGCCATCCCCAGCAGAAGGGCAGACAGGCTTTTGGAGCTTTCAACTGCTCTGTGGAGGAGAGCCAGTCTATAGGCTTTGAGGAGAGCATGCACAGCACCCCCCAGCTCTGTTATTTCAGGGTGGCTTTTAGAAGGTTGGGGGACTGCAGGATCCCACTGGCCTTTCTTTGTCAAAAAGGGAATTCTGTGTAAACCATAATTGCCTTCTAAAGGGAGTCACTCTTAAGAAACTCAGATTTGCTGAAAGCCTTGATGACTTTGGATATGCAAATGCCCCTTAGATAATTGTGGGCAGAGAAGCGTGGGAGGGTTGAATGGCTTTAGATAACTAATAACAGAAAAGGATGCACAGGGGGAACCAACTAGGATGGGAGGAGAAAAATAGAAGACAAAGAAAGGCAGCAGCTTTGGGTTTTATGGCTTGTGTTGGTGGAACTCAAGGAACAGACTGGGTTGCAGGTATGAGTCAACATGGCCTAAAACAACAAAGGGGGGGGGGGTGCAAGCAAGAGTTAAAAGTCAGGATTATTAAAATTTAAAAAAAAACTGTTGAAGAATTTAGTGAACTGCTGATGTACTTACTGCCTTGATGGTTCGAGTTCTTCTCTCCAATTGTCAACAAGAAAGAAGACTTTTGTGTGCATGCATGTATGTGCCCATATGTACACACACACACACACACACACACACACACACACACACACACACACATTTGGCCAAACCCAGAACCAGACGCAGACCATACCTGGCTAGCACTTGACTGGTGCCTCTGGAATCTGAGGGACTCTCTCTATAAAAGCTGACCAAATGGAATCTTGGCCTCTGACTGCCTGTGAACTGTTACCGTCAACACAAGAGACAGTTGCTGCCTACGGAGGGGTGCAGATGACCTTAAATGTGCCCGTGGTAAAGAACATTGACCAAGGGTGTTCCAGCTGGTGAGGCCTGGCTTTCAGTTGAGGATCCAATGCTTTTATGTCGACTATTTGGAAGTGTCCAAAAATTGAAGTACCTCAAATATAGCAGCTGGATTTCGTCAGGTGCAAGGTCAGGAGAGTGTCTTCAGGATGTGGAAGAAGCTATTCCTCCAAGAAGCAGAAGCTGTGCTTACTGAAAATGTCCACCAGAGGGCTCTGTGGGGAGGTACCCACCCCCCTTTCTCCTCCCACTGCTGACGCTTTTCCTGTTGGAACTTTGAAGCATTGTTTCCCTCTGAACAAAAGCTTCTTTTGCAAACAACCACTGTACTTTAATGAAAGGAAAGGCACCAATGGCAAACAGCGCAATAGAGCAGCCCAGACGGAAGATGTAGCTGGGGCCCTGGCGCTTCACCCCTCCGCCCCTCACGTCCCCCATCTGTAAAGGCTGTGCTCAGCCCGATTGCCCTGGTCACCCTCCTCTCCAGCTAGGCAATCCGGGGTAGTTGCCCAGACCACAGGCCAAATGCCAACTCTTCAAGGAGCACATTTACCCAGGAAGCAATAGCTTTAAGTACTTAAAAAACAAACAAACAAAAAAAAAAAAATTGTAGGGTGGTGTGTTGTGAAGGTAGGGGCTGGGAGAGTGTGAAGTGGAGTAAAAGAAAAACAAGATTTTCTATTTTGGCCAAGACTGTCTTACAGGAACTACACTTATTATATTTAAGCATCATTAAATAGAGGCAAGAACTGTTTCTGCCTAGCACAGCCTACAATGTGTGATTAAAAAGGAGGGGGTTGCCCAGGATTAGAAGCCAAGGGTGGCAGAACCACTCAGTGCATCTGATAGGTTTATCAGTGTCGCACAGAGCACTGAGACTTTGGGAGCACTTCCTGCAGTGAGAGGGGGAACGGTCATACCTGATCTACAAGGCATTTGAAGCCTGCAGTGAGAGGGGGAACGGTCATACCTGATCTACAAGGCATTTGAAGCTCTTGTTGGCCTTGAGCATCCTTGCCCCAGCTCTTTTCCATTTGCTGGAACTAACCTGTTCTCCTGAATACTCAAATCCTAAACAGAGATTAGAGTCATGTCTGGTCCTTTGTTGCTCACGAAAAGGGGAACTTCCTGAACTCAGACCCAAGTGTCATCCACACCTGATGCCCTCCACCTCCTACTGCATCCCAGCCACTGAGCCTGGCATCTGGCCAGCCCTCAGTGCTTAGTGAACTGAAGTTTGACCAGGAAACAGGAAGCCCAGCCATGGAGCTCAGAGTCCAGTGTGTGCAGGGAGAAAGCCAATGAGAAAGGGATGAATGAGAGATCGCTGGGCTGCCTCTTCCTAGGCAAGCACCCACACATTCATCCTGCATTAAAGACACTGCATTAAAGACCTGCATTAAAGTTCTTTCCTTTCACGAGGTCGAATTCAGAAACGTAATCCCTTTTGCCTCAAAACCCTCCCCCTTTCCTAGACTGTGCCTGTCGCCTCTGAGGGCCTCAAGTTACAAATTTCAAAACACAGGTTCCAAAGTTCCATGCACACCGGCTCACAGGAAGCCAACGGTGGGTGGAACCTTGGCAGATTCTGACACCTGAGCTTGAAGAGATCTGTCTCTATGGAAAGGTTAAGAACCCTGGGCTCCTGTAATCCCAGCACTCGGCGATGCAGAGGCAGGCAGATCTCTGTGAGTTCGAGGCCAGCCTGGTCTACAAAGAAAGACCAGGACAGCCAAGGTTACACAGAGAAACCCAGTCTCCAAAAAAAGAAAGAAAGAAACAAAGAAACAAAGAAACAAAGAAAGAAAGAAAGAGAAAAGCTGCGCTGTGGCTCATGATCAGCAACCTTTTCAACAGCTTTGCTCAGCAGAAGTAGAGCTTGAATCTTGCTCTGAGCTGGTCTCTACAGCTAGGGCGCAGTAAGAACACTCAGTAAAGCGCAGGGTCAGAGAAGCTGTTCTGATGTTTTTGTTAGCATCTCGCATTAGCCGTGCTGTGACTAGAGTTTCAGGACTATGCTGCAGGCCGGGCAAGGGTGAATAGTGAAGAAATACGGGGAAAGGAGAGGGATATTAAAAATAGCATTAAATCCATTCATAAGGCAAATATACACCTCCCATGAAGGATATAATGTTCACTGTGAGGGGTGGTGTTCAATGATATTGCTGTCTGTGCTCTGTCCTTCCCCATCTGCATCCACCCTCCATCCAAATTCTGCAAGGATCGAGTCCACTTTGACAACTCCCACTGGCAAAGAAGTGACGCTAACCCAAGGAACTCGGTGATGACTTTAGCAAACGCTTCTCTAAGCAGAGAGAAAAGAGGCAGGAAGGACCTTGGATACTTGCTTCTGGTGATGGAGGGAGGCAAGACCTGCTGGGCCACTCCATCGTCTCCTACTGAAAGGTCATGAGTGTCATTTCTCCAACGGCATCTGGAAGGTTGAAGCATGAAGGAGAGCCCTCGGAATTCACCCCACAGCTGTCCCCATGGAGAGAAGCCTTGTTTCTTCCTTGGTCTGCCAGCACCTTGCATGGGGGGGTCTTTGAGGCCCACTCACGGCTTCCTATGACATTGCTCTTGCCGCATCTCCTCAAGCATGACTTCTGTAAGTGTACCCCAAATACCTGCACATTCCGCCAAATGCTCCTCACACCGAGGAGTATCTGTCATTTCCACGGTACTCTGAAATTCAATCTCTTCCTGTCAGATAATTGCCTAACTGAATTTGAAGTAAATATTTGTTTAATGTCACTTGCCCTTATACTGCCAAGCCCATCTCTTTGTTCAAGCACCCGGAAAAGCATTGGCCCTACATGATATGAGAAACTCACTCAGTGCCCCACGGGCTGACTGAAAGTTCTAGAGCCAACATCTCTCTCCAGCCTTATCTCCTGATTCCCTCTTGCTACATCTGTTTCAAGAAAATGTGCCACTGACTGAGTCTGTCCTTACCCTCCCATCTCTGTGGCTTTTTTTATTGTCTTTCTTGGGTAATAGACTTTCCATATCACCGGAAGACATTTAGAAGCTAAGATGACACAATCAAAATTGTGTTGACTACATTTTCCCCTACCATGAATTCATATCCACAGCACTGGGTGGCCACTACCCTTGTTACATTCCAGAAAATGTTTATGAGCTCAGGGGTGAACAAGACATTCCAAAGTCGTCATTCTTAGCCCTTTTTATGCCCTCATCTGTCAATTGGTGGCTAATCTTTTCTTCATTTCTATAGGTTTGTCTACTCTTGATGCTTCATTTAAAAGGAATTATACAATACGCTCCCCTTCACGGCTGGTTTGTTTGACATACATAACGTTTTCAAAGTTCATGTGTGTTACAGTAAGTGCCGGTACTCTATTCCTCTTTACGGGACTGTATGCATACCTATACTGCACAGCTAATCCACATTGAATTACTCATTCATCAGTTGACCAACATTGTGGTTATTTCTATTTATAAATATCTGTGTGAGTGTAGGTTTTCAATTCTCCAGATATACACCTAAGAGAAGAATTGTTGGGTC
The DNA here is from genome assembly GCF_964271855.1 of Acomys minous. NCBI lineage: Eukaryota > Metazoa > Chordata > Mammalia > Rodentia > Muridae > Acomys > Acomys minous. The sequence goes on from NC_140484.1 coordinate 26,965,556, forward strand.
GGGCATTAACTGTATACTTGATTTGGGGGCTTAGAGGGAACTGATCTTCAGAAGTGGCTATCCTAATTTACAGTCCCCACATGAATGTAGAATGAATACAATTTCTCTTTATTCTTACTGCCTTAGTTAGAGTTTCTATTGCTGTAATGAGACACCATGATCACGCCAACTCTTATAAAGGAAAGCATTTAATTGTAGCTGGCTTACAGTTCAGAGGCTTAGCCCACTGTCATCATGGTGGGTAGCATGGCGGCATGCAGGCAGACATGGTGCTGGAGAGGCAGGTGAGAGTTCTATATCTGGATTAGACACACTGGGCCTGGCTTCAGCATCTGAACCCTCAAAGCAGCCCTTAGTGACACACTTCCTTGAACAAGGTGACACCTACTCCAACCAGGACACGCTCCCTAATAGTGTCATTCCCCAGGTGCCTATGGGAGCCACTTTTATTTGAACCACTCCACTTGCCTCTGATCTCATGATGGTTGACAATGATCAGGGTGATGATTGCCTCCCTTGTGGATGTGAAGTGGTACCTCATTGTGCCTTTGACTTGCATTTCTCTGATAGCCTAACTGAGCTACTGAGCATTGGCTCTTTGTGTGTATACATGTGAGGGGATTGAGTCAGAGTCTCATGATGTTGCACAGGATATTCTTGAAATCACAGTAGTCCCCCTGCCTCAGCCTCCTCAGACTGCTGGGATTATAGGCTTGTGCCACCATACTGAGCTTCATTTGTACATTTTTATCTGCAGAAATATTTACTGTAATGGTTTGTCCATTTTGAATTGGACCGTTGTCCTTCAGTATTGTGCTGTAAGCTTCTTTGCTTATTCTGAGTACTAAATTTTCATTAGATAATGAGATGGGCAGATATTTTCTACCATGCTGTGAGTTGTCTTTGTACTTTCTTGACAGTCCCTGAGATACAAAGTTTAAGTTTTGATGAAATTTAGTTTATATTTTGGTTGTTTTTACTTTAAGTACTGTATCTAATATTACTCAATTTAGAGGATGCTGATACAAAGATTTACATTGTTTATGTTGTTTTTTTCAAGCGTTCCTAATTTTAGCTCTCACATTCAGGTGTTTGGCCAACCTGATGTTCATTATTTTTGTATGGAGTAAAATATTATCAACAGTCGAGCCCATGGTATCCATAGCCTGAGCTGTGGAAGTGAGGAACACATTGACCAGTGCCTATCTGCTGTTCCAAGATTGCCATCACTTCTATACAGGTGACTCTATTTAGGGTAAATAATCTGAGGAGGCTATAGACTTCTTAAAGTACATAGTAATCTGCTTAGTGTGCCCCACAACCCAGAGCCAGAGCTCCAAGCAACTCCCCTCAATGCCAATGGCTCATACTGTAGCTTAGGTGTGTAGCCTACCTCTCTCCACATGGCCCTGGGATATGGGGACCCAGCCCCAGCATCTCCCACTCGAGGACACCCCCGTCTTTCCCCCCCTCCAGCCAGCTCACACTCCAACTTCCCCTTCTCTGTGCAACACAGTCCTTCCCCTCAGCCAGGCTCAACGTCATCTTCACTTCTTCTTCCTCTCTCCGCCCCTCCCCCAATATCTAGTCAGTTTTACATAACCGTCCCTTTGCCCTGGCACCTGGCAGTGTCCTGCTTGGCCCAAGCTGTTATTCATTCTGAGGCCTGGCCTGCTGTAGTTTGTCGCTGTGCCTTGCCTTTGCATTCTTCCTCTTCTAACTCATCAGAGCACAAGATTTACCAGCTGAAAAAGCAGAGATTTTGTTGTTGTTGTTGTTGTTGTTGTTGTTGCTGTTGTTGTTGTTATTGTTGTTGTTTTTCCAAGACAGGGTTTCTCTGTGTAGCCTTGGCTGTCCTGGACTCACTTTGTAGACCAGGCTGGCCTCGAACTCACAGCGATCTGCCCGCCTCTGCCTCCCGAGTGCTGCGATTAAAGGCGTGTGCCACCACACCCGGAGAAAAAGCAGTTTCCAATTCATTCTGCCTCAAGAAGTCTCAGTGTCTTGTCATGATTCTCCATACTTATTATAATAGGGGAAAAAAAAAGCCTACAAGGTTGGGAATCCAAGGCCAGCCTTCTCTGACTCCAACCTGCCCTTAGACCTCCTCTCTCTGCTCCCTTGGACTTCCTCTCTCTCACTGCTCTCTACAGAGTCTTTTGCGAGCAAAAGTATCCCCACTGGTCTTCTCTGCAGTTCTAGGCTTCCTGCCTTCACTGTTTATTCTACTACCATTTTAAGAAAGGTGGTCCTGAGGAGCCTCCAAGCCCTGTCCAGCTATGGTCACCTCAGTGAAGCTCCCTGGCCATCAGCCAGCAGGAAGAACAGCCTCCCATCTGACTGTGTGTGACATTTACTTCATTATTCATAGTGCACAGTCCAATGTGTTGAGCAAGCATGTCCTTAGTGGATGTGTGTCACAGTTGGCATCAGCCACTGGGAAACTGAATCACTCGGGGAACTTTTTCAAATTATCCCACAGGGGACCCAGATCTCAGTACTTTGAAAAGTTCCCACTGAAGATTCCAACGCACATCACTGTGAACCTCAAGGCCATGTATTGTGCTGCAGGTCTGACACCCCAGCACTTGGGAGACTGAGGGAGCATGGTTGTTGTGAGTTCAAGGCTGGCCTCAGATACATAGTGAGTGCCAGGCCAGCCTGGACCACTTATCAAATTAACAATCGAAAATTAAAATATACTGAACAGCAAGCTTGTAGGCCAAGCACTGTGAGTGCCTCATGTCATCTGTCCTCAGGGAACAGTGCATAGTAGGGAGCTTTGCTCTCTCATTTTTCAAATTAGAAAGTACAAGCTTAAAAACGCTAAAAATATTTGCCTTAAATCTTTTATAAGAATTATAGATGAAATGAAGGCCACTGGATGCCACTTAAAGCAAATTTTTACGAGGCTAAAGAGATAGCTCCGTGGTTACTAGTGTTTCCTGCCACCCCTGGCATCTTACAATTCTCCATAACTCCAGTTTTGGGGATTGGATGCCCTATCTGGCCTCTGAGGACACTGTACCCACACAGTGTGATTAATGTATGTAGAGATAACACACTCATAAAAATAATAATAATAATAAATCTTTTCAAATTTGTGACTAAGTTAGATGGGATGATGGTTACAACTGAATGCTACTTCAGTGCTTGGGAGGAATGTAACAGTGGCTTGTCCTGAGAAAACACAGTGCAGATTTAGTAACTGAGAGCTACGTTCTCCTTTTCTTAGCTTCATGACTTTGGACAAATCATCTGCTCTCTCTCTCTGAGCTCCTGCTTTTCCTGCTGTAGAATAAGTATAGTAAATACCTGCTGAAAAGTAATCCAAAGGATTACATGGGTTAAAATGTGGAAGACGCACGTAGGAAATGATTGATAGCCTACCCCTACTATTATTATAAATATTTTTATTCTATTTCAATACATACATCATTCCAAAGCACTTGCCCTTAGCTTCAGTCAACAATGGTGTGTTGAGTGTCTTGACAGCTTGAGTGACAGGCAAGGCTGACTCTCAGGGTAGGGCCAGAGTTAGTATTAAGTAGATTTTCCCAGAAGGCCTTCTATATGTCAAGGTTTAGACTGCAGGAACGAGGGGGTAGGGTCTTTGCCTCAAGTAGCTTAATTTTTATTACTAAGACCTACAGGGGAGATTTATTACTCTGCCTATAAGAAAGTTTGCCTACTTGGAAAGAGGCCTGAGGTTCTCGGGGAACAAGCTGTGACAGGGGTTCTCTGCCTCTGTGCTTAGGTGTGGGCAGCCTCTAAGCTCATTCTCAGACTCTCCCAGGCACCAGAGGCGTGAGTCTGGAGTCCAGTGGATCATTTCTATTCCCATATGAGGAATAGAAGTTTCAAACTTCCCCGTTTCCCTGTGTCATTAACAAAATTAAATCTGCTTCTGTTTTCTTTCCTTCCTTAATATGCATTGGGGTGAGGAAAGAAGGTGATTGTAGTGAGTTCTTTTTTTGTTTGTTTGTTTGTTTTCCTGCAGCAAGAATGCAGAAATAGAAAATATTTCAGCTAGTCAGCCTACATGGGACCACGAGTGCGGTTCAAACTCTTGAACTCGCATAGCACTTTAGAGTTTGCAGCTTTTATTCACACACATTTGGTGAGCTGAGAATTGTTGTGGTGTGTTTAGAGGGGAAAAAGTAGCTAAGAATCTACTTTGACAAAGACTTCCAAGGAGTGTCTTTAAGGGGTAAAGACAGTGAGAGTGAGCACAGATAGGGGGCATCTGTCTGCTTCTTAGCTAGAAATCAGATACTTAACCTAGAGTGCCAGCATCCATGCTGTGACTCTGAATATGAAAACAAGGCATAAAAGATGGCAAAGTATACAAATAAAAGAAGACCACAATACACTGTACAATACATAACTGCCCTTAGGCTGTGTGTGTGTGTGTGTGTGTGTGTGTGTGTGTGTGTGTGTGTGTGTGTTATAGGAGTGGCATGGATGTAGTATGTGGTTTGTGTGTTACATGTGTATGTGTGTGGTATGTGAGGGGTGTGTGTGTGGTGTATGTGTTATGTGGCATGTGAGGTATGTATGTGTATGTGTGTGTGTGTATGTGTGTGGTATGTGATGGTGGTGTGTGTGGTGTAGGTGTTATATGGTATGTGTGTAGCCTATGGGGTATGGATGTATTTGTGATGTGTGTGTGTGTGTGTGTGTGTGTGTGTGTATGTGACATGGTGTGTGTGTGAGGTGTGTGTGTGTGTGGTGTGTATGTGTATGTGGTGTGTGTGTTTATGAGTGGTGTGTGTGTGATATGTGGTGTGTGTGCAGTGTGTGTGTGAGAGAAACACAAGTGTATGTGTGTGATATGAAGTGTATGGTGTGTCTGATGTGTGTGTGTGGTGTGTGTTATATGGTATGTGTGTGGCGTGTGGGGTGTGTATGTATATGTGTAGCATGTGTGTGGTATGTGTGTATGTGTGGTGTGTGTGTGGGGTGTGGGTTGTAGTATGTGTGTGCTATGTGGTGTGTATAGTATGTAGTGTGTAGTGTGTGTATGTATACATGTATGGTGTGTGTGTACATGTGTGATGTGGGTATAATATGTGGTATGTGTGTATAGTGTACATGTGTGTAACACATTCTAGTTGTGTCTCTGTGGTTAGTAGCTATAAGCACTTTTTAGTTGCTCTTCAGGATCATTTACAATGACATAAAACTGGTAAAAATCACAGTTGGGAACATGGTCCAGTAAGTGATGTGACATTATGCTAATTGTTGCCTGGATGCTGTTCTCACTCTTTCCTAAGAGGGTTCTACACCAACTTTTGTCATGTAAGCACCTACAAACAATTGTAAGAGCATAGACGCACATATCCAGGCCTATTAAATAACTAGTAGCATGCATGCGATGAGTGAAATTGTTCAAAAATAATCTGTATATGAAAGAAAACACTAAAATCCAGTGTACAAAAATAAAATAAAAATTCAAGTTGACAGAGTCATGAGTTTGTTTCCTTTTGAATCCTGTTTTTAAAATCGTCCTAGATGGTATAGGCAACTCCTTGATTGAAAACGTTAAATGTTGAGCACTCCACGTCACCTTGCTGCTTAGTGATCACAGAGCACACTAATTCAGTGCAGAAACCAAAGTCAAAAGCTGAGAGAATAGGAGTGAAAATTGTCCCACGCTGGCCCCAGTGAAACCAGTGAATAGCACGTGGGAATGACTGGCTTGAGCAAAGTCCCTTCTGACTCACTCGTGTGACCTGGAGCTGGCGGGACCATGTCTCAGAGGATTAGCTCTCATGCATGAAGTAGAGATGGCGTGAGCTTGCCTGGCCCACCTTAAAGGACTGTGGTCAGGGAGACACAGCCACATAGACATGATGGCTCCAGCACAGACCAAGAATGACACAAAGTCCTAGGACGCTTTTCTCTCACAGCGTACATTATAAACACATGTCCAGACTCCTGGGGTTAGATGGTTTCCTAGAAAATCGTTTGTTCCAGAGACAGGAAATGCTGGAGATTCACACATTTTTTTTTCCCAGTAAGAAAATAAAACTTGAATCGATGGCTGGTTGCTGAAGACAAGGAGACGGTTCTAGTTTAAGGATCGGCATCTAAGATTCAGCCAGCACTGAGAGGTGTTTGGATCTGTCCAGGCTTTCATTCTGGGCGGACTCCACCTTTGCCAAGTCACCCATGTAGCATTCCACGTCCCATTATTAAAGATTGTAAAAGTGGCCTGAAGATTCTGTGCTTCACAAAAGATACGTACCCTTCGTCGCTGTGTCAATCAACAAACCAGGGTCCCAGCCCTGGCCAGCCCTAGGAAAGCATTTCTTGTTCATCAGTTTAGCATTCCATCTAAAAGCTAGGAAAGCCACTAACCTAAGCCTTAACGTGGTGAAAATGTTTTTCTGAGGTTGCAGATATTCTTGGGGAATTATAAAAATGGTAAAGTACTTTGGAAGAACTGTGGCAGCTCAAAAAGCTCAAATATAGAATTCTCACATATTTCAGCCACTGAGCTCCTAGGTATCTACCTGAAAATTGAAAATATACGTGCAAACAAAAAGTTGTACATAAGTGTTCATAGCAACATTGTTCATAATAGACAAGGGATGGGAGCAATCCAAATGTCTGTCACCTGGTGAAAAGATAGACAAAATGATATATCCATGTGGTAGGATAGTATTGAGCAATGAGAAGAGGGAAATTCTAAAAATATCAAGGACACCATTATATGAAGTACCCAGAATAGGCAAACTTACGAACTCACAGCAAGTAGGTTAGAGTTCCCGTCTTTACCTACATGACTGGAACGGATCTATTGGCTACACCTCAGATCCTTTCTGAGATGGTCAAAATGTTTTGTAATTGGAAAATGGTTATGATTACACGAACTTAGTAGTGTAAGTTGAGTGTACAGTAAATCAGACCTCCCCATGGATAGAAAGAATGGTATTTTGGGGGGACCAAATTGCCAAGACTATATTCTTAGAGTGGGGCAGGGGCAGAGAGAAGAGCAAATGGCAGAAAAGCGAGAAGATTTTGTATACGACAGTCAGCAGGGTAGGGTCTTTGAGCTGGTACAAGCTCTGAAGCTTGACTAGGAGCTAGATGTCCTTGCCCTCGGTAGTTGACCTTTGGGAGGATTAAGGGAGGTTCCTGGTAGCTTAAGGGAGGCTCCAGGCAAACAGAAACCCACCTCCAGACGTGTTTACCCAATAATAATCCCTCTGTTTACTAGGCCAAAGTCCTTCTGCTTAGGATGTTGTCACTAGCACTGCCATTTTAGGCTGTTGTTTTGGGCCTAACAAGTAGATTAAACTCATTGAAGTACATACTTTTAAATGCTAAGGTTTATGCTTTAGATGTGATGTATGTTAACGTTTAAATGTAAAAACTTAAGTGAAAGTTGGAGCAGAGTCTCCCCCAAACCAAATCACTCAGGTGGGATTATACTTTATGGAATCAACCTTAAAGAAATTAATTTGCCATTTCCTGCTCTAACGTGGAAGGCCTCTTTCAGCCCAGCTTTAGTAACGTGTGTTGAAGCTCCGCCACTCCTCACTGTATGTATATATATATATACATACAGTCCACATCCCACAGCCATATTAAGTCATTAAAAAATTAAATTATGACATGCAAGGAAATGGACGGTTCTGGAAATCATTATGTTAAGCAAAATAAGCCTGATTTGGAAAGACAAATTCTACATATTTTCTTTAATATGCACAGACTAGACTTAAAATTATATATGGGAGGGGGTAGAGTGTATGTGAGAGGAAGTGTGTGTGAGAGAGAGAGGAAAATGAGGGAAATAGAGAGAGAGGAGAGAGAATTTCATGAGATGGGAGAAATGGATCCTAAGAGACTAGATGATAAAATACAAGTGACATGAAAGCAGAAGATGGTTAGGGTGTAGGGGGCAAAAGGGAACCAATCAGATGCAGGCAGTAGGCACAGGGGAGGGCAGAGAAAAAGGGGACTAATTAGGGCCAAGTGTAATGACATACATACATAAAAATAATAAAACTCATTGTTTTGTATGTGTAAAATTATATATTATCTTGTATTTAATACTAATAAAGTTATAAAAATAAATACAGTCTGTATTAGTAACTTTATTAAGAGCTCCCAGTAGATAGTATATACCCAATAGATGAATACATATGAAAAATCCCAAATTTAGATTCCTAACTGACAAAATCTGCTTCTAAAAGAAACAGCTTTGGGAAGCAGCAGGAAAGCCTGCCTGGCTTCACTACCAAAATCATAATCAACAGGAGCAGAGAGGGGTCCAGCCAGAGTCCATGGAAACACAAGGGCCCCTGGTAACGCTCAAGTCTGGAGTCTATTACCCAAACACTAGGGTGTGATGGTGAATTATTGGAACCAGAAAATCCCACACTTTACTACTTCCTTGACTTGTATCAAAGAAAAGCCTGAAATATTTTTAGAGGTTGTTAAAATAAAATTAAATAAATGTCCTTAAATGGCTAAAGTAAATCTATGTTTGGTAAAATGTTTAGGTAGAAAAAAAGACAATGCTGATCAGGCCATAGAGAACTCTAGTGACTGGAGGATATTTTCAGGCACTTGGGACAAGGCTCAAAATTCACCAGCTTTAGTTGATTTCATTCCATTGCATTCACCCACGTGAAGGCAGAACCATGCCCTCCTCTCGTATTTCTTCACCTACTTTCAGAGAGATTTTCTGAAAGATCTGGAAAGACAGTATTGAGAAGATCTGACCTGAGCCTGACTCAATTTCAGTGAACCCTTCCAAGGGTCCAGCAAGTCTGTGGAGCAGATGCTTGAGCTGGGACATGGTGCCCAGCTCTCAGCAAGCCACATAGGCCAAAATCCTTGATTATAGGAGAGAGCTTGAGAGCCAGAGACTCCAAGGGCCAGTCCGAGACAGCCCTGCAAAGCAGGGCCATCCTTGGCTGAGAACCCAGGCTTCTGGATCTCCAGTTATGTTTTCCCACGGCCTCTTCAATCATCTACGGCCAGAATGTGGTCCACAGTGCTGTTTCCAAGCCATAAGGGCTATGCTAAGTGAAAATTGGGAAACCTAATGCAATGAAGGTAACCGTTATGGTTTCCTCTAGGGCCATAAATCTTACAAATGCCATAAGTGAAGGTCTGCCCCAGTTTTAGTGACAGGAAAATAAATAAATACAAATCAAATCTTTCATGCCTTGCTGCGGCTCAGATGCCTGGAACTAGTTGAAATATTGAGATTTCCCCACCCCCCACCCCTATGAATTTAGCTGTCTCCTTTAGATGGCAAATTCATCTGCAGACACAAACTTCAGTGAGTGCCACTCATTTTCTTAACTAAGGAGGAAGATGGAAAACCAGCTTTGACTGCAGACTTTGCCAGAATGGAGTCACATAATTTATAACGGGACTAAGGAAGATATAATCTGAAAATTGGCCATAATTCATTTTTCTAAGACACATACGGTTTTTTGTTTGTTTTGTTATTGTTGGGTTTGGAGGTAGTGTCATATTATGATGTACAAGCATTTTTGGAGGCAGGAGGAGCAGACTTCATGAGGAGAAACTGCTGAGGCCATTGCAAATCAGAGATCCCTTTTTGCCCAGCAATACTCATCTTTCTCTCTCTCTCTCTCTCTCTCTCTCTCTCTCTCTCTCTCTCTCTCTCTCTCTGTGTGTGTGTGTGTGTGTGTGTGTGTGTGTGTGTGTCTATCTGTCTGTCTCTCTGTCTGTCTTTCTCTGTGTCTCTGTTTCTCTCTGTCTCTTTTTCTCTCTCGCCCCATATGTGTATGTGTTTTCACTCACACCTCCCTGCTCATGCAAGCACATGTACATTCAGTGTCCACAGAGGTCAGAAGAGGGTGTCAGTTGTCCTGGAGGTGGAATTACTGGAAGCATTCTTAAATACTGAGCCCGCCATCTCTCTTGCCCTGGGCCCATTCTTAAAGTTGGCTCCTCCAGCACCCGGCCCTGTTATTTGTAACGTATTGCATCATTGTATTGAATCCAATTGCCCTACTTTGGAAATTCAACTCATCACCATGTGGTCCTCCCTTTACACAAGACTATGCCTCCTAGACAGCGGCAGTTGGGAAGGGTGTACGTTTGAAATACTGTAGGCTACTGCCAACCTGGGCAGGGAAATGTCCTAGGAACCTCTCTGGGTATCCCCTCTCATATTAGTGTCCCCAAAGCCACAGGCTGAGCTGGAATTGTCAAAGGAAGTGGTCATCATTGTAAGAAAGCTTCATCATATGAGCAAGGAAGGTTATGGTGGTGTGTGTGTGACAGGGGTTGGGGGGTGGGGTTTGGGGTGGCTCTACAGTTGAAAGTGCTTGCTGCTCTTGCAGAAGGCCTGGGTTCAGTTCCCAGCACACATATGGCAATTCACAAGCATTTAACTCCTGTTCCAGAGGATCTGACGCTCTCTTCTGACCTCTGCAAATTCTTGTACATAATGGTTCTCTCCCTCTCTCTCTCTCTCTCTCTCTCTCTCTCTCTCTCTCTCTCTCTCTCTCACACACACACACACACACACACACACACACACACACACAGTATGTTTGGGGTTAAAGGTTACTTTGTTTCTTCGTCATATTCTAGGCTAGTCAGTCCAAAACACACACCTTCTGACCAAGACTGTTGCTGCCAATCTTGTCTTTCTTTATTTCCTATCAGAAGAGTCTTGGGGGGAAGCAGACTATCCAGATGAGACCTGATAATCTGTGATCATATGGTGGTGGGGGAGGTCCCCTTCTGTCCCAGGTCTAGGGGAGAGGAATAGAGTGAAAGAGGGAGGGAGGAGGGAACGGGAAGATACAAGTGAGGGGATTACAATCATGATGTAATCTGATAAATTTTTTTTTTAATTTTTTAAAGTCATGAAAAAAAAAGTCTTCGGCAATATACCAAGTTTCAAACAATTATTACATTGTGCTGTGCACAACATTATATTACATCTTGTATCAGGTAGCAACAGGCATTGAGATAAAAGAGGTTAGTAATAGGTCTTTCACCAGGTTGTTTTTCTGTCCTAAACAGAACTCAAAATACAAATGGAGCTGCAGCGACCATCTTAGACCATGAATAAACCAGTCAACTTAATTCTTCATTGAAGCAGAATTTACATCACATGATCCACAACATTGTCTTTGAACTAAAAGATAAACAAAATGAAAAGGGAATACTATGTAACACCGAAACTAGGGAGGATAACATCCTTTTACTGCGTTAATCTTCTGAGGAACTGAAGAACAGCTCAATTTATCATAAAGTCTGATATCTCTTTTTAGTTCATTTTTAACATTGGCAAATTCTCAAGAAAATGTAACCAAAATTACACTTCCCCAATATAATTCTAAGAATCATAGCTGCGAAGGCATGAGGAGCTCAAGTGAAAAGACTGGAAGTGACTTGATCTTTCGCGTTACTAGCAAAGGCTTTGAGTGGGGAGCGCCCTCCTCCTAGATCTGCATCGCGAGAGCCAGGAGGCTTTAGACACAGAATCGGTCCTTCAGTTCCACGGAAGCACCCATTTTCTCCCATGGGCAGTCATCCACCTTTAACAAAGCTTCATTACCAATGTGTCTATTTTTATTTCAATGAGAACTGACATATAAAAAATTACAACTGCCTCCAAAGAAAAGACGCAATTTTAGGAATCACCAAGCCATGTAGGGGTTTGCTTGCGTTTCTTTTTGTGACCAAAAAATGTTGGCTCACTACACCTCAGGTCATGCTTCTCAACGTCTCAATTTCTATGAAAAGAGAAGAAGGTAGGTTTTAAAGCTACACTGACCCTACTATGTTGGCTCTTCAAACAGACACATTTTAAAACCATGACAGCCTGGACCGCTAGCCAAGGACACACTCCATCTCCCCGCATCACGTGGGCATTGCTTGTAAGAGGCTGGTCCTCACCACTCGTGACCGACCTGGGAGTAGACATGGCAAACAGTCTCAACATCAGACCTTTTGAATAAGTGAAAGTGACAAACGCAGGGGAGAGATAGTGTTCCAAGAAGAAAAGATTTTATTATCTGCCTTGGAACTCAGCTGACAGGATTATTTATTGCCTCTGTGAAATTTCTCAGAGGAATTCCAGAATTCCTAGAAAATGCTGTCCCAAACATGCCTTCCACATCCCCTCTGATCAACAGCCCTGAGCTGGCCTGTAGGACTGAACACTATTAGGACCAAAGAGCCCTTATTTTAAATCTTTAAAATCTGAATATGGCTAAATATCTTCCCAGTTGGAACCACGCGGTTTCTAAAACCATCCTCGCTTTAATTGAAAATTTTTCATATGGCAAACATCAATACCAGGGGTCATTTGAATATCAGAAAGACTTCACTGTCCTTCAGATTTAAGTGTTTAAATAAGATTGTGTGCATGAATGTGGATACAAGCATGGCATGGTGTGCATGTGGGGGTCAGAAAACAAGCTCACCTTCTATCTTGTTTATGACAGGGTCTCCTCTTTGGTGACCACTGTGCATAGCAGTATAGTTGGCCCATGCACTTCTGGGAACTCTCCTGCCTCTTATCTTAGCACAGGAGCACTAGGATGACAGTCATGTGCTACCATGCCCAGCTTTACATGGGTTCTGTCTGAGATTCTAATTCAGATTCTTGCCGTTGCACCGCCGGCATTTTACTTACGGAATCATTTTCCCATCCCACCCTTCATATTTTTTTTATAACCAAGCCTTGCACAGAAGGATCCAAAGTTAAGAGTAGTCGAAACATGCAGCCCTGGTTGCCCTGAACACGGAATTTGGACAAGTTATCAATTTCTCTCAGCCCCCATTTCTTCACGTCAAACGGACCTACTGCCACATTTCAGCCCATATGTGGGTATAGACATATGTGCGCTAGACAAAATGTAAGGGCAACAACACTTAGACATTTCAACTCACAGAGGCGCTCGGCAAGCCCTTGCTGTTGTCACTCCTCCTCTTTCTCTCCAGCAGACGGGACTCTGGGAAGAATAACTGAAGGCCAAACTCAAAAATTCTTGGAACTATTGCCAAACAAAGAGTAAGCAAAGCCTCTGTGGGTTCTGCCTATTCTGAGAAGCCACACTTGGTCCAAGTGGGTAAGCCAGGCACAAAGCCTGGGTTTGGGCTCTGAGGCCGAGCACAGGGACTGAAAGCTACAGCCAGCAGAGGGATGCCTGCTTCCTGTCTGTGTCTACCGTGCCTCTCAGAGTGACGACATGCTTTTATTTGTCTTTTTAATTGAAATAGAATTTCATCACTTACCCTCCTCTCCCTCTGCTCTCTCCAGACCCTCCCAGGTACCAGTCTTCCAACTGTCCTCATGCTTGCCCCAACTCTCAAGTTGATAGCCTCTTTCACTTTGATTATAAGTGTCCCATGCATACATGTGTGTATATGTTTGTGTGTCTGTATGTGTTTACACAAATATATACAATCTGCCTGAGTCTGCTTTTGATATTTGTGTGTATATGGTTTCAGAACTGACTAGTTTGCACTGGACAACCATTAAGGTGCTCATCTCTGGAAAAGGCTAATTCTCACTCTTCTAGAAGTCACTGGTTCTTTGTCTAGGGGTAGGACCCCAGGAAATGTTCACCCTTTCACATTTATATGGTGCCACTGATATTGCTATTGTTCACATCCTGTTTATGCAACCATTTCTAGAAGATACTGTTTCAAGAATGATTTCCTAGTACTCTGGCTTTTACAGTCTTTCTATCTGCTCTCCCATGATATCCCCTGAGCCCTAGATGCAGAGGCTATAATGTAGATGTATTCATAGGGACCTGGGTCCCCAGGATCTTTGTGATCCTGTGATGATCTTCCTTTGCTGCAAAGAGAAATTTTGATGAGGGGTGTAGCACACCTACCCAGGAAAGGTATCCCATGCGGGCGCGTGCACACACACACACACACACACAAAGATTGCAACTTCTATTCTTCCACCAGACATGTACAAAGATGAATCCATGTGTAATGGTAAACCAGAACTGCACAAATAGCAGTGACATTAGATACTGTAAGACCACAGGACAGAACTGGGTGTGATGGTACATGCCTTTAATCCCAGCACTAGGGAGGCAGAGGCAAGTGGAGCTCTCCATGAGTTTGATAACAGCCTGGTCTACAAAGAGAGTCCAGGACAGCCAGGGCTCTGTGTAACAGGAAAACCCTGCTTCGAAAAACAACAACAACGACTACACGGCAGGAGACGCCATTCTAGATCAGAGAGTTTGTGGAGGCAATCACTGAGGAAATGAAATTTGGACTGGGTTTTAGAGAAGGAATAAGAAGAGTTAGGTATGGGCTGGAGAGATGGCTCAGTGGTTAAGAGCACTGTCTTCTCTTCCAGAGGTCCTGAGTTCAATTCCCAGCAACCACATTGTGGCTCACAACCATCTACAATATGATCTAATGCACACTTCTGGCATGTAGGTATACATACGCATAGAGCACTCATACATTAAATAAATAAATAAATAAATAAATACATCAAGTTAGATGTGTGGTTGAAAGACACCAGAGGCTTTGAGTAAAGCCTAACAAAGCTTCAGAGAACGTAATGGACATTGGGAGCTCTACACAAGGAACCGAGCAGAGAAACATGTAGGCGGGCCAGGAAAACAAGCTGTGATGGTCAAGGAATTGGAGACCGCTGACTACTAGAGGGACCTGATAGGTTCTTTGTGTGGTTGTGCTAGAACTGTGCCTAAGCCATACTGTACATTGAGCAGTGTGCTGACCAACGAACTCAGATTTTACAGCATTCTTTATTCTCTCAGTATCTCATTAAAAAACACACACACACACATTTTATCTGAAAGGATGAGATATGGAAAGCAAAGTACCACTAGTCCAGTATTGGCCCTTGAAGTTACCAAGCTGGTAACCAGGTGTGCCCGTCCTCTTCCCATAGAGCTGAGAGTCTACAAACAAACCAACAGACATGGGGGTCCAGGGAGCAATGAGCCCAGCCTCAGAAGCTTGTGTGTCAGAATTCTATACCTGAAACAGCACCACTGACCTCTTTGGCAGCCTATCATGTTGAAAATCTGACATGCGGAAAGTTATCTGGAAGACTGTATTGTGGCATCACACTATAACTAGGCACAGATACTTTCCCAAGGGCTGGTGAAGAGCCTGGCTCCCATCATAGTGCCCTAGAAAGACTAGGAGTGGGTCCTGGAAGCTGCATGCCTAATTCTCTGTTTGAGTCATACTGATGCCTGGACTTTACGAATCACTGGCAAAGGGAGGCAGACTTCTTAATATATTCCACATGCACTGTCTACTGACTCTCAACCACAGAAGTCCGCCCAGACTCGTGCATTAAACACGAGCCCTAGCAGAGCAGCCAGAGGTCAGATCCCAGAGTTTTCTCATACCCGTGCCTCAGTGGGTGAACTTGTAAGTCGTTTAATTTCTAGCATCCCCTGCCTTAAAAGAGGTCAACAGTGACAGGTAAATAGCTCAGAAGGTTTTCATAAGGGGTTTTGCATTTATATACTAATAAAACAAAAGTCACAATGCAGACTTAAGGGCAGTGGGTCAGATGATTCTTTGTTGTAGAGGGCATGAGTGTGTGTTGTGGGACGTTCAGCAACATCACTGGCCTCTACCCAATGCAATGCTGCCTGTAAATTCTTCAAATACTGACAACTAAAAGTGTCTCCAGATATTGCCCAGTGTTCCCAGTGGGGACTCAAGATCACTTGCCAGCTGAAAACCATTCATGTGACAGTGGCCCCTGGCCCTGACCAAGCCTCACCCATCAGCACCTCCCCACCATTTGCTGGAAGTAAATGACTTGCTCATAATCCCAAGAATCCGATTTAAGTAGATATTCTTCTTCCCAGCGTTATAAACCAAGGAAGTTGAGAGACAGAGTAGTAAGTATCTTGCCTAAAGTCACCTCTGTCCACAGCTCAATCTGTCACAAGTTGGGAGAGAGGCTCCAGCCAAGGTCAGCCTGCTCGTCTGTCAGGACTTCATTCTACACCTGCTCAGGAAGAAAGAAAGGGGGTCTTGCTAGGCGGCCATTGGAGACACACCCTTGGCACAGGTTTCTCCTTGACAAAAGTAGAAGTGTACTCATCAGTGCCTGTGGCCTAGCACCAGAAACTTTTCCTTCCTCCTGCCCTGAGTCTGGAAGTTATGGCGTCTACCCTATAGCCCAGAATAAATCTTAGCTAAAAGGTAGTAATGTCCTGTCCAACTCACCGAGTTAGGGTGCACCACCTCTTAAACGCTGTCTGCCATGAGTGGATCACCCCAAATGTTCCCCTTTATCTACTTGGGAATGTCCCCTCCTAGAACTGTGTTCTCCCACATCTCTGGTTTCAACACACACACACACACACACACACACACACACACACACCACAGGCATGACTACAGAGGAATGCAACATTTGAGCTGACCGATTAATGAGTGATGAATGGTCTTCTTGTACCTCAGACTCTGGGACACAGACATCTAGAGCTGACTAATACACTCTATGAGATCATGGCAGCTCTTAGAGGATTTCGAGGACCCATACAGTGGAGGTTTCAAATGGGAGCAGAACAGGGGAGATGATAAATTGGATCATAATGACTATATCATTGAGTCGTTCTAAGGTTGAAGTATATAAGATATGTGAAATATTTATAACAGTGCCCAGCACATAATGTCCACTATTAGTAGTAATGATGCTTTTATTGTCTCAGAGCAAGAACATATTACTTAAGGGATGGTTCAGTAGAAATTTGACAAAGGAACATTCCACAGAAAGACATTAGATAAAATATTTCACATAGTACAAAGTTCAGAGGGAGCATCTGTTAACTCCTTGGCCTGGACCACTGAGATAGCTACTCTTACAAGAACACACAAGATGCACAGATAATCTGCCAATGTCAAAAGGACAGTGCAGTCCCCAGATTACAGGCAGAAGGGAGAGGGAGGAGATTTCAGACCAGAACTCAGACAGAACCCAGACAAGTGGTTGTTGAGAAGTGTGAAGAGTGATTTGTGACCTGGCACTTCCTGCTGTATCATGTGGTTGGAACACCCAGGCCCCGGGGTGGCCCCCTCCACTATCAGCATGACTTTCAGGGTGCTGAAACTCCTTCCTCTTCACCCCAGCCTTCTGAAGACTCAGGCAGAGTGCATCCCAGCGGAAACTATGAAATAGTCACTTTCAAAAGATAAGCTCATGTGTAAACCACACGACTTGTGTCATGTCATCATTCCAAACTTTCATAACTTAGGTTCCCAGGTGGCTGCAATGATGACAACGCGAGGTGACTTACTCAACAATATCCTAAGGAGGAACCGGAAAGGTTCTGAAGTGAATAGAATGCAATTTAAAGATGTAGGGTGTGGGGGGGCGGGTACTCAGTGTCTACAGAGGCCAGAAGAGAGTCAGGTCTCCTGGAACTGGAATTGCATGCAGGTAGCACTCTCAACCACTGAGCCATCTCTCTTGCCCTGGGCCCAGTTTTAAAGAGCTCCCAGTTCGTCATCTGGGAACAGTTGGTTGAAGGATGTGTGACTGGCTTCCCTTTCTTAAATTCTCACTTTAGTCTCCGCCTCCTGCCACCTTGGCCTCTCTCTGGTGGTCTTCTTTGTGTGCCTGGCCAGGCTGACAGCCGTCTGCTATTCCATATACCTGAGTTGACTTCAGTGCCCTTTATCTTCTTCATCACTGCCTCTTCCCCCTCTTCCCCCTCTTCCTCCTCTTCCCCCTCTTCCTCCTCTTCCTCCTCTTCCTCCTCCTCCTCCTCCTTTTTCCCCCTTTCCTTCTCCTCCTTCTTCTTTATGATAGGGAACCTAGGAGTGTGTGTGTGTGTGTGTGTGTGTGTGTGTGTGTGTGTGTGTGTGTGTGTGTGTGTGTGTAATCCCCACAACTGGTTAGAATGCACGGTGATGTTTTACTAGTCTTCGGTCCTATACTCTCCTCAGCTACCTCCTCCCAGCCGCTTGAACTGTGTTCTAGTTGCCCCTTCCAGCTGCCGTGCCCCGTGGCCTCTTCTCCCTATTCATTCTTAGCTTTGCCGAGGCAGGCTTGAAAGAGACAGTACTCCATTGTGTGAAACGTCTCTGTTTTCAGCCAACCAAGGCCACACAAGCCAGCCGTCTAATTCCTCCAACTGCTTCTGGATGTGAGTGTGAGCCACAGTCAGACTACGGTTTCTTTGAGGAGCTCAGTCAGCCCCATTGTCTTCATGGGCCTGCAAGTGACTTTAGATACATTACTCGGGCCTCAGCTGCCCTCAGACTAGGCAAACCCATCTGTGCTCCTGGTCTTCAATTTAGCGAGTCCGCAAACACGTCCACAAATGTCTACTAAGTCCATTGCCATCTCTTTCACCACCACCACGCATGCGCACACACACACACACACACACACACACACACACACACGCACGCACACACACACACACACACACAAAAACTATCTTCACATGTAAGCCGTGTCTGCTGCCTCCTCTTTCCTCTTGTTTTTCTCTTCTTCCTTCAGAACATCCTTCCTTCATCCCTCCCTCTACCTCTCGGGCGCTCTCATCTCCTTTTCCTCTATTCCTCTTTTCTGGGTTTCCTTTAACTTTATCTCCTTTTGAGTGACACACTACCTCATGTTCATGCAGCAGACACCACTTGCTGCTTGTTTTCTTGCACAGTCTGTCCTTGCTGCTGGATTATAGGTTCTGTCTGGAAGGTAAGTACTTGGCCTAATATTTCTTCCATCTCCCATCTCATAGCATTATTATGATTTGTAAATATTACTGATCATAATGGCCGAAACAGGCTTCTTTGCCACCTCAAAAGCAATATTAAGTCTAATATTGTCTTTCTTTTCTGTTTTCTTTTTTTTTTTTTTCCTTCAACAAAGGCTACAGCAGCAAAAAGCATCTCACACATTGCCCTGTGGGTACAATATGCAACAAGGCTTCCCCCTGTCCTCCAGGTCTGTGTCTATGACACCAAACCCTAGGTGCGGGGAGGGCCATATGAGGTACCAAGACAAGCGCCACGCATGGCTCTGCTGGGAAGATCTGAGTTCTAGCCTGCATGCAGTCCAGTTCCGCCTACACGTTAGCTGTGTCTCCAATACACGGACCCAACTGAGAAGACTGCTCTCCCTCTTTTGAGTCACTGTCCGCTGGCCAGTGAGGGACATGCTACCTGTCTTCCACTGACCGTAGGTGAACAATCATCACGAGTGAGTGCAGTAAGACCTCATAAACTGAAGCTGGGAAATTCCAAGCCTTGTCTAAAGTGCCTGAAAATATCCTCCATTCACTAGAGTTCTCTAGAATGCAACAGCACTCCCTGCAAGCAGGAACCCCGGCACTGGAAAGCACAAACCTGTGGGTGGTTTTCCAATAGGCTGTGTCTGTTGCTTCCTCCTGCCTATGGTGTAGTATACTCCGGAAAGAGAGGGGAGGCAAGTGAGCAAAGTTAGTAGCTTGCCCTATGGCAATCGTGTAAATGTTAGCAGGTTGTACCTTCGGGACAGGGTAAACTAGATAGACATTCTGTAGACACCTTGAACCCTCTTGGAACCGCCAGAACAGTGCTTGGAGGTGGGGGCTTTCTGGGGACTACCAGCTAACTCTTTTTGTACCTAATAATAGGAAAAGAAGTTAATGCATTACATAATGCAAAAAGAGTTAATTGCGTAATATATAATACACAATCCATATTACGTAACTGATCTCTGTCATTGCATGTCCTGTTTATATGAAGTTACAACAAATAATGCAGTGATCTAATAAGCAGGGGGAGAGATGCATGCCGAGTGACCCCTGTTCTATTCCCATCACTTGTTCTCCTTGCTGCAGCTGCCTCCCTTTCAGTTTGGTCAATGTGCTCATGCAAGGCCAGGCCATCCTGATGCACTGAGCTCTTTAACTTTTGCTAGTGGGGCATAGGGATACGGGAGACATGCGCATAACACAGCAGAGGCATTTTCAAGCAAAAATGATCAAGGAAGCCGTGACCCCACCAGAACAGAAAAACCACTTCAGGAAGATGAGTGCACATGCTAAGCTCATCCTCTGAACCCTTAAATGTCACCCTGTGGATGTTCTCTGGAAAAAGAGGCTCTGCCTAGGGCATGTGCGTGGGTGTCTGTCTTCGATTCCCTAGTTCGGGGAGTGATTAGGAGAGAGAAGTGAAATGAGTCAGATACATTTTTGAAGGATTCCCTGGGGAATTTAGCAGACGGAAGTGGGTCTCAGTGTTCCAATATGGAAAGATCTTCAAGACATTGGATTACAAAAAAAAAATTGGTGTGAGAGCATGCCTTCATTTTCATATAAAAATCCAAATCCTTCAGCTTTAGACTATCTGAATGCTATGTAAATGCACAGAAAGAAATCAAAACATAGTATGGAGGAACTCGCTATTGGACAAGAACTACAGAGGCACAAATAGGCGTTTTCGTTTTGTTCTGCATGATATTGTACAATAGGGCTACATAATGGCTTACTTGTACAGTTTGAAAAATTAAAATATCATTTAAAAGAAGACAGGAAGTACCCAGGACAATGAATGACTGAGTTGGCTTGTTACGTGTGCCAGCAGGATAGCTAAAATGACTTCTGGAAAATAAATTTACTCCAAATAACCTAATTTTGTTAGCCCATCAGCAAGCCTCAAACACTCTCTATTCCTCAGAACGTCTGTAGAGTCAGCTGGCCATTGGGCCACCCATCCTTGTGATTCCAGCAGTTGGGAGGTAGAGGTGAAAGGATCAGAAATCCAGGGACAACCTCAGCTACACAGTGAGTTCTAGGCCAGCTTAGCCTTCCTGAGACCTTGTATCACGTGAATCTACAGAGAGAATCCCGCTACTTCTCACACCTTGCCCTGATCTTCTTTTTTTTTTTTAATTATTTTTATGGAAAAATAAAATAATTCATATTACATCTCATTTGCTATCCCATCCCGTGCGTCCTCCCATTCCTCCCTCCCTCCAGCTTTCACCCCATTCCCCTTCCCTATGACTGTGACTGAGGGGGGCCTCCTCCCCCTGAATATGATGCTAGGGTATCAAGTCTCTTCTTGGTAGTCTGCTATCCTTCCTCTGAGTGCCATAGGGCCTCCCCATCAAGGGGACATTTGCCCTGATCTTCTATGTCTGTCTTTTATCACTGCTCCCACACAGGACTGCAGGGTGTGCTCACTCTTTTTTCTGCCTGTATGCCCGCATTTGCACCTATATCCATATGTAAAAATTGCTGTCCCTGTACTGTGAAACTTCACTCATAGGAAAGCCAAAGGTCTCCCAGTGGCTGCAGGGTCCTGCAAGCCCCAGTTATATCCCCTACCCCACCTCCAACTGTGCGCAGTACCAGCCACACCAATTTGCTCTTAGTCTTATGCTCTGGCCACAATCCTGCCTCAGGTCCTCTGCTTTTACTACTTGTGATGCTTAGTATGCTCTGGCCTCAATTCCCCCACTTTCTCCCCTACTTCCTGTGGGGCTGCAGCTCTGATGCCACCATCCTGATTTCCTCAACCACTCTCTATTTTCCTCTTTACTTTGTGCTGTCATTAAGCACACTGTGAATTTTAAGTTTTACTTTGGTAGTTGTCTGTCCATCTTACTAAGATAAAGGCTCCATTTAGCCAGGATGTCTTCTTGCTCAGAACATGTATATTCCTTGGGCCAGGAGAAGCCACTTGCACATCACGTCCCTCATGGATAACAGAGGCTGTGCCCAGCTACAGAGGCCACTACACTGTTGTCTACGGAAAGGGATCCAGTCCAACTCAATCCCAACAGAGACGCCAATGGGCCTGTAAAGCAGAAAGAAAGGCTATCGACCTAAAGGGGGGAAAGGGGACCCAGAAAAAAGTGGAATTATGCACATGGCTTTGGGGGAAAAACACACAATGAAGGGAACATGGAGGATGAAGCTGTCTGGTGTTTCAGCTAAGTATCACCTACCCAAAACCAACTCTCAGCTTCTCCCACAGGCGTGCTGAATTTATTCTTATCTACATCCACCCAAACTGTTTTACCAATGTCAAGCCCCGACTCATTGGGCCTCCCTTTACCATGTATTAATGATGGCAAGAACACATGGTGATTTAAAATCAAACAGACCTGTGTTCCAATATTAGCTGCTCAGCTGCAGACAAGGCATCTAACCTCAGTCTCTCTCTTTCTCTTTCTCTCTCTCTCTCTCTCTCTCTCTCTCTCTCTCTATATATATATATATATATATATATATATATATATATATATATATATATATTTAAATGGGAATAATATCTACATTTTGGGCACAGTTTTCTGTGAATTAATCACACAGATGTGTCTATATATATAGTTAGAAAGCAATGGTTCCTGGATCAACAGTAGCTGTGGTACTCTATTCTTCCTGGTAGCACCATCTTCGTCAGTTTCTGCTGCTATAAGTGAATACCACAGACTAGGTAATTTACAGAGAGCAAAGGTTTATTCAGCTCATAGTTCTGAAGGTCTACAGTCCAGGAAGGGGCTGCATCTTGTGAGGCCCTTCTTGTTGGTGGGGACACTGCAGCAGAGGGAAATCACACACTGGGACACAGCAAGCTTGCTTGGCTTGGGCCTCTCTCCTTTCTTATTCAACCACTAATGCAACTATGGAGGTCCCATGCCCATGACCTCATCTAATTCTAATTACCTCCCAAAGGCCCCACCTCCAAGTTCTACAGTTAGATTAAGTTTCCAGCCTCTTAATAATGCACAGCGGGGATTAAATTTCAACAGGAGCTACGGTAGAGACATCCAAGCCGTAGCAAGTACCACTAATGACAACGTAAGAACGATGAGCAGTAGTTCCTGCAGACCTGATTAAAATTTGAGCTGGGCCATCCAGATGTTATTTCTGTGCCTTGTGACCCATTCCTTCTGAGCTCTTGGAGACAGCTTCTGTCCTTGCTGTCCTGGTGAACTGCTTCTTTCTCATGACTTTTTGGAGCCTTTCTGGTGAATAAGCAATAAAAACAAAGGTATTATTTTGCTTCCAACAGTCCTTTTCCACTGGGGCTGGACCTAATGTGGCAGTCACACAGAAGATCTGCAGCCTCATGCCATCTCATAAAACCAAAGCAGGAATCGGGATGGTTTCTCAAAAGCTCTCGGTGACCTCCCGGTCTGTAGGGCTGAAGACTGAATTCCTCCCGGAAGCACTGAAGGGCCCTGCATCCTGCCATCCTTCTCTATCCCTCCTGGCTGACCACACCCTAGTCAAGTGACTCCTGATTATACTCATAACCCTGATAAAAAAAAAAAACCATCTCTGCCACTTCTCACTCCCCAAACCCTTCAGTTCCCAAGAAAAATTTCACATATTTAAAGAGGACTCACTAAACCTCCAGACAGAATTCAGACCCTAACCACGTGGTCTCAGGAAGGTCCGCACTTTATGGTTAGCATGCTGCTAGTCATTCATCGCCCGTAAAATTATATTTAATATCTGCCCCCCCCCTTCTAGACATCGACTTTCATGTATACAGTAACCCTGGGACTAAATAAATAGTCCCTAGAGTTTAGCAAAGCTGGTAATAGAAACTTGTTTTGTACCTATTTGTCAAATGGATACATGGTGTCATGGGTGGATAGATGCTGTTTCAGGCTAGTGGCTCCCAATTGGATATGTGCATGTTCCTCCTAGACAATATGAGCAGTTCTGAGGGGCAGAGGACTATATAAAGAAGTACCCTGGAGAGTAAAAGGAAAATCCTGTGTGCTGATTGAAGAAGGGCCTTCCATCGTATTCATAGGCTTTGTCTTCCTGCTGGGACTCCCTCAACAGGGAATACACATAAGCTACCAATGGTGAGTGTGGGAATAGGATGTGCAAATCCCACAGCTCAGCAGCCTTCACCTAGGTCTAGCCCTGCCCTATCTATCACAATATAGGCACAGGGCCTAAAATTACAAGGTGGCCAAGGAAAAGATGCTTAAATGTTGTTTTATTCTCTAATTGACATTTAAATTTAAAAACTGATCATTCAGCTTAAAGAAAATTTAAGAAAATTTGGGCCAAATTGAAAATATGTAAAAGCTGTAAATTTTGCAACCAAAGACAGGCTACATATTTCCTAGTGAAAATTTGGAACACATTGTAATTGTTAAGAGTCCCTAAATTTTAAAGACAGTAACAAGAAAGGCAAAATATCTCATTAAGTAATTCTAACATCAATTATGTCAAAAAGGGTATTTTAGAAATACCTAGAAGAAAATACATAACTGAAATTCACTGTTTTCATTTTATTTTTACTTTATGTCTGCGGGTGTTTGGCCTGTATGCATGTATGTGCAGCACATGCATGCAGTGCCCATGGGGATCAGGAAAGATGTCACATGTCCTGGAACTGGAGTTATAGATGGCTGTGAGCTACTGTGTGAGAGCTGGGAATTGAAGCCCGGTCCTCTAGAACAGCAGCCAATGCTCTTATTTGTTGAACCATCTCTCCAGTGCTGGTTGAAATGAATTTTTTTTTTTTTTTTGGTTTTTTGGTTTTGGTTTTTGGGGGTGGTTTTTTGTTTGTTTTGTTTTTTTTAATATTTATTTATTTATTATGTATACAGTGCTCTGTCTGCACGCATACCTGCAGGCCAGAAGAGGGCACCAGATCACAGTATAGATGGTTGTGAGCCATCATGTGGTTGCTGGGAATTGAACTCAGGACCTCTGGAAGAGCAGATGGTGCTCTTAACCTCTGAGCCATCTCTCCAGCCTCCGAGTTTTTTTTTGTTGTTGTTGGTGGTGGTTTTTTTGTTTGTTTGTTTGTTTGTTTTTGTAAACTAGGGCTATGAGAAAAATTTAAGTGTGAGTATGGAGGAGCTGAAGAGATGATTCCACAATTAGGAGCATTAGCCACTGTTGCGGCAAATCCCTTTCCAACCAGAGGCAACTAATTTTTAAACAGACACTTTAGCAATCTGTATCCAGAAAGGACAATTAAAGAAAAAACTTTCTTCCTTAGGTGCAGAAATTACCATTCTAAAAGCAGAAGTGGTAAGTACCCGGAGAAATACCAAAAGCTGTACAAAAAAGCACAATTTATCTTCTTCCGCGGAGAGCTCTGATGTCCCTCGTGGTACTTTTCAACCGTGAGGGAGTCGTGGATTATGGAGACTGACTTTTAGATGTGTCGCCTGGCATGTCAGCTGAACTCAGGATGAAACGATGAGAGAGCCTGTAAATCACCTGGTGCTTTGGAAGAAACTTTCCTGCGTAGATCTTGCAGCTTTCACGGGTTCTAATTAAATCTTTCACAATAGCCTGCAAGGCCAAGAATTCACCTCCACTTGGCCAGTGAGAAAGGCAAGAAACCTTGGCGAGCGGCCTAGGGCTACAGAGACAGGCAAGAAGGACCTGTCATAGATGATCCTGGGAAAATACCAATCAGTCACACACACACACACACACACACACACACACACACACACACACACAATTATACTTTCTTCTCAAAGTACCAACCCTGTCACCTCCTAAGTATCCCCTGGTCCAGCAAGGGTGACATTCGTTGGTGAGAGATCCAAAACTCGTGGTTCACTGAGACACTCTGCCTCACAGAACAGATCATTTAAAAGCTAAAATAGGGCTGGGAAAACCTCATCCAGTTCTTCGGAGAAGGTGTGGATCAGGCTTGTCACTCAAAATGTGTTCAAGTGACCCAGGAACACTGAGGGCGTATCCAGGACCCCGTGAATGAGATGGATACCTACCTTTACACCACCCCAAGAGTTTTAAAATCACTGACTGGGGAGTATATGCTCAATTCCTACATCCATTACAAGCAATGCTATCCATGACTTGGAAAGGTCCACTTGTACTCTCAACATCTGTACCCTTCTCTCTCCCTCTCCCTCCCTCCCTCCCCCCCTCTCTCTCTGTGTGTGTGTGTGTGTGTGTGTGTGTGTGTGTGTGTGTGTGTGTGTGTGTGTGTCCCCTCCCTCCCTCCTTCCCTCCCTCTCTCTCTCATGCACACTCTCTGTAAGGTTTATAGTTTCTGCTCTCTAGTAACACAGTTCACACGTGGACACAGGCCACCATACTCTCTCTCTCTCTCTCTCTCTCTCTCTCTCTCTCTCTCTCTCTCTCTCTCTCTATCTCTCTCTCTCTCTCTCTCTCTCTCTCTCTCTCTCTCTCTCTCTCTCTCTCTCTTTCTTGTGCAAACTGAGCCCTCCATTATTCAAAAATCCTTTTGGCTGGGAGGGCTGAGCACATACATATGCTCACACAAGCCCTGGCTAAGTGTGGAGCAAGCATTTGTTTCAGGAAGCAGTCTGAATATGCATCTTTTCAGCACACACACACACACACACACACACCTGCCACAAGCACCCCCACACCACCAGCCGACTCACTCCTTTCCTCAAGCAGTATTTCAAATCACATGCTGTCCTGGCTCGCTTTCCGCTGATGTAATAAACACCAGGACAAAAGCAACTAGAGGAAGAGAGAGTTTATTTTCATCCTATAGCTTACAGCCATCGCGGTGGGAAGTCGGGGCAGGAACTCAAGTAGGAACCTGGAGGCAGGAACCGAAGCAGAAGCAACAGGGGAGTACTGCTTAATCGGCTCACTCCCCATGGTTTGCTCAATAGTCTGATTTCATCTACCACTCCAGACCACCTGCCCAGGAGTGACGCCACCTACAGTAGGCTGGGCCCTCCCACACCAATGATCAACCAAGACTTGCCTACAGTCCAGTCTAATAAAAGCATTTTCTCAACTGTGGTTTCCTCTTCCTAAATGACTCTAGCTTGGGTCCAGCTGACAAAAAGTATGCAGCACGTATGGTCCACCCCAACGCATCCCCAGTTTTTATAGAAATGAGCTAGTGAGAAAGAGAGAAAGAGAGAAAGAGAGAGAGTGAGAAAGAGAGAGAGAGAGAAAGAGAGAGAGAGAATAAGAAAGCTCTTATTCCTTTATCACGACTATAAGGGTAGTGCCCAGCAGAGCCCAAAGAGCCCAGCAGGACACCACAGGCCTTTGTGCAAAACTGCAGCAGCCCAAGGGTGGAAAGCACAGGCCTGCAGCCAGGGCAGAGTGTCTGCCTCCTGCCCCATGTAGAATTCTGGCCCATTTTACCTCCTCAGGTCCAGATCCTGCTGTTTCTTAAAGAGAAGCTGTAAATCTGGATTTTTATATGAAATTTCTCATTTTTTTAATCTTGGAAAGTAATTGAATTTCTTTAAACAATCCTGCAGGCCAAGAAAAACACAGCTTTAGGCCAAGATCTTTACAACCTCCTTTGGGGTGTGCTTTCAATATCCCTAAGAGCAGACTCTCAGAAGAGTAACTTAAGGGTTAATTTCCATGCTAAGGCTCTAGTAAGTGCTTACCAAGCTGTGCATGGTGGCACAGGCAATCGGTCCTTCAGGAAGTGGAGGCAGGATGATCAAAACTTCAAGGTCATCCTCAGCTATATACCATATTCAAGGCTGAAGATACTTGAGACACTGGTAAAGAAAAGGGAGGGAGGGAAGGGGGAGGAGGAAGAAAAGGAGGGAGAAGGGGAGGGGAGGGGAGAAAAGGAGAGGGGAGGAGAGGGGAGGGGCAAGGAAGAGAGGAGAGGGGAG
Organism: Acomys minous; assembly: GCF_964271855.1. Taxonomy (NCBI): domain Eukaryota; kingdom Metazoa; phylum Chordata; class Mammalia; order Rodentia; family Muridae; genus Acomys; species Acomys minous. Next base: position 26,993,127 of record NC_140484.1, read on the forward strand.
GGGAAGGGAAGAGATGGGTGTGGAGAGGAGGAAAGAGTCTCAAGTCAATGTGTTTAATGATCCCTAACAAGTAAGATCTGGATAAAGAACCAGCCAGAAAGGGCAGAAGCTGAGCTTGGGCTTTCAACAGGAGCTAGGGAAACAAGGAACCATCTCTGAGGACACGGGTATAAGTTGGTGGCCAAACTTTATGCTTACAGATGTGAAGATGGGAGATTCTGAGGAACACTAAAACGTCTAAATATTTTTAAGCTAGGATTATCTGGGTTTAAGTTTGCCCTCTGTGTGCACACCTGTATGAGTTTTTGACCATATAGTGCCATACAGTCATATAAGACTACTACCACAATTAAGACACAGGAAATCCCTACACACGCATTCCTGTATTTCCCCTTCATAGGCCAGCTGCTGCACGCACACTCTCTGGCAAGCTTTTTCTCTATAGGTTCTTCTTTCTTCAGAATATGGAACAAGTGGAAGCATACAGTTTACAGTTTCCTGAATCTGACTTCTTTCACTTAATATTTAAAGTTGGGTCATATTTTCATTTACCTTCATCCTCTTCTGTTGCGAAGTACCTTTCCACTCTGCAGAAAATTCAGGAGTTTATCTACCCATAGAGGAAAGGGCACTTGGTCATTGTGACCTAGACACTATGAACATTCACACAGATATTTGTATGTGACTATAGTCTTCATTTCTCTTAGATACTACCAAAAACTCGGATCCCTGGGTCTCATAGTAAACATATGCTGAACTTAATAAGAAACTGTTGTGTGGGCCTAGGGGGGTCGGGATTCAGCAAGTAAAGTGCCTGAAGCACCAGCATAGAGACCTCGAATGCCCAGCACCCATCTAAAAAGCCAAGCAGCTCATGCTTGTAACCTCGGCACTAGGGCAGGGGAGGGGAGGGGAGACTGCTGGCATTTGAAGCTCATTGGCCAGTCAGCCTGCCAGTTAGTGTGCTTCAAGTTCAAGGAGCTTGTCTAAAAAAAAAAAGAAAAGAAAGAAAGAAAGAAAGAAAACAAAAGAAAAGAAAAAAGTGGGGAATGGGGGGGTAGACAGATTTGAGGACAGACACTCATCGTCAGCCAGTCTCTACACTTATGTGCACACACATGCACTCGTACCCAGTCATACAAGTGCACACGTCCACACAAATAAGTGCGTATACCATATGCACAACAAAACAGACACACACACACACACACACACACACACACACACACACACTCACACACAATGTTTAAGAAGAAACTGTTTGGCAAACTGGCTTGATGGTATCTGAAAGATCTCGTCCCAGCACTTGGCATTGTCCCATTCTGGTTTTGCTTTGTTTCATTGGTTTTTTGAGTTCTTCTAATAGGCCTGTGACATACACCCACTTTTGATGGATTGTAGCCAACACGGCGAGCATTGTCCTCTAAACCCAGAGCCTCTGCATAAATAATGGTGATTTCTGATCTGATGCTTTGTCCTTATACACTCCACTTTACCTGTCTTCGAGATGTTTTTAAATTTTACCCTGTACAAATCCCCACAATATGACTGGTTATCACTCGGCTAGTTACGGTAAGTGCCAAGTTGGGAGCAGGGTACTTAGAACTGCTCTTTCAGCAGTTAAAAAATAATACTGAAACCAAGGTAAGCGTACAAGAAGTGGTCAGACTCCGAGTTACATATTAACAGGGTTTGGTCTGGCTAAAGCTGAACACAGCTCCAGAGAACCCTTCCACTTATCACTCGTGCCAAGCCTCTCTACCTGGACCAGGCGGACTGGCCTTATAAAGAGACCTTTTCAAAGGATGCAGAAAAAAGTTTGCTCCAACACACCAGAGATTTTCATTCAACATTCCTCTGGCCAACATATCTGCAACCTGACGGTCCTTTAATATCAGTATTTTCACATCTTAATCTCACAAACACCTTAGGAAAATGCTGTTTTTCTCTGCCTTCCTGGCAGACACACCTAGCTTTCTCCATTTTGTAAAAACACAGACATATAATGCTGTTTACTTCTGACAAGACTGAGCTCACTGGAGTTAAGATATATTTTTCAGGGATTTATTTGCTCAGTCCATTTTGCCTTTCCAGATGATTCTGTTTTTGAAATGACACTGTGAGTATATGCCCTCACTATTAAGGCCTCCAGAAAAATTAAGGAGCTCCAATGTTTAATTATATGGAAGCAAAATATGCTGCAAAGGGAAAGGTTTTCCCAGGTCATGCCCCTGAGTATAATTACTTACCCTTTCCCGGTTAAATCACCTGTCACTAGACAGTATAGAGCAGTGGTTTGCAACCTTCCTAACGCGATGACCCTTTAATACAGTTCCTCATGTTGTGGTGACCCCCAACCATAAAATTATCTTCATTGCTACTTCATAACTGTAATTTTGCTACTGCTATGAATTGTAATGTAAATATTTGAGATAGGCTTTTGCCAAAGAAGTCACGAAGACCACTGGTGTGGTACTTCCCACTAAGGAATTACACGCACACCTACCTGTCTCCTGTTAACATCCATCATGTGACTCGCTTTGGCCAGTTGGATAGTTCAAAAGCCATTGCTGCTAGCTCAGAGTCCCAGTTTCAGAGTGTGGCTGCGTTTCTGCCATCACCACAAGACAAGCACAACCTGAGTTGCCCACTAGTCCCATAGACGGCGACATAATAGAACTCATAATAGAACCCAGTTAGCCACTGTAGCCCCAGTTAGCTCGAGACCTACATTTGACGGTAGAGCTGCTCAGCCAGCCCAGTCTAGGTCAGCTGACCCACAACCAACACAATATTTGAGCAGTGACACTTTGTCTGTAGCCACCAAGCTTTGGGTTGGTTTGTTAAATAGCAAAAGATAAGTCAGTGGTATGAGCACATTCTGGAATTATTTACTTTAACGGAAAAAAAATTTACATCAGTTACTCAGCATTTAAGAACACTGTATATCTTTGTATATGGCTAATTCTTAAGGTAAAGGGTTCTTTAATGCATTTTTTTTAGAGTCAAGTGCGGTTGTTTAAGCTTATAATCGCAGCATTGGGCAGCTGAGGCAGAAGGCCTGCAAGTTCAAGACTAGCCTGCACAGCATAGTGATAGAATAAATATAGATTAAGTGTAAAAGATGAAACTTAGGAGAGATTCAGGGTTCGTAAGGGAGAAGGTCTCATTCAGCAAACAGGCTTAATCCTCATTGTCACAGGAGCTAATGTCACTATGCTTCTTTAGCCTCTCCTGTCTCCAGATCTTCCTCCCACAGATGTTCTGTCTTCTACAACTGAGATTCTCAACCAGGCATGACTTTTTCCATCAAAAGATGCTTAATAATATGATGGTGACAGGATGTTACTGGCATCAGCTGTGTACAAAGCAGAGACTGTTAAACGTAAGGACACACAGGAGAGCCCACGGTAGCAAATAGTAGTTGGATTCAATGCCATTAACACCAAGGCCAAGAAACACTATCTTTGGTTTAAGTTCAAATATTTATTGATTCCTCCCTCTTATACGAGTCTGTCAGTTAAAGTCTTGGGAACTGTGTAACAAAAATTTGTTTCTTAAATGCATAAAGAATATCCTCCTCTAAAAACTCAAGCCATAAAATATTTTTTTTAAAAATAAAAATAAAAAATAAAAACTCAAGCCAGCTTTTCTTATACAGTGTGCAGTGTATATGAGTGTTTACTTTATTCAAAGCGTAAACGGCTTGTTCACAAATGTCCCAAGCAAGAAATAGTTGACTGAAGAAAACCTTTGTTTAAATATGTCTACACCTCTACAAGTCATTACTAGTATGTCAAATTAGCTGCCAAGAAAATCCCATTCCATTTCAAACATTTGAAAGTAAGCAAACAAATTGGCAAAGACACTCACTCTTGTTGAACCTCCCCCTACCTCAAGGCACTCCAGATGGACGTTGTGGCAGCCACAGTGGGCTGGGTGCAGGGTCATTTTGAATGAAACTGCTGTATTGTGACAATATCCTCTGCTGTCTCAGTGATCAAAGCTCCTTAACTGTGTCCTAGAGAATCCATCTTAATACTCAATTCTAGCCTCAAAGTTTTGGATTCGTACCAAGAAAAACAACTGATCCTCAGAACCAAGAACTGATGGGGGTCCGCAGACTGGTGAGTCAGCTGGGGTTGAAAGGTGTCTGTTCCTGAGGAAAGACCAAATCCGGATGCCAGGTCTCAAGTGATGACACTGGGGAAGATGGCATGAATGGGCTCTCTCGGTGCACAGATTTGTGTGTACATTGAGTGAGGACATTTTGGAAGACTTAGGAATTGAAGAAATTTGGCAACAAAGGAGACCCAGGATAGTCTACTCAAGACTTGAGGTAATGATGCAGTTCAAACCACAGTCAGAAGGCCAGGATTAGGCTAATACTGGCCCAGAAAGAAAACCAGTGAGATGAGAGAATTTCCAGAAGCAGGGGTTCTCAACCTTCCTAATGCTGTGAACTTTAATACAGCTCCTCATAGTATGGGAACCCAACCAGAAAATTATTTTCATTGCTACTTCATCAAAGTTATTTTGCTGCTGCTAGGAATCATAATGTAAAGATACGATATGCAGAATATATGATATGCAACACCTGTGAAGGGGTCGTTTGACACCACCAAATGGGCCATGACCAACAAGTTGAAAACCACTGGTCCAGTGGACCAATGGCTGGTAAAACCTCAGTCCTAGGATGATCATGCTTCAGTCATGCTATATGGAGAAGTCAAAGCAAGCAAGAAGATTCCCACTGGTTTCAAGAATTAAGACATAGTCAAAGCCTATAACAAAAGAGGTCTTGGATGGCTCAGAAGTTAAGAGCACTGTCTGCTCCTCCAGAGGTCCTGAGTTCAATTACCAGCAACCACATGGAGGCTCACAACCGGCTGTAATGTAATCTGATGCCCTCTTCCAGCCTGCGGGTGTACATGCAGGCAGAGCACTGTATAATAAATAAATAAATAAATAAATAAATAAATAAATAAATAAATAAATAAAAAGAGGTCTCTAGCTCCAGAGAAAAATTTACTATGGATACTCTACTAAATGGACACACAGTCAAACTACTTTCTATTAGCAATAATCACGCCTCAGATAAACCTCATTGGCTATGATACTGCCACTGCGCAAAGCTGCAAACTACTTTCTAATATTTATGTTTATACACCTAGAGCAGTTCTGTTCTCAGCATGGGCCAGAGAAGCTTCTTTTTGCAGAGGGCAAAGGTTAATGCACACTGGCCAAGGTGATGAGAATAAGTGAATTTTGAGCCCCAAAACTGTAAAATGGACATCTCTATCACCGTTCTCAAGGCCCATGGAAGAAGGAATGGGAACACTGTAAGGGCCAGAGGAAGGAGAGGAGCACTGTGGGTTACCATCTTCTGGAAATGACGCATTCACTGGAATCGTGAACACACAGAGCACGCACACACACACACACACACACACACACACATCAAAGAGAGAGACACACTAGGAACAGGATGGGGTCAGCAGAAGTGGGAGGGGGAAAGAAAGTGTAACAGGATGATGAGGGTCATAACACATTGCATACACATAGGAAATTGTCAAAAATAAAAGTAAGACCTTAGGAGTAGCCTAACATAGCATGCAGGCTGAGGCCTGGCCAACACTTTTGAGTCCTGTTATTATCGACTCATGACTTAACTTTGCTAGAAGACACATACACCTGGCACATAAAGTGACAGTGCTTCCCTATGATGGTGCCGTAGACTTTGGCCACGACATTAGGAAAGAAACGAAAGGCCAACCGTGTAAGGTCCTAAACTCTCTACCTCCATTTCAACTAGGAGAAGCACCACCTCATCTGCTTTAAACACCATCACCTGTATGACTCTTCGTCTCCAAAAATAAATTCTGCTGCTGAAAGGAGTTTGGAAAACAATGCCTTAAAGGGTAGTAATCCCAAGATGGGAAAGCATATTGCTGAAGCCATGAAAAGGATCCAACCACAACCCACATGACAAGGTTCTTTAAGAGATACTACACATTTTTCTGAGCAATGTAGGCTTGCATGCTCAAGTGATTCTCCCTGCTTTTGCTCTGTTTTGGACCCGTGTATAACTTCTACTTTTAACTGGGACTTTTTTTTTTTAATGAAATGGGATTTTAGAGAATATTTATTGCTTAGAGGAAGAGCCATAGCTGTGATGGGCTGAAGCAAGTCAGAATGGACATTCTGATTAAAGCTGACACTTGGCTCTGTTATCGTGACATTTAGTAGAAGCAAAAAACCGGGCTTTTAGCATTGTCATCGATGTAAATTGCTATGGAATTCACTAACAAGAAAATAGAAAAAATAAATTTATATAATTGAATTGACTGCACAAACTCACATCTGTTTTATCCACAATGTGGAAGAAAAGAGCAACTGTGCCTTCAATGTCTGTTACATGAATGGCATGGCACGGACAGGGTTTCTCTATGTAGTCCTGGCTATCCGGAAATCATTCTGTAAACCAGGCTGGCCTTGAACTCACAGATATCCACTTGTCTCTGCCTCCTGAGTGCTGAGATTAAAGATGAGCACCAACACCACCTGGCCCAGCCTGGCTTTATGTTACAGTCCATCTCTTCCCCTGAAGTTGAAAGCAGAGAGAAAAAGGGCAAATGGAGATATTCTCAACAAAGTTCCTAAAGAGACAAGCTAGCTTTGTGCCATTGGTTGGGGACTGTGACCAGAAATCAATTTATTTATGTTGTCAACACTTCTCCAAGCCTACTAGACATTGTGGCTTTTAGATATGTGCATTTGCAGCCCTCTCTTTTATGACTGTTGGCCGTCACTACATCCCAATTCCAAAGCCATCCATATTCTGTTTGGGTGATAGTTAGCACATCTAACCACTTCGTGGAAAAACCAACAGGAGGAAACCACCAAGTAAGAGAGAAAGCGAGCTGAGTCCAAGTTCTGGTCACCTCACACCTTGTGTTTGTTCACACACAAGGCCACAAAGTTCCCTTCTGACAGCTTCATTTATAGCTTTCCTTGAGCTGCCAAGTTATCGCCCAGTAGACTTCTCCTATTACTTAGACCCTGCTCCCCACCAACAGCCTGAAGCATCCAACAGAAACCCACAGACCTAGCACTAGGATGGTCCACACCAGGCACTGATATCTGTCTACCTGTCATTCAGTGGCCACACTTGGCAGTGGACAATACTATGAGCAGCCAAGTAATTGTAGAGAGGAAGCGATGGATTTCTATCTAAATGCTTGGCATGTTGGGTCCCTGAAACACGGAGCTCCTGAAAGTCAAGAACAGAAACTGTAAGAGGTGTTCAGACTAAGCAACCATCTCTACATGGTAGAGTCCGAATCACTATAAACATCCTGCTGATGTTCCTTATTTTCTGCTGTAAGTATATGTGACTTTTATAATTAGAAAAGCACAAATATTGATAGAAAAGTGCTGAGAAGTTCAAAGCAACCATGTCTAGTGACAAGACTCATGTCCTTTTCTGCTTCCACTTCCTCTCACTCATCCATCTACTTGCTTTTATTTAATAAACAAGTCAACTGTGTTGAATGTGTGACAAGCACCTTTCTCCCCAGCCCAACATAATATTTTTATTAATTATTTGGAAATTCCATACCGTGAACCCTGATTACATTCCATTCCCATTTTTCCCAGGTGCACCTTCTCATCCTTGCTCCATCCCCCTCCCCTCAAAAAAGACCAAATCCAGTATGTTTTGCCTGTATACTCATTGGAGAATGGTCAAACTCCCAGCTTCTTTAGCCGTGGTATCGGCTACAGACTCACAGCTGAGAATGAGGCACATTGAACACAAGCACCTTTCTAAGCAACAGGAATGCAACTAGCCTGTTTCAACTTCACACTGTATGAGGCCCACTCATGAGAAACTGGGCTGCAGAGAGCTTCAATTACTGGGCCAAGATGCAGAGCTGATAACAGCACACTGGTATGCTTCCCAAAGCTGGCTCAATCCTGTGCAATTCCTGGATCTGCCTATATCTTCTTCCTAAGATAGGTATTCTCAAACCTTGCTACAATTTTGCCACGTCCACACTGCCTGTGCCAGTGACAGATCAGGCTAGGCAGCCCAAAAGAGCTTTGTTTTGTTTTGCTTTGTTTTCTTTTGTTTTGTTGGAAATGGTCTCACAAGATCCCAGATGACATGGAACTCCTCCCTTTGTAGTTCAGGCTAGCCTTGAACTACTCTTCTTGCCTCCTGTCCCCTGTCCCCTGCCTCCTGTCCCCTGCCTCCTGACTCCTGACTCCTGGCTCCCTGCCTCCTGCCTCCTGGCATCTCCAGCTGCCAGGTTATAAGCATGCAGTCCACAATGGAATCAAAGGAGCATTTCAAGGGAGAAAATGATGGATGAACAGAGTAATCAGTACTAGCCTGGAGTCTCCAGATAAAAATGTTCAGACCAAGGTACCCAGAGGTACCCATAATCACAGGACATTGGCATCCAAAGCGACTCAAGCACCCTGAGCTGGCTGCCTGACTTCCTCTGGGCTCCCATATTCAAATTTAGAGTTGGAACTGAAAAATTGCCAATAGTGGTGCTTCCTTGCATTTGCACAGGGCTTATGAGCTACATCAAGTCCACCCTCACGTCATCTCCCCAGTACTTCCTCTCTGTGGACCACTGGCTATCTATAATTTCCAAGTGAGGATGCTGTTGTTTCTCCACTGAAAGGGAAGCCCTGGTATATTGATTAGAAGGCAAGAGTGCGGCTGAAAAGACGACTCAGCAGTTAAGGATACTTGCTGCTTTTGCAGAAGACCTAGGTTTGTTCCCAGCACCACATAACAGCTCACAACTGTCTGTACCTACAGTTCCAGGGGACCCAACTCCTCTTCTAGCCCCCTCGGGCACCAGGCATGTACATGTGCACATACATACATGCAATAGACACAGAGACACAGAGCAAGACAGAGAGACAGAAGCAGCCTAATGCTTCTCTGAGGGCCCTTTCAAACATAATAGCTTGTGCTTCTGAGAGGTCCCTGGGTGTCTGTCACTTATTAGGGCAGCATCTTTGTGAAGCCGAAGCTACCAGCTGTAGCATCCCAGCTTTCAGAAAAAAAAAAAACAAAAACAAAAACAAAAAACTGGAGTGCTCCCTTGGTTCCTAAAGACAGCAGCCATGAAAGTTGTCCGTTTAATCTCCACCTTCACAAGTCTAGCACATCAGAGCCAGCCACTGAGACCAGGAGCAGATGTCAAAATTGGGCTGAGTTTCCCGGGAATTGCATCTGTTTGGCCTCTTCCCAGGCCGTTTCTTCCCTGCACAGCTGGTACGGGGGGGGGGGGGGGGGGGGCTGCAGAGCTGTGGAGAGAGCATAGAGTGTACCGGGATAGGATGCAGCAGGATGATCTGGGTCCTACATTGGCTCACTCTCTGGCTTTCAGGATGCTCACATGTTCTGTGTGCTATACATCTTAACCTTCCTTCCAAACGGCCCTTGCACAGGACAAAAACTATTAACCAAAGAAGGTAAGAAGAACTGACCTAATTCAAAGAGCAAGGAAGCTGGGCACTTAGAAAGCCTGAGAAGCTGTGCAGAGCTTTTGGTCAAATATGTGTATTGAGATCAGGGTAAAAATACAGCCAGTTTCCCTGGGACAATCCTAACCTACTTCTGCTGCCAGGTGCTAGGGTCTGTTTGTTTGCTTTATGTTGGGGTTTTGAGATAGAGTCTCAGGTAAACCCAAACTGGCCTTAAACTTGTTCTGAAACCACAGGAGGCTTTGAACTCCTAATTCTCCTGTTTCGGACTGTGGAGTGCTGGGATTGCAGGCCGATGCTGCCATAGCTGGTGCCAGGTATGGTTTTAATAGCACTTCTTTTCTTTTTTTTTTTTTTATTTTTAATTTTTAATAATAACACATTTTTATTGAAAATTAAAAATAATTCCTATTACATCTCATTTTCTATCCCATCCCATGCATCCTCCCATTCCTCCCTCCCTCCCACTTTCACCCCAATCCCCCTTCCCTATGACGGTGGCTGTGGGGGACCTCCTCCCCCTGAATATGGAATAGCACTTCTTTTCATTCACAGAAGTTTCCTATCAATAATAGGGATGCTGTGACTATGACATAAGACCAAGTCTACCACATGGCTGAATCTATACACTGGAAGGCAGGCCAAAGAACTTTCAACTCATCCTGTCCAGAGCTAGAAAACCTCCCTTGTAAACACTGTGCCCAAATTTTTCACTCACTGATTCATAAAGATTTTCAGCTGCTCCAAACGAGTCTGTTCGTCTTCTGTAGTTCACAGCCCCGGGACTCTTCATTGAGTGGACAAAGGGGAATAGGTTGTTGTAATAACTCTATTGCTTTGGTGCAGGGATTCTGAGAAGAAAAGAGGAGGCTTGTATTGCTGAACCCCAACTGTGGGAGGGATGCTTTCCCTCCTTGTAGAAACAACCTTGGGAAAGGAATGCCCTCCCTTTTAAGAATGAGGAAACTACCAAACCAAATAACCCCCCTGAGAAATGGAGCTCAGAACTAAACAGGGAATTCTCAACAGAGGAATATTGAATGGCTGAGAAACACTTAAAGAAATGCTCAACCTCCTTAGTCATCAGGGAAATGCAAATCAAAACAACTCTGAGATTCCATCTTACACCCATCAGAATGGCTAAGATCAAAAATTCAAGTGACACCACATGCTGGCGAGGATGTGGAGAGAGAGGAACACTCCTTCATTGCTGGTGGGAATGCAAACTAGCACAGCCACTTTGGCGCTATCTCAGAAAACTGGGAATAAGGCTTCCTCAAGACCCAGCTATTCCACTCCTTGGAATATACCCAGAAGAAGCTCCAGCACACAACAAGAACATTTGCTCAACCATGTTCATAGCAGCCTTATTCATAATAGCCAGAACATGGAAACAGCCTAAGTGTCCCTCAGTAGAAGAACAGATAAAGAAACTGTGGTACATTTACACTATGGAATACTACTCAGCTATTAAAAACAAGGAATTCCCAAAATTTGTGGACAAATGGATTGAACTAGAAATGATCATAATGAGTGAGTTAACCCAGAAGCAGAAAGAGCCAAATGGTATATATTCACTTATATCTTGACACTAGTCCAAGGGGCATGTCCCATGAAAGTCCTCACTTACCAGGAAAGTGGGACAGAGGGGAGGACATCCTGTTGGCACTCTAGGTGAGAGAAGCATGGGAGAATGGGGAAACAGAAGGATCCAGAGGGTCCTAGAAACCTACAAGAAGAACATTATGACAGGCCCAGGGGTCCTGCTCAAACTATGGCACCAGCCAAGGACAATACAAACAGTAAACTTTGAACCCCTACCCAGATCTAGCCAATGGACAGGACATTCTTCACAGTTGAGTGGAGAGTGGGGTCTGACTTTCACATGAACTCTGGTGCCCCATATTTGACCACATCCCCTGGATGGGGAGGCCTGGTGGCACTCAGAGGAAGGATAGCAGGCTACCAAAAAGAGACTTGATACCTATGAGCATATACAGGGGGAGGAGGTCCCCCTCAGTCACAGTCATAGGGGAGGGGAGTAAGGGGAAATGGGAGGGAGGAATGGGAGGATACAAGGGATGGGATAACAATTGAGAGGTAATATGAATAAATTAATAAAATATATTTTTTAAAAAGAATGAGGAAACTGACTGTAGAAAGGTAGAAGCTAACCCAGGCTGGGCTGGGGTTCAGACAAAAAGACTCATGACACTCTCTTAACAGAGCCAGAGGCCTCTCATCATGTCTTCTCCTCTCTATCCCTTTCTTCACCGCTTCCTGAAGTGGGGAAACAAATGACACCACAGATAACTCTCGCCCCTTTACACCAGACAGCCTCTCTCACAACCTGTCAAATTGCTGGCGTGCACTTCATCAGCAAGGGTAGACAGAGAGCAGCACCCGAGAAATCCTGTTAAAATCTAGCCCTCTCACATTCAAGTGCCTATTTTGTCCCAACCCAGACCTAAAAGGAGAGGACACTGAAGTACGAGCAAAGTCGTTAATCATTGTCATGTCCTCATCCACTCGGAGAGGAAAGACAGCAGCTGTGAGAGTGGAGAAACACAGGGAGCTGGGAGCTGCCCTGGAGTGACACTGCTCTGTCACTTCCTGCCTGTCATGTCACTTCAGAGGCTCTCCAGCAAAACCTCTCCAGAGAATCTCAAAGACAGATTCTCTTGTGACTGGCCGCGGTGAGAACCTGAAGGCTTTCTCTGTCTCTGTGTACTACAAAGAGCTTCCAGGCAGGTGGCAGGTGGGAATGGACAGAGTGGCAAGAGAGTCACCCCCAAAAGAGGTGGCACAGGAAGCAACCCACTGCCTGGTGCCCACAGAGCAGCTCAAGTGGCATCTTCCTGAGGTTCAGAGGTGACCCCAAAAGTCAAGGCGATGGGAAAATGCCTTGGCTGCTTCTGCTATAACAGAAAGCCAACTGAAAGGAAGGGTGTGTGAACAAGGTGTACGGAAACCTGCCCTATTGTAACTCACTTACAAAATACAATTAGAGAGATGGGAGAATAAATATGACATGAAAGATGAATAAGCAACACCGGGGTCCAAATGGGTTATTAGGTGAAAATCACAGTGCCGATATGGGATGCCTCCCTCTGAGTTACTGTCAGCGAGGCCCAAGAGTGCTCCAAAACGACCCAGGGTTTTGCCACGGCTCTTGGTTATTCACCATAACAGCACGGTAAGACTTACTGCTGATGACACTACCTACTCTGGCTGCAGGATGTAGGGAAATCAATCACAAGGCAACCAGGAAACTTTTGCCCTGCTGACTGCGGGAAGGCACTATGCAAGCTCCTGGGGGAGAAAAAAAAAAAACAATAGTCATATCTACCCAGCTCTGGATACTGCCTGCTATAGTGCTGACCTGCAGAGCGAGATGTGCCACAGAGGCTTTTCTGTGGGGTTGTTCTGATTTGAGATGAGGGCTGTCCCACAGTAAGGAGTTTTACGCCTGCTACTGAAATCCTGGTCAAAGCCATGGCTAAGCAGGTCAGAGACTCCAGTGTAGAACCTGCTGTTGTTATTTTGCTCAGTGGTCACACCTCCAAATTGCGTTCTAAACATTTCTGTTTATACCCAAATACCTGGGCTGCTTTCAGCCTTCGTTGGAGAAGCTTTTTTTAGCCAATGGGCGGCAGTCAGTGCACAGACACATAACTGGCCCACGTGCTGAGAATAATAGTCTGTAAGTTTTTAATCCCTAAGTAAGACAGCTTTATCAATTTCCTCCCCTTCCCACCCACTAAGGTTCAGGGAACTTTGAAGAGGAGGAGGAAGCTGGAGGTAAGAGCCAGAAGATGGGAACGAACGTTGTCGAATTCTGCCTTTTGGACATGACATGACTACTGCACTCCTGATCTCACAGCAGCTGTGGTTACCTGCCCAGCATCTACACAAACTCAAGGCAGCCACATTTCTGCACAGAAGTGCTCTCCAGGCCCCACTCCTTACTGAGGCGCTATTGACACTTGATGGCTGCTGGGGGGAGAGAGAACCAGCCCTCTTTGAGGGTGTGGCCACTGATAGATTCCCCGTACTTCAGAGAATATGGACAACGGTAATTGGACTTAATGGACTATCACAAACACACACACACACACACACACACACACACACACACACACACACACACAAAGATCTGAAGTTCACAGGAGGACATTCTGGAGAAAACACAGGAGTAGCAGGAGGGGGGAAGTGGGTATGCATAGGATCATATTCCATTGTGTGACGTTGTCAAATTATTTTTAAAATATAATTAAAATGTACATGAAAGTTTGAATGTGCACATGAACGGCTGCAGGTTCTAAGGATACGCTCTACAGATAGGAATTCAATACGTTACCACTCAGTACCTACCACGTGAGGGGAGGCAAGACAAGCATGGTTCCTTGCAAAATCCTCACAGACCCTCTATTTCCTATGCCTAAGTCCCGAGGGAGGGCAGTGGGAAACAACACTGCTTAGTGGAAAGACAGCGGCCCAGGGACCTTCTTTAGGGCCTAGCATGTCTCAGGCCAGCAATTTTCCAAAGGGCAGCCCTTGTACCAGTTATTATATTACAAAGGTGCATCTTTGGTAATTAACATGTGTACCATATCAAACCTATTTTTTGTGTGTGTGGGATTTATGGCTTAAGACAAGGTTTTAAAAAAAACCAGTCTATTCAAAAATGATATTAAGAAAGCCGTCATGTTAGTAGCATGAGGACACAGCCAAGTTTCTGAAATATCAACAGAGATAATGTTTGCAAGTGACTGAAATAAAGAATGCCATGTGTGAAAGTGCACACAGTCCACGGAAATAGCAGTGGCTCCAACGATCCCGCATTGCACCTTTGCTCACCCATGCGCTCAGGCAACGAGCTAAAGCAGCAGCTATGCTACAAACCGCAAGACTCCAACTGCGCATGCTCTTGCCACGCATTCGCATTCGGAAGACAATGTGCATGCTGAGGCCATGGGGGACCTCAGCAAGAGCAGGATCTGCTGCCTGGTCATCGGAAAAGAAAAGGCAGGCATACAAATAACTGTAAAATGGGATAAGCCCCAAAGAGGAGGTACAAAGCCCCTGAGAAGAAACTCAAAGGAGGGATAAGTCACGCCTGTGGGGAAAGGTCACGGAAGACTTCATGGAGATTTCAGATGGCATTTGAGATAAGCTGGGGGTAGGGGGGACCGGGTGGGGGGGGAGAGAAGAGAAGAATTTCAAGGACACAAAAGAGGGGGTGAATATGAAACATTCCAGAAATGGACGGAGGGCTTGAGCACCAGTACAGAGAGACCAGGAAGTGACAAGAGGGTAGAAAGTCCCTTCTGTTGATTCAGCTGGGGTATAGAATGCAGCTCAGGCAGATGATTAGGGAGTTCAGAGTGTGGCCAGAGATCAGGGCAGAAAGTGAGGTCAAAATTAGCACAGAAGAGAAGCCAGAAGCAGAAAGGAACACTGGCGCTTCATCCTCCAGAGCTGACATCTAACAGATCACACACACGCGCGCGCACGCACGCACGCTACGTGAACGACCCACCGATCCGCCAGGCAGGTGTGCCGTCCAGCATCTAACCTTTCTCCCAGCTCTGACTTACTTCCTCTCTTCGAAGTACACCTTTCTAAACTGTCTCTGCCTCTGCTACCATCCATATGTCTTTGTCCAGTTTTTTGGTTTGGGACATGAAAAACCCTGGAAACCCCAGAGGGTGCCTGCTTGAATCAGGTGTCTGGAGACAGTATCGTAGCCAGCGCCAAAGAGCAAACTGAATATGTTCTGCGGAAAGTAACGGGAATGGCAGGCTGCTGGGGAGAGGACTGTGAAAAGCTTAAAAGGATGAGTGGTGAAGCCGAGCTCAGTGGCACATGCATGCCTGTAATCCCAGCACTCTGGGAGGCAGAGGCAAGTGGATCTCTATGAGTTCGAGGCCAGCCTGGTGTACAAAGCAAGTCCAGGGCAGCCAAAGCTACAAAGAGAAACCTTGTCTTGAAAACAAAACAAAACGAAGCAAAAATAATGAGTGGATCTGCCTGCACCAGA
Organism: Acomys minous; assembly: GCF_964271855.1. Classification (NCBI taxonomy): domain Eukaryota; kingdom Metazoa; phylum Chordata; class Mammalia; order Rodentia; family Muridae; genus Acomys; species Acomys minous. The sequence continues at coordinate 27,008,680 of NC_140484.1, forward strand.
GTCTAGAAATGAGGTAAAGGTTATTGCCACCAAGGCCCTAGTTACTGTGACTCCCTGAAGAAAGTACAATAAAAGTGTGAATTTGGGGTATCAAAGTGATTACACTGGGGGAAGAATCTGTAAGACCTGGGAATTAATTTAAACTGGGAGAGAGACAGGAAAACTCCCAGGGTAAGCAGATAACTACAGGTCTCAGACAAGGCTTTGGGGCAAAGGGAACACATGCAAGCGGTGTGATGCAAATGCATGCCTTAGGCATCCATGCTGGCCTCGGAAAGCCAGATGTGGTCCAAAGAGGAAACTAGAAATGACAAGAGCTGGCCAGGTGGACGATCCCTGTGTTATTCACACATGAAAACTCAGGGACAGAAGAAAAAGCAAAATGAGACATAACAAATGCCAATTACTTCTATGCACAATTAAGAGGTTTTTTAAAAAATAAGGAACTTTATAATAAGGTACCTAAATTACTCCCATAAGCAGGAATATAACAACATCAAAAGAAAAGGCTGTGTTGTTATTAATGTCGTTGAGAGCATTAAGCATTGCAGAAGCCTGAGAAATGGCCCCTAAAATATATCTGATCATAACCCCTGGAATTTATAGACATGACATTATTCAGAACAAAAAGGATATTGATATGTGGTGTATATTCTGGATTATTCAAGTGGGCCCTAAATGCTATCACGCTTGTCCTTGATCAAGGAAGCTGTGACACGTACAGAGCTGGAGAGATATATGGAGAAGTCAATATGAAAACCTAGCTGTTCCAGTTAGCTTTAATAGTCAACTTGACACAGCCTACATTCATCTAAGGGAGAAAACTTCAACTGAGAAAATGTCTAGGTGAGATTGGCCTGTGGACGTGTCTGTGGGGGTTGTCCTGATTATTAATTGATGCTAAAGGGCCCAGCCCACTATGGGCAGCACCATCCCTAGGCAGGTAGTTCTGGGCTACACACTGAAAGCCTGCTAAACACAAATCTGAAAGGAAGCCAGCAGGCAGCTTTCCTCCATGCTTTCTTCTTCAGGTTCTTCTCAAATGCCTGCCCTAATTTCTCTCAATGGACTGAATAAGCCAAAAAAGACCTTTTGTCCCCTAAGTGGCTTCAATTAGCGTTTTATCACAGTAGCAGAAATGAAACCAGAACTCTAGCCTAGAGAGTTTTGAGGATTTTGGCCTTGATGACGGCTTCCAGCTTATTGAGCCCATGAGGCATGGATATCAGCAACCAACAGAAACTGGAAGAGACGAGGCATGGAACATCATGTCAGGCTTCCACAGGGTCTACAGAATACCTTTGTGATTTTGATATCACACTTCTGGCCCCTTAAAATTTTTTCTGTTGCTTTAGACCAGTGGATTGTTAGTAACGTATATTAACAGCTCCGAGAAACTAATGTAAGCAGAAATCCTCACTGAATTCCTCTTCAACTAAGAGGCCACCAGAAGCAGCTACATAACGTCAGATGAGCTAATGTTTTCCTTGGGCTCTCTTTGTTAGATTGTGAGCTGATAAGTCCTACCCTTTTAAGTCGTTTCAAGGTTATAAGAGTGAATATATTTTGTGCCAAGTCCTGGACATGTAAGGCTGGTCTTCTATATCTGGAGAGTCCCACCATCCAAGCAGAGCACAGGAATGATACGCACCAAGTCCATAATTAATACTACAAATACCATAAGGATGCTGAGAATGTCTTAAAGCTCCCGAAGTAAGGCATGGAGGCATGAAATGTGGAGACCTTTGGATCATGATAGAATCTCTATGGTAGGTAAGACATTTTGCTGGGATTCAAAGATCTAAAGATGAGCAACTGATGAACTCAGCCTGAGGAAGGCTTATAGCCAAGGCTAGCATGAGTCAACATATGCTAATGGTTTGGAAATCCTCAAATCTTCTATTGAAAGACCTTAATAATGTACAGAGATGACGTGTATATTCTATCCCTGTCCATCCCCTGACCTCTTCCCACACCCGTACTTTCTTTCTGAAGACTTAACATACTAGTGAATTTGTCGCATTGAATCCTGGGTACTAGCCTGGTTGGACTTTAACTGTCCTAGCTTTTTCCAACTTCCTTCATGTGCATTAGCTATTTATTTTTGGGACAACCATTAGAATAGTGTTCTCCTCCTTAGGTTGTCATTACTTAAAGGTAGTAATTATTATGCACTTAAAGATTATGTTAGGCATAGTAATCCATCAAAATGTGCACACAGAGTCCAGAATCTGTGACTATGTTACCCGACATAGCGAGGAACCTTGAGATGACGCGTTTATTCCAGATGATCTGGGTGGGCCACCTAGACCACAAGAATCCCTTAAAAGTAGAGATACCTTCTCAACCAGTGTCAGAAAAGAGGGCTGATGAAAGGAGGAAGAGTGAGAGAAACAAGGCACTGCTGCCTTTAAAGATGAGAAAGGCAAGCAGCTGCTGATGCGGGGAAAGGCAAAAGACAGATTCCTTCCCTGAACCTGGGGAAGGAACATCGTCAAGAGCCTTCTACTACCGTGCCTGCTACCTCCTCCTCAGGGGAGGGGGGGGGTAATGGGAGGGGGAAGGAGGCACAACACATAGTCTCTTGCTTCTCTGGGTTAGGCAGGTCAGTTGGAAGTCCCGTCTGCTTCTGAAAGGAAAAAAAAAAATAGCTAATGCAGTTAGCAACTACTAGGTCATATCCCTTCTCAGCTCAAAACCTCCCACAGGCTCTCCCTAGCTCAGTCCCAGAGCAGCCTGAAAGACTTCCTCTGTTCTCTAGTCTTCAGGGCACAGCTGATCCCATTTTCCCTCTAGCAATCCCCTTCCTTTCTGACCCTTGCTCCCAACCCACTGGCTGCCTTGCTGGTCTGTGCACACCAGGAGCTCCAGGCCCAGGACACTTGCACTTGAGGCCTCTCTGCCTAGAACCCTCTTCTCCCCCACTTTGTTCTCTCAGCACCTTCAGATACTCTCCTACACGTGGCCTTCCTCCTGACAATCCTATGGAAATAGCAGGGTCTCCCCAACCCAAACCACCACAGCAGTTTCCAATTCTATCATGACGCAGAGTGTTGTGGAAATGTCGGCTTCCTAAGAGTTCTTCGTGGAGGATGTATTAGGTGTGTGATAAATATCAAATCGGCATATATCCAAACTATAATCAAGAACTGAATCTCTGTGTTGTCTGTCATTAATTACCTAGCCATTTGGTTACAAACGGGAAACGAAAGTCCGTGGTCTGTCTGTTGTTGAACAATCAAGATCAAATCCTGAGCTGGCCTCACTGAGGCCAGACAAGCCAAAGAGTGGAGCCGTGAAGGTTCTCAGCAGCCAGCTCTGGCCACCCGCTGGCTCCCAACGCAGAGGGTTGGTTTTCTGAAACTTTGGCCTTTCCCATTTCAGCCGGCGGCTAAGAAATCCTAAGAACAGCTTGTCTCCGTACTTCAGTGCTTCCGCTTCCAAGCCCAGGAAAGAGCAGGAAGTGCAGGGGCGTGTGAAAATTGAGAGAAAAGAAGAATTAAAGCCACTACACGGAAAGGGCCCCAGAGACTTCCTCTGTCTACCACGGCACACACTGTGCTTTCACAACGAGGCTGAGGAAACCACTCTCGGGCAGAAGGAAAACTAGACTATGTAGCTGCTAGGTCTCTGTGATTGCACACACACTTATTCAGGGACAGCTAGGGGTGCAGCCGAAGACAGACCTGGCCCCTGCGCATTTGAGTTTCCCTTTCTCAGCAGTCTAACATTCCAAGGGTCAACCTAGTTCATATTCCCACCTACTCCATGTTTGCTCTGGACAGTCTGAGTGCCCAGCATGTCCCAAGGGGGTATCTTAGATGATAAGAAATTATATGTAGATTTTAGGTAAGCTCCAGAGTCAAGCCAACCAAGGCTCCAGTCTTGACGCTGCCACAATTAGTAGCTGAGTGCCAGCTCCCTACAGGAAGGACCGAGCTTATCTCATTTCCCATTGTATCCACAGCATGACCCACACAATGGCCAACGTGCTCAAGAACCCCTGCGTGGAAGAAAATCAATTTTAGGCGCCTCGGTTTCTTCGTTACTAAAAGGAGAATATAACTTGAGTGCCCCATCTCTATACCGGGCCTGCTACACGACAGCGTTTGCCATTATGATGCCGGTGATCTGAAGGTAAAAGGTGGGGTTAGCTCTAAGTGAACTGTAGAGTGTTGGCAAAGCTTGATTTTCTACCTGGGATTTTTCGACTCTGCCCCAACCTGAAGGCTTGACCATCCTGTCCTCTGGAAAAGTCCTGTTTCAATTCTGCCAGAGACCCTGGAAAGGGGAAGAGCGAGCCCTACATCCCAGCTGCTGGGGTGATGGGCAGCAATGACCGAAGCATGACTAAGCACAGCCAGGTCTCACTTGTCACAGGGGAGGGGGAGGGCAGGGCACTCAGGATAGTCAAACCCGGTAAGTGCTTGGTGAAAACCCAGGGCAGACAGCTGAACCGGATTCCTAGTCTTTTCTGTTAGATTCTCACAGCCAGAGGAAGTGTGGGGTGTCTTTTCCTTAACTGCAAGTCACCCTGTGAAGCCCGGTTAAATCCCTCTCCTCTCTTGTGATTCATCAGCCTGGGCCTTAGGAGCCACCTGTCAGTGTTAAGGGATTAAATACAGAAACGAATGCCTAAGACCTTTCTAGAATCTCCAAACCCCCCAGGAATCCTTAACACATTCATTTGGTGGGGGGCGGGGGGGGAGGTCAGTTCACAACCTAATTAGTTAAGAGGTTTGCTTCTCTGTTTCAAGCTGAGCTATTCTTTCTGCCTTTGCTGACATTTCTCACTGTCATAATTCAATGAGGGAGATCTCTTCCAAAAATAAAGGAACGAAGCCTCAAACTGATGTGTGGGTAAGGGGTCCATTGGTCTAGCAAGGAGCAGCTTTGTCGTCACGAACCATTTCAAAAGCGTCTACAGATACGGTGGGTTTGTTGTGAGCCGCTGTGGTGGGGAAGAGAGGCTGTCCTCTCAAAGAACCAGAAAATGCAATGACTCAAATTGTCTCACGCAATTGCCACTGTGACTAGGCTTAGTCATTCACATTGCCTTTGTCTTATTTTTAGACACCTAGCTTTAAATTAACCGCTCCGATAAACAGCAGCAATTTGGTAATGAGTTCCTTTGATTTTTTTTTTTTTCCCCTCCTGCGTGGTGAAGGAGACTCCTGAATTCCACTTCTCTAAATAACCAATAAGCCCTTGTATGAAGCTATTGCAAGCCTTCAGGGGAGGAGAGACATATCAGGAAAGCTCAGGGGACCCCCCCCCAAAAAAAAAAAAAGAGTCAAGACTCTGCCTCCCAAGCTGTCTTCTCCATCATCCACCTATCCTTTCCCTGGGGGCAAACTGGCTGTGCTCACTGTGTTGGGTGAGGGAGACAGGCGGGATTTCTGGAAGTCAGCTCTCCCACTGTCTCAACCGGTAACTAAAAACCCACCAATCAGAGAAGAGATGGAACAGTGGGGCCTGACACTCAGCTTCAACTTTGCTCCTTACTTACACCATGCAGAGGGACCCTGTTCCCTTCAAAGGAGCACAATCGAGTCGTGCCCATCCCCCTTGAAATGTTCTGAAATGACTTCGAAGCCTAAAGTTTGAGCTTTCCAAATACCTCCCCGGTGAGGGTGCTGAGTCAACCACTGCCTTGAGCCAACGGTGCTACAACCTGACTTCGGGGGACTTTGCACACTTCAATCGCCTAGCTGGAAGCAAGGTGACTTCTCCACCCACATGCCCCCTCCTTAGGTATGAATTGAGAAACCCAGGGGTGACCACAGCCCTGGCAACTATGTATAAAAAGGGGAACTGTTGCTTGGCAGGCCCTCCCATGAGTTTAACCAGAAGCATCAGCCGATAGACTCAGGAACTACGTGGCTTGACCATTTTGCACGTTAAGCCATATACACTGGCCTAAAGGAGACGAGTGAGCAACAATTCAATTTAGAGTTCACTGAATCCTCTGGTTTGGGAAGGAAATTGCCGGTAATCAATTGCAGCAAGCATACAGGCTCAGGGCCAGGAAGAGAAAAAAATCACTTTAATGGGCAAAGCAGATGTTGCTAAATTCATTGCAAAAGTGAGATGGGCACAGAGCCAGGCCGCGCATGAGAGATGCTGATTTTTTTTTCTCCTGAATGAACAAAACAGAGACACTTCAAAGCAAAGGCTGGGGGTGGGGGGGCAGGGGGTGTTCCATAAGGGAAGCAGAGGTCTAGGTCCCTGTCAGGCTGAACAAAAGAAAACGCAGCCAGGTGTTCAGGTCTCTTTTATCACCACAGGACTTAAAGCTGTTAACATCTCTGAAAGGGTTTTAAACAAGTTCGGAATACCGGCTTAAAACTCTTTGGGAAGTCTTATTCGGTCCTAAAGGGCTGTGTGGCCTAGGGGCTAGAATATGGACTTTTGTCTACCAGTGCGTTGGTTCCTTCATCAAGATGTAGTTTGCTAAACCAATTAACCTCCTTCAGTACCAGTTTGCTCAACTATGAAATGGGCTTAACCTAGTTACTATAACAGAGCAGTGGTGAGGGTTAGTAAGACTGTGTGTAAGGACAGTAGAGAGATGCACCTCAGCAGTAACACATGAAAAAACTAGGAACACAAGGGAAAATGCTTAGTGACTCAGAGTATTCAGGAGTTAGTATTTATTGATACCAGTGTATGGAAGGGTTGGGTACTTCTAAGCCAGGCCAGATGTTTCTTTGTCTGTTTAAGACTCATCAAATGACTCTTAGGTGTATAAGAACGGAGAGAGCAATGGTATAGTCCATGAGAGATCTGTATCTGCTTAGAGTGTCTTCCTGAATCTTCTAGTGAAACTCATGCAGAAAGAAAGGTTGTTCCCACTTTCCAAGTCTGAAAAGTTCCTAGTGGCATCCCCTCTCCTTTTTTTTTGCAGCCCGACAGAGTCACTTCCCCGAGGGTCGTGCCTGATTCCATCAGACCATTTCTTCCTACTCACACTCACCCAGGTCTCCATCAGCTGCCGCGGGGGGGTCTCTGAAGCCAAGCACATGACATTAGGCATAGTTAGTTAAAAACTACATCCTACGGGCCCACTGCTTTGCCCTACAACAGTAAGTTATCACATACTAAATGTGATATCGTGTGGGTCTCCTCCAAATATTTTGTAACATGCTAGAGTCCAAGCACTGATCTTGCACTAGTTTAAATCTCCAAACCAGATGCTGAGAAGGCAGAGGACTTCGCTTTGTGGTTAGATCCTATGAACTGAAAGCAAGGTCCTCAGCTTTCCTAAGCCTTCTTCCTGGGGCTTATGTAAGGATTCTGTGAACTCAGCCTTAGGAAGGGCTGAGCCTCATATACCAGTTGAGTGGTAAGTCAATTCCCCAGGGGCTTCTTCACAAGGCTGTCACGTTGGCAAGTGGGACTAAGCCACCACCACCACCACCACCCCCAAAACAACCAAAATTGCATACACATTGCCTGAGATTTCCAAACCTCAGGCTTTTTCCACCAGTGGCCACCCTCCAGGAAGCTGTGTCCCAGCAAAAGCATGTTTCCAAGTTGCCATAAGCTTCAGAATGTTCCCGATAAGCAAGCAAAACTGCAAAGGAGCTTCAGCCCTGCATTTCTGAGGGCTGGTGAGAGAAGGATGTTTACCAGAGCACAGAGGCCAGGTCCTCAGCACAGAATATCTTGGCCCAAATAGATCTTGGAGAAGGCCTTTTTTTTTTTTTTTCTCTTCCAAGAACAGGCTCCGTTCTCAGGTCCCGAAGTCAGCATTAGAAACTAAACAAACCTCCCGAGTTCCCGTTTGTTTACTTTTGACCAAATGCAACTTCCTGTCTGAAAGGAAATGGGCAGTAAAGCTTTCTATAGCCTTCTTGGACATAACGTCTCTCTTAAAAACAATTGATTTGCTAAGCATAAATGAACCACACTCACACAATGGGGATCTCCCTTCTCCTCAAAATGTTCATGTTTTTTAACAGGGAAAGTGCTCCACAAAACCAAAACAAATATTTTTTCAACTGTTGGCCTGCAAGGATTATTTAGGCCGTTGCTTCTCCTGAGAACAAGAAAAACAGACGTCAGGAGGGAGCCAGTCTGCATGTGCTGTGTCAGAAAAGTCGCTTTGACACACTCAGGGGTTGAGATTTCAGAAACACGCGAAAGTTGAAGTTCCCACAGCCACTCAAACCACATTCCTAGCATGAACACGGGACAACCAGGTCTTTCACTATATGGCAGTGTCCCAAGTGACGTCCTCAAGGTCTTGTGACCCCCTTTGATGGGACCAACATTTGAAAACTGCCTGGCAGCCCCTAGAACAAACCCACCATAATCTTTTGACAAGATTTGAGATAATGTATTCTGTAATGGGTGTGGAATGCAGGGGGAACGTCTGCCATTAATTTCTAGAGGACCTCTAAGTTAACAGAAGAATCAGAATGAAAGTTGGATTCATCCTTTTGTTCTAAAGCATTAGATTTGTACAAGATCTTACAAACTATCTGGTCAACCTCTCCCTCCCAACCCACTCACAAACCACAACAAAAATAAGGGAACAATGTAGAAGTTTTCAGAAACCTAGATATAATTTTTTTTTGTACTTAAGGGAAGAACTAGTTCAATTATTCTCACTTCTCTAATGCAATACTCTGTCTGAATACAGTAAGGTCTCCAGGAGAACGTGGCAAATGAACACAAAAGGGCTAAAGTCAATCACAGATTTCCTCTTAGTTATCTAGGCTTCCTGGTCTACCCCTGTGGACCCTCTAAATTGCAATTTTCCTGAAAGCTAATGAAGCCATATGTGCTTCTTGCAGTGGTTTGAATTAGAATGCCCTGTCCCATGGGTTCATATATTTGAATATTTGGTTCCCAGTTGGTGGACTGTTTAGGAAGGATTAAGAGGTATGGCCTTGTGAGGAAGTGTGTTGGAAGGTTGGGGGGAGGGTAATTAAGGTTTTAAAAGCCCATACCAGGCCCAATCCCCCTGCCTGCTCCCTATGGGTCAGGATGTAAAGCTCTGAGCTACTGTTCCAGGGCCATGCCTGCCTCCTTCTCATCAAATGATAATCCTGACCTAACCCTCAAAACCTTTAAGGAAGTTCCTGGTCAAATGCCTTTCCTTGTAAGTTGCCTTGGTCATTGTGTCTCCTCACAGCAATAGAACAGTAACTACCACAGTTCTTTTGGGTGGCCATACCCTATGTGTGAATAAGCACACTTTGTGTATTGAATAACTAAAAGAAAGAAATTAGTCATCAAATACAAGCACATGAATAAGATACCAAAGTATGTTTCTTGGGTAAATTCAACATTGGCATGCCCCCAAAAGAGACTTCCCATGTCTGGGAAGAAAAAAATGAATGTGTGTATATTTCATGTGCTTCCTTGGCTCTTCTCTGCTGCTATCTAACGGGACAATCATTAAACAAGAGACAGGTACAACAAACTATGTCTCCTCCCTCCCCCTCCTCATTACAGAACAGCCCACAAACCAAAGCTCACTAAGTCTGTTGCCTACCTAAAGAATTAATGAACAGAGTGCATCTTAGCTTAGCCCTTACATCCATCTCTGCCCCAACTGTCCATCTTACCCGCCAACATCTTACCCACACACGCTTTTCCCAGGTTTGGGGACCTAAAAAAGGTCTTTCATGCCCCCAGGTGTGCTGTGGCCTCTGTCTGGACTAGATTGTTTTATTACTATAATTGTTGGGACAACTGTGGTCACCGCAGCCATCTCACCACCATTTTATCATCATTTTATCACCACCGCCCTCCTCCACTATCAATATTATCACCACAACCACAAGCACCGTCACCATCACCGTCACCCATAACCACAGCCGTTTCATAACCAACATCACAGGCTTGGGGAAATAGCTCATCTGGTAAGGGTGCTTATCATACAAACACTAGGACCTGAATTTGAGCTCCAGCAACCAAGTAAGGGAAAAAAAAAAAAAAGACCAGGCCCAGTGGTATGCCCTTCTAATCCCAGTGTTGGAGAGTTAGAGACAGAGGGATCCCTGAGGCTCTCAGGTTGGCCAACCTAGACAAGTCAGTAAGCCTCGGCTATACTGAGAGACCCTGCCTCAAAAACTGAGGTGAGAACCTCCTGAGGAATGACATCTGAAGTTGACATCTCCCTACACATGTGTGTAACTACCCCATGCATGTGCACACTCACACACGCACCCATGCGAACACACATTTTTACTTTAAAATACACCTTGACAAACTCTTCACAGTCTTGACTACCCAATTACCACCATGGCCTTACATTTGAAACAAACAAGCAAACTTCTTGTCTCAGAAAAATTCAAATGTAGCTGCCTCCTACAGCCTGCCAGTGTCTTGTGTCTAGCAGCTCTCTAAGCTCCAATAGTCGCTTGGTATCAACTACGCAATTGCATTGAACACAGTTGCATCGAACACATTGTACTGTAGCTTAGTTGGTTGTACATACTTCCTCCGCACAGATCCTCTGGTAGGCCCTGAGTCACTGGCTTAAAAGAATAGTCAAGGAGTGTCTGACCACACACTACACAGAAGTGCAGGTCAGGAGGAAGGGTGGGTGTGGAGAATGATGGCACTAAGAACAGGGTGGCGATGCCTACCCAGATAAGACTGGATGCTTTCAGAAATTAATTGCTTTGGTTCTCAGCAAGCTGCCAATATAAACCACCTCTGTAGGCTGCCTCTACCATCTTCCTGAGTCTCTTGTTTTCATTCAAATAGCCACTCAACAAAGCTGTAGGCTATCTGTTCAGTCATGAGACCTCTGACATGTTGGGAGTAGGGCTCTCACACCACTCCTGTTAGGACCAGAACTGAGTGCGATGGATCCTATAGAAAGGGCACCTTAGGAGTAAGGGAAGGCTCCAAGAGGAAGGAAGGCTTAGGCTGGAGTCTGGCAGCTGGGTACTAGCCAGGTAAAGAGAGAGAAGAGGCCTCCAAGATATGGAAACATCTTTTTGTTTTCTGAACACGCCAAGCTCTGTTGCCATTCTGCCCCTTGCACTTTTTTGCTCTTGGTGCCTGAAATGTGCTACTCCCAGGTCTTGCCTCGGGCTCAGCTCAGATAGAACCTTCTGGGCACTTCCAAGCACAGTGCTTTTTCAAGCACGATCTTGCAAATGAATCATGAAGGGAATCTTGTTTAAATGGAGACTCTGACTAGTTGTCTGAGTATCTCCTGAGACTGTACATTTTTGGCAAGGCCACTGGTGCTACGGGTGTTACCAACCCAAGCTTGCCTTAGGTAGCTCTCGCTGTGACACGCCATCATGTCTGACTCTTTTCATACCACTCGTTATTATATAAAAGTATCTTGTCCATCAATTTTTCCCAGTTGCCTTCATATACAAATAATCTGCAACGGAGTAAGAGTGTACTAAAAATCAGTATATTGTTCATTTTTTTCACCACTGTATCCCTAGAGGTTAGTATACAATGACTGAATATCAAGTATTAATAAATGTATGAGTTGATTACCTAATGACTAGGGCTTTGTCCTCCTCACTCAGGACTTTGTTGCTCTCCTGTAACCTAGACCTTCACCATGGAACATTAGCACCCCAGGCCAAAGGCCCCTGTAGGAAATTTCAAGAAGCAACTTATGCTCTGTTGTAGCATCAGCACCCAGCAGGGTTTCACTGTCCCTCACAGCCATCCTAAGCTCACCCCAGGGCACGCTGTTCTTTCCTGCTCAGTTTCCCATATAAACCCTTAGTGATTCTGGACAGAGCTACCTACTCCACCTGATGCCTGACTTGGTGAAAATGTTGGCTTCTGCACCACAATCTTTGCCAGTTATGACTTTTCTTAGCCTCTTTAGTCTATAAGCTCTCAAAATTATTCTTAGGAAGTCTTCTTTCTGGTCACCTAGGGAGTCTCCTTCTGCAGCTTGATGAGCCTGTGTGTGTAGTATATATATTTTCCAATCGCACCACTTTTCCAAATCAGCTTTTCCTTTTTAAATTTTATTTGTTTGTTTGTTTGATTTGGCTGGCTGATTGGTTTTGGGCAAGGGGCCAGTGTGTGTGTTCACATGTTCAGGTGTGCATATGTGTCCGCAACTTTCATGAAGTTTCAGTTTCCCTTCTGCACAATGGGGAGGAATAGACAGGAAGTTTTCATAATGCCTGTCTGCTGGGACTGTCATGTGCAGATGGGATCACGGAATATACTCTAACCTGGTAGTGGTACTCCCTATTCCCAGAATGTCATCAGGAGATGAAAGCTACTGTGACATTCCTTGTGACGTGGTTGTCACTTCAGTGTCTGTGTTGTTGCCTTTTTCCAATGGAGTAAGACGGCCGACCTATTGCTCAGATGAGGAGACCGATACAAAGGAAGCAATTCTCACACATGCAGTCTGTGATTATGGAGATCTGTTCCAGAGGAAATGAGACTCAGCGTCATCAAAAGTTAGATGTGGAGCTAAGAGCTTCTTTGTTGCGTTTACGACTTGCTATCATGTGAGTCTTCATCTGTTGTTAAAAACAAACTAACAAAGAAAACAAAAAGTCCTGTATCCAAACCTATGCCAAACTCTGCGCGACAAATAGATCATTACAGATCTCTGCAGCTAAGAGCAGATTTCGCTCACTGTGATTTAAGGAAACAAGTTTGACTTTTAGGTTTTTGTTTGGGGGAAGCTCTTTGTTTCCTGCCTCTTCTTTTCTCAAGAGGAAGTCAAGCCCATAGATATATCCGTGGTGAGATGGGAGCTGTACTGTGTCGGGTTGGGAGTTTTTCTCTTGTTGTTTGTTGGTGGTGTTTGTTTGTTTGTTTCTTGTGTGTCAACTGGAGATAAGCCAGCGTGGTTTGGGAAGAGGAGATTTTAACGTCTCCATCAGACCGGACTGTGAGCATTTTCTTAGTTAATGACCCATGGGAGCGGGCCATACTACTCCTGGGAAGGAGGTCCTGGAGTGTATGAGAAAGCAGGCGGAGCGAACCAGGCACAGTGTCCTCCATGGCCTCTGCTCCGGTTCCTGCCTCCAGTTCCTGGCCCAGCTTGAGTTCCTGGCCTCACTTCCCCTGGTGACAGACTGGGATTGGGACATGTACGCAGGATAAATCCTTTCCTCCCCGCGTTGCCTTTGGTCATGGCTTTTATCACTGATAGAAAGACATGATTGCTTTCTTGCCCTCAAGGCAGCCACTCCACACAGCCATCTGGAATCCAAGCAAGAACAATAGATAGATGAATGGGGGAGCGGGATTCTTTTAGCAGTTGAATCCATTTCCCAGACTTCTGCCCCAGAAAGTCCGCCTTACATCTCATTGGCCAAAAGTATACCACACAGTCAGTCTTTTAAAGTATAGGGATTTATTTAATTACGTTTATGCTCACACCAAATATTTATCCTATAGATGTTACATAATTTATATTATACAACATTATATTAGTAAGAAAGAAAGGGAGAATAATATATATTGGGAAGCCAATCTCAGTGTCTGCTCTAAAATCTACATCAGGAAAGTCCTACTATTCTTTCCTTAAAAACAGACCATAGACACACCCTTCCTCTCCATCAGCACTGCCACTAGCGCCAGGATCCTGCCCACCAAGTCACTGCTTGTTTCGCCCACTGTTTCTCAGCTCAAAAGCCAGAGCATTTTTTTTAAAAAGCATAGCAGATCATGTAATTCTCTTGTTATAGTCACAGAACTTTCTGCCATATGAAAAATAAAACGCAGGTATATCCATCATAACCCAGAGGGACTGTGTGATCTCCCTCTCTGGTTTTATTATATTCCTTATTCTGTCATTCATGCATTCAATTCACTCACACTTACTTGAGCACCTACTATCTACCTTGCGTTGTTTCAGATACAAGAATGAAGTATCAGATCAGACAGAATCGCCCTACCTTTTCTACTTTAACATAATAAGTGGGGAGCTAGGGCCAGGGCTATGTTTTGGAATACATTCCATTATCCCATCTGCACGTGAGCCTAGCCCACAGAAAAACATTTTGGTTTGGGGGTTTTTTTTCTTTCTTTCTTTCTTTCTTTTTTCTATTATTAATCCCCACCTTGCAGAAGGAAATCTGAGGCTTTGTGAGAGGAAGTGTTGCTTTCAATTTCACGCAGAATTCAGAGTTGAGCCCAGATACTTAGATCCATGACACGGAGCTATAAAATGCAAAGCATCCCATCATAATCCCGGCTGCAGAGGACCTGTTTTGAGGACTTGCTCCATGGCAGATGTTGTTGCAAGAGTTGTGTCTTCCTGCAAGCAGAGGTTACTTGAACGGTAGCTCCTGGGGGAAGGTAAATAGTCCCTTAGAGGGAAAAAAAAATCAAGAAGAAAAAGAGACTTGTCTTATTCCATCCTCTTTCAACCCGAGAGAGAACTGCCTTTACAGAAAACTGAGACCCAGAGACAGGGTGCTGGGGGCGCTGCACAGCCTTTGCTGGTGAGAACCAGTTAGAACTGGTTCCAACTTCTTTGAAAGTAATCATCTAATTGATTCTTCTGAAAACATGGAAGAAGAATTGACTTCTAAAACTAGAGCCCCAGGGAAGAGGTATATCAATCATGGTTTAAAACAGCAAGAGGTAACTAGCAAAGAACCCCCGCCCTCCCCATCCCTCCTCCACCCCCAACCCCCACCCACCCTCACCTCCCCACCCCCCACCTCCCCCACCCTCCCACCCTTAACCCATCCAAACTAAAAGCTTTAGAGTCTTAACTCCTCAACACTTGGCAGCTCATCTCTTCTTCTCTCCGCCCTACACTGACCTCACAGGTTTGGGCCTTTGTGTGTGTGTGTTTTTCAAAGGATCTCACCTGGTCTCCCTGCATTAATCCTGATCGTTCCTCAGCCGCCTTGACCTCATCTTCTACAATGCAATGACCCACTAAAATTCCCTCGGTGTCTCCCTGATAACCTAAAAAACAAAGTTTTGATTGTATGTTCACATCATCAGATCATTCACAGGCCTTTTTTCCCACATGGCCACTTCCTCCTACCCGTGGCAGTTTTAACGAGAGTGGCCTCCGTCCTCGATTTACATATTTGAATTCCTTTTTTTTTTTTTTTTTTTTTGGTTTTTGGGTTTTTTGAGACATGGTCTCTTTATGAAGTCTTGGCTGTCCTGGGCTCTCTCTTTGTAGACCAGGCTGGCCTCAAACTCACAGCGATCCGCCCACCTCTGCCTCCCAAGCACTGGCATTAAAGGCATGCGCCACCACACCCGGCTTATATTTGAATTCTTGCTCCTCAGTTGGTGGATCTGTTTGGGAAGGATTAGAAGGCCTAGGCTTGCTAAAGAAGGTGTGTGTTCCTGGAGGTGGGCTTTGAGGTTTCCAACGCCCATGACATTTCTAGTCATTCTCCCCTCCCCCGCCCTCTCCCCCACTCCCACCTTCAACTTGCACATTAGGATGTAAGCTGGCAACTAATACTCCAGTGCCTGCCTGCCATGCCTGCCTGCCTGCCTGCCTGCCTGCCTGCCTGCCTGCCATGCCTGCCTGCCTGCCTGCCTGCCATGCCTGCCTGCCTGCCTGCCTGCCTGCCATGCCTGCCTGCCTGCCTGCCTGCCATGCCTGCCTGCCTGCCTGCCTGCCTGCCATGCCTGCCTGCCTGCCTGCCTGCCTGCCATGCCTGCCTGCCATGCCTGCCTGCCATGCCTGCCTGCCTGCCTGCCTGCCTGCCTGCTGTGAGGCTCCCCTCTCCCCCCATGATATTTATGGACTAACCTCTGAAACTGTGAGCAAGTCCCCAATAAACTTTCACAGGTGACTTTGGCTAAGATACTACCTCTGGGTATTTTATATACATCTATTCTCTCCATAGAAGTTTTCCTTTATCTTTCCACATGTAACTCTTGCTCTTCCTCCTTAAAAGAGTCAAACGAATCCATGTGTTCCTCACCCAATCTCCAAATAAACATACACTCTAAGCACACTGAGTGACATGCACCTGCTTACATGATTATCTAGCCCACCATACATATATTTCTTTATTATTATTATTATTATTAGTAGTAGTAGTAGTAGTATTGTTATTATTATTAATTTATTATGTGGAGGTGGGGTTTTGCCTGTATGTATGTCTGGGCAACATTTTCTGCCTGGCGCCAGAGATGGCAGATTCCCTAGGAATGGAGTTACAGGTGCCTGTGAGATGTCACGTGGGTGCTGGGAATTGAACCTGGGCCCTCTGCAAAAGCTGCAAGTGTTCCTCACCTCTGAGCCACCTCTCCCAGCCCCACATCTATTTCTTGAAAGAAGTTACAGTTGTTTCGGTCTTCTCTGCATCCATAACATTTATATATGTTCAATGTGCGACATAAAATGATTGCTCCATAAAGATTCAAGAATCAAAGTAAAGAGTGGGAATTAGATATCATTGTGAGCAGTATGTAAATTCTTAGCTTGTTGCTGTCTGTAATTAATATTTAGTGAACACCCCTAAGCTTGAGTAAATATAAGAAGCTGCTCATATAACCATTTGTTAGTCTAAGACTTTGACTCCTTCCATTTCATACTGGCCCATAAGTTAGTTGTTGCTACCATTTCCATTTACAGACACAAAGTATGGAATAAATTAACTTTTTTTTCCCCAGGATCACAAGTCTAGGAAGTAGCAGGGTTATAGTTTGAGTCTGACTCTAAGGCCAATTGCTCAGCCAATAAGCACAAGGCTGGTTGTCAGGGTCAGGCAACCAGCATCTATGATACAGTCCAGGCAAATATTGCCACCATGATACACGTGAAGCAAAAATAAGTAGATGATACCTACCTTAGAGACAGAACCAAAAGAGACCTGCACTGAGCATAGGTTGTCAAGGCAACTGACACTAAGGACAATGACCTGGTTTTCCATTTATTTACATGAAGCTCCAGTTCTGCAACGTAGGAATTGATGCTATGGTCAAGTTCACGTGAGCCGCCATTTAAAGGCAAAGGCTCCAAGCCAAACAGACATAGGTGTAAAACTATATACCATTCACTGTAGATCATTAGTCTCTAAGCCTGCTTCCTCATCTGAAACTAGAGATTAACCAGTTTTTAAACAGACTTAAGGATTAAAGGCAAGGATGTAAAGCAAGTATCGGGTGACCTGCCTAGCCCACAGACACACTGCTCAAAGTGTCTGTTCTACTGTGGTGCTTATTACTATCACACAAGCACCAAGTTAGAAGTCATGCCCTAGATTAAGAATCACACAGTGTGTAAGCACACTATAAACATTCTCCTCCCTTTTGGGGAAGGGGTCTTCATGATCTGGGCCTCCCCGGAAACTCCCTAAGGGCTGACTGCAGTAGAAGGCTTTTGCTAAATATACTCCTGATGAGTGACTGAAGACGAAAGCTAAGCAATATTCATGCTGTGGCCTAGAAAGAAGCTCTGGACAGATCTGGCTTCACACTGCCTTGGATTTCACCTTAGTAGCTAATCAATCAGAAACGTACAGGTGCCTCTGAAATGGACTCTTCCAGGAAGCCTGGTCTCTGTCATCTCTGATCAGGGTAAATCCTGGAGAAGCATGTTCTATGTGGCCTCAGGGAAAGCTGATGCCTCTGTGCCTCAAGTGTGTCACCGCAAGTGTATTTACCTCTCGATAAACCTGGTCTTCCCAAACACTGTTGCTGCTCTCAAGGCATGATGGGAGTGAACTGGGAGTAGCTTTGCAAATCTAAGTCATGAGGCATTGCTTGAAGTTTTCTGCTTTTGTTTTTGCTTTAAGTGATTTTTGTTGTTCTTGATGCTCATTTTTTACAGGGGAAAAAACCCTGAAAGTGAGTTTTCTTATTTTTCTAATGATATGTGTATGAATACACATATGCATGTATGTACAGGTGCACATGTGTGGAGGCCAAACGAACACCTATGATGTCACCCTCAGGAAGTCCATCCACTTCCTTCCTTTGAAACAAGGTCTTTCATTGGCTGAAAGTTTACCATGTAGGCTTGGCTGGTTGACTAGCATGACCTAGGGATCTTCTTGTCTTTCCCTACCCAGTACTGGCATTACAACCTTATACCAACACACTCAACATTTTCCATGGGTTCTGGATACCAAAGGCAGGTCACACAATTGCAAGGCAAGCGCTTTACCAAATGGCCATCATCCCAGACCCTACTACCTTCCTATTTCACTTCTGTTTCCATGAATACAGCGTTAGAGCATGTTTTTTTTTAAATTGTACAACTTCTTGACTCAACTGTAATATCATAAATAGCTAATATTTGCTGTGCTCCCTGTACTCCAAGATCTTTGTTGATAGCTTTTCCCCCTGCAGCTTATTTTATTACAGTAAGCGTACATTTCAGCACCCATCAGCACCATCCACCTCCATAATTCCCCGTCTCTAAAATGGGAACTTGACTTGCTCCAAGCTCTCTACACATCCTGTTCTGTTTGACCCTCATGGTAAGTACGGGAAGCTGGGTTTAATGGCACACACCTGGAATCCCAGCTACTCAGGAGACCAAGACAAGAAGAGACAAGTTTGAAGCCAGCCTAGATAACAATAGATAACAATCAAGAACTTATCTCAAAATAATGTAAAAAGAAAAAAAAAATAGCTGGAGATACTAGCTCAAGGGTAGAGAACTTGCACAGCACACGCCAAACTCTGGGTTTAAACCACAGTGCCACAGAAATAAACGATAGCCTTTTGAGATGGGCAGAATTATTGTCCTCAATTTTTTTTAACCAAGGAAACAAAAGTTGAAAGATAAAAAGGGGAAAAAAATACCATCCAAGTTCACACATCCAGTAAGAGATAGTAGTTTGGGATGTTCTGGGGCTTTCTAGTAATCCTGAACTAGAACCTTCTCCCATAATCCCATCGGACTGTTTCCCGACTGTGCTTGCATCAAAATGACTCAAGGAGCATTGGCTTCTGGGGCTGTGGCCCTACTTGTGCTCTGGATACTTTATGGAATTTTCTCGTTGATAAATGCATCCTTCCCACAAAGAAGTGTTTCCAAGCTCTTTTTCATGTGGCCTCTGCATCAAAAATGGACCTTGTAGAAAACAATGAGGTTATCGTTGGAGCGGCCCATGCCACTGTTTTCTCCGTCCATTCAGTCTGAGCATGTGTCCTGCCAGAATGTGGTCTTGTATTGTTTCTGCCTCATGTTAGTATTAAGTACAAGCATTTCTCCATAACAGATGCACTGCTGACAAGGATGCTCATTTTTCTTTTCTTTCTTCTTCTTCTCTTTTTCAGTTTTTTAAAGAAAGAAACCATCTGCATGGCCCCCAGCAGCAAGCCAGCTACAATTAGGCCCTGAGTCTTCCCCATCCAGGTGGCCTGGCATCTACTGTCTAAGATGAACAATTGGATCTTTTCTCTGTGGCAAATGAGAAGTGCTTGGGAGATTGGGTATCATGGGAAAGCAGTACTTTAGGAAGATCAAGTTTTCTCTCTAGAAGGGGATGGTACAGTCATCTGTCAGTTGCTCCTTGGCCCACTATGCAGAATCTCCATATTTTGACTTTTTTTTTACTCAATTTTTGCCTATGAGAGAAAGGAGAGTTGCAATGTAGAATTTTATCAATTGCTAGGAGACAGGTGACTCAGGTCTCTAATCTGTAAATGAGAAGAAAACAGCCATTGCTGGGAAATGAATAAAACATGCTCAGCATGGTTCCTGGCATATAAACACTGGCTCTCCCAATGTAGCTAATCACACAGCATCAACAGTAACTGGAGGCCACCAGAGCAGACCCCCTTACAGTCACCAAAACCACACTCCACAAATAATATCCAAGGATTCCTCCATGCTCCCCAATGTGGAGGAGATCCAAACAGGGACCAGGTCTGCAGAAGCATTGATTGGAAATGTGTTACATACTTAAGAGGGCTGAAACAGTTCATCAGGAAAGCCAATCAAGTGTTGATCCAACCATGATGGCAATCCCCCAGAAAACTTAAGGTGGTTGGACAATCTTTGACTCATCAAAGTATTCCTCACACATGTCAGTCTGTTTGGACCCCTTTACAAATGGCAGTTGTTCTCAGATATCTTTGTTTAAATCTACCCCACGGGAATTGTCCAGAAACAGACATGGCATGTTCTGGGCTCCTCCAAAGTCAACTTTTACTCCCAAAACACATCCTCTAGGAGCAATCTTCCTGTTTAGAAGTTCCTCTCTTGGGTTTTAGGGAACTTTTAGCTTGAACTCTTTGAAAAATTGAGGCCAACTGCTCTTACTATGAGATGCAAGGATACCTCGAGCTGGCCACTGCTGACCGTCCCAGACACATCCCAAACCACAGCCTTTCTAATTGTTTAAACTCTTACGCAGCTGTTCAAACATACCCTAAGATATCAAAGCCACTCTAATTAACTTCCTGCTTCTCTGGGACTTCAAAGTCTTTCAGAAAGTTTTAAATAGAGTTTTTATAGAGAATTTGACCTAATATTTAAAGTAAAATTTGCAAGCTTGCCCAAGAGACTTTGACTTCTCCTTGGCTGTTCCACCCGTGCCCCGCCCCACTCTCAGTCGCAGAGTTCAGAAACTAGCTCTGAGAATTGGTGAGAAAATTAAAAATCTGACATCAATCAAGTCTCTTCCTACATATTCACACTATTTCTCAGGCCAGTCACTGACATCCTGTCTGAATGGCCTTCCCCACCCAGCCCATTTCAATCTGGTAGTTTTGCCCAGGCACAGCTCAACGTACCTCAGCAACATGTCCCTGGCATGCTCTCTCTCTTTCTGTCTCTGTCTCTGTCTCTGTCTCTGTCTCTGTCTCTGTCTCTGTCTCTGTCTCTGTCTCTGTCTCTCTCTGTCTCTCTCTCTCTGTGTCTCTCTCTCTCTGTCTCTCTCTCTCTCTCTCTCTCTCTCTCTCTGTCTCTCTCTCTCTCTGTCTCTCTCTCTCTCTGTCTCTCTCTCTCTCTGTCTCTGTCTCTCTCTCTCTCTCTCTCTCTCTCTCTCTCTCTCTCTCTCTCTCTCTTGCTCTCTCTCTCATTGAGGGCACAATTCCTTTTTTGGGAGCCTACACAGCCCTGCTAGGCCATAGTCACCATGAATTGGAATGAATCCATTTATATGTCTGCCTCTCTGTCTAGACTGTGAAGACCATAGGGCAGGAGCTGTTTTCTACTAAGCTTTGTGTTTCCATAGCCTGGAAGAAGACTCTTCCACTTATAGGCAGAGCTTAACAGATCTCAAGAGAGTCTAATAAGTGGTTTCAGCTTATTCTTGAGAAGGTTGCATTGTAGGTTTGTTTGTTTGATTGATTAATTGACTGACTGACTGACTGACTGACTGACTGATTGTAATAGAGTCTTGCTATGTAGCCCAGGCTGGCTTAGACCTCACTTTGCAGCTATGGCTGCCTTGAACTCCAGATTCTCCTGCCTCTGGGACTCAAGTGTTAGTATTATAGGCACACACCACTACACTCACCTGAATTATACTGTAAGGTATCTGTTCCCTAATGGTTTTTCTGTCTGCCATCGTGTTTGCTATGCCAGGGGAGTACTAGCAGCAGTATCATAAAAATTAGCCAGAGCTTGGAAATAAAGGGGAGGGGGGGGGAGAGGTGCTTGCCCCTTTCAATGGTCATCCAAGGATTTTCTAGAATTGAACTCAGTGCATCTCCCTGTGTGACTCAGTGGAGTTACTTAATACCTCACAGATTTGTGGCCAATAGAAACACAGTTTCTATCTAGAGAAATAGGTAACCCCAAAGATTTACAGCCTATTAGCCCATTAATAAACATCTAACTCTTCAATATTGTTCTAGCCTTTTTATTAAATCACCTGAATTCTGGCTTGTTAGGCTTAGGCTTAGTTAGGCTGTATGGCATCTTACTGGCTGCTTCATTAATTAATGGCTACATATAAAACCTTTCATCTGTATTGCCTTTATATTTTCCTCAGTCAAGTTTTTGCCTTTTAAAAGTTACTTTTCCCCTAAAGCCTAGGAGAGGGTAATAGAGTGAAAGTGGGAGGGAGGGAGGAACAGGCAGATACAAGTGATGGGATAACAATTGAGATGTAATCTGAATAAGTTAATTTTTAAAAAAAAAAGATCCAGGGTACAGCAGGAAGCCAAGGTGTCATGGGGCAGATTTCGTGGAGCAGCTGACCTTACGGAGTGGAGTGTGAAGGATTGGCTCTGCTAGTCCCTATAACTCAGGAAAGAGCCTTTGACTGACTGACAATGGAGAAGACATCCTATGTTCCCTGTTGCCTTTCCAAGGATACGGAGAGAGTCAATGGGGACAATTTACTTAACACATTTTGGAAAAGTCAAAAGTGTCAATCCTCGGGAGGACAGTCCACAGAGCACGAAATAAAGCGGTTGCCATTCTCCTGTTTAAACCACTCTCGTCTCTCCTGGTGAAGGCTTCTAGAACTCTCACGCTTGCCTTCATCCGATCCATCCTCCCCACCACACTATTTTCAGCCACTCCCCCCAACCCCCCCCCCCCCCCGGTGGCTTTTCACCAATCTTGGATAAATGGTACAGCATTTCCTTGGCCTACGCAGCCCTGTGGTTTATCCTCCACACTCAGCCTTACTCCAGCTGCTTTGCTACACTCCTGTCGTCCGGTGCCTCGGGACCTTTGCATAGGCTGTTGCTTAGCCCTGAGCATTGCAGAGCCAATTCCTTCTTTATATCACCGGCTTCTCTTTATAGTAATTTAAAGTTGACCTGTTCAGGGACACCATCCTGCCTATTCTTCCTGAAATACATTTAGCATTTTTTCTCTCTCTGACTACCTTGGCCCTCAAAACATTCCCCAGAATGTGAAATTACCTGGATACTAACTATCTCCTCATTAGACTATGTATAGACCTGGCATGTCCCCCCAAAGGCTTGTGTGCTAAAGGCTGCTCACTGATCCATCATGGTATTGGGAGGTGGTAGACTCTTCAGGGGGTAGAGCCTACTGGGAGGAAGTTTGGCTATTGGCAGCTTACCCTTGAGGGGAATTCTGGGACCCCAGTCTCTTCCTATGTCTCTATCTGCCCTACCAGACACCCGGATATTCTGCCCTAAACCAATTAAAATACTTTCGTTTTCTTTCTTTCTTTCTTTATTTATTTATTTATTTATTTATTTTTATTATATATATATATATATATATATATATATATTTTTTTTTTTTTTTTTTTTTTTTTTTTTTTGGAGACAGGGTTTCTCTATGTAGCACTGACTGTCCTGGACTCACTTTGTAGGCCAGGCTGACCTTGAACTCACAGAGATCCACCTGCCTCTGCCCTCCCGGAGTGCTGGGATTACAGGCGCGTGCCCAGCTCTCTTTCTTCTTTTAAGTTGACTCTAGTATTTTGTCACAGCAGTAAAAACTTGACAAGCACAAACTAAGTACCGCATCAACAGAGACTGTCTCTCTTAGGTTCACCCCCCAGCCTAGCAGCCCCTAGGAGCTTAGCTCATATTTGTTGCCAAAAAAAAATATGAGGGGTAAAGTCTCAAGATTGTGGTGTTGGCCTCAAGTCTAAGTGGCCTGGACAGTGCGTGTTCATTTGTAAACCAGTGCAATAGGTCAGAATGCCTAGCACAGTCAAGATTGTAGCCAAGAAGACAGACGCCCAAGCTCCCAAGGCCTAGTCTCAGAAGCCGCCTTCAGGAACAGGACCCCTTAGAAGTGTTCTGCTTAAGGAAAAGCAAGTAATAACAGGTCTCCTCACCAACACTTCATTCCTTAACTCCAAAGATAGCAAATCTCTTTATGAGAACAGCCTTTCCTACTGAGAATTAAATGTTGCCCAGATACAAGGCTGCATCTGTGCCCCAGGGCTACGTTTGAGTCAGATGAAAGAAACACCCAACTGGAATTCAAGAATATTTCAACAACATGATGGGAGAGAAAATCCCGGGCAATCTCACAGGACTTTACCCACCCGGGTTTGCTGCAGGGTATCCAATTACACGGCTCCTTCTACACAAGCCTGCCTTTCTTAATAATCAGAGCCGAAGGGCACAGCTTCCCTTCCAGAATTTCTGTGAGGCTGTTCCCGTCCTCTACAGTGACTTCAGTACAATACTCGCCTCCCCCACCCCCAGCCCCACCCCTTGGGATCACTCCACACGCCCCTGGGCACTGCTGGCTGAGGCTCACGTAGAATGAGAAGAGACACTGGGAAGCCTCCTATGCTACCCACAAGCAGGTGACTCCTGCCAGAGCGTCCCTGCCTTCTTATATTCCATCTCAAGGATGAGAACACCGGAGCCTGTGCCTGCCAATAGCCAATAGCTGTTCCCCAAAAAATGTGCCTGGTGGGGGAAAGGTCCCCCCCCCAAAAAAAGAGAATTCACCTTGTGGCTGACTTCTGGCCATCTTTAGAGCAGGTGCTGCTCCGAAAGATCCCCTGGAAGTCCTTCCAACAGGCAATGATGCCAACAAGGCCACTTGCTAAGGGCAGGGGTGGGGGTGACGATTCTGCTACAACCATGAGCAGCTCACTACAGATACTCAGATCAAGACTGCCTCTCACCAAGAAGAGACTTGATACCCTATGAGCATATAAAAGGGGGAGGAAGTCCCCCTCAGTCACAGTCATAGGGGAGGGGAGTAAGGGGAAAACAGGGAGGAGGGAGGAATGGGAGGATACAAGGGATGGGATAACCATTGAGATGTAATAAGAATAAATTAATAAAATTAAATTAAAAAATTAAAAAAGACTGCCTCTCTTGAAGTGTTTTGCATGCACGTCAGTCTTTTTTCTCCATGTCCACCAATTGGCCATCTACACATTTAAGTTTAAACTCTCCTATCCGAGAGCCCCGTGCCCCCATCCTCAGAAACTGACTCTGTATCCAAATTGCACAGTTTCTCTTATCGTTCTGAAACCCTCACATCCCCCCCCCCAAATGGCCCCTACTTACCCAAATGCATTAACCTCTTACAACTCAGAAAACCATGCATTTGGAAATTAGGGCCATGCTTTAATTTTGTTTTTTCCTCAGAAATATTCTTGTGGCCAAAAATAGAACATTTTCCATTCTGGGAAACGAGCAGCATTCATGGGAATTGAAGTAGTGCTTCTTGCTTCTCTAGAAAATTCCTGCCAAATACAAACACACACAAACACACACACACACACACACACACACACACACACACACACACACACACACTTCTGCACACATAAGCCATCCCCAAGTTCTAAAAGGCTGCTTTCTGTACATGTGGTTATGGTCAAAAGTTCTGTGCTTATTTTCTATTCAAGAAAGTCGCCATGACGTGAGAAGCATGCAAGCCTCAAGGACACTTTATAAGACAGATATGACTTGGTCCAGCTTAGAGATTTGGGGAGTAGCCTCCTCTTGCCGACCATCATCTCAGAATTTCTCTCAAGACTCTTGTAAAATCCCAAAGCTGCCCTGAGAACAAAGTCGGCTGCCTTTACTTCAGCCAATCAGTGACGGGTGGCTTGCCTTTAGGTCTCTCTAACCTTAATTAACAGTATGATCTGAAAAGGTGGTGTGGGAGAAGTTATTTTTGATCTCCAACACTTAACAAGATGTATAGACAAAGTCAGACTTGAATAAGTGTCAGAATGACTGAATTCTAGAAATTACACTACTGGCACCAGAAATTTCCACTTTTTCAAACACTGCTCTCAGCATTTTTTTTTTTAACTTTCTTTCACAGAGCCCCACAGCTACAGTGATGGTTCAGACTTTGGGTGATGTTTTGTTTTTGTTTGATTTGAACAAGGTCTCACACTATGCAGCACTGCCTAGCCTGGCATTCTGTGAGTAGAGCAAGCTGTCCTCAAACTCATGGACATCTCCTCCCCTCTGCCTCCCTGCTACTGGAATTAAAGGTGACCATTATCACACCCAGCTGCATTTCAGACCTTTATATGGAATATCCTTTTCCCTCCCAAACAGAGACTGACTTCGCTCTGAAGTCTGCAAGGCTATGTTTGGATACACAGCTATTAACAATTTAGCATTGAGAAAAAAGAAAGGCCCCTTAAAATAGTTGGATCCATTACTGATATCACATATAGAAAACAGCAATATGCCAGTCACCGAGTGAGTGCAGGAAGGGCAGGTATGGTAAGTCAGTAGAATCAGATGGATGGCTGGGTAGAGGCAAGCAGAAGCAGACAGATTGGCCCATGAGGCCAGGGAGAGATAAGGACGAAAAGAGAGGAAGTTAGAAGGAGAGAGCGAGAAAAAGACAGTGTAGGCTAGTAGTGAAAGGCCATCTATTTACCATGTGGGCTACACGGGGCTAGCTCCTCCATCACTCTGGATGTCTTGTCACTTTGATATGAAGTGGAGGCCACACACAGTTTTTCCTAGAGGAATGTGCAGAGTAAATGAGCTGAGGCACACGATGCTCACGGTAGTACTTGGGTCCCTGAATAGGCTTTCAACAGGAGAGAGGAAAAAGAAAAATGTGGGCGTTGTTACCAAAAGACAGACACGTCGCTCGAAAGTTAGACCTTCAGGGATATTTCCTTGAGTCTTTTGTTTTTGTTTTTGTTTTTTTTTTTCTCAGAACACGCAGAAGCACAGAAAACCTAAGGAATCTGTGAGTTAGTGAGCGGTCGGTGAAGAAAAGGACTCTATGGTCATAAGCAGTTGGCATCAACAACTGAACAACAAAGGGGACTGACCGCTGCTCTTTCAGCGTCTCTTCCCTCATCAGGAAACACTGTCCAAGCACGGCCTGAGGGCATGTGCACGTCGTGTTGTTCAGACAATCTTCTATCATCAGCTGAAGGGGTCTCCACCCGTCCTGCCGTCTCACTCCAGGCTTCAACGCAAACACTCTGTCCCTTCAGTCCTGCCTATTTGATTTGCCAAAGCCTGCTCACCTGGAATCCTCCTTCCTGATTTAGTGCGGTGAAGCTGGCCAGGGTGGTATTGGGGTTTGCACCTCACCTTCTCCTTCTTTCCATCCACCATCTGTGGGTTCTTTTCTCCCAAAGGCTGGGCTGAAAATCTGGCCATAGAGCTGTTGTCGTTGTTGTTGTGGGTTTTTTGTTTTTGTTTTTGTTTTTTGTTTGTTTGTTTTTTCAGCCTTCTGGAGGCTGGCTGAAGAATGCTCTGTCCTGAGAACCGGTCGCAGAGAAGGCCTTATGGGCAGGGAGGAAGTGCTCTCAGCCTGGTTGAGACAAGAGAAATCTGTCTGTGTCTCTTCCAGAGGGGAAGAGGGCCCCAGGCTTGCAAAAGGCCAGACTACACTTTATCAAAATACAGACAAAAGAGTCAAACAACTAGATTTTAATTCACTAAGCTTAAAATGAGAAGGGCAGAGAGCTTTGAGGAAGGGATGGGGTGCGCTGCTCAACCTTCCAGCCCCTGGGTTTTTAAACCAAGCTTACATAGCAGGAGACACTCCCAGGACACTTCCCAGGACTTGTCTCCAGGGTACTTTCTTCAAAGAGCCAGCTTTTGACACCTTTTGTGTGGATTAGGGTCCACAAGGAACTATCCTTTAACACATTTGCGTCTGGCGGCCTATTGCCAGCACAGGGGTCCGCTCACCTAGTCAGAGCACAAAGCTTACCGGGAGGGAGCATCCATCCTCCTGCCTGCAGACAAAAGCCCACAACCATCCCATGAGATGAGTTGCCCTCTGCAGCCCTTACTTACACATAGTAACTACATAAACCTCATATGGCAGAAGATGACATTTTGAAGCACTGATCCTTCCTGTATGTGACCTCACTTGGAACTAACGACTCTACAGAGATAAGCTAAAATGAGGGTACAGAGTGGGCCCTGATGTAATGAGACTGTGTTTCTTAGGGACACTTGCATTTGGATACTGAAAGAGACACTCAGAGTGAGGACTAAGACAGCCATGCAAAGGCGAAAGCTTGGAGCATCTGCGAATCAGAGGATGTCAAGGTTTTCCAGTAAGCCAGACGAAGCTGAAAGTGTGGCATTCGGAGCCCTGGGACATCCTGTCCCTGTGACAACTTGACTCCAGATGTGCAGAACTGCCTCTGTAATCGAGAGCCACTTGGGTTGTGGGGCTCCGTTTCTGCAGCTGTTGGCTCTAATTCATACCTCAACTTTGTGTCTGGTTTCCATAGGAGATCCCTGAGGCAAAGAACCCAATCTCTCTTGTGTCTTATGTCATCTGGCAGGTAAAGGGCTCGCTTCGCTCTCAGTTCTGACTAACTAACTCCCAGGAGGCCGTGGTGTGGAATGCTGGCTCATAGGCTGGTCTAACTCACCACCTGCTTTGGTAAGTAAAGTTTTATAGGAAACACAGCCACATTCATTCATCATACTGGCTAAGGCTGGTTTCATCCCAAAACAGCTATACTTACTGGAAGCAGAAACCATACCATCAGCAATCAGTAAAAAAAAAAAAAAAAAAAAAAATTTTTTAATCACTACTGACCATTGCTCTAAAAGAAAACACATAAGTGAACAGTTACAGACTAAAAAAGTTCTGGGACGTTTCACAAATAAATACAAAACAAGAGATGATGGGTAGGTTGAATCCGTCCTTATGGTGAAAATGACAATTAGACACTGAGAAAATGTTTATTTGGCAAAAACAAATCATACAATACATTCACTCTACTGTGCTAGCCAGACTGCTCCTGTTGACTGGTACTAAGGGCAACGGAACGGCTGTGTCAGAAAGGTAGAGCCGATCCTTGGAGGTTAAGTTGTGATTGTAAAGCTGAAGGCAGGCTCGACAGGCGAGTGTCATAGCAATGTGAAAATGTCTTCCATCACCATTGCTGAGCAGACTAGCTTAGAGATGCCATGAGGCCTTGACGTGATAAAGATGGAATTTTCCCAAGAGGAGAAAGTAGGCCAGGAGAAGAACTTCAGAGCAGAAGCAATAGGCAAGGGAAGAGGAAGCTCCCCTGACATTCCTTAGAATAGAGAGACAGGGAGAAACCCAGAAGTGGTACCACTAAGACCAAGAGAAAGGACGAGAGAGTCGAATGCTACCTGAGACCAGTACGGGCAATTCCTCAGACACATAGCCTGATGACTCTTGTTTGCTTGCATGACCCCTAAGGTGGAAGGAGACACCTTGGTTATCAAAAAATGAGAGAAAAGAAACAAGAAGTTAAAGATGAAAGAAATAGAAAATGAAGGCAGCAAGGCTGAAGCAACATTGCACATGCGAAGTTTTAAGTGTTTCACTCTTTCTCTTTCTATGTACAGTCTATCCTTTCTCTAAATTCTGTAAGACTGAGAAGAAAGGGGCATTCCTGCTATGTACAATAACATGAGTGAGCCAAGACGGTTTTATGTCTGAGGAAATTAGCCAGACACAAACCAGATCATCTTACTTACCTGTGTTCTCTGAAGAAGTCAGATCCGCCAGGCATGGTGGTGCACGCCTTTAATCCCAGCACTCAGGAGGCAGAGGCAGGAAGATCTCTGTGAGTTCGAGCCCAGCCTGGTCTACAAAGCAAGTCTAGGATCAGCCAAGGCTACACAGAGAAATCCTGTCTTGATAACGGGAGTTTTCAAAGGGAAAGGAGATGGGACTAATAGGTGTGTATAAGTCAGGGTACCATCAGCTATAACATGGTGAGCCCTGGAGTGTAACATACAACCTGGTACCTGTAGTTCACTGCAAAGGACTACATGCTCGAAATTTGCCAGGAGATCAGATTTTAAGTCTTCTCATTCACCACTCAAAGGAACTGTCTGTGATGTTGGCTACACTAACCCTAGAAATCATGGGGCAGCATGTGCAAATATCAAAACATCACAGGTCCACCTGAAACACAGGGCAATTCTACATCAATAATCCTAAGGAGATGATAACTTCAGTGGGGCTGAAAACTAATCAAGTGCATATGACCTATTCCTGCAGCTGGCCCAGCCACTTCAACAGCTGGCTTAAAGTAAGTTAACAGGTTTTAAAGTAATCCCAGCTACAAATTACTGGCCCCATGCTCTGTGCCAGGTACCACGCAAGTTACTTTACACTGATTACCTCATTCGATCCCGGCTAAACCCAAGCGTGGAAGATATATAGTAAGGTATAATCTGTAGTTTTTCAACTAAGGAAATTGAGGCTCACGGCAGTTATACAACCATACAGCATTCTGGAAAGGAGCCAGGGCAGGGGACACCCAACGAGGAAGGGAATTAAAGTTCATGTGTATTGAAGGCTTACTCTGTGAAGTATTCTTCTTTGGCTCGTTTAAGCTTCGGGACAATCTCTGAGGAAGAGGGGTAAGTAAGGAAATGAAGTTGGTTCAGTAGAGTGGCAAAGGTCAGAATTGAATGGATGGAAAAAAAAAGTCTTCATTTTCCAAAGAAATCCCTCAAGGGCGGGGGTAAGGGATGACCAGACATTAGGCTACTTGAAGAGAAGAGCATCCATGTTGATCTAAAATAAGACAAGATAATGCCAGTTGTCTTCCAAAACGTTTAACAAGAGTTGTTCTCTTCTTGGCCTCGTGAATGACGGGAAACAGACTGTCCCATCCTCAACCCTAGAAGAGGGAAGCCCCGCCCCCCCCGGGAAGTGGCAATGGCTTCAGGATTCTCCTCCATCTATTAAGTTTGGGGATAACACGGCCAGACCTCCGTCCAGAGTGGAGGGGAGTCGAAGGCATGGATAGAGTCTGGCAGGTGAAAGTGCTTAGGACATAATCTACTCAAGAAGGAATTTTAAAGCCCCCTGTAAAGAATCTTTAGAAGGTGCTCCAGTCAAAAACACATCCCTCTAGTTGGAGGGTTTTATTCTGCAAAACAGAGGTCCTTGTCTGCTTTACAGCGCTTCGAGCTGTACAGTTCTAACCCAGCACTGCTCAACCAGGATGTCTCCCTGCTCTGTCACATGTTCACTTCACAGACAAGAATGTCCTCTGAAATGTAGGCACGAATTCCAGCAAACACTTGAAGCTGACCCTGAAAGAGAGCATGCCAGCAAGCTAAATAAAAGGTCAGTTAAGAAAATTCAAGTTCGCACACCTGGTGAAAGACAAGCCAGAGGATTGTTGTTGTTGCTGTGACCCCAATGTCTGGGATGAAGCTGTTGAGGAAGGAAAGGCTTGTTTTGGATGAGTTTTAGGATAGTTAGTCCATCATGGCAGCCAAAGCAGAGGCAGCCAGTGATGGCGAATCAGCACTCAGGAAGCAGAGACCAATGGCTGCCAACGCTCAGCTCATCCTCTCCTTTAATTCACCACTTAATGGTACTGCCAACAGTCAGGGGAGATCTGCCCGCCTCAATTAACTTAATCTAGGAACTGATGTGTCCGATGGCTTCTCTTACAGGTGATGCTAGATCTTGGCCAGGTGCTAATATTAACCATCCCGAGGTTCTGACTACGAATTTGGGTTCTTCGACATTGTCTATAGAAAGATAAAAAAACATTCATATTCTACTGGTGGAAGTTCTCAGTGATTTTGGGAAGCCTACCAGTTCTTACCACATGCTTTAAAATAAGCCAGGCCTTTAGCCATGTAATTCTTTCTAAAGACATAAGCCTAGGAAAGCCACCAACAAAACAGCTGAAGAGAAATAACATCATGCCTTGCTTGAGTTCTAGATGTACAATGTCTTTGCTTCTGTGCTCACTTACAGAGGCTTTTTGGTCTCTCTGTTCCTCGGTACCCTCATCTACAAAACAGAGACAGCCTCTGCATCACAGAATTGGGAGGACCATAAAAGAGGAGTTTTTCCATTTCTTTCTCATAGAAAGTCCTCAAGGAAGGCAATAAACACACTGGCCTGACCTGGTGGTCAGTGCTAAGCACTGAATTAAATTCATGTACATTGCAAACACTCAAAGATCACAGTTTTGTACATTACAGTGAAAGCTTGTCAAAAGTTAGTTACTCGACAATGAGAAAATCCAAATAAATGATACTTGCATGTCATAAAGTAGGAATGCAGGAAAAAAGCAAAAAATAATGAATAGGCTGTGAAGGAGCAAATGCCTAATGACCCATAATCTAACACAACACTGCAGTGCATAATAAATGCAGTCCTTGCCCCAGTTTGCTCTTTGGAACACATATCCCTCACCAGCTGCTGGGAATGTCGCTGCTAATAGCTCACAGCTGCATCCCTCACTGGGAATTGTTCTTGGCCTTAGGAAGTACACTCATCCAAAATCAACCGCCTCTAGGAAGGCCAAAGACTCCCTGATTTAGAGATACCAGTTTCACCCTAATGTTGGTCCAGAGCCATTCAAAAAGGCCCTCCCAGCTCCGGACACCTCCCCCAACCCATCCCCAACACACACACACACATGCACCCAGAGTTGGGGATGTGGCTGCAAATGCATTTGGGGTCCGACCCTGTCTTGCACAGTGGAGAACTTCCCTTACCTCCTTACAGGGCCATCTCCCTAGAGAACCCTCCCATTCATATTCAGCAGGCAGCTCTCAGCGTCTATTTCCAGGCGACCCTAAGACCCAAGATATTTTTATCAAGCTATAACAAAGAAGAGAGTCACAGAAGGTTTTACAGCAGAGAATCTACTCTACAGGAAATTTAATGCAGCGATACTCGCCCTTATTAGTTTATCCAAACCCATAAAGCTGTGCAGAAGTAAACCCCACATGCGAGCTGTGAACTTGGATTGGTGATAGTGTGTCACAAGTGCCTCTCTCTAGCTGCTGAATGCTGCACATGTGCTGGGGAAAGGGCTTGTGAATCATCTGGACACCTCCTCCTTCATTTCACTGTATAGAAAATCACTTTTTAAAAAGTGTATTTAAAAACACAGATTATGAAGAATGTTTGGGTTTTCTTGGGTTTTCTAAGTTCTCTATAAAGAGTCTGTGCTATTTAAACAATAAGATTAAGTGACATTGTTTCAAAAGAGGCGGGGCCTTCCCCGGGCTGCTCTCTTTATACAAGCTCATTTTAACACATGCATCGCACTTTTCTTCTTAATATCAGAATGAGTTTTCTTTTAATATATGTAAATAGTATGTTTACATCTGAAAGTATCCTTGTGTAGCAAAGTGCCATGTACAACTAATATTTTGAATGAAATTCTTAAAATGAGTGAGTAAAACATGTAAATAACTAAAATGATACCACTAAGGAGCAATGAACCTAGACTAGGTCCATATGTATCCACTTTGGAGAATGAAAATATCATCTGCTCATCAAACTCAGTTTACTTACATGTCCTCAAGACCCTGCTGTGGTTAAAATTCAATTCTATCCTCCCAGAGACGGATCCTTTCCATCTCAACCGCACACTGGTTATTTTAATCACCTTCCTACTCGCTCCGCTGTCCACTCACATTTGATTCTAAATACTACTAAAAGTCTCAGAAAATCTAAAGCTTCTCAAAAATATTAAGCATTCTCCTTTTCCACTGGGCTTCAGGTTTGGTGATTCACACCTGTAATTCTGGCACTCAAGAGGCTCAGGGAGAAAGATCACAGTTTGAGGCCACCATGCTCTATGTAGCAAACTCCAAGGCCACAAGCCTGGGTTGCTTGGCTAAGAAGAGGAGGAAGAGGAGGAAGGAGGAGGAGGAGAAGGAGGATGAAGAGGAAGAGGAGGAGGAGGACGAGGAGGATGAGAAGGAGGACGAGGAGGAAGAGAGGCTGCTGGACAAGCAGTCAGCCACTCAGAGTCACCACCTAAAGAAGACAGTCGTTCAACTACGTATGAGCTTTGAGTGTTTATTTAAATAAGGCCCACCACACAACCTAGAGCAACTTTTATGTTTCATGGAGACCTTGAGTAGTAATTAATACATGGATTTTTCAACCCACACCTTTGATTAAAAGCTCACAACAAAACTTCCGAAGTCACTCTTGGAGTCGAACTTAGTAGGTACGGCGCATCACTTCCCGAGGATAAACAAACGCCAGGCTATTGTGGTGAGAGCAGAAGAAGCCAGCAAGAGCCACAGAGGCTGGAGCTTTTCTGGCCCCACCCGGCATATGCTGCCCTCAGATACACATTAATGTAACCACTGAGGAAAGGAAAATATAACGCTGGCTCTAGAGAGTTTCTAAACAACAGATTTTACTTTTATGAAGACCACTTTTCTTCTATCTATAACGATAAGATGTATTCTCCAACCAGAAACACCAAGTACGGTTTCATATGGTGATAGGGTATTCAATAAAAGACATCTATGGAGAAAAACTGAACCAAATCTAGGGAAAAGAAGTGCTTTTTACATGGCTCTCTATAGTAATCCCAATTCTATTTTTCTTCTTAATCTCAGATTGGGCTTTCTCTGGAAACATAGGTTATTTCATTTAAATGGCGTCATTAGTAAGCAACGTACCTCAGTTTAGTAAACATTTATACTTTTGAGTAGAAGACTCTCAATCTGGCCATCTTAGTTGAGTTGTATATCCCCAAATAAATAGAGACAGGGACAGTCACATCGCAGTAATTTATGTGTCTTACTAACAGTGAAAATAAGCCAAATACGAGCAACACTAGGGGAATGGCTATTTAAACTCTACCGCCTCCTCAGCTCATGTTCCTGAAGACTCCAGAACAGGAAGGACGGTTCCTTAATCATTGTGTGGCATGAGCAAAGCAGGACATACATGCCCCTAGTTCTCATGATAATGCTGACTGCCTGGGAGATAGGCACAAGGCAACCGGTCTAGTTTAGTTCTGATTGCTGTGATAAAACACCAACCAAAACCAACTTGAGGAAAGTGTTTAGTTGGCTTACACACCCCAATCATAGTCCACCACGAAGGAAACCAAGGCGGGAGCCCAGGCAGGACAGAAACCTGGAGGCAGGGACCACAGCTGAGGCCATGGGGAAACACTGTTCACTGGCTTGCTCTCTGTACTCTGTTCAACCTGCTTTCTTATACCACCCAGGACTACCCACCTGGAAGTGGTACCCACAGTGGACTGGGTCCTCTCACATCAATCATTAATTAAGGAAATGCCGCCACAGACTTGGCTACAGGCCAACCTGATAGAGGCATTTTCTTGGTTGAGGTTCTGTTTTTTCCAGATGCCCAAGCTTGTGTCAAGTTGACACAAACTAACCAGTACCTCAACTGAGTAGCAAAAACCAACTAGAGAAACTAATGTAATATCAGCGAGCCAGAATCTTAGAGATGCCAGTTTATGTGACTTTAACTCTTTCCCTCTAACCTGTCTGCATGTGACTAATTATGATGAGACAAAAATTATAAACTCTATACAATAATTCCACTTTTTAATGAAAGGTTTTAGAGACAGGGTTTCTCTGTGTAACCCTGGCTGCCCCAGAACTTGCTTTGTAGACCAGGCTGGCCTCGAACTCACGAAGATCTCCCTGCCTCTGCCACTCGAGGGCTGGGATTAAAGGCATGTGCCAGCACTGCTGGGCAATAATTCCATCTTCAAAACTGATTAGGGACCGTCAGTGGAGGACATGTAGAGGAATGTTCAGGAAGCAAGGAAAATCACACATCTGTTCTTCCACGGAGTTTTAAAGAGCACAGTCACTGAGGCAAGGAAGAAGTGAGAGCACAGAGTGAGAAATGAGAAACCACTGGCCAGCCTTAGCAGCCTCAGAGAGCTCCTGTGTCTTGGGGGGAGGGGGATGGGGCAGGGGGACTGAGCTGCTGAGTGGACTGAAATTTAATTTTCATTACGCAAAGGAACAAGAACTAGAGTGAGAAATCAGCTGTTTTGCCGATACCACGATGCCGCTGGTTGTAAAATGCATCATTAATTTGTGTGCCACTAAGAAAGAAGAATGTCTCAAATTACCCTCTGAGATAGTCCATTCTCAACTCTTAAAAATTTTTATTTTATTTTTTCTGAAAATAACTCTGTAGACTTATTGGGACATAGATTTTTATTACTTGTCACTGCGACGCATATATAAAAGGGGAAAGAAATTGATCGAGAGATTCCTGCAAACATCTCATGGAGGTTCTATTCCAAGTCTGCTTTTCTCCACACTATCGCCCTGGGTGGGAGATAAAATGTTCCTCATCATATCTTTATTATTGGGTCCAGGCTTCCTACCATGATGTTGCCATCCATTCTAAAAGGACTAATGTGGGTGCATTTGGGGGGGGGGCGGGGGGCGGGGGGGTACTGGTACCTTTCGTTGACCTCCGTAAACATTGCAGCCACCTACCTTGCCACAAATCTACCTCTGCAGCACATTGCAATGACATCACTGCTTTGAAGCAGTTCCTGGAAACAACAACAACCGTGAGTTTGCTTTCCTAGCATTATATGTACATTTCCCTTCTCTATTCTTCATCTTTTCAGTGCACCACAACTTTCCATGTTGCTAATGAAAGACAAACGTTTTAAAGATGCCCTTTTATTTATGCGTGTGTCCCACATGTGTGCAGGTGCCCAAGAAGCCAGAAGGGGCCATGAGATCCTCTTGAACTAGAGTGCACGCATGCATAGACAACACCAAATATGTTAGTATTCCAAGATTTCCTCAACAAGCTCCTGAGTTCAGAGATGCTGACATGTATATTGAACTTAACTTGATGTGGCCATTTGAGGTGAGAAAACCGCACTTCCTACACACCTGAGCTCACAGAATAAAGCTATGCCCATTACACTGGTTGGGCTCTCCAAACCACAATGGGGAGTGTTTTGCGCAGCTGAAAGGCACCCAGCTGAGAGTTTCAGAAAAGCAGACTCTGCTGCAGGATAAGATCTAGTGTGGTCTCACAGCGTCTGCAGGAATTGGTTAAGCAGGAACAGTGCCCTTTGAGCTGATGACGTGAGTAGGCTTCACACAGGAAGTGTCACAATGTCCATCTTTCTGTCCCTACAGAAGACATTTCAACCTGGCCCTCAGTCTTCTACAAAAAAAAAAAAACAAACAAACCTAATCTTCTCTTCAGGATGTAGCTAAGCACGGTATTAAAAATAAATAAATAATAAATAAAACCATAGGGGAAGGGGGTATAGACATGAGGTTAACAGCTCAGCCTTAGAGTCTAATTGATATGAGCTTGAGTCCCAGATGGTATTTACTTATTTTATGACAAGTCACTTGATCTCTGATTGACAGAGACTAAGTAGGTTAAAAAAAATCCTTTCTTCTCTTTCTAATTGTATGGGAAGGTGCTCCCTAGTCTCCTACTGTTTAGAAGGAAGCATGGAATTGATTTCTGGCTGATGAGGGTGAGATAGAGGCATGGACTTTAGGCTCTACAGTGACTCTCCAAATCTTCTCTCTCTCTCCCTCTCTCTCTCTCTCTCTCTCTCTCTCTCTCTCTCTCTTTTTGTCCAGGTGACACATGATTCAGGTGACTGGAGTAGGACTCTGAAACCTTGGACTACGATTACACAGCCTGGCCTGAATCTTTGACTAAACCCATAGAATAAATGACCTTGACCATGTCTGTTAGCAAAAATGAAGGCAGGTATCCCAGTGGTTGCTATGTTCTGTATACCTCACACGACCTCATGTAGGGCGGAGGCTGGACTGATTATTGCAGAGAGTTGCAGTAAGATATCTACTAAAACTTAGTGGACATCTTATTCTTATTGTTGATAAAGAACCCAGATATAGAGTTCAAAGAACCAGGCAGTTTCTTGCAGCATGGATTAGAGCAGTGATTTTCAACCTTCCTAATGCTGTGGCCTTTCAATACATTCTAATTCAATACATTCAATACAATACAGTTCATGTGGTGCTGACCCCAACCATAAAATTATTTCATTACTACCTTGTAGCTGCAATTTTGCTACTGTTACTAGTCAGGAAAAAAAAATCTAATATACAATTCCACCACCACTACCACCACCATCACTACAAGTTGAGAACCATTCTATTAGAGAAAAGTAATATGTCTTTCTTTCTTTCTTTCTTTTTCTTTTCTTTCTTTCTTTCTTTTTTTTTTTTTTTTTTTTTTTTTTTTTTTTCCTTTTCCTTTTTGGTTTTTCAACACAGAGTTTCTTCTGTGTAGCCCTGGCTCTCTGGAACTCGCTCTGTAGACCAGGCTGGCCTCAAACTCACAGAGATCCGCCTGCCTCTGCCCACTGAGAAAGTCTGCAGATAGTTTACAAAGACCCTGAAGGAAAGAAGTGGCTGGTTCTGAGCAGACAGAAAAAGGTTAAAGACTAGCAGCGAGTGGGAGGGCACTGGCATGAGCTGGGAGACACCGGAGCAGAGCCCTCACCTGTAGGCCAGATTGGCCTGTGTTTTCCAAAGTCCCTCTGGGAACAGAAAATGCTCAGTCACCACCAGAATTCTGTCCTGTGAACGCGTGATGGATAAATCCATTTTTCATTAAATGTAGAAAGTGCTTCCTTAGCAACGTGATTCCGTTATCATCTTCGGCTAGCAGAGTCCTCCAGGGACTCACCCCATCCATCCTATGGAGTCGATTCTGGGAGGAAAACTGGTCCTCTTTGCCAAACATTGGTTTCCCAAGCTTTATCTCCAGTTGAGCGTATGGCTCATTCTATTAACTCCTGAGACTTCCCTAAGCCATCTATCTATTCCTTCATCCATTCAAGAGAAAGCAGCACCTACTCTGTGGCAATGGATACATAAATACAACCCCTGCTCAGACAGACCATATCATAGAAACGGTGATCTCTGAACGTGGGAAAACAAAGAAACCGTGTTCTGATGCAGAACAAAAAGGATTACATTTAGAGAGCCCATCCCTCCAGGGAAGCCTGCCTGAGGAGATAGTGCTTACAAATGTCCAGGAAAAGGAGTTGAGCGGGGACGAAGTGGAGGATAAGGCATCCCAAGATGGCATTAGAGCTCCTGTAATTGGAGTCCGAGAGTGAGCAAAGGAGGGTGCCTCATCAGGAGACTGAAGAGGTGCAGGCTCACCCACGTAGTCGAGGTCTAAGCCAAAACACAGCTGTGCTGTGGTCTGACTTGCAGGGTTTAAGGTCCTAAGGCCCTATTCAAATGGAGAACTTACTGGGGCAGAGGGGAGGGGGCCGCGATAAGACCCACTAGGTGGTTCTTTCAATTCTCAAGCGCAAAGATGGGGTGGGGGTGGAGGGCAAGCTGCCATTAGCAAGACGCTATGGCAGTGTAGGTCAGGGGACTTGTGAGAGATTTGGGGGCAAACCCCTCTCAGATTTCCTACTTAAACAGCTGGCCATCTGGGTGAACACTGAAGTGATCTGGGAAGAGGCAGGGAGTAGAAAGGTTTAGGAAGTAGGGAATGGGAAATTCCAAGGCGTCCAGATGTCTCCAGCGGTAGAAGCTGCCTTCCTCTGCGGCACCGACTGATCTTCCCTTCTTCAAAATCTCCCAATCTATTCCCTCCCAAGTGATTTGTTGTTGATTTGCATTGCCACTAGACAGCGTTGAATCAAGAATGAAAACCATGGGTTCGCGGACGCCTGGGTTTTCTCCCTGGCTCTGCCATTCACTGGTTATGTGACAAATTGGACACAAGCTCTTTAACTTCTTGGAGCCTCAGGCTTTTTTTTTTCCCTTAAAAGTCAGAGTCAACGCCCACTGTGACAAATACAATTAGTTATGCACTTGGTATCAATCCTACTTCTATTGTTCTGTGCTTTTATTGTTAAATATTTATTTACCTTTATGTTCATTGCTGTTTTGCTTGCCTGCATGCCTGTGTGAGGGTCCCAGATCCCTTGGAACTGGAGTTGCAGAGAGTTGAGCTGCCATGTGGGTGCTGGAAATTGAACCCAGGTCCTCTGAAAGAGCAGCCAGTGCTCTGAACCACTGAGCCATCTCTCCAGCCCCTTTCTTATTCTTTTTTGAAGAACCTTAGTTTTGTTAAAAGAAAAAAAAAAAAAAAAGGTTGCCGGGCAGCTAGCATGCTTAATCTCCAAGCCTCTTTCTCTAAGTTTGAGATTGCCAGAGACACTGTTCTGGCAGATATCAAAGAGGAGGAAATGTGCTGAGACTTCTGAGAAACCTTTGCTTTTCTTACATACATACCATCCTCTCCTCCTCCCTCCTCCCTCCTCTCCCTCCTCTCTCCTTCCTCCCCTCCCTCCTTTCTGCTTTCTCCTCTCCCTCCTCGCTTCCCTCCTGTCTTCCTCAGAAGTGTCCTTTTCATTGCGCAATGCAAGATATTGCTACACCGGCTGACACTGAACTTGAAATCCTCCCTCCAACCTCAGCTTCGAGGCCAGGACCACAAGTGTGTGCCACCAGTCCCTGCTCCTCCGCCTTCTCCGCCTTGCCTTTCAGAACTGACCTTTGAAAGAAGAGCTACATCTAAGGCTAAAGATTGTGGGGGTGGGGGTGGGGGTGGGGTGAACAGAAGATCATGAGTGCTGGGGGCCCCAGCCAGGAACAACAAACTCCAGGGTTTCTGAGGCGTAATATAAGTAATCCGTTCATTAGGCCAATATTATTTGAGTTTTCTTTTGCTAGCTAACAAACAAGGCACCTTCTTCAAGTGCTGACTTGATATCTAGCCAACGGTGTTTACACGCGCTGGAGAGCTTTGGGTAATTACTCTGTTACTAGTCCTTTATCATAGAAGTTGCTTCAGTATATACATACCTCGCTCCTCAGTACACTACATATGTTGACAAGACAAGGATTCCCAGGCTTTGGTGGTCATATCTGTCCATAAAAGGTGTGCAACCAAGTCATTGACCTGATACCCGCCTTTTCCTCCTCTAGAGAGGACATAGTCCAGATCTGAATGCCCGTGTCACCTTCATTCCAGCACCATCTCTTGCTCTCGCCTTCGCTGACAGCACCAAATTCAAGATGTTTTTCTTTGATTTTAATAAGTTTTATCATGCACATGTAAGCAATGTAACACGATGCTGTAGTAAATGTATAGAAAGTGGAATGGCTACTATAGTGAAGCAAATTAATATATCCATCATCGCACATATTTTCCTTTTTATGAGCAGGCTTTGTGGTAAAGACAGCTAAAATCTTCTCATTTCATGAGACTCGTGGCTACAGAACACTTTTCTCGCCGATGGGATTCATATTATATACTGGATCTCCACACTTGTTCATCTTACAAACCTGCTATTTTGTGTCCTCTGGGCCACGTGCCCTACTTCTCCTCTCATGGTCATTGTTTTGTTCTCTATCTCTGTGTGTTTGAACTTTTTGATCTACATAGAAGATGGTGCAATCTTTTCCTCTTGGTTTCTGGCTAATTTCACTGATCATAGTATCCTCCAGGATTATCTATATTGTGCAAATAACAAATTCTCACTTATTTTAAGGCTTTAATTGTGTGTGTGTATGTGTGTGTGTGTGTGTGTGTGTGTGTGTGTGCATGCACAGGTGTGTATGTGTGTATATATGTGCATGTACAGGTATGTGTGCGCAGGTGTGTGTGTATATATGTGCATGTACAGGTGTGTGTGTGCATGTCTGTGTGCAGGTGTGTGTATATATATGCATGTACAGGTATATATGTGTGCATGTCCATGTACAGGTGTCTGTCTGTGTATGTCTATCTGCATACATGTGTGTGTTCAGGTGACTGTGTGCTGCAGTGTCTCTATCCATCCACTGATGAACACTTAGGCTGTCCCCATACCT
Source organism: Acomys minous (assembly GCF_964271855.1). Classification (NCBI taxonomy): domain Eukaryota; kingdom Metazoa; phylum Chordata; class Mammalia; order Rodentia; family Muridae; genus Acomys; species Acomys minous. The sequence goes on from NC_140484.1 coordinate 27,050,035, forward strand.
TTGCTGTGACAGACAGTGCTACAATGGCAGGGGAAAGTCACACTTCTTTCTGAGGTAGAAATTTTACTTCTTTTGGGTGTGTATTCAGCAGAAGGATGGCCAGATCATGTGGTAGTGTGATTTTAAATTTGGTCTCATTGTTTTTTAATATTTCCCCTAGTGTCCTTCCAGGTAGGCCTGATTTTTCATGATTTAAAAACAACAACAAACAAACAAACAAAAAACCCTAGATGGTGTTTGGGGATACTTTTGAGAAGTGCTGCTTTTCACACTGCTGAGACCAGACTATGTCCAGCTATAAGTTACTCCATAGTGTGTAAAACAGTGGTTTTCTAGGCCGTACCTTGCCCTAAAACTCCATTTTACAAGCATCCTTTGACTCCACTTTGAGGCTGAAGGATGATAGTGCTCCTGAGTGAACTCACAAACAATACCATCTGCCTGGTACCCACGGAGCATAGACTAAAAAATGACTTATGCTTGGCAGTCACTCCATACAATTATTGAGGTGAGTGGAGACGGTAGAGGAACGTGAACATATTAAAAACCATGCCTGAGAAACCAGACCCAAGAACTTAGTGGATACACCAGACCTTAAAAAGGATATAACTCTCTTGCCTGGACTCCATAAAGTGTATACTTAACACTGAAGGAACAACATATTATCTAATAACTAGAGTGTGCATGCGCAGTGCCTGCATGTGTGTGCATGTGCCTGGAGGATGCACAGGAAGAGAATTCTCAGCACCTGGAGCTTCAGCTCAACTTGATCCCCCACTGTGATGTGGCATATTCAACTGCCATCGGCCTGTCCCCCTACTCACCCATCTGGACCTGAACCTTTCATTTATGTTCCGGACCAGGCCCTGCTCTTTCATCTCTACAGTTGGCTCCATGTTCCAGCTCAACACAGACTGTCCCAGCTCTCAACAGCACTGCTTCTGCCCTGGGGCTAGTATGGGCTCACTACCTCATTCCTACCTTTCCCTCTCTCTCTCTCTCTCTCTCTCTCTCTCTCTCTCTCTCTCTCTCTCTCTTTAATAATTTACTCAGATTACATCCTGATTGTTATCCCCTCACTTGTATCTTCCCTTTCCCCCCTCCTCCCTCTTTCACCCTCTTCCCCTCCCCTAGACCTGTGACAGAAGGGGACCTCCTCTCCTACCATATGACCACAACCTATCAGGTCTCATCTGGATAGCCTGCTTCCCCTTCCTCTGAATGATACCAGCTATTAAATACAAGGAAATATTGAAATTTTCAGGCAAATGGATGGAACTAGAAACGATCATTGTGAGTAACATAACCCAGACCCAGAAAGACACACATGGTATATACTCATTTATAAGTGGATATTAACCCAACATGGGTGTCCTCTGATAGTCTTCACTCAGTGGGGGATTGGGACAGATGCTGGGTCTCACTATTGGACTCCAGATGAGAGAGGTGGAAGAATGGGGAGATAGAAGGACCCAGACGGTCTAGGAGCCCCACTAGAAGACCATCAAGTCTGGTGGATCTGGACCCGAGGGGCTTGCACAAACTGCTGTACCAACCAAGGACAATGCATGCAGTAAACCTAGACCCCCTATTCAGATCTAGCCAATGGACAGCTCATTCTCCACAGTTGTGGAGAGAGCGGGCACTGCCTCTGAAATGGACTCTGGTGCCCCCCACCCCCGTTTGACCACTTCCTTTTGTTGGGAGGCCTACCTTGTATTTCTAACAGTTCATTTTATAAAACCTCTTGAATGCCGCTGCAGCCCCTTCAGCCTACATCCCCTCCGTATACCACATCTTGCACATATATTTCTCTGTGCTGTGTGATAAGGTTGTTAACAGTAACAGTTAAGATTGGAATAAAAGACCCTGCATTTGCCTCGGTTAGACTAGCAATGTAGGTAGGATCGCAATCACTGAGTTAATCGTCATTCAATAAATACGGACACTGGAAAGACACAGACATGTTCATCTGTGGTTTTGACATAGCATGCACACATAACATGTGTGCAGATCTTTATCAGAGGGGCAGGCATCAGATGGTTTGTGTGACTTTCACCCCTTTAAAGAGCTCTCTGCTGCTTTCTTTTCTTTTCTTTTCTTTTCTTTTCTTTTCTTTTCTTTAGCTACCACCTTCCCCAAAATAAAATCTGGAGCCCCTGCTGAAGGGAAAAGTCAAAGCATGCTTTAGAAACATCCAAAATGTTATAACCAGCGAATCTCTACCTATGGAAATGAAACCGCCAATGTCTGAATTTGAGCATGGAAGCCAGCTTATGGGGATGAGAAGCGGCAGACAGCCTGCTGTTGACTCAAGCCTTTGACAAATGGTCCTTGATGAATCCTAATTTGCACAGGGATTTGAAACTTTCCATGCTCTTATATTTCATCAGCCGCTTTGAGTTACTTTTAAAGGAGCTCATTTTTTAATGAGAAATTTCTGACGGAGAATGCAGTGCAGATGTAATTCTTTGAACAATTATTTCTTTTGTTGCTGTCTTTTTTTTCCCCCACAGGACCCACTTGCAATTAAATAAAACAGTAATTAAAACTAAATTCACTCAAAAATCATTGTTCCGGCAATCACCTCCGGGACTCTTCACCCTTTCTTTCCTCCGTGGAGAGAATGCCTTATCAGCGATCCAATCTAAGACAGAAAGCCTTTGAGTTTCCTAATGTGGAGACATAAATTGGAAATACTCTGGAAACTTATGATTATAAAGTCTTCGTAATACAGTGACAATCCAAAGATATAAGGCCACAGGATAGCTGAGTTCTCTTTTTAAAAAAAAATTTTTTTTTTACAAATTCAAAACACATTGAAGAATTTAGTGACAGTAGTGTTACAGGCAAAAGCTAAAACGTCTCTCCTAGAGCCGACATGAATAATTCAGTTAAATTTAGCTGTAGCGAAAGTATCTTTCTGCATCTTCCTAAACTGAGAAAGACCTGATCATAATTCCTCAGCTGAATCTTTGGGATGTCTCAGAATGCTTTGAGGGTGACCCTCCTTTATTCCTTCCTTCTCGCCACCCCATCCCTTCAGGCTTCGCTTCCCAAAAGGCGACATCAACTTCAACAGTTTCCTGGGCAAAGGCAGACCTCTTTTCAGGCCCTTGTGAGCTACTCAGCAAATTTCTCATTTTTCTCCGTTGACTTAAACTACAGTGTTTTCTTATGATCTTGAACCAGGCCTCCAGAGGTCCACCCCATGCCAACCATCCAAACTGATGTCCCTAAAGGGAGTTACTGAATCAGTCCCAAGCTCCTGTGACTCTCTTTGACCTATCATGACAAGGCATGTTAGAGGTTGACCCCTACTTCTCTTCCTGGTCCCCATGTGTCTTCTCTCACATAGGAACTGACAGAAACTCAGCCAAGTTAAGTAACTCTTAGTTTTTCTACCTTCAGCCCTTAAGCTGTTTCCTCCAGAGAGGACAATTCTCTCATGTGTGTCTCTACCGGTGGTTCTCAACCTTCCTGATGCTGCAGCCCTTTAAGGTAGCTCCTCATGTTGCGGTGACCCTGCAATCATAACATTATTTTCACTGGTCTTCATAACTGTAATTTGCTACTGTTGTGAATCATAATGTAACTCTGACATGTAGGATATCTGATATGTGACCCCTGAGAAAGAGTTGTTTGACCCTTAAAGGGTTCTTGACCCACAGCTTGAGAACCTATGTGTGAAAAACTATTCTGTGAATTCGATCCTGAGGGATGCCTTCAGGTCCAGAACAATCCTAGAGTGTGCAAGAAAAATCCCTGGGAGTTACTTCTGGTACATTCTTCTCTTTCTCCACTCACCTGATTGTCCGTGCTTCTTGTAACTGTGTGTGTTGCCACATAAGCATGTTTTTATGTGTTTGCATGTGCACGTGCACGTGGAGGTCAGATGTCAATATCCTCAACTTCTTCTGCACCTTAGTTTTTGAGACAGAGTCTCTCACTGAATGGGAAACTCATCAGTTTGGCTAGACTGGTCAGTGAGTTTTGGGATCTCCCTGTCTCTGCCTCTACAATACTAGGGTTAGAGCACTACACAACTGTGCCCAGCATCTTACTTGAGTTCTGGGGATTCAAACTCAGGTGCTCATGCCTGCACAACAAGCACTTTCCCAGCTGAGCCGTCTTGCAGTGTCATTCCCCGTAATGTATTCTCTCCTTTCTCTTTTATTCTTTTGTTGCCCAAGAAATTGAAATAAGGCATGAGTGATCCTTTCTCCATGACTAGTTTGAGGCTCAGGTTGACGTGTGGGAGGTCCACGCAGCATCACTGCTCATTTCTTCTTCTTCTTCTTCTTCTTCTTCTTCTTCTTCTTCTTGTACTTGTTCTTCTTGTTCTTCTTGTTCTTCTTGTTCTTGTTCTTCTTCTTCTTCTTGTTCTTCTTGTTCTTGTTCTTGTTCTTGTTCTTCTTCTTCTTGTTCTTCTTCTTGTTCTTCTTCTTCTTCTTCTTCTTCTTCTTCTCTTTGATTTTTGTTTTGTTTTGTTTTTTGAGACAGGGTTTCTCTGTGTAGCCTTGGCTGTCCTAGACTTACTTTGTAGACCAGGCTGGCCTTGAACTCACAGCAATCGGCCTGTCTCTGCCTCCTGAGTGCTGGGATTAAAGGCATGCATCACCACACCCGGCTTCAAAGCTCATTTCTTTTTTTTTTTTTTTTTTTTGTTTGTTTGTTTGTTTTTGCTTTTGTTTTTCGAGACAGGGTTTCTCTGTGTAGCGTTGGCTGTCCTGGACTCACTTCGTAGACCAGGCTAGCCTCGAACTCACAATGATCCACCTGCCTCTGCCTCCCGAGTGCTGGGATTAAAGGTGTGCGCCACCACGCCTGGCTCCAAACCTCATTTCTTATAATCATTTGGTAAAACGGAAAGTAGCCATATCTCTTCACCATGAGAGCAAAGAGAACTGAGCTCTCCCTTTGATCACCAAGAACTTCATGGAAAGGTTCCACCAAGTCCTCCTTGAGGAGAAAGCTAAAGTAAAAACAACTGGTTCATGATAAAGACAAAGCTCTAAAGTTTTCCTGTCTTCCTTACAATGGATTTCCTATACCATCAATCAGTATTTTATGCCAAATCTATCCCCTTTGAGACAGGATCTCACTGTGGAGCCTTGGCTGGCCTGGGAACTCTCTGTATAGACCAGGCTGGTCCCAGTTTTGCTGTAATCTTCCTGCTTCTGCCTCCAGCATGCTGAGATTGTAGGCATACACTAACACACCTAGCCAACCAGGTTTTTGGATGGCAGAAACACTCAGTCTAACCCATATAAGGCTGATGTTGGTGATCTGAGCATCCTCAGAGAGCCAAGGGAGCTAAGAAGACACGCAGATCCCTCATAAGATATAGAACCAAGAGACTACCAGGAACAAACGGGTCACTTTTTTTCTTAGTACTCACCTGCTTTTCTCAATATAATTGTTCTCTTTCTCTCCCTCTTTCTCTGTCTCTCCAGCTCTCTCTGTCTCCTATCTGTAACTCTGTTGCTTCATTGTCATTTCTTCCTCAAAGCATCAACTTGTATTTGGCCTCTTACAACCTCTAACTTTGCCTACGATCTTCATTCCCTAATTAATTTCGTCTTGTATTTAATTTTATTTATTTACTTACTTACTTACTTTTACGTGTGATTGTTTTGCCTGCATGTATGTATGTGTACTGTGTGCATGGTTGGTGCCAGAAGAGGCCAGAAGAAGACATTGAATCCCCTTAGAACTAGAGTTACAGATGGCTGTGAGCCAGTATACGGACTCGGGTCCTCTGCAATGACAAGAGTTTTTAACTACTGAACCTCTTCTCCAGCCCCTGATGTAGTCTTCCAGTGATTTGACCCTTTTTTACTAGGAGAAACGTGACACACCCTAAAAGAAAAGCATGTTGCAGCTAGGCATGGTGTAATGACAATTTTGGAATTTTGGTTTCTTTCAAAACCCAGAAATATTATAAGAATATTTTTTGTTTTAATCCCAGGTATGGGAATGTGGGGTGGCTTGGCAGCAGCTGACTATGACTTGTCTTGTGCTCTGGCAGTGGCGTGGTTTTGCCAGCTGCGGATAATTTCTGTGGTTGTGTGACCTTTGGAATTCTGGGGACTTTTCAGGGAGTAAATAAATGCTAGGCCCCCAAGAGGCAATGTGGCTTGTTAGCTGGTTGTTGTTCACTGTTGTTGGCTGCAGTTTGTTAAGCAGTCATACACAAAGAAGAAACAGCAACAAGAAGAAATTAGATATCCTGACAGCGAAGATCAAATGTGCCCCAAGGAGCTCCACGCCTTTAATTGTCTAATGATAACGTCACCCCCTTTCTGACCCCTACCTTTATCCAGGGATCTCTTTTCCTTTCTTCTCTCTCCTTTTTTCCCTGGTATCTAGTGTTGGAAGAAAAGGAGTAGAGAAGGGTGGAAGAAAGAAGAACTCACAAAGATAGTAAAAGACAGGTTAGAATATGGTGCTTCATGCCTGCAACCTCAGCACATGGGAGGCTTAGCCAGGATTCCCACATGTCTGAGACCAGCCTTGGCTACACGGTAGGATTTGTCTCAAAAAGCAAAACATAAGAGGAAGAGGAAAAAGAGAAATGCATCTGGAACAAGGTTACGAGCCTGACTATGGCTGGCTATGAAACCTGTGTATGTGTGATGTGTGATGTGGGCGTTAACAATGGGACAAATGATCGTAACTGTGAGAACTCACTGGGAACAGGTTCTCCTCTCAGAAGGGACCTGTGATTGGGCTGCAGTGAGCTGTCATCAACCCAAATAATAAAGGTGGTGCAGACTCTTGAGTGTGAGGCCTGGAGGTCACATCAGGCCTTCCTTCTCTCTGGTGGGTAAAGCACCAAGTAACAAGAGTACTCTGAATATCATCCTAATTTGAAATCTTCCCTATATGGTTTATTTCTAGGGCTTAGTCTTTACTTGTGGTCTTAAATACTGGGTGAACACAAAGAAAGGCCTTTCCAATCACACACTCAATGGAAAGATAGTTGTTCAGCTTTGGTGAAGTGGTAGGGCAAGAGATTAATTCACATTCACATGCACAGTCCACTTGCTTTATACTTAGTTAGAAAATTCCATGATGAACTTTGTGGAAATATTGTGAGCACAGGGGTGAGTTGGGCACATTTATCAAATAGTGTCCACACAAAAAACATTTGCCCATAACTGTTGGACATCCTGGGACTTAGTTCTAAGAATTTAGAGTTAAGGAAAAATGTCTACATGAAATAGTTCAGAATCAAACCCCTTTTAGAAAATAATCAAAATGAGTAAACAGTGCAAGAGCCACTTTTGGAGAAATTTGTCCTAACTCCGCCACTGCCTCCCTATTGGCATGTTGAACTGAGAAGGAGTCCTGATATCTAGTCTACTGAGTAATAGGCAGTGGTGTTGGTCTGACCAGCAGCATTGGTGCCACGGTTGCTACTTTATTGGCTTCATCTTGTCCGATGGTTGAAGCATGTATCTGGCACCTTGGCCAGGATGCAGAGTCTTGGCAACTCCTGTTCTTGAGAAAGAGTTAAATTTTGGATAGTAATAAAGATGGGTTTTCCTTTCCTTTCCTTTCCTTTTTAAATACGAGGTCTTTTTATACAGTTCCATCAGACCTCCAACCCTCCATCCTTTTGCCTCATCCTTCAGGGTACTGGGATTGCAGCCATGCATCTCCATGACCAACTATGAAGACATTCTGCTGTGTCTTGTGGCCTTTGCAGAGAAAAGGATCCTAGAGAGGAACAGGATTGTTATGATTTTGGTTGATGGCTTTAGAGCATTCGACCCATGGACGCTTGATTCTTTTATTTCTGAGCCTGATGTAGGACAGAACATCACATCAGGGAGCATGTGGTGGCACAAAGCTGGTCACCTCATCATGAGGAGAAAGGAAAGGAGAGAGGTCAAGGGAGGAGAAGGAGAGAGACCCCTAAAGACCCACTACCTTCAAGTAGATCCTACCTCCTAAGCTACCATCACCATCCAAAAGCCCATCCAATTATGGGCTCACTAGTGAACTCAATATGAACCCACTGATGAGGTCAAACCCTTTCTAGGACGATCATGTCCTAAATGTAGATTGGCTCACAATCAAAACTTTAGGGACATGGTGTTTGGTAGAATTTCACATCCAATCCATAGCACTATGATTCTGCAGTGTAGAAGTAAAAAGAACAAAAATATAACCCAAACATGATAGGGATGTCTATGCAGGCATCAGTGCTGTATGTTGTATGCATAGTGAAAGGCTGAGTCTCGTTAGCACCGTAAGGGTACCCTCCATCAATCACTGTGACTATCTAATGGTCTGAACACTCGAGGTAGTGAAATAACAGAACTATAGCCCCAAGAAATAAAGCCATTTTAATGTTTGCATGTAACATCACTGTCTACTAATGAAAAGAACCTGCTGTTAATTTGAAAATGAGAAACTAACAGAGCCAGATAAAGTACAACAGGAGGGACACAACAACAAACGCACTGAGTTAGATCCAGATCCCAAAGTGAACATAGACGGCTCCTAGTCCTCACACTTCTGTTGGTTTGTTTGTTTGTTTGTTTGTTTGTTTTTTAATATTACAAAAATAAAGGCTTTGAGCCATGAAAACAGAATAAAAACACCATCCACTATTAGAAATCATGAGTGATATTTTGGAAAAAGGAAACAAATGTGAGAGAAGGAGAGTATGAAAAACATGACAGAAGACAAGGGCCCTAACTGAGCTTGAACAAATTCAAGAAAAGGATAAGTTCTCACATCAATATTTGATTAATAAGAAACCATCATTGACAAACACTAGATACAAATAGAATACTTTAAAGTTGGATCCAGAAGAATTTTAAGAAAATTATGTTATGAGCAACTAGAACCTAGCTTATGCCTTCTATGTAAAACACACTCAGTGACCCATAATCTTGGAGCAATGTAAAATAAATACAAATCTTAATAGTGCTTCCATAACCACTGGTAAATTCCAATGCACATTCAAATAACTGTCCTAAGACTATGCCAGTTGACCAATGAATGTAATAGTAGCCTCAGCAGATTTTAAATGTCACCTCCAAGCTAATTATATCCTTTTTTGGTTTTTTATTGAGGTTTGTACATTTTCACCCATAATATTCACATTGCCTCTTGTGTGACTCATCTAAGGACAATTCCTTGGTGATAAGATAAATATAAAAAAATAAATACCCTCTTAAGAAGTCCCTCCTAGGGCCGTGTCACTACTGAAGACTATGTTGATGTCTGTGGGCTGGACTGCCACTAGGCCTGTGCTGCAGCTGAGGGCTATGCTGGTGTCCACGGCCCATGCTGTGGCAGAGGGCTGTGTTGATGTCCATGGTCTGCCTGTACTGTCACTGGAGACCATGCTGAGATCCATGGCCCATGCTGACACTGGAGGCCATGTGGAAGCCTGTGCTCCGTGGTGTCCCCAGAGATCATGTGGAAGTCCGTGACCTCTGCTCCGGCTGACTGTAAAGGACAAGAAGCTTCTTTTGCAGCGGTATGACAGATAACTGCAGACTCACAGTGGAGAAGAGAGATGTATAAGGCTTTGGTGACAACCCCTACCCACAACCCACCCCCTTAAAAAGTAATAGCCTAGACAGGGAGTCATCAAAGAAAACTCTTTAACATTGTGACAAGGATGCTGACGTGTAGCTCTCCACAACTGATAGCTTCTGGCAGGAGATTGGTGGGGAATATCCCACATTCACAGCGTAGCAGTCTCCATTTTGTCCTTTGAAAAGTGAACAATCTGACTTTACCTTGCCATCCTGACTCTGTGCTTATGAAGAAATCCTGATTTTCTAAAAAAAACAAAAACAAAAACAAAAACAGAAAAACAAGCTGTGGTTTGAGGAGAATGCTACTTCTGTGTCTTCTTTTTTCTTTTATGTTTTTATTTCTTGTTTATTCTTTTTTTTTGTTGTTGTTGTTGTTTGTTTTGGGTTTTTTGTTGCTGTTTGTTTGTTTTCTAGACAGGGTTTCTCTGTATAGCTTTGGCTGTCCTGGGCTTGCTTTGGATTACAGGTGTACTCCACCATGCCCAGCTTCTGGGTCTTTTCTAAGGTTTTGAAGGAAGCTCTGGGCTTAAGCAGGTCAGTTCCTACTGAGGACTGAGGAGTCAGAGGTCAAGTCTGTAACTTGGGACTGCTTCCGGTTACTGAGAACAGAGGGCACACTGCTAAGGCCACTCAGTAATCTAAAGCAGCCCTGTGAGGCTCCCTTTCCTGTCAGCTTTTGCACGTTCAGAGACTGCTGTGAGCTGAGAAGACAGCTCAGTGAGTACTGGCTGTACATGTGTGAGCATCTGAGCTGGGGCTCCCTAGAAACCAAGTAAAATATCAGGCTCTGCACAGTGAGCTTCTAGCTCCAGCACTGGGGAGGCAGGGACAGGAGGAAATCTGGGGCTTGCTGGACAACTAGCCTAGCCAAATGGAGAGTGCTAGATTCAGTGAGTGGCCCTGGCTCAACAAAATAAGGTGGAGAGTAATAGAAGAGAACACACTCAATGATGAAGCCTGGCCTCCACACACCCACAAACATCACACACACACATAAACACATACATATGCATACACTATATATATATATATATATATATATATATATATATATATAGAGAGAGAGAGAGAGAGAGAGAGAGAGAGAGAGAGAGAGAAAGACTAAAGGAGCTCGTTCGCTCTCTCTCTCCTCATCCTTGTTCACTGGCTTCTTACTGGTCCTCTTATTCTTCCAGCAATAGACACCCATTTGCACCATCAGCATAGCATGCTCAAGTCTTTCCTAGATGGAAGTAGGCATCCTTTTAGCTCATCCTTTGCCTCTTGATGACTGGATTCTAAATAGTGCCCATGCTACGACAGAACACCTGTGCCCATTTACCCCCTACAGGTCCTATGCTGGAATCAAAGCCTCAGCATGATGGTCTTAAAAGGTAGGACCTTGCAGAGAGATCGCGTCATGGGTGCTCTATCCTTACGAATGAGTTTAATACCCTTATAAATCAGGCCAAAAGGAGCAGCTTTGCTCTTTCCACAAACTGAGGACATGAAAGGCACCACCTGTAAGGAAGGGGTCGCCACACACAGTGAAGGTTGGACTTCAGAGCCCCCAGAAAGAGGCAACACGGCTTTCTGATTTTTATAAGCTACAGGTCTCAGGCATCTGTGACATCAGCATGACAGACACACACACTCTACTCCACCACCCGTTCACTTCCCAGCCTGCGGTAACTAGCCTCCCACACAATCCCTCTAGGAGTATTCTCGCAAAGGCTGTCCTATCAGCTCAACTCCGTCACTGACAAAGTCATTGGGTATCTTTTAGACCTATTTATGCTGACACTTCAGATTATTGATCATATTTCTCTCCCTGAAGCTCTCTCTTCCTCAGTATCCTTGGTTTGGTCACACGAGAATGTGTATGGACCACGCAGGCAGGACTCTAATTTTGCTGTGTGTCCCAAGTTCCAAAAGCAGCGATTTGCCCACTATAAATATTCAATAATAAATATTTGATGAATTGATTACTTATTCTTCTCTGGACATTGTGAGCATCCTCTGTTCAGTGTCCAGTGTTCGGCTTCAGCTTTGAAAGACCAAACAATCAAGTACCAACTTCGTTTTTATTTCTAGAAGCCCTGAACTTGTACTTAAGCAATAATCACATATCTTAGGTAAGGTTTCTATTGCCCTAATAAAACACCATGGCAGTAAACAGCTTGGGGAGGAAGGGGTTTGTTTCACTTATACTTTCATATCATATTCAGGGCATAAACTCAAAGCAGGATAGGAAAAAAGCATGGCATTTTGATATGCTATATACAGGCATACATATATTTCAAAAGCTCGTACCAGGTCCAGTCTCCCTGGCTCGCTGTGTATGTATGTGTGTGTGTGTGTGTACACATACATACACAGAAACTCTATCCATTAAAATATACATAGCACTACAAGAACAAAATAATATATGTAGTTCAGTGCTTTCCTAGCATATACTAACCCCTGTGTTCAATCTCCTGTCCTGCACCGATAAAAAACCCAGGCTTGGTGACACACACCTGTAACCCCATGGCGGGGCTTTGAATGCAAATGGCACCCATAGGCTCATATGTTTGAATGCTTGGTTTCCAGTTGGTGGACTGTTTAGGAAGAACTAAGAAATATGGCCTTGTCAGAGGAGGTGTGGCCTTGTCTGTGGAGGTGTGGCCTTGTCAGAGGAGGTGTGGCCTTGTCAGAGGAGGCGAGTCACTGGGGGAATGGGCTTTGAGGTTTCAAAAGCTCACACCAGGCCCAGTCCCCTGGCTCTCTGCCAAATGCCTACAGACCAAAGTGAAAGCTCTTAGCTACTGCTCCAGCCCTATGCCTATTTTCTTGCATCCATGCTCCTTTCCATGATGGTCGTGAACTCACCCTCTGAAACTGTAAGCAAGCCCGCAATTAAATACTTTAAAAAAAAAAAAACTTGCCTGCCGGGCGTGGTGGCACACGCCTTTAATCCCAGCACTCGGGAGGCAGAGTTGGGCGGATCGCTGTGAGTTCGAGGCCAGCCTGGTCTACAAAGTGAGTCCAGAACAGCCAAGGCTACAAAGAGACCCTGACTCAAAAAACAAAAAAAACAAAAAAAACAAAAAACAAAACAAAAAAAAAAACTTGCCTTAGTCACAGTGTCTCTTCATAGAAATAGGAAAGTAGTTATGACACCAATCATTCAGAAGGCAGAGATGGTAATATCAGATCAAAGTCATTTGGGCTGGTGAGTTTAAGGCTAGCCTAAGTTACATGGGATTCTGCCTCAAAAATAAAAAATAAATAAATAAATTGTAAAAATAGAAATGCTGTTTTAAAGATCTTCACCAACTCTACATCTGACAAAGGTCTAATATCCAAAAGATATAAAGGACACAAGAAATTAAACACCACCAAAACAAATAACCCAATTGAGAAATGGGGATTGGAACTAAACAGAGAATTCTCAACAGAGGAATATCAAATGGCTGAGAAACATTTAAAGAAATGCTCAACCTCCTTAGTCATCAGGGAAATGCAAATCAAAACAACTCTGAGATTCCATCTTACACCCATTAGAATGGCTAAGATCAAAAATTCAAGTGACACCACATGCTGGCAAGGATGTGGAGAGAGAGGAACACTCCTTCATTGCTGGTGGGAATGCAAACTAGTACAGCCACTTTGGAAATCTATCTGGTGCTATCTCAGAAAACTGGGAATAGGACTTCCTCAAGACCCAGCTATTCCACTCCTTGGAATATACCCAGAAGAAGCTCCAGCACACAACAAGAACATTTGCTCAACCATGTTCATAGCAGCCTTATTCATAATAGCCAGAACATGGAAACAACCTAAGTGTCCCTCAGTAGAAGAACAGATAAAGAAACTGTGGTACATTTACACTATGGAATACTACTCAGCTATTAAAAACAAGGAATTCCCAAAATTTGTGGACAAATGGATTGAGCTAGAAATGATCATAATTGAGTGAGTTAACCCAGAAGCAGAAACAGTCAAATGGTATATACTCACTTATATCTGCATACTAGCCCAAGGGGCATGTCCCATGAAAGGCTTCACTTACCAGGAAACTGGGACAGAGGGGAGGACATCCTATTGGGACTCTAGATGAGAGAAGCATGGGTAGCAAAGTAGAAGGATCCAGAGGGTCCTAGAAACCTACAAGAAGAACATTATGAGAGGCAGATTTGGGCCCAGGGGTCCCTCTCAAACTATGGCACCAGCCATGGACAATACAGGCTGTAAACTTTGAACCCCTACCCAGATCTAGGCAATGGACAGGACATTCTCCACAGTTGAGTGGAGAGTCAGGTATGACTTTCACACGTACTCTGGTGCCTCATATTTGACCACATCCCCTGGATGGGGAGACCTGGTGGCACTCAGAGGAAGGATAGCAGGCTACCAAGAAGAGACTTGATACCCTATGAGCATATAAAGGGGGAGGAAGTCCCCCTCAGTCACAGTCATAGGGGAGGGGAGTAAGGGGAAAATGGGAGGGAGGGAAGAATGGGAGGATACAAGGGATGGGATAACCATTGAGATGTAACAAGAATAAAAAAGAATACATACGCAAGAAAAACCACGAAAAAAAAATAAAGTGAAAAAAAAAAAGAAATGCTGTTTTATGTAGAAAAACTATTAAAATATCTTAAATATTTAAGTAAGAAAATATATCTTAAAACTGAGGGGTTGGGGGACTGCCAGGTGAGTAAAAGTACTTGCTGCACAAACATGAGTTCAAATCTGCAATATCTACAAAAAATCCAGACCCTGAAACATGCACCTATCTCACAGCCAGAGAGAGAGGAGTGAATTCCAGGGACTCCCTGGTGGGCCAATGGAGCCAAAACAGTGAGCTCCTGACCTAATGAGAGACTGTTACAGAGGACAGAAAGGCAGCTGAGAAGGACGTTCTGATGTCACATTCTGAACCACCCCCCATGTGCTTACACACACATGCATGCACCTCACAGAAAGAGAGACAATGTAGTTCATAAGTGCCAACTTACTTATATAGTTTATAGATGCAAACTATATTAGTTAGGTATTTTTAGCAAGAATTATTACACCCTAGGCCAGAGCTGGTGGCACAGACCTATAACCTTAGCATTCAGAAGTCTGGAGCAAAGGGCTTCAGAAACATAGTGAGACCCTGTTTTGAGAAGAAGAAAAAAATAAAAGTCCTTTTAATTAAATTTAACTAAAGGTTCATATGAAATTACAAATAATAGAAGCCAAAATAATGATGATAAGATATAAATTTCAATCTCTGTGGAGTTTCTTGGTATATTGACATTCATATAAAAATAAAGTCACTTTTAAGAAGCATATTTAATTTTCTACTAATTAATTGCATTAGGCCATGAGTCTTTCAAAAAGCAGTCCTTTTGGGGATCCTTTCATGTCTTGTGAGGATAAATTAAAAGGACAATGTCAACTTTGCCACCTCAAAGCTTCACAAGTAGGAAGCCTTCCAAATTCCACAAGCGACCTACAGTAGAAACAGAAGAAAGTGCATATCAGAAGCAAACGGAACAGAATAAGGTACTCCGAAACAATTTACTCCTTGAACGGATTTAATAAAAAATATCCCCCACAGGCTCAGATCCTTGACCAGGGTGGTGCTGTTTGTGGGGTGGGGCTTTGCTGAGGGAGTACATCGCTGTGGCTACGCTCTGGGTGTTTACCGCTTGACTCCACTTCCGGATTGATCTCAGCTCCATGCCTGCGTTTTATGATCTGAGCTCTCAGCTTCGTGTTCTTGTTGCCATGTCTGCTACTTGCTGACATGCCTCCCCTCCACCATGAGGGACTCTTGCCCCTCTGGAAGCATAAGCCCAAATAAACTATTTCTCCCACATGTTGCCTTGGTTGTGGTATTCTGTCACAGAAATAGAAAAGTAACTAACATAGAAGTTCGTACCAAGAGTGGGGTGTTTATGTGACGATTCTGAATGAGCTATTTGCAAGTCAAAGTTATAGCATGTAAATACAGGCTTATTAGGAGCAGCTTTCAAGGCAAAGCATGAGGAGGCGGGCGGCTGGGGGGGACGGGGAGGCGGGGCCGGGGCAGGGCGGACGAAAGTGCTGAGAGAGAGGGGAGAGACACAAGAGAGAGCAGGGAGCGCACAAAAATGTCTGGATTCTATAGTGAAGGGAAGGCCCTGCCACTGGGCTGGAAAGTTCAAGGTAGAGGGTGCTGCCAGCCACACCCCGCAGCAGGTAGTGACCGACCGAGGGATGCTGGGAGAACCTGAGAGGCCAGGTCCATTTTGGTATGGTCTGAAACCCACCCCAGACCAAGCTGGATTTTGGAGGAATGGGGGAGCCTTTGAGAACTCTGGGCTAGAAAAGCAGTCGAATGCTGTCAGAAGCACGAAATGGGCTTTACTAGCAGCCTGGAAGACGCTAGCACGGAAGCAATGCAGGCTAGCACGGAAGCAATGCAGAGCGCGGAGGCTCAGCTCTGGAAGACGCTAGTGCAGACGCGATGCAGACCGCGGAGGCCCAGCTCAAGAGGTTTCAAAGCGGAATAATATTAGCAACTGGGCTAGAGGCCATTCATGTGACATTTCCACCAAGAATCTGGCTGCCTCCAGCCCTGCTCCTAAGAAAGAGCCTGGGGCTAAAAAAGTAAGGAACACATGTCTTTGGCCCAGCAACCTTCAAGAATCTGTGGTGTGGTTGTCGCTGGTAACTCCTGTGCGGGTGTACAGTGAAAACGCACTAGTGGGACAGAAAGAAACACAAAATGTACACACTGAAGAGAAACAGAGCACTAGGAAACTTCATGGTGCAGCCACTGCCTGTGCTGAGAGAGGGGCCACGACTGTTAAGGACATTGGTGTCAGTAGGAGAAGCCTTCTTTGCCCTGTGATGAATGGAAGGGTGCCCTTAGGGCCAGGCCCCATCTAGCTAAGCTTCCTACACCTGAAAGGCAACCTAAGGAGTTTTAACTCTAGAAAGCAGTTAAATTAAAAAAAAAAAAGCTGCTGCTAGGAGCTGGAGACACCGCCCCTGGGTTAAGAGCACTGGCTGTTCCTCCAGAGGACTTGACAGGGGGTGCTAATTCCCAGGACCTACATGACAGCTCGTCTGGCCCCTGTAGCCACCAGGCACACCTGTGCTGCACAGACAAACAGCCAGGCAAAACACAGACACACAGGCACATAGCATAAATAAAGTAACCTCTTTTAAAGCTATTGGTCATGTGATTCAAGGTGCCAGGCTCCACCCTAAACTGGCAATGGCATTTGGCAGTGTCACCTACAGCTGGCGTGCTGACTTTTAAAGTATGAAGAATACTTCCCTTAAGGGGGCTTGGGTAGGTTTGGTGTTGCTTTCTTGAGGGATAGATGTTTATTTTCGTTGGGAGTTGTTTATAAGTTATTATTGGTCTTATTTAGAGAAAACAAGGTTGGACTCAAGGATGTCTCTGCTTTCATTTACCTTTCATGCTTAGGTTTGGAGATAGGGGTTGAAAAGAAAGAAAGGGGAATACAGGAATATACGGGAATGACAGGACAAAATGTAGATTAATGAATCTACTTCACAATTTAATGCCTTAATTGTTACTCACAGGGTTATTTTTAACTCACTGGTATAGAATTTTATATATAGATGCAAAATAAGCTTAATTTTAGATACAGTGGTATAGAATTCCAACTTAAGATTATTCTTCACACACATTTTATATATATATATATACATATATATATATTTCTATCCTAATATGTGGTATTGTATGCATATAACTCAATTATAATACAAGGTTTTCTTCCATTACTTTGAAAGAGCTATTGCAGGCTGTTTGGGATAAGTAAGTTATACAAGTTAATTGTTCGTTGGTCAAATCATGGTCATATCAATTACTAGTCTATTTTTATCACAAGAATACACATCCTAGGTCTAACAGGTAGATATGATTCTATAGAAAGATAAAGTACTTAGATAAGGTCTTCAAAAGCCTCAGAGACATACAGATTATGGCATTTAAAGATGTTTTTATTATTTTAAAGACTCTTTGACAATAAGACAGGTTAACTCCTGGCAACACCCAGCCTACCTCAAAGAAGATAATGAGCATCGAAGAACCTCCTTATGGAGATGGCTTCAAATGTGGCAAACAAGCCACTGAGCAAAATTTCCTTTTTTCTACCACAGACAGAATTCTCCCTAAAAAAGGGCAAGCTTGAATGCAGGCAGAGTCAACAGCCATCAACTCTGCCAAGATAGGGTAAGCAAATCCTCAGTAGTTCCTGCCTCACAAATATGTATGTCAGATATATTGGGCAAAAAGGCTGAAGATGATGCTCCAACATTATGGGGAATTTTGGGTGACTGTTCAGGCAGCAAACTGTCCATCATCTTCTCATTTGGGAAGCTGCTATCCTGTACCCCTGTATACTCAGGTAATTAATTGTATTCCTTCTCAAATCTCTGATGGGGTTAATGACCAGATAGTTTAGTTTTACAATTAAGCTTAGTCGTTTAGGGGTTAAGATGTTTTTAGGTCTAGATAGATGTTTTGAGTTGATAATGATGAGATATGATAGATATTGACTTACATTCAGAATTTTAGACTCACCAAGATAGGAAAGATGTTTTCTTCAAGGCTACCAAATACAAATAGCAAAAACACTATGACTGTAAGTAATATATATATATATATATATATTTCCTGACTCTTTCATGGTTCTTCTTGATGTAAGTAGTTTATTGTTTATATGTGTAATAATATAAATGTATATGTAAAAATATTTTTTAAAAAGTAAAAAGTAAAAAATAGTGAAACAAGTATGAAGAATACAAGAATAAAAGAGTCATGGCTTCTTCTTCCACAGTTGGAGAAAACCACTAAGACCAGGTGGTATGTGCCGAGAGAGTCCCTGTGTAGAAGCCCTGAGAGGCCATTACATAAAACTGTAAACGTGAAGCCTATATTTCAATGGAGACCCCAAAGCCATGGGATATCTGCCAAGAACAGCTGTATTCAGGCAATGGATCCAGCCCAAGAGCGAGATACACTTTGCAGGTAGAGAAGCTGGAGGGAAGAGCCATCTACACCCTTTGATACCAGAACTGGAGCTAAAAAGTTTAATGTTTTACTACCTGCTAGATTCCAATTTTGCTTTGGTTGGTATTCCTTTATTATGCCCTCATCTCTCCCTCTTGGGATGGTAATACATATTTTGTGCCTTTATATTTTGGAAGTAAGTCATTTGCTTTTTTTTTATTTTACCAAGGGTTACAATTAAGGGATTGTCTTAAACTGAGAATGATGGTGCATGCCTTTAATTTCATCATTCAGGAGGCAGAGGTGGGCAGATCTCTGTGGGTTCAAGGCCAGACTGGTCTACATAGAGAGTTTCAGGACAGCCAGGACTATATAATGAGGTCCTGATTAAGGAGGAGGTTGATTGCCTTAAGTCTCAGAGATACTTTGGACTTTTACAACTGTGCTGACAATGAAAGACTATGAGGAAGTTGGACTACACACAATTTGCATTTATGATATGGCCATGAGCCTATGGAGGCCAAGGAGTGGAACATAGTGGTTTGATTAAAAAGTATCTCCCATAGGCTCACTAAATTGAACATTTGGTCCTTGTTCTTCAGAAGGATTTAGAATCTTTGGGAGGTAGGTCTTTGCTAGAAGAAATACATCACTGGGGAAGGCTTTGGGGGCTTATAGTTTCACCTCCCTCCTGATCACTTTTTGCTCCATGCCTGCATTTAAGAGACGAGCTCAGCTTCCTGCTCTTCCTGCTATACCTGCTGCTTGCTGCCATGCCCCTCTGCCATGAACGCTGGTCCCTCTGGAACCATAAGCCCTAATAAACTATCTCTTTGATATCTTTCCTTGGCCATGCTGTTCTATCACAGCAACAGAAAAGTAACTAATACACTTCCTTGTAGGGGAATTTTAATCGAGCAACATGGCTACTTTGGCAGGGGATCACATCCAAAGGCCTAGGTCTGTGTGACCCAGCTGTCATACAGACATGCCCTCAGTATACACCTTTAATCCTTCCGGCTGTGATCCAGACACACCTTTAGTACACACCTTTAATTGAGGAGCAGACAAAGTGATGAATCAGAAAAAGATTTGACAGAACCAGTCAGAGATAGGCTAAGTCCAACTCTTGTGAGGAGAGATAGGAAAAAGAAACTACTTAAGAACAGTGCAGAGGAGGGGATAGAGAGGGGGAGCAAGAGGGAGAGGGAGAAAGGAAGTTGAATTCTTGCAGTTCCATTCAATTTGTGCAGTCAGGGCAGTTCAGTTAGTGCAGTTCAGAAGCAGTTTTTCCAAGCAGAGCAATTCACTGAGAAGTGAAGAGAAGCTAGTTTGAATCAGTCAGAGGAGTTTTGAGCCAGAATAGCTGAGTTGAACCAGCCATCCAAAGTTCAGAAAGAACTAGAAAGGGTGGGCTTATTCAGCAGTAATTCTCCGAGGCTGAAAACATTCTAAGCCTAGGTTAGCCGACTGAGGCTGGATGCTCAAGGTCCAGGCTTGCAGAAAGTTAAATTGTACAGAGGCTAGAAACTTTCATGCCTAGGCCTAGGGATATCTAGGGCAAAGAATGAAGTGCTCTGGGCTAAGCCCAAGCCGTGTATTTGTACAGCTTGGGTACATTTGTTTCTCATCTCATCTCATCCCTTCCTCTGAGGAAATAAAAACATTTACACTTCTTCATTGATCTCAACCAAAAACAAGAGATAATTCAATGTTGTTAATGTGTACATCCACCCTTGGCCACAGGAGACAAATGAGAATAGATATTAGCAAGGAATAAAATCTCTATAAGATTTTCAATTTTTACACAATGAAATAGTAATAATAGTTACATGTAAAAAAAAAAAAAAAGAAGAAGAAGCCAGAGTTGTGGTGGTAGCTTGGTTGTGAAAAGATCTTAGCACCTACATGTCATGTGGGCATAGAAATCACAGTTTCAAAAGGTAGAGTAAGGGACTACCCAGAGCAAGCCAGCTGAAGAGACTAGTCAAAGCAGTGAACTCTGGGCTTGACTAAGAGACTCTTCTTTAATGACTAACGTAAAAGGAAAACCAAAGATGATTTCTGTTACCAACCTTGGACCTCCACATACACAAATACACATGTGCACATACTACCCACATATACATGCCTATACCCATGTGAATATGCATACACACATGTAAGCACAGCACATACACATGAAAAGAAGGAAATAAATAAATAAAAAGAATATAAACTTTATTTTTATATGTTTAGAAATTCATTTTGTGATAACTTACCGCTTTGAGGCCAAATACAGATTCTAATACTAAGGCAACCAGAAAAAAATTGTCTGTTTATAATGTTTTTTTAATTTAATGACATATTGATTTTTTCAAAGAGAAACACAGCAAGGAAACAAAGGTGTTAACACTGCAATCATCAGAAAGGAGACTGTAGGACAAGACAACCTAGTTTCTTCAGCAAATCAATGTGACCCTTTAAAGGGATGGGGGAGAGGGGCAGTGGCTGTGGGTGTGTGCGGAACATGATGCACAGCTACAGACAATCTAAAGAAGAAAGAAAAGTCCCTCTTCCCCTAAAAGGACCATCACCATCCCAAGCTAGCTCAAGCAGCAGCCTAGGGAGTTAGCCTCTCCCCTTAACTGTTTGTTGTCTGTCATTTGCGTTCCCAGCACCCTACTCATTCTACTTCCTTGAGATGAATAGGCTCTCTTTCAACTGGGTGCTTTGGTTTTCTCTCTTCCCTTCTCCATCTGACCTGTCTCATAGGATTGTCAGTCTACACCTTCATCCTGCAGGAGAACTGGGCAGACAATCCCAATGGCACTTGTCAGTTGCGGCCAATGTTAATCACTGGCCCTAAGCATGAGGCTGGTCCTGATTAAATCCCAAACACTTCTCAGCCTCATCCTTACATGCATTGATGGCCACAGAGTCCCTAAGCATAAGCTTCTACAAATTCAACCCCAGGAGCTCAGATACCCTGTGCAAAGCAATTTTCTGACTTGCTTTCCACTCATCCTTTCCTTTTCATAAAACCCATTCTCCTAGAAATAGGTCAAATGTCTTTTTTTCTCAAGTTCTCCTGAGCACAAAATAGTTTATAAAGGACGCTCCACAGAGTATACTGTAGGCAGTTGCTTGGGTACCATTTGTATACTATTGGTTCTGCATCCATCTCCCAAAGCCATCAGCTTTCTCACGTTTTCCGTCCTCTACTGTATATTACACATAACTTCCTTTCTCAGGTTCCCCTTCCCCTAACCCTGAGTAAATCTGGCCAGTGAAAGATTGAAAGTTCCAGGTCCTGGAAAGCCAAAATCACACTCCCGTCTCCCTCAGTTTCTTGAGGTGTTACAGACATCACAGAAGTGGCCTCTCTGTTCCTTGGCTCTTCCTCCTTCCAATACTAATCCCACCAGCCAGGTCCCAGGGTGGTTATCCTTATCCCCACACAATCCTGACACCCTTTGGTTGTGTCCCTGCCCTAGGGCAACAGCAATGTATTATCTTACTAATCTCTAGATTGCTTGCCTCCCCATATTTAGGCTGCAGTCTGACCACATAGCCATTTAGCAAAATAATAGTGGAGTCCACACTAGGAACTATGACCTTTCCAGCTATGAGCTTTTGACTAGGTTTACTGTACCAATCACACGTTGCTCACTCTTCTAGAATGGAGCAGAAAGCGATTTGTTACCCATGTAACATTCATGCCACTATTGCGCTAGTATGCACTAATCATTAGTGTAGCTCACATTGTTCATGGCTGGGTAACACTGTTAATAACTGTGGTAGTTTTAATGAGAGTGACCATAAGTTCATATACATCAAAGCTTCATCCCCAGTTAGTAAAACTGTTTGGGATGGATTAGGAGATGTGGCCTTGTAGGTAGAGGTGTGTCATATATGTGGCGTGGCTCAGATAAAAGGTGTGCCCATCCCATCTCAAGATCCGGATTACAGGTGTGCCCTCCATTTCTGGATTGTAGTTCATTCCAGATATAGCCAAATTGACAACCAAGAATAGTCATCACAATTAGTCCTCTATATCACTCTAGGTTCAGGAAACATTAAAGAAGAGCGTGGGAAAAAAAAACAGAAGATGGAGAGGATGGGGAGATATGTGGCAGAAAGATATCTGCAGGGACATGACATTTTCCTTATACTCATGAACTCACTACAGGTGTGGATACCCACACAAGACCTCCACAATACTGGGACTGTCAACATTTCATCTTGGAGGAGGAGGAGGCTTATGAAGCCCTGCTTCACCCTGATCGACTATTGACAGGTAATGGTGGCTGGGGAAAGTGCTGTCCGTTTCTTTAGTGATATGATAGAAAGAGGAAGGAATAGAGTAGAAATGGCTAAAATTCGTGGTATGAATGTGTCAAAACATCAAACAATGAAAGTCTTCATTAGTGCTTGCCTTAGCCAATGTTTCGTTGCTGGGAAAGGTCCCCATGACCACGACAACTCTTTTAAAGGAAAGCATTTCATTGGGACTGGCTTATAGTTCATAGGCTTATCCCGTTATTGTCATCGTAGGGAGCAAGGTGGCATACAGGCAGACATGGTGTTGGAGAGTAGCTGGCAGTTCTACATGCCAATCCTCAGACCACAGAAAGAGAGAAACAATGGGCTTGGCTTGAGCTTTGAAACGTCAAAGCCCACCCCCAGCAATACACTTTCACCAACAAAGCCATGTCTACCCCACCAAGGCCATGTCTACCTCAATAAGGCCTCACCTCCTACTGCCACTCCCTAAGCATACAAATATAGAATCCCGTGGGGGCCAACCTTATTCAAACCACCACAGTGCTTAATAAATATTTGTATACAAGAAGGAATAGACCCCATTAGGCTCAGTTGTGAGCTAATTCATACACCTTTAATCTCTACATCTTACAGAGCTGCGTAACTAAAAGATTCTAATCAGACATGCCAAGAGAGATTCAAACAAAGTTGAGACCCTGTGCACAGGCTGAAAATTCTTCTAAACTAACCCTGACCCTTGGCCCTTCTTTACTAAGATCAACCCATATCCCAATAAAACGTCTCAGCCACAAAATGAGCATTCTTTCTTTGTGATTCATACTACCCAGAAGCCTTTAGCTTCCCAGAATTTGTGTTAAGCAGTAACTTTCAAAGATGATAATGTTTGCCAACAATCCCCGGGGCACTGCTTTACATTTTCCTGAAACAAAGGGGATTGTTCTGTTCATGTTTTTCTTTTCAGCCGCCTTTCACATACATTAGCTCCTTCTCTTCTGGTATTAAATAGCAAGGATGCCTGCTCCACTACAAGAGTTACTCCATTATCTTTAAAAACCTTAATTTTCTTATAATTTTTTTAAAGATTTATTTCTATTATTTTATATGTATGAGTGTTTTGTCTGTATGTGTGTCTGTGTTCCACATGCGTGCATGGTACCCAAGATGGGTGCCTAGAATCAAACCCGGCTATTCCACGACAGTGCCCTTAACCACTGAGTCAACTCTCTGGCCCAAAACCCAGTTTCAATTAAGATTTTTTCAATATCTTCAAAAAACATCATCTTACCCAGGCTGTGGGAACCACTTTCCCACTTGTTTTGAGACATGCAAGTCATGGGCACCCAAATGTACATAAAATTATATAAGTACATAAGAATTTGATTTTCACCAACTCCCAGAAATTGTGTACTCACTTGTATCGGCTTTCATGTTCATCAACAATAATTTTGAAACTTTGTGGAGAGGGAAAGTGCCACTGTGGTTCTTATTAATCCAATCAAGACCTATTACTCTCTGTCAATAGCTTAGCATTGCTCTTCTCTGGCTTTATTTTTTAATTGTTGAATAACTTTTCTGTTACTCCCACCAATAGGTATGTCAAGATTCTAAGTTTCCTGCCAAATCAGTCACAATGCCAACATCTCCTCTCTGAACTGTCCATGATGCACTCCTCCTGTCCTTGGTATGGTCACTTCTCTAATATTCTGCATGACATTGTAGTCATTACTGCATGTGGTTTAACTTTGTTACTATACTTTGAATTCCTTTTTAAAATCACACAAGCTCTTGTTGTGCCATCCTAAAAGGATCTATCACTAAAGATTCTATACTAAATAAACACGTGCTTTAAAAGCTTTGGTAAGGGGTTTTAGTCAATTCTGTCTGTCTTCTTATGTGGATGCTTCCTCTTTCCACCGTTCACTTTGTGGTATGTTCTGCTCTGAAGTGGCCTCTGCCAATGGCAAGAGCTTTCTTTCTAGCCATGCTTTCTTTTCTATATATGAACTAAGAATGTGACTTCATGTCCTTCAATTTATGTACTCTTATAATTTCTCCCAAAATATAATACCTGCTCCAAGCCAGGTGAAGTGATGCAGAGCTTTAATCTCCATATCAGGAAGGCAGAGGCAGGAAAAGCTCTATGGGTTTGAGGCTGGCCTAGCCTACATTGTGAGTTCCAGGGAGCCAAAGCTATATAGTGAGACCCTGTCTCGAAAAGACAAAACAAAAATACATGTTGATACTCCTTTCTTTCTACTATTTGTGTCTCTCTTGCATTGGCCACCTCTTTCCTAAAATCTATTCAGTTAGCCTAGAATGGCCAGCTTATTCTGCGTTTTTCAAATGTTACAAGCAATATACCTTCATTGTAGGGATATCAGAAAACATATATTAATAAGAGGAAAAATATTGATAAATAAAAATATCAACATCTGGAGGGGGAAATACTACCAACACTGCACTCTCAATTTTTATCTAATATATTTTTGTATAGATTATTTGAATATATTTTAATAAAATTACATTTATATGTGAGTAGCTTTATAAAATGTATTGTTCTTGAAAAAAGAAAGGGTACTTACAAAGAATTAAGTCTATTGTATTTTCAAATAAAACCTGTTTATTCTATTCTTCTGTCTAGACATGAGTCTTCCCTTATCCTCAGGAGATATGTGTCTAGGCTTCCAGCTGATGCACCAAACCCGATGTACATATATAATAAAGTTTAACTTATAAGTGAAGAACTCAGAGAGATTAAGAGAAAGAACCAATAATAGATATAACTGTTGCAGAATAGTTACAGTATATCAGTGTACTCTAATAGCACTGTGAGCATCTCTACTGTTGTGCTTTGGGTCCCACCCGCGCTGGGTGAAATAAGAGTGACCCAAATACAAGTGTTGCTGTTCTTCAATGGCTAACCTAATAAACATGTCAGTTATAAATGACTAATGAGCAGAGAGACCATACGGATACATTAGTCAAAGGTACTTCACACTGCAGGCACGATGGACTAAGATGATAGGAGATTTCATCACAGTGCTCAGGCTGGTGTAGAAATTAAAATTCAGTAATAGTTTACTTCTGAAAACAAGTGTAGTCGAGAGTATACTTGGCCATTTAGAACCTACTTAAATCCTTGGCAGAATTCTGTAACAGTGGAACAACAAAAAGAAAAGTTACAGGTAAGGTGGACTACTACAATGCTATGTAGTCCATCTTGCTGATTAATCAAGGACTCAGAAACTTCTCACGTCAAAGCTTCTGAATCTTTATCACAGACAGACAGTTGTCCTTGAACCTTCTATGCTGTATGCACCCTCTGACTGCCTCCCTTCTATTCGATACTTAGCCAATTAGGTAGTGGTAAAATTTAGCTCATGTTTGTTGTTGTTTGTTTTGTTGCTCTTTGTTTTGTTTTGTTTTGTTTTGGTACCAGTGTGTTGCTGTTAAACAGTCACGGTTGATGGAGGCATCTGTAAACCACCAAAATCTGAAGATGGAAGAAGTGTAAGTCTCTGTGAGGATATTGGCAAGTAAAACGTATCTACATGTAGCAAGAGATGCCAGGAAGAAAGTCCATTTACATCGCCACACCCTAGAAAATGACCAAAGTCAAGTTACTTACATTGTAGCGTAGGAAGTAAGTAAGACCAGACACAGAGCTTTGGGTAGACAAGCATCTCCAAAAATTTCCACTAATATAGAAAACAAGGACAGAGAGAGTCAAACAAACTTTGAAAGAGAAACTGAAGAGGGGGAAAAGATAAAAGCAGAAGAAATTGTTCCTTTCAGTTTAATGGTAGGCCTAATAAACATTTATTATTAGGCTTATAATTATTCCAGCAGTATTTTCTAACCCTCTATCAATCAATAAAAGACACAGGCACCTGTTGTATTTTAGAATAGCCTTGGTTCACCTAGGGCATGGTATATGTCCTAAGCTACCTTCCCGTATCTCCCAGCCTCCATCCCATGTCATCTGCTTCTACTCATTTCTGTTTGGTCTGCTTCTCATTCATAATCCCAAAATGCTTGCTAAGGTAGTTTGTCTGGGCCATTTCTTTCATGTGGAACTTCAGAGTTCCTCTCTGCACCTCCATATCTCTTTTCTATCCTCTTTCTTCCTCCTCTGATATCTCTCTGCTTCTATTTCCCAAGATCCTCTCTGTCCCAAAAGCCCAAGAACCTTCGACCCACCTACCTCCTCCAGCCCTGCCTTGGTATCGGCTTCATTTATTAGTCAAACAGGGAGGCAAAGCTAAACAGCAGTATTTGGGGTATACTTGACAGTCTGCAGTGAAAATCTCAGGGGGGCAAGCAATTAACAAATACAAAGCACCAGACCATAGTCCAACTAGAAATATTAAAAATTTTAAATTGTATATATTCTACTCAAATTTGTGAGAATATATTGTGTTGATAATGCACATCAGGAAGCCACATAAAAAGAAAACCTTCAGGTATAAGGTGCAGCTCAATGGCAGCATGCTTGCTTAGCATACACAGGGCCCTGGGTTTGATCCTTGGCACCGGAAAAAAGAAAACCAGAGAGCAGGAATAAGATCCCAGAAGTAAAAATATAGTAAGAGCCCCTTAAAAACCAACAAAAGGATGTGGTCTAACCTATGGTCCAAACCAGATACGGATGCTGTCCAACACAAAATCGTGAACTTATTCAAACTTTAGGAAGTTTATTTTAATTCAACTACATGGTTCTGTAGCACGGACAGCATGTCACAAGGACAAAAGTTTGGACAAGGCTGGTAGAAGATAAAAACAAGAAGATCAAAGGGAGGAAGAGCTGCAGTGGGGACAGCAGAGAACAAGGTGAGAGAGAGAGTGACGATCCTACACCCACATACGTGCTCACACCCAGACAAGTTACGTAAAAACTTAAAGCATCCAAAATAAAAAGATCCGAAATGGTCCTAGAGACGGAGTCGGGGACAGTGTGTGAGAGGCAACAGACATCCAAGGGCCACTGGCTGTGCAAGAGTCAAGTGAGGACCAGGCAACAGTGTGGTACAAAGTTGGAACTGGCTTCCTGGCTTTGCATCTGCATCCACTCCCTATGGCAATATGACCCTGAACAGCTGATTTCTCGTGGAGGGAAAAACCCCACTAGTTATGGCTCCTGCTTCAGACTGTAGTCAGGCGTGCAGAGGGTCTGGCACCTGGCATTTGCTGAGTACTTTATAGCTGAGCTCAAAGAAGACAAATTGAGCACGACTTTGACAGTCTAAGGATAAATGAACTGCCAATTCAAAGTCAGTTCCTAAGTAAAACTCAAACAGGTATGCCCAGGGGGTGTGGAGGGGAAAGGTTATGTTCAGCTATAAAACTTTTTTTTTTTTTAATGTATTAGTTGTTCCATCTTTTCCCTCAGGAAGCTCCAGAATCATGATGCACAGTACAAAAAAAAAAAAAAAAAAAAGTGCAGGCATGAAAGAGGAAGCAAGCAGGCATGGTGGCACACACCTGAAAACCCCACACTCAGGAGGTGGAAGTAGAACTGTTTGAGGGCACCTGAAGCTACATAAGGGAGGCATGAATAATTCATCTAGAGCACAAAGGTTCTGACCCTGGAGAAAAGCAAAGGGGCCCACAGGACAGCGAGTCTAGAGAGCGCCCTGTGAGAATCAGAAGGCTGTCTCAGAACATAAAAGGGAATGGATAGGCAAGTTCTGGCTGGGTTGGAGCAGAAGGAACTTCATACCACAAGAAGAGAGAAAAACTGGAAAAGGGGCCAAGGTACAAGGAGATGGAATAAAGCAGGGGCTGGAGAGATGGTTCATGGGATACAAGCATTGGCTGCCTTTTCAGAGGACTCAGATTCCACTCCCAGCAACCACAGGCCAGATCACAAACACAAACACTAGTTCCAGGGGATCCCACACCCTCCGCTGGCTTCCATGGCCACCGGGCACACACGTGGTGCACAGACACACATGTAGGTAAAACATTAGTATGCATAAAGTAAAATAATAAAGAAAAAGTTGAGGCTTGAGTGAGAGGCAGTGTGTTAGATCCCATCTACCAAAAAAGAAAGTCAATGTAATCTCTACGATTAAGAATTATTTATATAGGATGTAGAAATGTGGAGCTGAGGATCAGAAAATACCCCAGATAGCATGCACGAACTGTCCTTGAATTTCCTTACTGATACTACTGGGTATCACTGAAACGTCTCTTGTCTCTTAACCCCAGCTGGAAGGCTGGTGGTGCGCATTTCCCATCTCGGAGAGAGGTGCAAAGCTGTATCTCCCTGCCTGGCATCTGGTGGTGGTGGGGAAACCAGTCTTTGTTGGGCTTTGCTGTTGTTTTGGTCTTTCTTAACTTCTCTGTTTTGTCCTTTATCACAGTAAGGCAGTTCTCTGGGTCCAACTTGCCATTTGTTTGTCGTTTGTCATGATGGCCACTCTTAGTATGTCTACTATTGGAAACAGTCACCCATTCCCTTTGTAAAAAACTGGGCACCAAGGCCGTCCCTGTTTTGAAAGGTTCTCTTCTGCTTTAATGTGAAATCCTGAGTCACTGAGAAGATAAAGAAAATTCAAAACTTTGTTGCCTGCTGGGTGCTAGATATCGCACTCCATCTCCCATCGCAGCTTCTTTTTATTCACTTTACAGCCTGATCGCAGCTCCCCTCTCTCCTCTCCTCCCAGTCCCGCCCCCGCACCCTCTCCTCATTTCCCAATTCTCCTTATCCTCAGAGCCCCCGGCTCTTTTTTTTTTTTTTTTTTAAACTACTTACTATCTTTTTAAAGGGATTTCTCACCTTTTTTTTTTCTTAGTTCTTTGTAATTCGTGTATGTATTCTGATCATATTAACCCCGCCTCCCACTCTTCCCAGATCTGTTCTCCGTTCCCTACCCACTCAACTTTGTGTTCTTTCTCCCCCCCCCGCCCCCCATGAAGTAGCTTGTGCTTCTTAATGTGCTCTTAGATGTGGGGACCCTCACTAGAGTGTGGTCAGCCAATGACGAAAACTGACTCTTTCGGTCCTAATAGCTACCAATTGCCACTAACTCCTTAGGTGCACTTGGAAATCCATTCCCACCTCCCGCTCCATGCTGGGATTTTTGTCTGGCTCGAGCCTGCTCGAGTCTTGTGCATGCTGTCCCAACCACTGCAAGTTCCTATGTGCAGATGCCCTGCTGTGTCCGGAAAGCTGTTTTCCTGTAGTCGTCTGCGGCCTCTGACTCTTCTCATTTTCCCCTCCCACTTTCCGAAATGAGTCCTGAGCCCCCAGAAAGAAGAAATGTGATTTAGACATCAAAGTATCTTATTCTCTGCCCCTTGACCAATGTGGGTCTACTGAAAACAGAAATCTCTGATGAAGGTTGAAAGATGGGTATAACAAGCTATTAGGAGTCAGTTTACCTGTTTGTTTTACTTTGGTTTGGTTTGGCTGGGTTTCTCCGTGTAGCTTTGGCTGTCCTGGGCTCACTCTGTAGACCAATCTGAGGAGTCAGTTTAATACTAGCCTATCTAGCAGAGTAATCGTAGTAAACTCTGCTCTAGGGTCGATGACTTATCTAGTAACAAGTTATTGGTCATAATACTGTTACTAAATATGGGCTTTAGCTTGTGGAGTGGGCCTTAAATGCAACCAGAAAGTGGTTGGTTGCTCCCGTGACATTCATGCCACCATTGGAACAATGGTCAGGTCTTGCCAGGTCAGTCGTTTGTTGTAGCTCAAGAGTTCATAGCTAGGTAAGGCTGGTGATTCCTTTTCTCCTCTGGTAGCATGCATAGTACCTTCCAGCGCTTTAAAGACTTCCTAGGAGTTGTGACGCTCCCAGGTGAGTACAAGCTATCTACTGAAAGCAACATACAGATTCACTGTAATCCTCATCACAATTCTAACACAGTTCCTCACAGAAATTGAAAAACTAATCATAAAGTTCATATGGAAACATGAACAACCCCACATAAAAACAAAAAGTACAAAGCTTCTTTCCAGCAATGGACACCCTCAATTAAGAAAAGAGGCAGCCCACAGAACGGGGAAAACACTAGCCCATATAACTAAAGGGTTAGAATCTAGAATGCACAAAGATAATTAAGCATCAAGGAAACAACCCATTTTTTAAAAAATGGGTTATGGAACTAAACAAGGAGATGTGATTGTCTGAAAAGATGAAATACAAATGGCTGAGAAACATTTTAATATGTTCAACATCCCAAGCTATCAGGAAATTTCAAATTAAAAACTTCATCTTATGGCTAAGATCAGGATGGCTAAGATAAAAAACTAAAAAACAACACACACTCACACACACACAGGGGGGGTGGGGGGAGATGCTGGTGTTGGTGTAGGGAAGGGGAACACTTATTCACTGCTAGTGGGGATGTAAATTGGTGTAGCACCTATGGAAATCAGTGTGGAGGTTGCTCAAAAAGCTAAAAATGGATGTACCGTATGATCCAAGCTATATCATTCTTGGATATTTACCCAAAGGACTTTATATCCTACTAGAGAAATACCTGCTCATTCATGTTCATTGCTGTTCAATTCATAATAGCTGTGAAATAGAAACAGCCTAGGAGTCCATCACCTGGTGAGTGGATAATGAAAATGTGCACATTTACACAATGGAATATTACTCAGGTGTTAAGAAAATGAAATTCAAGGTAAGTGGATGAAGACAATTATTTTGAGTGAGATAACCCAGACCCAAGAAGAGACACCGTATGTCTTCTCTCATTTGTGGATGTTAGCTTTGAGTGTGCAGATATGTGTTTCGTTTGGAACTCAGAGGCCGTGAAATTCTTAAGAGGCCATGGGGAAAATAGAATGCAGTGGTATAAAGGGGTAAAAGGGAAAAACAGAAGAGGAAGGGTGGACGGGGAGGGGAAGGAAGGAAAGAGTAGAGGAGGAATGACTAACACTAAAGACATTTCAGAGCATTCACACAGGAACCTACTGTAATGAGTTTCCCACCCTAACGTCTAACTTCACTCTTTCTTAAATTACCTGGTTTCTGCGGGGGGGGGGGGGGGGGGGACAAGGGGGCGGGGACGGGGAGGGTCCATGACTTCTTGCTTCAGCCTGGTCCCATTGCACCAAAACTAACAGAAATTGCACGGTGTCGCTGGCCCTATTGCTTGGTTTCAAAACAAGTGAGTTCAGGCTGGAGAGATGGCTCAGAGGTTAGGAGCACTGACTGCTTTTCCAAAGGTCCTGAGTTCAATTCCCAGAGACCACACGGTGGCTCACGACCATCTATAATGAGATCTGGTGCCGTTTCTGGCATGCAGGTGTACATGCAGGCAGAACATTGTATAAATAACAAATAAATAAATCTTTACAAAAAAATAAAACAAGTAAGTTCGGATTATTTTGTTTTTATGTCTCTTAGCCTCAGAAGCTCATATGCAAACTACCATCCTTCCAAGAAGACAGTGACAACTGACTTGATTCTCCTAAGTGGGTTTCACTCATGCCCCAATATCCCTTATGAAAATTGTGATTATAAAGCATATTTAAGAAATAAATACCGTCAAATTAAAAACCTAAAACAGCTTATGTTTTGGTGCATACTAGATAGCAGCATCTCCTGGCCCTATCTTGATTCATTCATATACTTGTTAATAAGGATGTTTCAAATTCTAATGCAAACAAAATGTGGCATATCTACAAAAACGGAATGTTCTCAAGTCATGAAAGAAAAAGAAGTATAACGCATGGAATTTGAAACACTGTACTAAGTGGAAGAAGGCAGACAGAAAAGGTCATACGGTGTGTGATTCTAGTCATTTGAAATGTCCAGCATAGACATCTACAGGGAGATGAAGTAAATTATTAGTTTCCAGGGTAGTGAAGGGAAGTCAGGAGTGACTGCTAATGTAAGTTCAGGAAATTAGAAAGTGGTGGTGACTCTACTGCCTTCTAAATACACATTAAATAAATGAAATATGTGATGTATTTTACATCTCAATAAAAAGACCTAGTGAAGTCTTCCTGGGGCTTAAGACCCACTGACAAATTTCAAGTCATAGTATGTACAATCAAATAGAAAACTGAATTGATAGTTATACAGAAAATATCAGTAATCTACAGTTACCTAATCTATATTTTTTGTACTGATGTATTATTAAATGGTCAAAGTAAATGGAGTTCTGAAATATATATATATGTATATATATATGTGTATATATATATATAATGTTATCATCTGCCAAAAAGAAAGAAAACATTTTTTGCATAAGCATAATATACCTTTAGGCAATACACAAAGATTGATAATAGTAGTTACCTCAAATGTGTGACAAGATGCTGGGTTTTTTCACTATGCCCTCTAATTTTAAATGATGAACACAGTGCTTCTAGATTAATTTGAAATTATATTAATATTATATTACTACAGCTTAATTCAGACTTAAATGCACTCTCCAACTATAATTGTGGATGTAACTAATTTTTATTGTCAGTTTCATTAGCTTTTGTTTCATATAGTTGATACTCTGCTATTAGATGTATGTACATCAAAAGTAGCTACTGTGTCTTATGATCCTTTATCATTAAGCTCTCTTTAAAACTTTTAACATTTTTTGTTTTTAAGTTTAACTTGCTTATTGACAATATAGCCACTTCAGCTTTCTTCTGATTCACAGTTACCTAGTGTTTACTTTCTCATTCTTTCATTCTTAACCAATCTGTACTTTTATGTTTGTGTTTGCACTCATTCATTCATGTATGTATGTATGTATGTATGTATGTATGTATGTATGTATGTGCACATGTGTGTCCAGGTATCTACAGCTGTCAGAATGGAGGCATGGATTCCTTGGCATTGGATTTACAGGTATTTGTGAGGTGCCCAGTGTCCTTGCTGGGACCCAGTTTTCTAATAGAGCAGCCATCCTGTCCCCCTGCTGTCAATTTAGACAGCATTTAATTATTATTTTTCTTTTTATTCAATCAGGTATTTGCTGCCTTTAAAAGCTTTTTTAGGGGGCTGGAGAGATGGCTCATTGGTTAAGAGCACTGACTGCTCTTCCAGAGGTCATGAGTTCAATTCCCAGCAACCACATGGTGGCTCACAACCATCTATAATGTGATCTGATACCCTCCTCTGGCCTGCAGGTGTACATGCAGGAAGAGCTCTGTATATGTAATAATAAATAAATAAATGTTTAAACATTTATTCTTAGTGTTTGTATTAAGACAGTGGAATTTTAAATGACCTCATTAGTGTTGTTCTAGGGTTTATATTCCCCTTTTTATTTCCCTGACTTTTTTTGGATTACTGTGGGGTTTTTTGTTTTGTTTTTTGTTTGTCGAGAAAAGGATTATCTGTGTCACCCTGGTTGTGCTGGACTCACTTTGTAAACCAGGCTGGCCTTGAACTCACAGCAATCTGCCTGCCTTTGCCTCTCGAGTGCTGGGATTAAGGTGTGCAACACCATACCTGGCTTACTCTGGTATTTTTTATTCATTGCAGTTATTTTCACTAATAGCTTAATTGCTATAACTTTTATTTTTGTTCTCAACATGTTGTTTTAGGATTTGCAATATGCATTTTTTTTTAAAAATCATAGTTATCTACAACTTTTACATCACCTCAAGAATAGTGTATTTTACAATTGTACACCTTATATCCTCTGCCCATTCTTTGTACTATTGCACTAATTATACATTATAAATTTTATAGTATGTTATCACCACATATTTAACAATTAATATTTAATTTTATATGTAAAATTGACTGGGCTGTACTGCCCAGATAGTTGGTCAACTCTAAACATGGATGTTTACTGACAATATTTATTTACTTGTGTATTGCAGATGCCTGTGCACACACAGACACCAGAAGAGAGTGTCAGGATTCCTCCTGAATTATTCTCCATCTTGTTCCCTTGAGGCAGAGTCTCTCCCTGAACCCTGAGCTCACGATTTTGTTTTTGTTTCTGTTTTCTCTAGGCTTGACAGACAACTAGACTCGGCGACCCTCCTGTCTCTGTCCCCATAAATGGTGGCGTTGCTTGAATGTACGAGGTAATGACCAGGCTCTGTGTGGGTGGGAGGGTCCCACAGCCCGATGGCAACACAGCAAATGCTGCTCCTAAGTACTGAGACATCTGTCCATCTCCACATTGAAGCATTTTCTAAATGAGACTGGCATTTATATCAGAGTACCTCGAGCAAGCAAACTGCTCACCATAGTGAGGGAGTATTTTAGACAGTAATAGAAGAAAAACTAGAATCTTGTCGGGAAGGAACTGTGTCAGCTTCTGAGTGTGATGGTCACTTTATGTGGCAATGTCACTGGGCCATGGATGCCCAGATATTTGGTTAGACATCAATCGCTCTTAGAGTGTTTGTGAGCATGTTTCTGAGTGCTATTGATGTCTGAGTGGTGGCCTGAGTTACAGCAACCATTCTAATATGAGTGAGACTCACGGCCTGAGTAGGATAAGACAAACTCTGCTGGCCTTGGTGACTTACATCTCTAAGTCCTAGCACCCAGGAGGCTGAGGCAGGAGAATTGTGTGAGGCCATCCTGGGCTACATGGTTAAATTCTGTCTTACAAAAAAGTAATGTATGTACATGCATGCATCACATCACCCCCAAAGGAGGAAGAGGTTGGCTTTGGATATTTGTTTGCTTGATGTTGTTGTTGCTGTTTGTTTGTGCTTTTGTTTTTGGTTGGCTGATTGGATTTTCTTGTTTTAGTTTGTTTGTTTGAGACAGGATCTCGCTACGTAGCCCTTACTGTCCTCGAACTCACTATGTAGATCAGGTTGTTCTTGAACTCACAGAGATCCATCTGCTTCTGCTTCCCAAGTGCTGGGATTAAAGGTGTGTGCCACCACACCTGGCCCTTGGTTTTGTTTTTAATAATGGAGAATTCATACTGCTTGTTCCAAGCTGGGATGATGATGTCTTTAGAAGGAAACTTTGATATCTGCTTTCCTATTCTGTCAGCAGACCTTGCAACCTGCCAAGCCTGTAGAAGATTTACAGGGGACACACACACACACACACACACACACACACACACACACACACACACACACACCATGGGCCCTTTTTATCTCAAGAACCCTAATACAATTATATTTCAAGGAGGCTAGAAATTGAGAGAAAAAGTCTTTTATTTACCTATAATCTTTATTTTTGTTTTATGTAAGTATGAATGTATGCTGCATATGTGGGCACCTACAGGGGCCAGACAAGGCTGTCAGGGCACCTGAAGCTGGAGTTGTAAGCAACTGTGAGCTATCTGATATGGGTATTGGAAATCAGACTCAGGTGTGGGAAGTGCATTGAATACTTTTAGGCTCTGAGCCGCCTCTTCTGTGTTCTGCTGTTTCTAGTATTCTTTATTCATTTATGGAGAAATGAACAAGACCATCTTCTATTGGACCAAAACATCAGAGCACACACACGCTGGGTTCTAAGGTAGGAATGCTTGTGTGATACCTTCACTGCTGTCCATAAGGCAGAGTGTTGGGTCACTGACCAAAGCTGCACAAATTTAATGGAAGAGCCTTTCCATTATACAATTTCTCTTCAGGAATGAGAAAGCTAATGTACTAGAAATATCTATTTCTGCTATTTTGAATTATGTCTACAGAGATTAGGAAGCCCAGTTGTGTGTTTTACCTTACAATGTTTAGCTTGGATACAGCTACCTGGAATGTGCACATGTGACTAAATGCTGTGAACAGAAAATAATAATAATAACAATAATAATTTAATAGCTCTGAGAAAGCAGAGGCAAAAATAAATGTTTAAGGTTTTAGTTTTAAAAAAAGAAATGACAGTAATTTCTAAACACAATGCAACAAAGAGGTTCTTTCTTATTTTATTAAAAATATTAGCCAGGTGTGGTGATGCAAGCCTGTAATCCCAGAACTCAGGGAGGCAGAGGCAGGTGGATCTCTATGAATTCCAGGTCAGCCTGGTCTACCAAGGGAGTTCAGGACAGCCAAGGCCACACAGAGAAACTGTCTCAAAAACAAACAAACAAACAAACAAACAACAACAGCAACAAAAAGATTAGAACTAGGGCCTGGAGAAATGGCCCAGTCATTCTTCCAGAGGACCTGGGTTCAATTCTCAACACCCACATAGCAACTCACGACTGTCTGTAATTCCAGCTCCAGGGGATCCATCAGTCTCACACAGATGTACATTCAGGCAAAATGCCAATGCACATAAAGAAAAAGTAAATGTTTTTTTTAAAAAAGATTAAAATTAGAAATATTGATCGATTCTCCCAGGAGATGATCCAAAAGATAATTAAGTGTTGTAAACTAGAAAAGAAAGAGATTATCCATGAAACATTAACCTGTCTTTGGAAAGAGAGGCTAAGAGACGGAACACAGGAGAAAAAGTGCAACAGTGCCTGCACTGGTCCATCAGCAAAGTCATCAGCAAAGGCAAGATGAGCACAGGAAGGTTTAACCCCTCCTATCCTCAGCACGGAACACAACACCAGCTCTCTCACAAGGAAGTCTTCCCATGTTCTTTGACACATGGGTGTATCTGGGTTTCTCTGCTCTCAAAGAAAAATGCTTAGATTTCCATTCTTGCCTTTGAAGCTTGTTCTTTGTCTACCAACATTTTGGGCATGGCAGCTATTTCACTGGGGATTCTTAAGCAAAAGAGAGCTGACTATACCCCGTTTGTTACATAAAAAAATTATTTTCAACCGTCTTATATAAGTGTCACAACAATGTCCATCTGTCATGTAACACACTGTACACATGATCATTCAGGAAAAATACAATTCAAAGTGATTTTAAGATAGCCTCGATGGCTTTCGGGACAGCAGGTGGTCACTGAGTTGTTTTCTGATGTTTTTAAAAACCGCCTGCTATCGAACATATTAACCCTTTCCCCGACCCTGGGAATTTATGTTAAGTATACTGGCCTTCACTATCCAGACTCCATCTCTCTAGAGAGAGAAGGCATTCTTTTTTTCATTTCTGTGTGCCTGAACTCTCTCCTATTTCCCTTAATTTAGCAGACACTGCTGTTGCTCATGATTCTGAGAGTACTCTGAAAAATCATTTTGCTTGTACCTTTTAGATAAATAGGCTTGTGTTTGTTTCTCCCAGTCAAATCTCTTAGGCCAGTCATCTTCAAAGGATGGCCACAGGCCCCAAGACCCTTTTCAGAAAACAACGGACATCTGTTGCCAGTGACAGAATTCAAGCTTTTGATACTTCGGAGTCTTGGATCTGCCATTATGAACTTAGAGTGTCTCAATATGTAAAAGCTTGTTTAGTGAATTCAATAGTGATATTAACAGATGTGATATGTATATATATATATATGTGTGTGTGTGCTTGTGTGTGTATGTATGCATGTACATAATGTAAAAAATGTGTAGTCGTTAGGGAGATGTAGCAAACTTAGTGTAATAGTTAACCTTGATTATCAGTTGACTGGAATCTGCAATCAACCATAGACAAACTCTGGGAAGGTTTCTGAGGGCATTTCCAGAAAGAATTAACTGAAGGGAAAAGAGCCTCCTTGGGTGGCCAGCACCTTCTAGAGGTCAGAGTGTTGTTGCCTACCTGCTCGGCTCCTTGCTCTTGCTACATCTTCTGCTTCCACTGGACTCCAGCTGCTTTAGCTCCCAACATGAACTGAAGACCGGTGACTCTCCAGGAATCTTCTAGACTATAGCACCAGACTGGGTGGGACTGCTGGACGCACAAGCTTCCTAGACGGAGCTGGGCTCCCAGCCTCGTGAGCCTGAACCCACCCCATATCCTCTGAATCAGTCTACTGCATTCCCTTTCCTAACATATGGACACATTCTGCTGGTTCTGTTCCCCTAGAGAATAGTGCCCAATATGTATTGCATGCCAAACCATTTTTTTCCCCTAAGTACTTAATGGACAAAGTAACAAAACTGAGCATGAGTACGGTTCTATTCATAGAACAAGATAAGGGAATAGTACAAAAAGTTCATCCCGGGTTTTTTATTTCACACACTGCAACGAGCTTTTGGGAAACTTCAGCTGGACATGGTAGTGTGCACCACAGTTATCCAAGCTCTTGGACACCAACACAGGAGGATTGTGGCTTTAGGTCAGCTTAGGCAATATATTGAGTCCAACCACAGCCTGGATATATATTTATGTACTCATATATATAATGTACGCACATATACTATATATATGATAACAAGCAATCTGTTTTAGTTTCAAGTATGTCCAATATCAGTAAGAAACCCTATATATGGCCTTTAAACATTACAAGAGTGCAAAGGGGTCTGAGAAACAGTTTTCAGAGCCACCACTGGCCTCACAGTTCTCCCCATTCCAGGGTGAAGACCATGCTCTTAAGGCAAGCAAGAGGTCTAATGTGTGTACGAATTCTCACATACATCATGACCCTAGGCGTAGCAATCTAACTGGCCCCTTGTGTTATGTAGCATCCCATCACTGAGACAAAATACTTGAGCTAATCAACTTCAAAGGAGTCAAATTATATTTTAGCTTTCACATGCAGCATGGCGAGAACACATGACAGAGGAAGAATGTTCACATTAGCCAGGAAGCAAGAGACAGACAGGAAAGGCTCTCTTCAGGGGCACACCCCAAACGCTGAATTGTCCTCCCCACTAGAGTACGACTAAACATTCCAACACCTCACAACTGTGCTACAGAACGCAGACCCAGGGTTCAACACATGGGCCTTTGTGTGTATTCAAACTTGAAACTGTAATTCCTGGGTTTAGATCCTGGCTCTGTCAGGCACCAGGTCTGCTACATTTGAAAAAGTACTTCCCTACTTTATGAGAACTAAATGCAACAGTTGAACATTTAAAGCAAAAATTAGCACAGGCATTGTAAGAAGATATACCACCTTTTAAAACATATAGTTTTGGGGGCTAGAAAGATGGTCTACTGGGTTAAGAGTAGTGGCTGCTCTTCTAGAGGAC
Source organism: Acomys minous (assembly GCF_964271855.1). Lineage (NCBI taxonomy): Eukaryota > Metazoa > Chordata > Mammalia > Rodentia > Muridae > Acomys > Acomys minous. The sequence goes on from NC_140484.1 coordinate 27,089,773, forward strand.
CTGGGTTCAATTCCCAGCACCCACATGGCAGATCCCAACTGTCTGGGCTCTGTGGATACCAGAAGCCACAGACATACATGCGCACAAAACACCCTATACATTTTTTTTAAAGCCAAAGAGCAAATTATTTTTTAAAGTTATATGGCTCTAATATACTAATGAGAATCACTCTAAGGCCTTGGAATTCTACTCCTTAATTAGGAAGCCATTTCTCCAAATACGAATATTGCTGTTTTTACCCAAACCTGCCTTAATCTTTTCTCATTCAACCAGCCTAACGCCGCACTTTTTTTTAATCCTATAATATCTTCTATTGAAAATTATGCTACATCTACATGACAGGTTGGGTTTTGTATGACATCTCTGGGAGTTTTGTTTAACTGTTTGTTTAAAGTCACATTTGGAAAAGTCCAACATCTAAGGCTACAACAAAGAGTTAGCAATAGCAGAGAGTAAAACTATCATTGGGTACCAATTCTGAGGGTGAATTTTGATAGTGATCTAGTGGCAATTTGGTGGGTTTCCAAACTGCTTCCACTGTAGGTATACAGCTTAATGGATCCAGCCAGGAAGCAATGGATAGAGCATTTGAAAATACACTCTATTGTTTTAAGACTATATAGCATGTTTACAGGAAATTATTTCATGATCACCATGCTGGGCTCTGTGACAATGCTATTGCTTTGTAATCAATGTAACTGCTAAGCAGCAGGAGCTTCTTTATACGTGTCTGTAGCAGCCACATAAAAGTACTAAGATTAGTATTTTATTAAGCACTCTGTGGCTAATTACAGACAGATACATTTGGCCTTTCAAAGATACAGCTCCCCTTATGACTCTCAAGCCATTATTAAAATGGACACTTACCAAGTTATCTTCAAGTTTGCTGGCTGGGCTCTTCATTGCGACCCTTGTATTGTCCATTTGGTACGTTCATTTTTATTTCAGATGCCATACTTCTTAGTAATTACATAATTTTCTTTGTTGAGACTATCTTTCCATCCAGTTGTTTATTTTTAATCACATATAATTACAATAGCTGTTTTTATGTCTAATCATTTCCATTCGGATGATCCTGCAGTTGGCGTCTCTTGAGCATCTTTTTCCTTGTTGGTCTTATTTTCCTGGCTCTTCCTAACTAAGAAACATTGGATAGTGCGTTGTGTATACTAAAGATCCTGTTAGAATTTTCAGAAAGCATTTGACTGAGCAATTGATTATGGATGGAGGAAATAAACTGGTAAGCTCAGAATGTGGGTTTAGTCTCACCTTTGAGTGGTGGCTCCTTGATACTTTGGGGTGCTCTACACACATCTTCCTTGGGGAAGAGCTTCAGGCACATGGAATGCCCAAAATGGAATTAAAGATTTCCTTTCTAATTATTTTGGATTTTCCTGACCCACCTCTAGCCCTGCCATCCTCTCTGGCCCTTGTATCAGATTTTTCCTATCCCTCTAGCCAAAGAACAGGGTTCCCATTTTAACTAAACATGACAGCCCTGCTGGACCAGTCTACAATGTGGGGGTCCAACTCTGGTGAAACACTAAGGTAAAGGAACAAGACCTATGTTTAGTGTAGAGAATTTTTCTTATTTTAGCTGCTGTAAGGAACACGGAAAGAACCTCTGAAAAGCCGAGGGGGACCCAGGAGACAGAAGTTCAGTTTCTCCCTGAAGGACAGAAGTTTTAAGGACCTTTGAGGAATCTACTTCCACTAACTTAGGGTTGGACAGCTTGAACAGAAACAAGGATGGAGGCACACAATATGCCCACAATTTCAGGGTAAACATGTCCTGATGTGGTCTTGGCCTTGATCTTGTCAGAACACCCTACCAGCTGGGGGGCTGTTGTCAAGAGAAAAAGACCACCCGGCCCTTAAGCCTTTTGTCTCAGGTCAGGAGTGTGAGAAAGAAGCCTGAAGCTTGCCATCTTTCTTATTTTGGCCCCTTTCCCTATGAGGGTACTGCCAATGAGACAATTACTTTGACTTGTCTTGAGAAGTTCCCAAGTATTTACTCTGGCGTGTGCAGGAGTCTGGTGTAACAAACAGCCCATTGCAGTTATACTTGGACCTATCAAAGAAAACTTAAGTCAATCTAGATATAGGAAAGATCACTTTCTCTGACCTCATCTTTCTACAAGGACTTTGGTACATGGTCCAAGCTGCATGATTACATTTGTCTTATTAAGTAAGATTGAACATTATGCATCAAGTTAAAGAATTTGCTTCGTTAACTTTGTCTCTTAATATCCCACCCCCACCCCCCAATGAGGCTATGATAGAAAAAACTCAAGAGGCCAACTTTTAAATTTGAACTGATGACAGGCTTATGGCACTCCACGGTATGTATCTTGCAATTTACAGCGGTGGCATTGAAAATATCAGTCGTCTCGCTAATGTTGATGACAAGGCCTGCCAAGGTTCTCTGGATGGTTGTGATGCTCCTCTAAGAGAGGGTCTATGTAGCCCTGACTATGCCAGGAATTACTATGCAAACCGGCTGGCCTTGAACTCAGATCCTCCTGCTCTTGTCTTCCAAGGGCTGGGATTGAAGATGTGAGCTGCCACAACCAATCTCCCCTCTGAGCAACTCAACCAATCTCCCCTCTGAGCAACTTTCAGTTCTTAGTTGCTGCGTTACAGACTCTGTCACTCACAGAGGCAGCTCCAAGGAGGCAGTTTCTGAATGTTCAGGATCTTTGCCATCGGTTAAGTTTCTCACAGCCTCTTATTGACCCTCCTCAGAGGCGCACTCTGCCTGCTGCTCCTCCCTACATTATACTTTTCCAGCTGGAAAGAAGTTAGAATGGTCTGTATCCCCAACACATCTAACAGTAGTTAGGGTGACCTTTGGGAAGGAAAGGTCAGACTAGGAGAGACAGACTAACCCTTGCTGGGTGCAGAACTTTTTAATTGCTATCTGTGGGGTAGGATTCTCCTCTGAGTACTTCTCCACCACTTATCCCTGCAATCTGCTCTGCCTTCCTTTCACGGTTTCCTAAGTGGCTTTGTCCCCACACAAACCATTGCACTTGCTACACACACACACACACACACACACACACACACACACACACACACACACAGTCTACAAGCTTCTCTGACTTCTACACTAGAGTAATTCTAATTGGAGCCAAGTAACAGATTTGCTGAGTGGCTGGTTAACTGAGGGCCAATCATTTTAAACAATTGAGATATACCAGTTCAAATAAAAAGATGTTTATTTAATGGATTCACACCACATTTGCAAATTCTGTCCACTAATATATGCCATTTTATGTCCACACCTTACCAATATGGCCTGTCAGGAACTTTATGGCTTGAATGATTAAATGTTTGTCTTTTTCAAAGATTTTTAAATACAAGTGTTTTGCCTGCACATATGTTCAGAACACGTCTGCAATCCCATGGAGTCCAGAAGAGGGTACTGGATTCCCTAGAACTGGAATTATGTTAGGTTGTGAGCCACCTCTCCAGTCCCCAAGTGTTTTATCTTTGATGTCCACTTTTGAAAGATTTACACCTTACACTGGCTTGCTTTCTTATTATTTCTAACAAATTAAGAATATTGAGTGACTCCATGATACAAGTTATTTCACAGCTTTGCTTTTTGTTTTCTATTTGATTCTAAGAGACAATAATACTGTGGCCAAAGCCAGAGTGTCCTGGGTTCAAATCCAATTCATACCTGGCTGTGAACTTGGGCACTTTACACTTTAAGGCTTTGTAAAGCAAATTACCTCCCTAGGATGGAAGGTAAAGCACGCATTGCTCACGCAGCAGATGCAGAGCCACCAGGCTCTGACTGGCCTGAAGCTATGGCTGCCCTTGGCTGTAGTTTGGGCTCTCCCTATACTTCCTTCAGGCTCCACATTCAGCTTCCGTTTTCTCCCATGCTCCTGTTTTGACTTCCAGGTAAGCAAAGCTAATTTACTGATTCCTCTAAATTCCAAATGAATCTTTGGATTTTTTAGGTTGTTTAACTTTTTGGAGATTCAAATTGTTTAAGACTTTCAAGTGCTTCTTAGTCAAGATCTTAATGCCTGACATAGGGAAATTTTACCTCACACTAGTAAAATATTCATTTGTTGTATAGCACTTATAGCCAGGAGTGCTGCAACACATCTGTAATTCCGGTATTAGCGCTTAGGAGACTGAGGCAGAGGAAAATGCATTGCAGGTCAGGCTGGACTACACATTTCAAGGCCAGCCTACATGGTGATACCCTGTCTCAAAACAAATTAAAACCCAAACAGAAATGAGAACATTTACAGTCCTAAAATACAATCTCTTCATCAGTTATTTCTTTTTTTTTTTTTTTTTTTTGTTTTTTGTTTTTTTGTTTTGTTTTTCTAGACAGAGTTTCTCTGTGTAGCCTTGGCTGTCCTGGATGGCCTCGAACTCACAGCGACCCACCTGCCTCTGCCTCCCAAGGGCTGGGATTAAAAGTGTGCGCCACCACGCCCAGCTAGTTATTTCTACCATAAAGAATCCCTATTGCTCAGGTGACTTACCACAAAGGAACCTACTGAAGCACTTAAGAATGGTGTGCATATTATCCTTCCTCTGAGTGCCACCAGGCATCTCCATCCAAGGGACATGTTCACATATGGGGCACCAGAGTTACAGGGGGAGGAGGTCCCCCTCAGACACAGACATAGGGGAGGGGAGTAGGGGGGAAGTGGGAGGAAGGGAGGAATGGGAGGATACAAGGGATGGGCTAACAACTGAGATGTAATATGAATAAATTAATAAAAAATACATAAAAAGAGAAAGAATGGCGTGCATGGGCAGAGGAAGGCTCTAGCCAAACCTGATGGCCTAGGTTTGACTCCTGGGACCCACAGAGTGGAGGGAGAGACCAGACTCCTCACAAGCTATCCTCTAAACTCCCCAGCGTGCCATGGCAAGTATTTGCACATGTATAAACACACACACACACACACACACGCACACGCACACTAAACTAAGTAACAAAACACCAGCTTGTGGTTCTATGGTTAAACGCAGCCACAGAAAATGGTTTCCTACCAATACTTTTCTCGTGAAAGCATTAAATTTTTAGTTCTTATATTTTTTGTTTTGAAATTATAATTATATATCACTTCTCCCTTCACTTCCTACCTCCAAACCCTTCCACGTACCCTTCCTTGTTCCTTCAGACTCATGTTTTCATTAACTGTTACATGCATATATGTATATACATACACTCCCAAATATAGCCTGCTTGGTCTGTATAATAATGTTGTTTCCAGGTTGGACCATTTGGTACGGGGTATCATTAGTGTGTGCCTCAAAAAGGAAGACTTTTCCCCACTTGAGCATTCCCTAGTTGCCTGTAGTACTCTAACATACGCATTACTGAAATGTAAATATAGTACTCTTCAAGATCCAATAGTAAAAGTTCAGGAGACAGTCAATGTAAATATTAACAGTTAAGGCAGGACCAAAGGGATCTTATGATAATTTTTCTAAGTTTACTAATTTCCTCACACTTGGAAAACTCACTCCTCAGTTTTCTATCCTTTCTGAACAAAGATGTCTTTCTAATTATTTTAAAATCAAGAACTATGAGGAAAAAATAAAGTCTATATTTTTCTTCAGGATTTTGTACCCAGGAGCCTGGGGAGATGGTTCATTGGTAAAGCATTAGGATCCCAGCACCTACATGCTCAGCAGTACACCCACATGCACCTGCAGATGGACCAAGGTTTCCAGACAGACTGTCACTGACATTAACCTCTGGCCTCCACCCACATGCACATACATGTCACACATGTTGCCACAGAAATAAAAATAATTTCATACCCAAGTCTATGGCTCTGATCTGAGGGACAGACCTGGTCACTACCAAAATGTTGATGATGTAATGAATGTAAAAGTTTCAAATGTCTAATGTATCAATTATTAAACTATTTTGGCTCCAGTCTTTGAGATGAGGTAGAAAAGGTGGGGATTTCATCTTTGTGTGGAAATATTGCTTCTGATATTTACTGGTATTTTTCCTGATGTTTGGCTATGAGTTAAGAAAAAAAAAAATATATATATATATAGATAGATAGATAGATAGATAGATAGCACTGGGCTATAAACCTCCCTCATTTCCTGAATAACTCAAAATTTATAACTCATTTTTGGTCAACAAATGGTAAATGACATGATCCTTGGCATTACAAAAATGTTTAAGGTTGAAATAGAACTTAAACATCTGAAAAGAGACAAGTGTTTTTGAAACACACACATAGAATACTTAAAAAAAAAAAAAAGTAGTTAGCTCTGAGAGTAAAGAGGAACCTACTGCTTAATAAGTTTTACCAAGCCAAATTAGTCAACAAAATGGTCATGGGATTATTGTAAATCCTCCAGAGATAGACTAAACATTTTGAAACTCAAATGGTCATTGAACCTGAATAAAGTTTTATGGAGACTTCTGAGTGCAAACTGCTTCAGTCTCCTGAAATCTCACACTCCTGCTGAAGCCAGAACCCGCACTGCAGTCACTCCACCTCTAGCTGACAACTTGCCTCACTACACCCATTAGCCTCTGTACGGGATGTCTGATCTGTTTCTCTCACTAGAATGCAAACTTCACAGACAGGAAGCTGCTCTTCACCCAGGTGCACACTGAGCACCCAAAACAAGGCCTCACAAACCTCAGTAACAGCTGATCAAAGGTTTGGATGTCTTGTTAACTTGACCAATGAGTCTAAATATGCTGGATTTTGCTTATTCCCTTTCTTGCTCAAAGGAAAAGCAAAATACAAAAACAACCCCCCCACAACCCTCCCCAAAAAACAAAAACCCTGTTTTTTGATGCACATTAATCAGAATAAAGTACACCACAGTGACTCAGTATTGCAAAAATACTAATCTGACTGTTTCTTGCTTGTGTTCAGTAGTTTGTATGGGGTGGAGGAAGAACTTCAAGAGTTCTACTTCATTTAATAACTCAAATACTGGGCTGACAGAGCCCTGACACATACAATGTGACATACTGCAACAGAAGAAAGAAAATGACGGGACGACACAGGGATTTCTCACTGCCTTTACTTGGAAATGTCTCTACACTTTGACGGCTATTTCACAGGAATGATCTCGTAAACAGAATGCATTTAAACTCTGAGGATGGAAATACAAGGGAGGCCATAGAAGGTTTGGAGATCTGCACAGTATTCCATGTGCACCTCATACTTCCCAGCGCATTCTCCCAGCTTTTGAGTAGTTTACTCTACTGAAGTCTAAATGCTTCACCAGGGACAGAAGAATGTGCCTCTTAACATATTCCATATACCTGTTATACACAGCAGGGTCTTGATATTCGTTAGATGAATAAAAAGCTAAGAAACAAATCATCAAAAATAATGAACCTTTTTAATTGTTTAAAGAAAAAAATATTCTCCACAGGAAGGTATTTCTAGTCTTGTGTCCATTGGTAGCCAAACGGAACTTCATAAAAAAACACTTCCACAACTCCAACTTTGGTTTAATGTACAACTTTGATATATCTCATTAATGCGCACATCAAGAAACTACTAACAAATTCATTAATATTCAAGATCATCCAAGATAAACATTTTATTACAATGAACTGCAAAATCCCAGTGGGAAAAATTTGCTTGAACCAAATTTCATCTCTACTCTAGCACTTCCAAAACTAATTCTCCCACACATATCCCACAAACACACACACATACACACAAATATGCACACTTGCAAACTCAAGAGAGAGCGAGGGTAATTTAATGGAGACAGAAAATAGATACTAAAATGGTATTTGTCAATGTAGGAGTATCATTTAGACAACTGCAAGAACAGGCAGAAAAATCTCAAAAGCGTACATGACAGCCAGTAAGTTAACACATTTAAACATTAAGCATTTTACTGTAAGCCCAAACACTGTAAGCCTGGCTCTATTCTACATAATCTAACCATTGTGACAGATGAGATTTCATATATGAGAAGACAAATTATCTTTAATCCTAAAAACAAAAATTATAAATCCTTGTTAAACACTTCATTTAAAAATAGGCAGCTTTATTTTAAAATGCAGTATGCTCAAAAATGGCAGTTAATGTCTCCCACATACGTAAAAGTTGAAGGTAACACATTTTCTTATAAATTATAAAATGCTTCCAGCTAAATAAACGTTTCATGAAAAATTTCAAATGACTCTCAGAGTTTGTTATATTATAAGCCCACCAGAAACATTCTGAGCTAAAAGGTAACAATTTGTGAAATATTAGGATTCTTGTGTGATGCAAGTCACAGAAGCACACATATAAAGACAGCTGAGGGATAGATCAGTAGTAGTGCTTGCTTTTAGTTAGGGGGAAGGGTAGATACCAACTTGCTCTCAACTGAGCAACCATTTGCAAACTACAAGAGACATAGAAGGGTGATAAAGTTCACTGCTCAGACAGTGCTTCCTGCTCCCTGCTTTAAAGTGGTTCTCAGAGAGAAAGATCCACGTTAATTTGCTATGCTAAACCAATACGTCCATGTTTACCTATTCACCCATCATCCTCACACCAACAATAAACATTCAGACAGACCCGAGGAACTGGAAATGCCCCTATGAAGCACATATTTCCTTATCTGCTGCAGTAAAAAGTGATCCAAACAGTGTCCATTTCCTAAGAACTAAGCTAATAGGCTTTGGAGACACACATAGTACAAATTCCAGTTTTAAAAAGGAAATGTACATGAGTAAACAACAACAACAAAAAGATTATTTAGTCACCGAAATATGTTTAATAAGGAATATGTCTCCAAGGACAAGAAAATTGTGATGATGTTACATTAGGACAGTTAAGAGTCAGAGGACTGTTACTAATGACACTATCCTGCTGTCTTCATGTTGTTTCTAAAGCTACCCACCCACACCCTGATACCTGTTGTTGAAAGACGGAAAAACAGCCATAGCATAGCCATAAAAGTGTGTTCTCACTTTAAAAGGATGTGTACCAGTAGGCTTCCTGCGATAGGAAAGACAATCGTGAAGACCCCTACCTAAAAAGCACCCCACTACCCTGTGTGCAGGTCTTAGGTACTGCTCTTGTTTCCACTCAGCACTCTTTCTCTCTGCCCCTCTGCCCCACAACAACAGTGGAATAAAAGCTATGTGCAAGGCATTTAAGACTCTGCTTTAGGTGATCTGAAATTATGTAGCAAAGTACAAAGGAACTCAAAATTTCGTGTTGGCAGCAGATCACCTAGGCTCTCGGGTCTGGTTCTCAGGGAGCCCTTCAGAGCCTGTGTGGTAAACACTGGTAATTTTTAAATTCTCAATGGAAATGATGGCGGCATTCACTGAACCAAGTCAGCTCAAATTACAGTGTAATGGGAACATGATCTGAAAGAAAAATGTCAGGAAAACCCTTTTTCCCTTCAAACGTTATTAAAATATCTTATAAATTAAAATACCTTTATATTCAAGTTTTCTCCCATACAAAGAATTCTAAAGAAAATGTGTGAATACATATAACCTTCATATTTCTTTACATGATTACATGTTACTCAGTTTACTTTTTAAAAAAAGGTCACAGAGAAACATAAACTTTGCGTAACATTAAAATTCCACAGTGACATTAATGGTCTGCTTACTTCCAAAACATCTGTACAAATTACACTGTTACAAGTTATCTCGCCGCTTTGCTGAAAGGACATGCCTTACTCTTTAGCCTTTAGACTATTAGCAAGGAGATTATATTTGAGTACGCTACTCTCAACAAGTCCTGATGAAGCCTCCTGTGTATTGATGGCCAACTGCAGCTGGAAAACAGAAAGACACAGAACAGACCCAAGACATCAAGCCCAGTCTGGGGGAGCTAACTTTAAACATCTGTCTTTCTAAAACATAAGTAAGCACCATTTTACAAGAACCTTCAACCTTCTCAAGATTAAACTGCCCCTTACTGTGCCTGGGACAACTTATGAAGTGATGACTAAGGCTTAAAGCACTTTTCTTAACCATGAGCAGACAGATACAAGCCTACTCCAAGCTGACAGAGAGCCTGCTTTTTTAATAGTCGGCTTTGAAGGACAGCAAGGAGGAAAAGAGAAAAGAAAAACCTACAGAAACTTTGCAATCATATTTGGCTGCCCGTTACTGAACATTTTAATGGATTTAAGCAATTTGAATTATAAATACTCTCATTTAATAAAACACCCACACAATGACAAGAATGAGACTTTAATCAGTTTTAAGTGGAGTTTATAACACTAAGAGATAAAGGGTTGTTAACACACACAGTAACAAATGGACATCTGATTGGTATGAGGCATTACCCTGTACACGTCATAGCTGTGTATCCTCAGTGCATGGCATCTGCACACAGAGCCACCGCTGCACAGCACAAGAGTGTCTGAAGAGGCTGAGTCAGAGTAAGGCTGCTTTACAGACTCAATTTTTTTTTAGTATATATATTCTATATGAAAACAGATTGAACTTTTGAACTGGCAGGTAGAAGGCAACTCTGCCAAATACTACAGTAAAAGCCCCCAGCTTGGTGCACAGTTCCACCCCCTCCGTCTGCATGCATGACACATTAACAGTATTTAAAGGCAAACGAGGCACTTTGTGGCAACCACAGCCATCGTTATGAACATATTGCACAAATTTTCTAGAACTAAACATGTAACTTGTAACCTACTTTTATTTTTAAAGCTGAAACATTTGATGCTGCCGGTAAACTCCACTTAAGTTTATAACCTGTGCCACAGCAAAGAATGGTGATGCTATTTAATTCAACTACCCTTTTATAATTATGGCAAAAATGTCCAAGAGGAATTACAGAGGGCTTGGGATGTACGGGGCCCAACTGTAAGCCTTCTTAAAGGTGATGCCTTCAAGTCATTTCAGACACGTAAGCTGCTGCACATCCAAAAAGTCTAAGAAAGCATTCCAGAAACACGGGAGAGATTACCTACAGAATGCATTTCAGGCTAATCGTGAATACTGTCATAAATAAAGTTTTAATTAGGACTCAAAAACCTTTCAGTCATAGCAATTCTTGTCAAATTCTATGGGGATGGTAACTGAAATAAAGTAAGGAGAGTATGTATAATATATATTTATATATATATAATATATATAATGCCATTTTTTTTCCATTTCCAATGACTACACCATAAAATGTAAGCAAGGCTTCTCAAAAACACTGAAACATTCAAAATCAAAACCCTCATTCAGACCTTCACATTCCAAAGGAAAAATATTAACAGTGCAACAGCCCATTGTAATGTCATTATTCATGACCTGGCCCTCTGTGTTACATATTGGAACAATACAAGTTATATTTTAGCATGCTGTGCCCAAAACTAACAAAGAACAGTGTTCATCACTATCTCCAAAACACCAATAGCTGCTTTTTGCTTTAGTCGACTGCTTTCAGCCTATAGGAAGGACAAGGTGGTACACAAACTTCAATGGTAAGATCTTAGGAAAAGTTGTCTTTAACTTTTATCACTTTACCAACAGTCAATCAGTATTCATGTATCAATGTTTAAATATAAATGTGTAAATCCTAAGAGCTTTGTCACAATTTTAAAAACTTTATTGGTTGAGTGAAACTGATGAGGTATGGAAAATACATCATTATTTTCTAAGAATATTTTAGATGACGTTCTGCCTAATCTACTTACCATCAAACTATAAACTAGTGGGTCCTATGCAATCTGTACTTGTAAATTAACTAGATCAGACCACAGCTAGTGAACAATTGCAGCACCAATAAGTTATTGAAAATGGGACTTCATACCATTAAGAAATATAATGGCTAGAAATTCAAATGTTAAGGTCAAGATATAATTTCAAAGACACCAAATTCCCAGGAACAGAAATCCTTTTTAATGCATCTTCACATTACCATTACAATAGTAGTTGTACTCTTGCTTTAAATTGTATGCAGTCTGGGCATATCAAACATATAATGATATTTAAGAAATGAAGTTGAAGCCCTAATCCCAACTCTACCACAATAAAGAAGTGACTCAACACTGCATATTAAAAAAAGATCTACTCTTTCAATAGCAAGTCGATAAAGCATCTGTAGGACAATTTCTACTGGAAAAACTTAAATGCCTTATTATTCGTGCAGTGCCGAAAATTTACTGCAACTCTAATTTCCTTTTTAACACAAACAATGACTTTTTTAATATACACATTATATGTATTCAGTATTCAAGTAAAATTCCCTAACAGTTAATGACATTTAAAAAATGTGCAAAACTGCAAAACTCATTGTAATAGAATGTGTAAGGTCAAAGGGTGGGACATCTGACAGCTACTGGACTGAGTATGTGCATCATCAATCTTCATAGAAAAAAAAAACCTGCTTACTGTTGAATCTCAAATTGAAATTTCCTGTGAAGAATTACAAAATATTTTATATTTAATGAGAAAAAGAAACTGGCAGCCAGCACATGAAGCATCCACAGTAGGTATATGATTGAAAATCAATAAAAATAAATGTAAAGGTGTTAACTGGTGTAGGGACTAAGAGAATCTGACTTTTAGCACTGGCCTTGATTACATAGGAGATGGAGCAGTCAATTACAACTGAGAAAGCATACTGAATAAATCATTGTCAATTTTTCCGTTTCCAGCCCATTCTTTGTTGATAGCCTCCACGTTTGTATGGTTAAGTCATTGTTGCTGTGTCTCTTATCTATGACCACGTTATTTTTATATCCCTTCATTTGTTGGCTCTAACATGCTGTAGACGGTTCATTCCTATACCCCAATACAAATTTACTCACTCTAGCTGCCTTTTCTAGCACCAATATGCTCTTTAAAATGCACAAACAACAAGCAGTGACAGCGGCCAATTTCTCCATGTCCAGATTAGTAACTGTAGCATGCTAGAGAAAGGTGTGTGTAAGTAGCTGGAGACGGCATATGGTCCAGAGCCCAGCTAAAATACTCCTTTCTGAGCATTCCCTCATTCCCTCAACCCACGGACATGCATGAGAATGTAGCAAGACCCTGCAGAAACTTCTCTTAGCCAACTGCAAACTTATCTGTTGCCACAAGTGCAGAGGGGCAGGACGTGAACCTGGGAACCAGAGCTCTTCAGCCACTTCAGCTGGTGACAGAAAAGAAAAGGAAAAACTCCTACGTATACACATCAGTCTGTCTCCACTTTTTATAAAACTGGAATAAAATGGGAAAGTGCCATCTTTATTTATCCTAATTGAATTTTAAATGTCCTTTTGACACAAAAAGGTATATACATGACACAGCTACACAACCTTTTTTAACTGGACAACAAGTGTCAAAACCCTGTGGGTGTATAGGGTAGAACAAGATTGGTCAGGAGAAGAGAATTGTTCCTATAACTGCAATCTGACACAATGTCCTATTGCCATTAAAAAAAAAAAAAAGGTCCATTTCAGTTTATTCAAGTTTTTTTTTTCATGGTATTTTATCCCTCTTGATTAAAAAAAAAAAATCAGACTTTTGTAATCTGTGAATGCTGATCTTCATCAAAAGGTTCGTTCTCTGGGTCAGAGTCAGTGGTGTCAGAGTATCTGTAATGATCAGGTTCATTGTCACTCACATCTGGTGTCACAGAAGTTGAACTGCTAGCCTCTGGATTGGATGGCTCCTCTACTGTTTTTGTAAAGTATAATTTCACCTAAAGAAAGAAAGTTTAAGATGAAAATGAACAATGAAGATGAATTTCATATTAGTAAAGACATTTGTTGTTACAGACTGACTTGAAAGTACTGTAACAATCATGAATTTAAGGGTTCTGCTTTTCAAAGGACCTTAAGATTGTCTACTGTACACTGAAAAGATACACTGACATCTGATAACCATTTTTAAAGGAACATAAGCTATAAGTACTATATGAGTATATAAAAGTGCAAACTGAAGACAGTGACCTTGGACTAACTAAATCACAAAATCCAATTTACAAATGCTTCTGAAATATTTCTGTTACAATTTGTTTCAGACTTTATTTTTATATTAGTGACATTATACATCAATGGTTAACAATAATATGTTCAAGATAAATTAGCCCTGAAGTCTTCACCGAATGAGAGATTGGAGGAAGCTAATAGAGACCACATAGTGGTCCAAAGAATGGGTCAGTAGCCTTTAGATGCATGGCTGCAGTAACTGTTAAAACTAATTAAGTATTTCCATTTTAAAGGAAAACAAGAAACAAACCCCAAAGACCAGGCAACATGCTAGAAGACAGTGCCTGATGGATAGCTGGCAGGAGACCAGACTTAAACTAGACCTGTATTCTGTCTATAGCTTCTTTCTCATTATTGAAGGCACTATGACTCTTTCTTATAACCAACATTTGCTTTAAATTCCCCCTTCAAAGTATTTTACCACTGTTCCTGCTACTACTTGAGACCAGGCAACCACTGCGCTCACTTTCCAACTCACCCCACGTCAACCCTGCCGCCTCTCCCTAGTTTCCAAGCCAGTCTCAATTTAAGGTAGTAAGCTGGACATGTCAAGATGAGCTCAGATTACAAGGTTTACACATTCTCTGTGCTCAGCGCTCCACACATTCACATCAAGACTGGTTCCTGTGACTCCGTGGAAATGACTTCAGCCACTCAAACAGACAAAGCTCATTCCTGCCTCAGGATTCTTGAATCAGCTCCCCTCCACTCTTCCCAATATCTGTTAATTAGGCCGTTTACAATTTACATATGTAAATTTTCTCACTTTATTCACTCCTCTCTTTACATACTATCCATTTGATCAGGTCACCTTTGCCAGTTGCAAGGTTTATAGAATTTGTTTTGTGCTTACTTGATAAATTTGCTTAGTGACAATGAAAATAGCTTTTCTCTACAATAACTTTTTCTTTTTGCTTTTTTTGAGATAGAGTTACTCTGTGTAACATCCCTGGCTGTCCTGGACTCACTTTGTAGACCAGGCTGGCCTCGAACTCACAGTGATCTGCCTGCCTCTGCCTCCTGAGTGCTGGGATCAAAGACGTGCATCTCCACACCTGGCTAACTTTTTATACTTTATTTTATATTGATTGTTTTTGTAGTACTTGCTGAACTCAGGGGATCACCCATGTTAGGCAAGCACTGAAGTACATTGCTGGAGAAATGTTAGAACAGTAAAACTAAAGATAAATACATTTTAAAAGCAAATGATTGCCAGGTGAGGCTGATGTGGGAGGCATACCAGTTCAAGGCCAGCCTGGGCCTATCCACCAAGACCCTATCTAAAAACCCAGAAGGCAGGTGGTTGACAGCAATGTAAAGTTGTACAAAAGAAATTTGTGCAAAAGAAAACCAGGACTCTAACGAAAACTTATAACAAACCTGAGATCCAAAGGCATTGAATATTAGGTCTATTTTCACTTAACATGTGAATGAAACAAATACAACTTAATGAAAAAAAGAACTTAAAACGGAGAAAGGAAAGGCTTAGGAGGAAGACGACAGAGGAGGATAAGGAACAAGAGCAAGTAGACTAATAAGCAGAAAAAGGAGAGCTGAGCGGCCACTGGGAACGGTACCAATTGAAGGATACTAACGCAAGGTTTAGCACTTCAGCTTCATACTTAGAATAAAGCACACACTCCCATCCCAAACGCTTTTAACTGACCTTAAAATTTGGAGAGAAGTATCGGTTGGCCTTGTCTTTGTTTGCTTTGTCGAGGTCACTTTTGGTGAGGGTGAGCACTAGGTACTCCTTGTCATTGTCTGCCTTCTCCACGCTGCAAATGCTATCCACTTCCTGGTCGCAGAGACTTCCATTTTCTACTTTTTCTGAGGTTTCCTCTGGTCCTGGTATGAAGAACGTATTTACCCAAAAGTGAAACATTTTGTCCTAAAGCAGAAAGAAAGAAATGAGAGATGAATTTCACTTCTTTAAAAACATATCACAAATACCAATGTAATACGGCACATATTGGAATACTCTTATTCACTAAGTTACCTTTCCTAAATTTGTTAGACAAAAATATAATCCTGTAAAATCTGGTAACTTACTTTTATCTTAAAGTCCAAAGAAAAATATTTCCTATTCTAATACCGGAATATATAAATTATTATTGTTGTTGTTGTTGTTTCTTGAGACAGGGTTTCTCTGCGTAGCCTTGGCTGTCCTGGACTCACTTTATAGACCAGACTGGCCTCAAACTCACAGAGATCCGCTGGCCTCTGCTACCCTGAGTGCTGAAATTAAAGGCGCTACCACACCCAGCTCTAATACTGGATTTTTAAAAATGCTGTTGAGTTCATGTGTACGTAGAAAGAAGCAAAGTTCAAGTGTTTGTACTTCACCGGAAGCCCAACTACATATTTGCCTGGCTTCATGTCTATGCACCCTGGGCATGTCTAGCCATCCTGGCCCATGGAGGCCAGAAGGGGTCCCTGGAACAGGAGCCACAGATGGCTGTAAGGCAGCATGCGGGTGCTGGGAACCAAACCTGGGTCCTCTGGAAAGCAGTCAGTGCTCCTAACTGCTGAGTCATCTCTCCAGCCCACAGCAAGCCTTTTAAAACCGTACTGATCTTAATAATTTTAACAAACTTGTTAAGTTGACAATTAGATTTTACTTAGAAGAAAGCAAAGTAATATTATTTAAACTTCCAAAACGTGGCTCATTAATATATGCTAATTTTCTAAAACTGTTTCTATATGTGAGTCAGGAAAAAAGCTATGGTAAATGGAAATTTATGAAAAGTAATCTAAGATACAGTTTCATGTATATAAACATGTAACTCAGATCTGGAGTAAGAAACAGCACATTCCTAAAAGCACAAGGAGATATGAGGTAGGTATTGATTTTTAGAGACCATATTAAGCCCCATGTGGTGGCTCAGGCCTCTAATCACTGCACTGGGGGTGAAAGCAGGGCTATTTCATCTGAGGCCAGCCTGGTCTACTTAGTAAGTTCTAGGCCAACCTGAGCTACAAACACAAGAAAACCAGTAAGAAAAATGCACACACATGCACAATTTTATGTGGTCTACAGTTCCAGCACAGCCAGAGATACAAAGAGAAACCTGTTTCAAATCCAAAAACAAATAAAAAACAAAACAAAACTGTAAGAGGAAAAAATAATAGCAAAAAACATGCCTCAAATACATAGCTTTTGTCCTTCATGAGAGGTAAAAAATAAGTCTACGATAAAAACATTAGTTTAGTAGGTTTACGATTTTTCTTAACAGCTTGTATCCTAGAAAAAGGAAATATTTCTCCTAAAAAATCAAGTCCACATTTAAAAGTTCTATAGTGAGTGAAATTTCCTTTTATCGCTTTAAAACAAAACAAAAAACAAACAAACACAAAAAACTGAGAAAATGAAATCCCCTTTCTGGCAATTCACTATCCCACATGCTTCTGGTGTCTTCCTCTGTCCTAGCTAAAACTCCATAGACTCACTTTAAATGGTCACATTGTATTACAAACTAAGGTCTACAGCTGAGACTTTGCCTTCTCTTTTGTGTGTCTCAAGTCTCAGTAATACTGAACTGTATCTTAAAATTTATCAGGATTTGTTTGTTTGTTTGTTTGAGACAGAGTTTCTCTGTGTAGCCTTGGCTATCCTAGATTCACTTGGAGACCAGGCTGGCCTTGAACTCAAGGGATTTGCTTGGCTCTGCCTCCTTGAGTGCTGGGATTAGAGGCGTGTGCCATTGAGACTGGCTTCAGGGTTTTTTGTTTGTTTTACTACTTCTTCATAGCCATTTCTTTCTGCTAAATAATACTAAATACTCACTGATTCTGGGGAAACGAAATATAAATTAGTCCAATCTCAACATAAACCCTAATGGGAAAGACATGGCTTGTGTTGCATAAGGTCACAGAACAAACTGAAAACGCCAACAAAAGGGGCGTGTGGTTGTGTGTGTGTTCTGCTTACATGTCTCATCAACACCACAGAAGTGAATTTCTGCAAATCTAACAAATAAGTAACCAGAGCTCAGTTAGATGGCAGAGAAATAATCTATCTTAAGTCTCTGCTTACAGAATAATTTCCTAACCAAAGGATGCAAGCAAAAGGCCATGAGGCTACTCATCAAAGCAGGGCTATTTCCACCCAACACAACCACAGTGCAAACCTTTTTGAGCATCTTGTTCTGTTTGTGGAAGAATTCTACTTTGATGTCACCACACACAGGCAGTGGCTGCGGGAACTCGAAGTACATGTACTTGTCCTCCCGGCGTGTGGGGCCTGAATTGGAGGAATATATCTTCACCTTTAGCTGGCAGACCACAAACTGAGGATCTGTGTGTTTAAACACAATTTCACCAAAAAATGAGCACTCAAATTATCAGAAACTATTTTAATGAGAAAGTAACAAAAACATACACAAATTGGTAATTCCTTATATCAACTACTGATCTAAAACAAATCAGCAGAATTAATTATGTAAAAATATAACCAGTCTAAGTAAGGATCTCTTCAACTTGAACCCTCAAGCTCTATTACATATATGAAAATCAGTTACTACTTCATAAATAATAAGTTCTAAGACTAGACTCTAGCAATGTATTAACATCAACATTATGCAACATCAACATTAACATTATGCAAAAGACCCACCACCATTACTGCAAGCACAGAATAATTTCCTAGTGTTAACTGCATAAGGGCAACTTTAAGAGAAAATTTTAATAAACTCTAGCCCACGTGATTATTTATTTATTCAAATTGTTATCTCCTTGCTTGTATCTTGCCATTCCCACCCTCTCTCCACATGGTTTTAATATATTATTTTTAATTTCTTCAGAATTTCGGACAAACATTCAATATATTTTGATACAATTCACTTGCCACTTTGCTTTCTATTTCTTCCTGGATGCATCCCCAAGTCTTCTTTCCAACTTCATGTCCTCTGTGGTTTTTCTTTCTTTTTTTTGAAACCCACTAAGTCCAATTTGTGCTGCCCATACTCATATGGGTGTGTTAGCAGACATTTAATTTAAAGGTATAAAAAGTCAAAATAATGAGAATCAGAAAGGAAAACCTCCTAGAGGTCTGCAGGAACGCAGCAGGCTCCGAGGGGAAGCTATAGCACAGCCTGTCTTCCCTCTAAACACTGTTTTCATCAACAATTATTTGGTTCCAATCTAGGTCTGTTTTAAAATTAGTGCTTAAGTACAATTTCTCAAACATCATCATGATTTAGGTTAGCAACTCAACCAAAAGATAGTTAAAGATGTGGAAAGGATTGCCAGGTGTGGCAGTGCATGCCTTTGATCCCAGTATTGGAGACGCAGAGGCAGGCAGACCTTTGTGAGTTCAAGGCTAGCCTGGTCTACAAATCAAGTCCAGGATAGCCAAGGCTACACAGAGAAACCCTGTCTCTAAAATGTATTAAAAGTCATTTATAGATAGAGAAAAACAGAAAACTAACATGCTAAAAGTAGAGGGTGTGTGTGTGTGTGTGTGTGTGTGTGTGTGTGTGTGTGTGTGTGTGTGTGTAGATATCAACACTAAAGGTATTATTTCTTTGAAGATGAAAAGCATATTTTTATCAATGTGACCAATGACTGGGAACAATGTGAAAGCCAAACCAATTTAAATGAAACTTCCAACTTAATAAAAACATAAAGATTTGTGTACTTAGTGTATAAAAGCAATACCACAGCATCTCATAGAAAATAGGATCCTTAGTAAAAGCATATAGGGTTAATCTAACATGGATTTACAGACATTTATCACAAAAACTACCTCCAAAAGGAGAAACATCACATCAACAATCTGTGAATGCATTTCAAAAGCTAAAGGTTCGTTCAATGGGCAATGAGACGCTTTACAAGGCTTTATACCATAGTGAGCTATAACATGAAACAAATGAACAAGAGTATGGTAAACATTATTGAGATAAAATGCTTTATAATTTTATCAGCTCAAAATCTGACACTACTGACTGCAGGTTGTGGTAGAGGCTCAGCAGCGGAGTATTTGCCCAATGCATAAGACCCTGGCCTCTACCCTTGGTGAGAGAGACTGAGACAGAGACAGAGATAGAGAGCGCGCATGCGTGTGGTGGGGGAGCAGCGAGTGGTTTCCACTTGGTTATCTGTGGTGGTTTGAATGAGAACGGCCCCCATAGGCTCATATATTTGAATGCTTGGTCATCAGGGAGTGGCACTATTGAGAAGGATTAGGAGCTGTGGCCTTGTGGGGTGTGCCACCATGCTTTATGCCAGGCTGATTGATAATGGACTAAATCTCTGAAACTGTAAACAAGTCCCAATTAAATGCTTTCCTTTATAAGAGTTGCTGTGGTCATGGTGCCTTTTCACTGCAACAGGGGTGATAAATACAGTGTCATACCTAATAAGACTCCTGAGCAGAGAGAGAGCTTTTCCTTATTCCTCCGTATCACCTTTGTTTGGCTTTTCTATTGATACAGAAACTACAGGAAGAACATGAGTTTTCGTCCTTTTTCCTTCTCAACGAACCTGGTGATATTCCTAGGCCAATGGCTTTCCACAGTCCATTGTGCCTTATAGTCAAGTTTTAAAAATTATACTAATGTGATCAGTATAAAAGTTGCTTAGAACTTTCCAACAAGCTATATTAATAAATTAGGGGCCTATATTAATTGTCACACTCATGATAATCAACCCTATCTGACAAAGATAAAAGACTTCAAGAAATTAATTTTCTCTACATAAATTATTTTAGAGAGAAAAAATTTAGCTAAGTATTTCATGTAAGTAAAAAACTAAATAACTGACAAATTGCAAAACATCCATAAAATAGTATTAAGGGATTCTAGTAAGTGACATCTATCTGAAACTAGGACATTATATTGAAAATACAAATTAAAATTTTTTTAGGTTTAAAACATGATTGACCACTACTCCCCTGTGATGCTTAGACGTTCAGGGTCTAAAAACTGATAGAGAAAAAAGACAGCGTGGTAGCTTGGCCTTATTAAGGCTGCATAAAACTCCTCCATATATTTTCCATACACATCCCACCCATACATTTCCCTTCATTAAGTAACTGCTTTGGGTCCAAGTATAGGGCTTCCTGTTCCTAGGTCTGTAGTTAAGAACTTTAGCCAAGAACAGCAGGAAAGGAAACCAAGATCAAAATGACCTGGGTGGGTTAATGTGAGGTAGGCAGATGGCTGCTAAGGTAAAAGAGAAATTACAAGCAGACTCCAGTGTTGTGACCCTGTACTTATAAAGGGAGGGTCAGATCTCAAGATTCCTTTATTTTACGGACAAGCAAACTCAGTAAGATGACGCGGCCAAGGCACAATGTTGAGGGCAGAAACCGAAAGCTGCATCAGCTTTCTCCACACACCCTGACTCCACTACCCTCTCAGTCTCTGTATTTCGAGAATACTGCTCTGGCCTCTCTCTGTCACAGTGACTGTGAACACTTGTTTCCCTCAGATGAAGGACTTGGTAATCCCGCTGCCATCACAGGCTGGCCTATCAGCGTCAGAACACTTGGTGGCTGTAACACAGAGTATTTCTCCCATAAATAGAACTGACTTCAAAAGCACTAAAATTCATTGTTCTTAGGTTTCTTAACCCAATGAGCTGAATAACTGAACTAACTACTCCCAACACTTCAGAAATACATTCTCCTGCATATGTTTAACCTGTAAACTTATATCTAAATTTTTACACATTTAGATACAGTAATAGAAAGAAGTTCCCCACACAAGCAGGTGAGAACCAAGAGCACTTACTGCACGTCCCGCCACTGAACATAGGAATAGTCTCAAACATCATCTTGTGAAACAGCAGTGCCACTGGTCTGTAGTCCAGGTGATGCTTTAACAGGTAGCTATAATAATATACATAGCGCCTCTGGCTGGGAATAGTTACTCCCTGGTAGACGGGAAAAAGAGAAAGAGTCAAATTCAAAAGAAAATTTTCATTAAAGTTATTGTACTAAACTGAAAAGATAACTGGGTTATTCCAAACTTTCTCCGTAAGTGGCTAATACTCTAACTCAATATTAGAATAAATCAGAGCAATAGCAAAAGGAAAATATAAGATATTCTTAAAATACAGTTATTAAACACCTCATTTACTCAAAGATTAAATATTGTTCTGATCTAGGAACCCAACAAGCAAAGGCCATTGCGTATTGAAAGAAACAGCTGATGGCCTCTGTACCATAGCTACATGCTTAATACCTAAGGCCCCTCACAAAGATGGACTTATTAGGCATGCAATTTTTCACAAACCTGCTTACCCACTTTCTAAGCAAAAGTCCATCAGAATCAGCACAATAGAGAGAAACGTGCTGCCTCTGAGCAGAAAATGAGATTCTGACGTTAAAGTGTGTACAGCTGAATGGGACACATACACAGGGACCTGTTGACAGGGCACTAAGAGTGCCCCATGCTTTATCCATTCCTTGGGAAAATTAGGGAAACACAACATGGCTTAGAAAATATGAGGTATTACAAGTGTTTTGAAGACACAGTTCACATGCCATCTAAAGGGGGAGCCTAGTCAGATATGGGTACCCCAACCTGTAACCCGAGTGTTGCAGAGGCTGGAGCAGGACTGTTGTTACATTCCACAGGTGCCTGCGGTTCACAGTTCTAGGCCAGCACAACTATAACAAAACTTCCTCCCCTCCCCACTACATACATACATACATACAGACAGACAGACAGACAGACAGACACACACACACACACACACACACACACACATACATACACACACACCCATGCACACAAGACTGAGGTGGCTCAATCAGTAAGGTGTTTGTTTGGCAAGCATGAAGGGCACAGAACCTATGTATATAATTTGTCTTAATTGTTTTTTTAATATGTGTGAATGTTTTACCTACATAAGTAAGTACGCCATGTGTACACTGGTGCCCACAGAAACCAGAAGAGGGCATGACATGGAACTGGACTTACAGATGTTTGTAAGCCACTATGTAGATGCTGGGAATGGAACCTGGTTCCTCTAGAAGAGCAACAAGTGCTCTAAACTTCTGAGCTATTTATTACTCCAACCAAACCCCCCAAACACATGTATTTTTTTTAAAAGGTACCATGCAACCATATATGTGCACCGGGGAGGCAGAGACAGGCAGATACCTAGGTTTCACAGGCTAGCCAGCTTAGCCTACTTGGTGAACACCATCCCAATGAGAGAGACTGCCCGAAGAAGATGGATGGTACCAGAGGATGGGCACCCAAGGAACATAAGATCATACACACATGCGCATGCACGCGCACACACACACCCCATGGAAAGATAACTCCAGAAGATAAAAAAAAACAAAAACTCTTCACATGACAATGTATTCACTGATGAAATATTTTTCTACTACACAATATAACTTAGGAAAAAGTCAACTTAGAACTATAAGGCAAATATCAAGTATTAAGTCAAATAGTTTAAAATAACAGCAGTTGGGCTAGAGAGATGGCTCAGCGGTTAAGAGCACTGACTGCTCTTCCAGAGGTCACGAGTTCAATTCCCAGCAACCACATGGCAGCTCACAACCATCTATAATGTGATCTGATGTGTATTGTATACATAATAAATAAATAAATCTTTAAAAAAATTAAAAAATAAAAAATAAACAGCAGTTGGGATATGGCGATGTTCACTTGTAATCTCAGTACTTAGGTACAACCAAGACCAGAAGTTCAAGGCCAGCCTGGTCTATGAGAGGTCCAGGCTCAACAAACAAACACAACTGTAGAAAATGGTATTTTTTATGTTCATAAGAAAAAAGTATTTACAATGCTCTTTAGTTTACTCATGGTAATTAAACCTCTACTGTGCTAACTCTTAGACACAAATGCCCTTCTTCTGGTAAAGCAGAAAGTATAAAAGTATGATGACTAGCAAAACTACAGGAGTATGGGCTCTACCCGCCCCCTCCTCTCCCTCTGTCTGTCTGTCTCTCTGCTCTATATGTGTATCAAAATGGATATAGGCAGGAGTGATAGGTACATGACTTTAATCCTAGTCAGGAGGAAGAAGCTGGTGGGTCTCTGTGAGTTCCAGGCCAGCCAGGGCTACAAAGGCAGATCCTGTCTGAAAAATCAAAACAAACAAATAGAAAAATGAATATAAACCACTTGAAATCATGATTAGCAATTTAAGATTTGGCTAGAGTAAAAAAAAAATCGTACTTAATAGTCAAAGCTTATATATTCTCACAATCAAAATATGAACTTCAATTTGCTTCTGGAGGAAAATGAGTACAATAACATGAACCTTTAAAATAGAATTCCAGGAAGATAAAACAATAAATGCAGTTATACAAAAGAAGTTAAAAATATAAATTAGTATGCAAACAGTAAGTAACAGTTATAGAAACAATAGTTGTACACATGCTTGAAAGGGTGAAATTTTATTTCTCTATACTTTTCTCCTTCCTTCCTTCCTTTTATGAGACTGGATTTCTCTTGTGTGTAGGCCTGGCTGCCTTGGAACTCATTCTGTAGACCAGGCAGGCCTCAAATTCACAGAACCCATTTGCCTCTGTCTGGTATTAAAGACATGTGCCACTACCGCCCAGCATATTTTCTTTTATCCACTGGACATCCCGGTCCTAGGCCCCACCCTCCTGTCCTCCCAGTCCCACCCTCACTCCCTGACCCCTGTCCCTTAGTCCTTGAAAAAGGGCAGGCCCCCTACCCATTCACCCTAGCTCAGTAAGTCCTATCAGGACTGAATTTGTCCTCTTCCCCTATGGCCCAGTGGGGGGGGGGGGAGGGGGCCTGCAGGGCGGGGCTGATCAAAAAGCATGCAGCAGAGTCCATGTCAGAGACTCCCCTTTCCTGCCGGGCCACATGAAGTCTGAGCTGCACACTGGCTATGTCTACATAGAAGACATACTCTAACTATACAAGGCTCCTAGTAGAGGGAGGAGAACACCAACCCTCCCACAAAAACTTTGATCCAAAACTCACCCTGCCTACAAGACACGCAGGGATTAAAAAATAGAACAGATACAGCAGAGACTGAGGGATGTCCAACCAATGCCTGGCCCAAGGCCCACCCATGGGAGAGAGCCAACCCCTGCACTATTAGCGATAACTCTGCTATACTTGCAGACAGGAGCCTAGCAGGGTTGTCCTCTGACAGGCTCCACCCAGCAGCAGTTCAAAACAGATGCTGAGACTCACAGCCAAACACAGGGCAAAGCATAGGGAGTCTAGTGGGAAAGTGGGAGGAAGGATAAAAGGACTTGGAGATGACAAGAGCGCCTCAGAAGACCAGCAGAGACAACTAGCCAGAGGAGCCTGTGGAGTCTGAAGCACCACGGACCTTGCATATTCTCTTTTTAGAAAGTAATAGAGCCACATTAATTTGAAGAATTGTTACAAAGTATTGACATTAAGGAATTTCCTTAAAATGAAAAAAATGTTTAACTTTAATGCAAAAATGTTATTAGAACACCTTCCTAATGCGACTTCAACAAAGCTGTCACTATCAATTAAGGAGGTTTAAAAAAAAAAACATAGCTAAGCAAGTTGAAGGAAACAGCAGACAGGAAGTGGATGAGGACTGGCATTTTTGTTTTGCTTTGTTTTTTAACAATATAAATTTCTGAACCTGAACCATATTAATTTACTTCTAGTCAAAAGATTAAAGAAACTTTAGGTTGTATAAAGCATGTGTATAATAAGCACATGCCTGCAGTCCTAGCTCTTGGGAAGTTGAGGCATTCTGGGTCAAAGTTAATCTCTGAGCCATATGATGACAACTCATCGTGAAATCTTTAACAAACTAATTTTAAAAACCTAAAAGCAAACTGGTAAGACCGGGTTGTCAAGTTAGGAGTTGAGTTTCAGATGGTATTTTTCTCTTGATTTCTATTTTTGGTACACATTTCACATTTGTGTACGGTAGTAAACAATTCTCAACATTATAGGTTTTCTCAAGTGACAGGTAGGATCCCGATTATCACGGCTTTTATATGCTCAGTGGGTGGCTACGTCAACAACACCCGGAGCGCTCACCCACAGCTGAAAGGCAGTGCTGATGCACAGAGCGAAGCCTGCACCATGCGCAGGCCTGGGCAGCAAGGCAAGGCTGGCGCTCAAGATTTGAACTGCCTGGCTAAACAAAAACATGTGTTTGACTACTCATCTTTGATTAAGTTACCGAAACCCAGATTTAACCCCAAATGCCACTCGGAACACTAGCTCTGGTTCTCTGTATTAGGCTTGATTTACTAGTCCAAATAGTTTACTGTTTCCTCACTTTACTCATTTCTACTTTTGTCTCCATTTTCTAATGGTTAATAATCTAAGTGTGAATGCATCTTTTTTTCAGTGGCTCAAAATTACTAAAGAAAGTGGTTTTAAATTTCCACAAGGACTAGAATTAAACTTTAAGCTGCAGTTCTACTCACCTATTATCAAGAACACGGTCTTTCTAGTCTCAAGGTTTGGAGTAGTCTAATGAGTCACTAATCCAAGCGGACACTGCAAAGCATTATGTGCTCGTTTTATTACTTTTTTCACTGTGTGCATCTCTTACTTTGTGCCTCCTCAGAGCATATTCAAGATTTCTATCACTTTTGTTTTTTCAGCTTTTGCTTAACGAATTTGATTCCCTTTGCAATATAAGTTCACAACTGCTTAGTGTCCACATGGAGTATCTCGTATGTTAATGTAAAATGACATCTTTGCTCAGTTTTATGCTGTCTATTATAATGCCATTCAGATACTAAAAGCCTGTCACTTGCTTGGGAAATTTATGTTTTCCTAATATACTTTTCATTAATTCTTCATTTTTAAGCCTTGGGTATTTAATGCTCATTTTTCTTTCTCATTTGGTTTTTTCAAGACAGGGTTTTGCTGTGTAGCTGTCCTGGAACTCAGAGAGATCCCCCTGCCTCTACCTCCCAAATGCTAGAGATTAAAGGTGTGCACCACTACACCTGTCTGACTCTTGAAAAACAGACTCAAGAGTGTGGATGACACCCATCTTTCAGATCCATGATACTGCCATAAGACTACTATACTGGATTGGCACATCACAATACAGTATGTAACGTATGCTCATCTTCCATGCATTTAGAGTCTAGATGATCTTCTATAAGGTAAATTTACAACTTAGAATTCTTTTAAGATTTAATTATTTCATGTACAGTGCTCTGCCTGCATGTGTGCCTGCACACCAGAAGAGAGCACCAGATCTCATTATAGATGGTTGTGAATCACCACGTGGTTGCTGGGAATTGAACTCAGGACCTTTGGGAGAACAGACAGTGCTCTTAACTGCTGAGCCATCTCCAGCCCCAACTTAAGACTTCTTAAAGAAATAATTTTCTAAATCAGCAAACTTTCCTAGTGATCTGGAAAACGTTTTCCATGTCAAAGCTTGTAAATAATATAAATGTTTCAACCTAAAAGTATTTGCCTGAAGAGGGAGATGTACATTTCTGAATGATCACAATAAATCACAAGGCAGTAATTCAATAAAAGAGCGTGGCTCTTAAAGCTTGGCACTAATGATAACACAAACAGTAGTTATTATAGCTACTTTCTAATATTCAAAACATATTTCTATGATTCCCATAACATTGCAGGGTATATATTATCACATATTTTATTTTTAAGACAGGGTCTTATTATGTACTAGAGGCTGGCCTCAAAGTGATTATCCTACTTCTTCAACCCCCAAATAGCTGAGATTACAGGCCTTAGTGACACCATATCCAGCCATCATAACCTCGATTTTCCCGGGGGGTGGGGGGGTGGGGGTGGCTTGGTTTTCCATGTCTGCAGTATCTGTAGTCTTCAATCGTGCTGCCATATCTGAAGATGGCTTCGAACTCTTGATCCTCCTGCCCCTACCTTCCAAGCGCTGGGGTTACTAGAGTGTATCGAGCCCAGCCTTGTTGCCTCTATTTTAATAAGAAAACAGTATTGTTTTTAATATTTAACTTAAAAAAAAAAAAGCAGCACCTGATTATCTTTCTCAAACTCAGTATCTGGACCTGAATGAATCTGACTAGGGTGACCTGAAAACAGGAGTGCTATGTGATTTTAACGAAGTCATAACTTCTCTTGATTCAGTGGTTCCATCTGTGAAGAATCTAAGGTTTGGAGTGAATGATGCTTCCATTCTATGAACTATAACGGACATTAAATGGTGCTACTTGAGCGACAGAATCTCTGTGGCAAAGGTGAAGTGGACCTTCTCTAGCCACCACTCTTTCCTCGGCTGGAGTTTTCTCTCAGAAGTTGTCATTCTCTTTGTGGCCTGGAGGTGTTGGGGCTGGTCTTCGATCCAGATCAGAGGATTCCATTCCCTAGCAAAAACGTTTATTTCAAGAAGAGGAACATGCTTTAAACCAGAGAAATCAGAGCCTGTTCTGGAAACTTTTACTCAAATTGATGTTTTCTTCCCATTGCTGTTAAGTAGTCAGAATACAAGCCTGAAGCTACAGAACCACAGCCTGGCGTTACATGCAAAGATCCTATCTGAAATAAACACAGGCAAAAAAGAAAAAAGGAACAGGGTGGGCAGGAGTGACTTCTGACATCCGTTCAGCACTTAGCTCCAGACCCAGGCTTAGCTTATAGTAGCCAGTACATGTCTCCTTCTGCTTAAGCTTACTTTGAGTTGGGTTTTTCTGACCTAAAACTGGAGAGCTCATCCATTTAAAACAGCTATCTCTTTTTTAGGCATTAGTTTCTAGTCTAGGAATCAAAAAGGAAAGGAAAAAATTAAGTAGAGCTTAGTATAGCAGGGGCAGGGAGTCAGGGTTCACAATTAGGAAGCACGGTTTTGAGTGTGACATGCGGACGTGACTCAGGGCAGTGCAATCCTGGCAGGTGTGCTTGGCAGTGAGTAACCGTTTAAATCTTTCAAAACCACAAAACTGCACAGTTTTCTGAATCTATGGACTGGATAATAGGCTACAACAGTATGCATCAGAAGAGAACACTTGACCCCATGGTAACTGATGTCACAAGAAAATTAATTACACTGGGAGTTTTTGTTTGCTTTGTTTAATGACAGTAACCATAGCTTGTTTGGTTTCAAGTAAACAATTCACGAGGTTATGATATGGGGGAATATAACAAATGTAACAAACAAACAAAAAAACAAAAATACCCTGATATAATAGGTTATACAAATCCATCCTCGGAGACAATAAAGAAATCTCTTGATACTACACTTAGCACTATTACTTTAGTAAACTTGACAAACTGAGGAATTGAGCTCATTGCTCACACAAACACACACTCTTACACGCACACCTTTCTAATAACCGTTTTGGAAACAAGGAAAATGACTGAAATCTTTTTCAAACTTTCCCTTGATGTTTAATAAAGAAAATAAACATCAAAGCCCATTTTACTTGCCATTATTGGAAGCCAGGCAGAGCAGTGATTCTGGGTAAATGTAGTAACAGTGTCTTTGATTCTGAGGTTTGAGAAATCATTCCAAAGTCGGGGCTCACCAGCACTCTGAAGGCTTTCCACTTTCTTCGTAGCTTGCATAATGTAAACTATGTATTACAGCACTGAAACCTAAGTGCACTTGCAAGCAGCTAAGAACACGTGGGAAGTGCTCCCAGAGGGTGACTTACAGCATGTGGGCTGGGGGGGTGGGGGGTGTCAGGGTTCACCCTCGTGCCTTTGCATTTGGACAATATGCCACACTTTCATAAAGCAAAGTATCAACTATACAAGTAAGTAATTCCCGGGGAAGTGGAATAAATAACATACTTGCTTTGTATTACTGAATGAAAGGTCTGACTCTTTGTTCCCTTGAGTGGCTACTTCAGCCTTGGGATATTTTTCTTTATAGGAAGTATCAACTATTGACCTTCTCTGCAATATTCAAAACCTAAAAGTATTGTTTGGGCATTAAAAACACAATGCTACATTTTGATCAGCTTGCATATCCAATCTACAATATGTCTATAAGTTAAGACCTGGTATAATACTATGCAGAGTCTACAAATTTTGCACAAGAACATGCCAAGTGTCTCCTCTTTTAAAATAAGAAGAAAAAGAAGATGAAGATTCTATACCAGAACATAATTTTCTTCAGCCTCTTATGGTCCCTCCACAGTTAAAAATTAAGAATATAAGAAAAATAATACAGACAATTCTAGTAAAATGAATCCCATATAAACTATAAAACAGATTTAAGATGTATTCGTCTCCAGTAGCTTCCAATTACAATCACAAAGTGCAAATCCATAAACACAAATGGCTAGAAGCTGGCAAACATGTAACTAGAGAGTATTTTTTAGCCAACATACAAGATGCTAGGTATTGTTATGGCAGTTTTCAAGCAAACTCCCATTGTGTATACTGCCACATGTTTTAAGAATGAAGTCACTCTGAGCAATCAATTATATTAATTATTATAAGATACTTCTCAAGAGGAATTTCTCAGTCTTATTAAAACAGCTTTACCATACTCAGCTAAATTTACTGTGATGAAAAGAAGTTAAAAGTGCATCCACTGTTTCACTACCATTCTGACAACCAGGGAAATGAGCGAGGCCTTTAAGGTTTGTTTTATGTTTATCCTCTGTTACTAACGTGCTTTGCTATGACATTTCTTCACACTTCCTTCTGATTCACCTCCCTTCCCCAAATAGCTCCTCTTCTGCATTTACACCAAGCAGCTGATAACACTCACCATCTTCCCTAAGATCCCTTCCTGCCCTAAAGGCCTCCTTTCTGGTTTGATGGCACACGCCTCTAATCTAGGTTCTTCACATGAAAGAAAACAAGTTTTTTTCTGATAAGGTTTTACTGAAAATAATGATTTCCAATGCCATTCGTTTCTAATAAGTGCCATGATCTCATTTTTCTTTACACTTGAAAGCTTTAGGAAAATTAAATAGCAAAAATTTTAAGAAAATACATAGTATTATATTTGCAAGACCAGCTATCTTGCCTTGTTCTCCTAAACTTGGCAGCGACAACAGTGGGGGAGGTAGTGGAGGGGGGGTTGGGAACAGGGGGTGACAACCTGCTTACACGCTATTATTATTTGTAAAGAAAGGCATTAAAACTGAGGAGCCTTTAAAAACTATCAACAACAATGAACCTTTCAAGAAAGCCCATAAAGAGGTAATATCCTCAAAGACTTTCACAGTTCCTTTCTTTTGCAGTTCAGAATTTGTAAGCTTGACAATATACAAAGAAATTTGTATACTCTAACTGCTGTCACAAACTCTACAATTCTAAGCACAACAGTTCACTTTTCTGGGCCTTTATATCATCTATAAAGAAGCATTTGTGGGGTAGGGATATCTTAAGGCTTTTTTTATCTGTATCTGGCTTTCCAACAGTATTGCAGCTTAAAATGCAAATGCAACCATTTAGTAAAACACAGCTTAGCCAATAG
This sequence comes from Acomys minous, assembly GCF_964271855.1. Lineage (NCBI taxonomy): Eukaryota > Metazoa > Chordata > Mammalia > Rodentia > Muridae > Acomys > Acomys minous. The sequence goes on from NC_140484.1 coordinate 27,121,066, forward strand.
CATCTGTTCATAAATTCTTTCTTGTTTTTAAGTAATCAAAAGGGTAGAGGTAAGAAACATGTTAGGATTCTCCTTTAGGTCTGTGCATAATTTATCTAAAAGGCTGTCTAGGTATATTAATTATGCATCAGCAAAGTACAGTAAATCCTACTGATGTGGCTGGAAGATGCTAAGTTACTTAAAGAGTCTCAGTATAATGCTAAAGCTGAACATCAAATGTACCAGCCACATCTCTACCCATGTGCACTCCTCTGCATCTTCTATTTACATTAGTCTGTCATCTCCACTTGGAGGAAATGGCAAGAGAACAGAGAGTGTCTGCTGCCCAGAGCAACTCTATGGAGGAAGAAGTGAAGGGGAAAAAGATAGGATGCGTGACAGCAGAGCTTAGAGAAGCCTAGACCATCCAAAGCCGTTATTTGTCCCAGGCAAAATCCTTGGCTGAACTAGTTAACAAAACAAAAAAAGTCCCGTAGTTACAGGATGAAGGCAAGTCACACAGGGCAGAGGGTGCAGCTAATGGGGGAGAGGGTGCCCATGTGAAGGCCCTAGGCTCAGTTCTCACCATCACAGAAGAGTGGGGAGAATGAGGAAGAAAAAAGAATAAAGTCCAGTATTCGAGGCTTGCTGCAGGAGAGATGGCTGAGACAGTCACAGGACCTGGCCAAATAATCTCACCTGTTTCCCCCAACCTGACATTGTTCTCTAGGGCGGAGGACCATAAAGTGTCCCAAGTGTCACTTACTGCATTTGAAATTTTACTGTCATCAGTGCAAGTTTCCACCAAATACATGCACAGTGATAAAAACAAATGAATAAATAATCAGCAAATAATCTAGGGCCCTTTTTGAAAAGGTCAAAAAAATGCTTTCAAACTGCTGACATTCCCTTGCCTCCCTCCCTCTCCCAAGCCCAATCACTAAACTAAGTACAATTTTTAAATCCCTTTAAAGAAGAAGAAACTCTGCCTGGGCCTAGGGAGAAGAACCTACAAGCACCAATTTACTAAATCAGCATAATCTATAACTGCATTCTTCCCCCCCCCCCCTCACCGTAGGGTTTCTCTGCAGCCCTGGCTGGCCTGAACCTACCTGCCTCTGCCTCCTGAGGGCTGGGATTAATTAAAGGCGTGCACCACCACACCTGGCCCTATAACATTATTCTAAATGTTTTATCTTTACATCAATAGATAAATGTGGTCCTTAACCCTCTTCAAGGAAAATTCTCTTTGCAGCATTAGGAGACCATTACAGCAAACAACAATACATCAAAATCCAGAGCTGTGGAGCCCAGCACCAACTGAGTGACCCACAACACAACTGCACCTGCAGCTCAGGGATCACCCAGAAGGGGGTTTAGAAAGACTCTCAGAGTCTGAGGATCGGAGAGGTTGCTGTGAGAAGTCTCCTAGGAAAGGCAGAAGCCACACCCATAAAGTTTCATCAACACACTGCCCAAAAATTAGCTGAGCAAAGAGGACAAGACATGTTAGCATAGAAGGAGACAGCTCACCAGGCCTCAAGCCTAGACAAAGATCTACTGGAAACTATAGAATGTTGAGAGGGAAGAGCAACCAACTGGTTACTCAATACCAAGTGATAAGCCCTGAAAACATGTATGTGCAGGTGGTTCGATATACACATATGTATGTATGTATATCAATCATACTCACGATATAATTCTATTAGTTTAAAAATTGTAGAGAAAGCCGGGCGTGGTGGTGCACGCCTTTAATCCCAGCACTCGGGAGGCAGAGGCAGGCGGATAGCTGTGAGTTCGAGGCCAGCCTGGTCTACAAAGTGAGTCCAGGATGGCTAAGGCTACACAGAGAAACCCTGTCTCGAAAAACAAAAAACAAAAAACAAAAAAAATAAAATAAAAATTGTAGAGAAAATCTCAATGTAAAAGAAGGTAAATAAAAATGACTTAAAAAAAAAGAAAAAGAAAACACAACAGCAACAACAAAAGCTCTTGAAGATACCTCCATGCTCTGTAGGCATGCGTTACCTACAGCACCTCTGGTTTTCCTGCGCTGGTGAAGGTGGATGGCCTCTCCGCCATGGCCACTCACTGCTGCACTGGCCATGGCCACTCACTGCTGCACTGCGTAGCAAGACCACATTAACCCTTAAAAGAGCCTTATCTACTGTTGTGAAAAGTTTTCCTACTGATGAACACATGTCTTAAATTATAGCCCGTGCAAGATTTGTCACCCCCCCAAAAAAACCACACACACACCCCAAAAAAACAAAACAGACAAACAAACAAACAAACAAACAAAATCCTGCTGCTGTGAAAGACCCAAATCCTTGAGAGCCAAGACTTTCCAATCAAGAGGTTCTCAAGAGACTTTGTCAAGAGACAGGAGCAACTACGAAGCTCTTCCCTGCACACAGGTCCGCTAATATCCTGTTCACTAGATAAAACACCAACTCTGTCAAAAAGTTTAACACTTTACCTTGAAAGCAAAAATGGACCATAATTGTTAGCCACACAGCTAATAATTCTGGAAGACAAACTAATACATGAATCTTAGAGATTTTATCCGACACAGCCTACTTTAACTGGTAAAAAAAAAAAAAATGTGTATGTTCCATTTCATTCATACATCAGATGAGTTTTCTTAATCTGTTTCCATCAAAACTACAATAAGACTAACAATGGATTGCAAGGATGATGTATAATATAGAGTCAAAGAACAGCAAACCTTCAACATGTTTTTAAAAGTTGTGTAAAAACAACTCTCTCATAAACTTCACTACTGAGCAAAATAAACCATTTAGATACTTGCTGCTTCCAAGAAATGGGTACTGATTTTTTTAAGGGGGGGGCAGACATAACTTTTTAGAAGTTCCTTTATATTCTGTTTTTAAGTCTGAGTGCAAATGGAAGCTATAAACAAAAACTTATAGTTATGCACATACCATGACATGTTAAATGACAAAACATTTACAGATTTCATCAGAGTTGAAGAGTCTCTACCTCACATCTGATATTCTGGCTCATGACTTTTTTTTTTTTACTGTATTAAAGATACAATTTTATGAACTCACACCAATAAAGAGTCCTTTGACATCCTATACAAACTCAAGAGTTACAAAGACAGGGTTGAAAACGGAAGGTGAGTAAGCACAGGATCCAGCACCGCTGCAACCACAGAACTTAATGTGATGGGTGTGGCCATCTCTACTTATGGTCCAAAGCTGAGCTAGACAAAATTAGGCCTCACACAAAGAACAAGGATGGAGCAGACGAGGAGGGAGGCGAAAGGAAGGGGAGGAAGAAGGAGTACAAGTACAAATGTAATACTAGAATCAATTTTCAAAACTGCCTGACTCCCTAGAGCAGCCACGTCCAACCTTCTGACATTGCAAAATAATGTTGTCACCTACAAAGTCCACACTTTAGAACCATGCAACTGAATTACAAAAGGACTGCAAAACAACTCTGTTTAAGTAAGCTTGTGATCTGGTGTTGGGCCACATTCACTGCACCGTAAGCTTCTCAATTTATTCGAAATACATTAGGCACTGTCCTTGGAGAAGGAGAAATGCACAAACATTTATTTCTATTACTATCCAAAGAAATGGGTCCTCTGAAAAAGCATCACAGGAATTTGCTTTTGCTTTCATTTGTAATGCAGACAAAACATGTCACTAATTTTCAACAGTCTTTAGTTTTCTGAATAATCAATGAATCTTTGATTAGTTAACTATACTAATGAATACTCGTATCAGAATTTATTTACTATCAAATTAAATACCATATTTTACTAGGTAATGGCAATCAAGTTGTCACCTAAATACATTTTCTTTTTGTGTACGCCTCTGAAATTTCATGATTACAATTTTTTATTAATATGTGCTTTTATTTAATCAAACCTTATAAAGATTTGAAGTATAGTTAATGGTTAAATTTGCTATTATTATTATTAGAAAGAAGCAACATGAAGAGAAAAATTAAATGAACTGATTACAAATTTTGGAAGTGTTGGGCACATTTCTGTAATCATAACACTTTAGAGGCCAGCCCCAACTATATGGGGGAGATCCTATCTCAACAAAACAAAAAAGGATTTAAAAATAGATATTTATTAGCTTATCTCTTAAATGGGGAGATGTGCAAAGAATTCTATTAGACAAGAACAGGAGCGGACACCTAGACTGCACAGCATAGCAAGAGCCAGCGGTACATACTACTGTGCGCCCAGCAACTGCTCCCAGTACGCCCCAGTGTTCTCGGTACAATTAAGGAAGAAGACAGGGTTGCCAAGGATGAAGGGTCTTGTAAGAGGATACGATTGTGGTAACAACAATGTAACATTTCTCAAAGCATCACACATGTACTGTGAGCAGATCAGGCTTTTATTTGTCAGTTACACCTCAATAAAGCAGGAGGGAGAAGTTTCCAAACAAATTCTTGGGTCTACAAAAAGGAAAAGGAAAATAAGTAAACTGCTTACCTTTTTGTCTCTGGTCCTTACTTCCCCATAAAAATCTAGGGCCTCTTGTGCCTTTAAAAATTTGCCCCGATGCAATAAATATGCACAAATCATTACACCAGTCCGTCCCTTTCCAGCTTTACAGTGAATTGCTGCAACATGATTGTCATCTTCACTGAGCCATTGGTCGAGATCTTCACAAAAGGGTTTGATAAGTTCTAGCTGTGGTGGGTTATGGTCTTCAAAAGGGTACTGTGCAACTGTTACAGAAAAGACAAACTCACGTAAGGAAACACATCTCCTAAATTTTTAATTCAAACATAAGATAGCTTTTAAAATGTTACATATAAACTTACTGGTGCTTAAAAGCCTAATTTTCAGGGAAATTTAATTTACTGCTTAGTACCCCAGTTTTTTAATGAGAAGCCTCTGACTAATTCTTAAATGTACTCATGAGACAAAGTAACAAGCATTGTGCTCCTCACTCCAGGAAAGAGGAATCTGCTACATGAAGGGAACACATCACAGCTTATCAGTACAGCTGATCCTAGATGGATGTCACACAGGCCTCTTGTCAAGCGGTAACTTCTAACAGAAGGAGCAACAACAGACATCACCACATCATCGCAGAATATGCTCTGACAAAAGTGTAGACTATTTACTCACAGAGTCAGCTATGGAAAAGACCGAATTTTCTCTCTCATAATAAAATTACCCAGTGACTGATTTTTACAATGGTCTAAAAAAATATTGTACAATTATATAATATATATATATGTATACATTATATATACATACAAACTATTATATACATGGCTTGAATCTAATTACTCACAAAAAGCCTACAATTGTAATAAAGTTTACCAAATTGAGTGTCAAGAGGTTTTTCACATGAATTAAGATTTCTTTGCCCCCTGCCATCAAAGCTGAGGTTTGTGAAGGCAAGGTATTGCTGTCTAGGGCCAGGCTTCACTCTATCATATTGGTTATCTTACTAATATCTGTCTTAATTCTACTCTATTGAGATCCTTAAATCCTGACCAGAGTAGCTCAGTTTGCAAAGGGCTTGCTTAACAGATCCTAAGCCCTGGGCTCATCCCTGTGCCGTGTAAACACACAGCTAAGGATGTACAATTGTCTGTAATGACAGCCAATACTTGAAGGATCAGAGGACCACCCGATGAGTCACCCAATGAGCTCAATGTCATTCAGAGACAGACCCTGTCTTAAAAACATTAATAATCCTGTTGATACTATTGTTCAAATTATCTGCTACGTTATCTAATGTGTGAAAAACTATGACATATCCTCAACTAAGCCGCCATAAAATGGTACAAGAACAATCCACTTGATCCTTTTGTGACAGGAAAGTGTCTGGTAAACAATGGCACACTGCAATTACAGAGAGATGGCAAGCCAACTTTCACTTAAGTGTCTGCCTAACTGTGCTCCCAACCTCATTTCCCCAGTGGCACACAAAAACATTCAAAGTCTGTTAAAATGTGCATTTCAAACTAAGTGACCTTCACCTGTGGCATGTTTCCTACTGAGCAGCAGCCCATGTCTGTCAATCCCACGAAAGAAACACTCTTAGTGAACTGCTCTCCCTGAGTCCTTAGTGCCTCATAGTTCTCAGGTGATGATCAGCTGGTGCAGATGAGCACACATGGCTCCTAACACTCACCTTCTCTTGATACCACCGCAGCCTCTGGGGGGCTGAGAGAGAACTAGCACAGCTGCTTTCCCCTTTCCTACTTCACGTCATTCTTCTGTACAGAAAAGTGACAACGGTTCTGCTTTCTTCCTGTAATTGTTTACAATGGCACCCTGCCTCCTAGTTTAGTCTAGTGACTGCTTCTGGGTCTCAATCTACTCTGCAATTTAGTTTTCCTGACAACTGATAGGTCTATCTGACCTAAAGAACAACTCTAAAACTACATTCACTTTTTAAAACTGCCAGGAGCCATTCTTAACATTTGTGTCTCAATAATCTAGATAATTACCACTAGGCAGTAAAAGACAGTCTATTGGTCTACATTACACAGTGTACTGTGGTTGTATTTATACATACCTCTGCAGTTAAATTTGGCGGTGTCATAATGTCTTTCAGCACATCTACAAGAAAGTTTAAATGTGACATAAAGTTACCTATCAGACTTGGAAGGAAGAGTATTAATATTACCAACACTTATTCAGCCCTTATACCACGCCAGGCACTGTGCTTCCTGTTTTTCTATTCACTATTTCACTTACTTTCAAGAATTCTGAAGTGGGTACTATTATCATTCTTATTTTATGATTAAGGAAACCAAAGCTTAATAAAAGGTTAAATGCATGCATGCATTTGTTCACAAAATTTGTGACATCAACATGCAACACTGTAAATTCAATTGCACTGATCCTGTAGATTTCTTAAAGACTGTACATGCCTTTAGAAGGTATTTTTTATTTCACAAAACCTGTGAATAGCTACTTCCAATATTATCTTTACATGACATTCATATATAATCTTAAAATATACATGTTTTTAAAAAGTGAAAAGAAAATTAAAAGGCAACTGAAGCTTACTAAAAATGTAAACCAGAACCTTTATCCTTTTCTATGCAAATATCATTGTTTTCAATGATGTCTCAAAGTACAAATTTTAATATCAGATCACAACAAAATAACTAAATATATAAAGCCAATCAGGCTAGTAAAATGCTGGCACCATTATAAGGCATACGCACTATCATTTCCATAACACTAATTGCTATTATGCAAATGGATTACTCAAAATTAACAAGCTATGAAATAAACACCAACAGGCTCAATGGCGTGTCCTACATACTAGTGCAGTCAGCAGCATCTTAGTGACTCCAACTACAAATTCAGACATTCAGGAGTTAATAAATTGTGTGTGTTGCACAGGCCGTGGTCCTAGCACTTGGAAAGTTGTAACTGACAGGAAGACTGTATCTTTAAAATTAGCCTTTGCTATACACTTAGTCCTAGGCTAGCCTGGGCTATACCACAAGACCCTGTCTCAAAAAGAAAGGAAGTTACTGAAAACAAAAGTTAGCATTTTCAAACAAAGTTCCATTACTCTAGGCCACATCCAAAAGTCCCCAGTCATAAATATAATCTCAACTCTAGCAGAACCCAATCTGAGGTTGCTCAGCCAAGACACCTGCAGTACAGAGCCAGGTTTATGCTGAGCACTAGCTAGTCACCACACTGCGTACTGGGGACTTGGATAGCACAAAGGATATTCTCCCCTATTGGTTTTTTGAAAACTGAAAATTTTTGCACACTGCAATAAAACTGAACCAAGATTCCCAAACAAGCAGCGGCGGACCTGCATTGTGCATCTGGAATCTGTGCAGTTCCTCAACTTTAAGGTTTCAAAACCAAATTCACATGAAGATTGAACAAATCATACACAAACTACAGCCCACTGGATTTCTAACTGGCCAGACCTGAAGCAAATCAACTTTTGTATTAGCAAGAGTGTGTGCACAAACACAGAAAGCCTTTTCCTTTTAGTATATTATTTAATGTACTGTTTTGCAAAAGAAAAAACTATTAATGACATATGCATTCTTGCTAAATAATCTTATGTTACTTATATCAAAATGAGATAGGAAGAAGAGAACTGACACATACACGAAAAAGCACATTTATATTTTCTTTTCCCCCTCTCTCTTCGGTTTTTCTGAGTCAGGATCTTATATATCCAAGGCTGACTTTGAACTCCTCTTCCCTCCTCCCTCCACCTCCCAAGTGCTGGAATTCCATGCAGGGCAGCCAGGCTCTCTCTCCTGAAGTGTGCAGTAGCCAAGAACCCACAGCGGAGCATACACAAGGAATCACAGAGGCACTCAGGAAATGATAGGAAGCCAGGCACATACCCTAAGAATCTGGTCCTGTTGATGTTTAGTAGAATACAAACGTTAGTTTCCTGCAAGTCAGTTGTCTTAATCTGCCACACTGTCTCAGGACCTAAATATGCCTGGTTTGAGGTAAGGTCAGAGAGAGCACTTGCCAACCACAGGTGAAGCAGGCTACACTCCATCAAGAAAGAGAGGAGAGAAGAGAAGGGGAGGGGAGGGGAGGGGAGGGGAGGGGAGGGGAGGGGAGGGGAGGGCAAGGCAAGAGCCCCAGCCCTGAGAAAGACAGAGCGAATACTCTCAAAAGCTTGGTTTAATAAGCACTATTTAAGATGATCATCAGAAAATGGTTTTCATGTATCAGTTAAGATGATGCTATGGAAAAGAAAATAACAACAACTAAATATCTACAAGATATACACACTTTGATATATTATAAGGTAACTGTAACATCTGTGTTTTCATCATCACAATCATGTGACAGTTTATTCCCCTTTGTATATATAAGTAAAGCTAAGAATTAGAAAGGCCTCTAAAATTCTGACTAATCACACTATGCAATCACACCATGCAATCACACTATGCAATCACACCATGCAACATGAGCTTCGTCTCCCTGGTCACCAAAATCGAACAACTTCTATCACCAGTTCACTCAACATTATAAAAATTTAAATGTAAAAGTAGTGACAAATTTTATTCAAAGCCAGTACTAACAAAAGCAGTGCTTGTCACTGAAGACAGACCCAACAGTTAATTTTGGAAAGGAAAAAAAGAGCAAGCAGCTCTTTGCAAAAATGAGCATGGACGGGTTATGTGTGGAGGACATGCTGGGGCTGCTTGTGTAACAGTGCACAAGTGCAAGGATTGACAGGGTAAAGAAGACCTCCACCTTAGCTAAGATCTCTGGTACTTCCAAAATTCACATGGGAGTTTCTTTTAGATTTCACACGGCATGTTATCAGTAAGTCACTCAACTACTAAAATGAAAGATAGCAAATAACAATTGGGCTTTAAATTTTTCTTTATACTTAAAACTCAAATGGCATTTTGTCCTTACCTTAAATTGGCTTATATAAAAAGAGAAATGAAAGAGAGATGTTTCCCAAAGTGCTCACAGAAAGTAGAGGAGTAAAACTAATAAGAGAAGTTTGCAGAGGACTTGCCATAGGTAGGAAGCGCTCCTCTTTACTCTAACGAAGCTATCTCTGTTTTACAAAGGCAATCTTAGCAGATAAAAATAGCACACTTAAATGCTTGCCAAGAATGTCAAATATTGACTAAAATTTAAAATTTTGTATTCTCTACATGGAGAAACAAAAACTGAAAAATCTCATACAAAACTAAATAATTAACTAATGTTGTCCTTTCTCAAAATACTTTAGAGAATGCCCAAGGAAACTCAGAGGTGAACTAGTGAAGAACTTGTTAGTGGTCTTCACCCTGACCACTTTATGGCATTGGTGCCATAAAGATCTCAGAAACTACCAGGTATGGTGTATGTCCAGTGAAAAATGCTTTAGAATCTTCAAAGTCTACATTTTCCAAGAAAAAAAATACATGCTACATATAATTCCTAAGACAAAAAGAAATAAAACAAAAACACCTGCTGTTGCTGGTTTCACTTGCCTAAAACCAGATGCATTGTAGACAGGGGAAAGGGGGTTACTCAAATTAAAACAACTTTGTAGGTGTTGAAACTTTTGGAGTGAATAAAATGTGGAGAAATTAAAAGAAACAAACAAACAAACAAACAAACCCAAAAGGGCCTGCTGGTATTAACAGTGGGTAATCTGTTACCACACCCATGTGTATGGCTGCCTCACTTAACTGCCCTAGACCTGACTCCCTACCTGTGGGAAGAGAAGGCACTACTAAGCGGCTTCTCAGGTCCTCTGCCATTCTGAAAGCCTCCATTCTAGATGACAAGGGAGGAAGTTAGTATGCGCTAAAGTCTATTCTCAACCAATAAAGAGATAGTTCCTAGTGATATTGGGAATCAATTGCTTAGAAACATAGGTCAAGTTCCTAGGCTATGACCCAAAGCAACCTTGAACTATACTAAAATAGAACAAAGGAGATAGCATAAACCCAATCCCTAAATTCTAGAAGCAGGAAGCCACTATACACAGGAATGAAAAGAATTTCCTCCCTGTCCTTTGGATATGTTAATCAGGCATAAAATTTCGACACAGGCAGCATGTGTCTTCTAATGTCTTTCTACTTCCCTACTGGGACTCTCTAAATCTCCAAATCCTGACAATGTGAGTCCAAAATGATTCATTTAATAAATCCCAGCTTTCAACGGTTCTTGTCCTTTTTTCAGTCAACTTCTGAATGCAGCTGTTCAAAACACAGTTTTGTGGTTCTCCTATACAATGCTTATTAATTATTACAACCTCACCTAAGCAGCACACACCACCACCTGCCATACTTCAAATGTCATTATGCTCTCAACTCCTGACTTGCCATGGCACATCCTCCTAGCCTAAGATAACCAACCCCTAAGGATTTCGATTAGTAGAAGAGCCACGGAAATATTTCAAGATCTTCAAATTTATGTCTTCAATTGCAATCTCAAAATTAAAAGAAATAAAACAAACTCTTGTTGTTAGTCTCACAGGTATATAACAGGCAGGGCATCAGAAGTTAACGACAGTTCACACATCTGGTCCTTTACAAAACCTTCCTATGGGGCCCAGTTACTCTATCTACTGTTCTGTCACTGCTCATGTCTCTGATACTTTACCTAACTTTCACATTAATCTATATGCTATTTGAGAATTGCAATTATCCTTATGCGCACTGTGTCTTCGTGTTTTACCATGACAAATGGGATAGCCCTAACTCAATGGCTGCATCTTTCTGAATCTGAAGTCAGTAAAAACTAAGAAAAACAATATTGATAACTACTGCACACAAGTACTTCTAAGTCTCATCAAAATGGAAATATCTAATCAAAGACTGAAGGAAAAAAGCAGCATCCAGCACTCTTAACAAGGCACAGAAAACCTTCCATCCATCCAGGTAAAAATTCAAACACCCATTGGAAGCAAAAGAGATAATACCAGCTTATATTTGGTAAAATCTACAGAAAATGGTAATTGTTAATTGGTGTTTAACATTGCATAAAATCCTCCTGTATAAATCATAGATACAGAAAACAAAAGGACATAATAGAAAAATAGTGATGATATTTATTTGTTTGTTTATTTATTTATTTATTTTGAGGCAAGGTTTCTCTGTGTAGCCCTGGCTGTCCTGGTCTTGCTTTTTAGACCAGCCTGGCCTCAAACTCAGAGATCCATCTGCCTTTGGTTCCCTGAGTGCAGGGATTGCAGGCATGCACCACCATGCCCAGCTACTTATTTATCTTTTTTTTAATTTTATTGATTTATTCATATTACATCTTAATGGTTATCCCATCCCTTGTATTCGCCCATTCCTCCCTCCCTCCTGCTTTCCCCCTATTCCCCTCCCCATGACTGTGACTGAGGGGGACCTCCTCCCCCTTTATATGCTCATAGGGTATCAAGTCTCTTCTTGGTAGCCTGCTATCCTTCCTCTGAGTGCCACCAGGTCTCCCCATCCAGGGGACATGCTCAAATATGGGGCACCAGAGTTCATGTGAAAGTCAGACCCCACTCTCCACTCAACTGTGGAGAATGTCCTGTCCATTGGCTAGATCTGGGTAGGGTATCTTTTAAATTTTTTAAGTGCTCAGTGTTTGAGGAAAATAAAAATGATCTTCAAAGACAAACAAAATGGAAGTTTTTGCCTTTCGTTTTCTTTTTCATAGCTCTATTCCAAAAGTCAAATCAGAACAAAGGTTTAAAAATGGGCCAACAACTTTTTTCTAATGGACAATCTGTAAAATACTACACTAGATAACTAATTATGCTGGGTAACTTATTTGAGTAATACACAGAGACCAGTCACATAGCTGCTTCAGTGAACTGACCCCCAACACTGAGGAAACAAAGTCTCCACCTTGGAATCTGCTTCCACAGAAGCCATCATTAACACTAACAGCAGCTCTGCTGTGGATTACATTTCAAATTATCACATGATTATGGGCTCGCGGATGGGCTAGATGCCAAGCCCTTTAAAGCAGATCAAGTAACATAAATCTGTGCCAACACTGTTGCACCAGCGCCACGCTTTCTACATTCAACAATCCTCTGTGTCAGACTTCTTCAACTGCTTTGAGGAATCCAGGTCTATTAAAATTATTTTTAATCTCCAACAAGAAAATAACTTTTACTTAGTTATTTTAACAGACAAATGTAAAAACATACTTACAGATTGTATATCTTGTAATGGTTTTTATGCTTTGAATCCAAAAACCTGAAAATGAAACAAACAAACAAAAAGCCACCATTAACATAAATGAGCTAACATTTCAAACTACATCAATATTGTGCAGGACTAAAGCAGATTTATTTACCGTAATCTCAAATACAATTAATAGCACAAATACATATCCCTTTATTCACTAATAGTGACTACATTACACAGATTTATTCAATCTGAAGTAGAGCCTACTTTATCAAAAACTATTTCCATATCTTATATATTCAGCCCAATAAATTATGATGTTTTGAAAAGGCAATCTTTGCAGTTCCTAAATGCACCTAGCTCATACTGACTTCCATGAAAATGGTAAGCAACGATGTGCCTTTTTAAAAAGCTTAAAACTTGGTCCTCTAATTAAAAAAATATATATATATTAGAAAAGTACAAGTAACAATGTAACCCTGCAAAAGCTTATCACCCATTTCCCTTGCCCCTCCCAAGCATCGCAGAGACAGAACTGACATTTAACAGAAAGGTAAAGGGTCTACAGAGACCATGAGACTTGCCCATGGTGTGCAGCCGTGAAACTAAACAATATTAGAGACACCAACGCACTTGCTACATGCCAGGTACTATTTTAAGCCTTTATGTATGTAAATCTATAATGAAAGACTCAGCAAGGTATAATGCTGAAGAACCAATTCTGAGACAAAAGGAGAAAAGACAGTCCCATGTAGCCTGGGCTGGTCCTGGAGTCACCATGTGGCATTAAATACACCTCATGTTCCCCCCTCCATCCTGGATGCTGGGGCTAGGGGTGTGTCACCAAGCTGGGTTTATTATGCAGTGCTGGCGAAGCCTAGAGCCTCAAGAACACATTCTACTAGTTAATTTCATCTTCAGGCCCAATATGAGTTTCCAAGATGAAAGGATAAATAGCTAATAAAACTGACTTAAAAAAGAAAAGGCTCAAATCAAACCATACTTGTCTTTATGTAATTTCTCAATGCAAAATATATCACAAGAAATAGATGGCATAAAAACAAAAAGACAAAGACACTGCCATTAACAACACTAGCTTCTTATAAACAACTATACAAAGTCTGATTTTCAGGAAAAATTACTTCCAGGCTGGAAAGCTATAGCAAGACAGACTATAAATCAAAGGTGAGTATATATAAAGGCATTCATTGGTTAAGCAACAAGTCATTTGTTTTGACACACACTAACTATCTCAGTAAGTTTGTAAAAGATGTTGAGAGCAGAAAATCATGAAAGGAGATGAAAGGTTCTAGGAACTGAGGACCCAACTTGAAAAATAAGAAATGAGAATTCCAAAAAGGACAGTAATGGTCCAGGTGGTGGTGGCACACGCCTTTAATCCCAGCACTCAGGAGACGGAGGCATGTGGATCGGTGTTGAGTTCGAGGCCAGCCTGGTCTACAAAGTGACCCAGTACAGCCAGGACTACACAGAGAAATCCTGTCTCAAAACACGCATGCGCGCGCGCGCACGCACACGCGCGCGCGCGCACACACACACACACACACACACACACACACACACACACGACGGTAATGAGCATCTCAGGCTGTACAAAGAAAGGCAATTACTTCAGAGTAGGGTAGAACAGGAGGGTCCAGGAAAGGGAGAAACTGTGCTTAACCATGGTGACATTTACAGAACTGGGGACATGCTTGTTAATAAATTAAAATCAAAACCATTAGATCTTTTGCAGATATAGTATGGTTTTGTTTTGTGTTTTTATGGGATTTCTGTGTGTGCAAAAAAGTGTGTCTCTTGTGCGTTTTCTTTGCCATTGCCACCTCCTCTTCCCCCTCCCCCTTTTTTTTTCTTTCTTCTCCTTCTGGTTTGTTTTGTCCCTATTCTAGTTTCCTTTTCTTTTATCTTATTTCATTTTACTGTATTCTTTCTGGATACCTCTGTTCTTTAAGAGAGAGAAGAAAAGGTGTGGATGTGGACGGGAGGAGGTGGGGAACTGGGAGGAGTTGGTAGGAGAAACTATAATCAGAATATATTATATGAAAAAAATCTATTTTCAATTAAAAAAGAAAATTAAAACAGTATGCCAACCTATTTGTGTCATAATCAGATAACAGAAGTGGGCATATCTTTGGAATATATTATAAAATTAGAAGAAAAATACAGCAAAATATTACAGACTTACACTTCTTAACTACTGCAGTTTTTCCTTTTTAAAAAATCTTGGCTAGTTATTTAGCAAATAATTCTTTAAAGGAAACTACAACTCTGGAAATGTCAGGAAACCGGGAGAAAGTGTTCGTGTAATTTTAGAGTTCACGTCAGACAAGGAAGGAAGTGCTGGCCTAGTGAGATACGATGCCGATCTGTGAACATTTCAAGTGCTTCACTGAATCAACAGCCTGTGAATCTACAACCCAATCTAAAAGAAAAGGTCCAGAGAGGATCGACTCTCAGTCCACAGTAACTAATAAACCATTCTAATTCTTCTAAGGACACAGAGAGAAAAATGTTACTACTTTTTAAAAGACAAAAGATGAAGTCATACTTTGATGACTCCATAAAAACCCCACACCCACTGAATGACAAGGTGCATGTGTGTTACCACGACACGCCTGTGAAGCCAACACACAAAAGACAGCCAGGTCTATAGAATAAGTCTGAAGTCAGCCAGGGTTGGAGTGAGAGAAGCACTGTCTCCAAACAGCAACGGCATTCGCAGTAGCAAAGCTGGGGATCCAGTGGGGCTCTCTAAAGAGTCTCTTTTGCAATGAGCAAATTCTTCAAGACAAAAAACCAATTTGGCTGCAGAGACCTCACACAGAGCTCAGCTTTAAAACATGCATACACTGTGGTCAAAATGGAGGAGGGAGTGCTCATAGTTGAATTCAGGACAGCAGCAAAGTGGTATATAGGGAGGAACACAAAAACAGTATCAACTGAAGGTTAGAGGTGGGGCAACAGACCAAAAACAAACTGGAATTCATTCCATAAGCTTAACTGTTGTACAATATCAGAAACAGGAAGAAAGCAGAGATCCCTAAAACTTTTTCACTTCTCTATATTCCGTCCAGTAGAAAAATGCCTTGGTCAGCGCTAGTAAATATATTAACAATTTCTTTGAGTTAAAGTTTTTTCTACCTGATAAATTAAGCAAGGCTACTTCTTGAAGGTTATTTAATAGTCAGAAATTATATTCCATAATTACATATAATAGTAAAGCAGAGTTAGCAATCAGTAATTTTGAACAGAAGATACTAATCTGAATCTAATGTCCTAGAAGGGAAAGGTATTATAAAGCTGTGTCTACAAAAGAAATCAAAGCAGTTTCCTCACAGAAACCATTAAGGGCAAAACAATCTATAAGAAAAATAAGTTAAAAACAAAGTCCACATACACATAAACACCAATGTGTACACCATGCCCACCTAGATTTATAAACAACAGAAATTAACTGTCCAAAGCTCTGGAAGCTGGAAAGTCCAAGAGTACAAAACAAAATAAAACAAAACAACAAAGCTTTTTATATGTAAACAGTTACAAAGATCTGAAAAGGGGCAAGTTGAAGAATCTCACAGGGAAAGTTTGCTATCTTTATGCTGACCAGTTCCCAAACACTAAAGGCGTTCAGAAGCAGGCATTTCTTTCCTGTCTTTCACTCTTTGTTAGACCCTGAATCCTACAGAGTGGGAAGCAAGATCTCACTGGAGAGGCTGAGAATTCAGACAGCCACCAGGAGGTGGGCAGGGCAGGAGGAGAATGCATATAGCAAGTGCTCAACAGCAAGCAAACTGCAGCCCCTACAACCTCCTGGTCGGCTTCCAAGATACGAACTTCCTAAGAAGCATTATTCCTTCCCAATTAAGTTAAAGACACTTTCTGTTACTTGCAACCAAGAACTTGTTAATTCTTTTCTGTTTGCTTTGTTTAGTTTTTCAAAACAGGGCTTCTCTGTGGAGCCCTAGCTGTCCTGGAACTCTCTCTGTAGTCAAGGCTGGCCTTGCACTTGGAGATCCGCCTGCTTCTGCCTTCCTAGTGTTGGGATTAAAGGTGTGCACCATCACACTCAGCCTCATAAATCTTTTTAAATAATATTGCCTATAGTGTGTTTTAAGTTAGGGTTATTGGAATCATAGGTGTGTCCCTTTCAACATGATTTCTTATCTATTATGTGAGCCACAGAATAAAGAAGCCCTTTAAAGGATACAGCACAGCATTTGAAGGGGGGGTGGGTGAGAAGGAGTGCGGAATATCTCAAAGAACCTGATTACTTAGGCAAACACCCCTTCCCTTACAGTCCTCAATAGTATCACCACATTTAGCCCAGCCTTTTAAGTCTGACACAAAAGAAAGGCCAAGGGTGGGGGTGGGGGTGGCAAGAAAACAGTTCTTTCCAAAGAGAAATGTACCAACTTGCCTACAGATAGACAAGAGCAGAGAGGTGAGACTCTCAAGAGCTGCACAATTAACTAGCCCTTACTTGGAGCGATCCTGATACGCACACCTGCACTACTCTCTTCTCCCCGTCCGATCCTGTTGAACCTTCACTTCAACTTGGATGTCTCTGCGTGTGTATGGCTCACTGAGTTTAACTGAGGTTGCTTGCATGAGCATTAACTATTTCTTATGAAATAAATCTAGATAGAGTGAACTTTAAAATTACTTTTATCAACATAATTAACATACCCATTTAAAATGCTAGAAAGGTGTGGAAGAAGAGGAAGAAGAGGTAGAGGACAAAGAAGCCACCACCCACAAAACAGGGAGGAAAAAAAAAGAGAGAGAGAGAGATAGAAACAAAAACAGCTAAAGAGAAGGACAGAAAAGACAGCACCAGAAACTAACATTCCCCAACGACACTCAGAGAACCCCTCCCATGTTCCCACCCAGGTCTGGGAGTCTATAGGCAAATGCTGACAGTTTCCAGGTCCCCAGCACAGAAACCCCACTAAGAAAGCTGGGCAAACTT
The DNA here is from genome assembly GCF_964271855.1 of Acomys minous. Lineage (NCBI taxonomy): Eukaryota > Metazoa > Chordata > Mammalia > Rodentia > Muridae > Acomys > Acomys minous. The sequence continues at coordinate 27,138,644 of NC_140484.1, forward strand.
TGGAAAAGAGAACTGATTTCTGGAACCTCGACTCTTAGAAGATCTAAATTCATTTTTAGCCACTTCTCCCTCACCACACACAAAACTTAAAAGCTTGAATGTACAAGTGTGCATATGCACCCCCAAAAATAAGAAGGGGGACCACCCAAAGGGGGAAAGTAAGTCGACAAATTACCTCTCAGAAAATCCAGACGGCAAATTCACTAGACAGAGATACTTGGCTTTAATGATGCTCAGAAAGCTAAAGAAAGACATGGATAAGATCAAGAAAATGATGAACAGAAATATCCACAAAGTGAAAGAAAAACAAAACAGAAAGTTGAGTGCGGTGGCATACAGTCCAAGCTTCAAATGGCCAAGTCGGGAAGATAGAGTTTCTGAGTTGTTAGAAAGGACAAGCTAGCTCAGAAGGTCAAGCCACCAGGCCTGCAGATGGAGGAGATCAATCTCCAGGAACCATGTGGTGGAAGGAAAGAGCTGTAAGTTGTCCTCTGACCTCCACACATGTGGCATGGCACAAGTACAGCTGCATAATATGTTAATTTTTTTAAGGAGAGAATTCCAGAGCTGGGAAGATCCTTAGTTGGTAAAGCACACTTCTCAAAGGCATGAGGACTGAAGTTTGGGGCCCCTGAAGCCATATAAAGAACAAGCACAATAACACACATTTCCAATGCCAATATCGGGGCTACTTCCGAGGCTACTGTTTCCCTCCACAACCAGACGGCAAGTTCCTCCTGCCGGAGATACCGCTTACTTATGTAACTGAGCTGATGCCTAACTAGAGGCTTCACCATGACTGACTAGCATTCATGCTGCTGAAAGGTACTTTGCTCACTACTGAAGAAGTAGTTACCAATATAACCCAGCTACAAACTCTGTGACCTACAACTGAGTTCTGCCTGCGTGCAGGCATATATACGGGTCCCATAGTGGCACAAATGTTACCGGAATAACCAATCACTTCTGAAATATTGGATTTAAAGCCCATTCCATAAGATGGGACCCATGCCTGCCATGGCTAAAGTGGCTAAGAACTCGAGATTAGACAGGCACGGGCCTCGGGCTAAACCTACTGCTAATTCTGTTAAAGGAACAGGGAACATTTCTAGCGACACACTGCTCTACCCAGAGGTGAGTGTGTCCCTCAGCCCTCATCAGACGAGCTTCTTTTTGCAGTAGACGGTGATTAACACAGAGACCTACAAGTACACAGTGTGCAGGTTGAGACTTTGGAGCACTGGGTCCTAAACGAGATGTCTTTGTGGAGCTCTTCTCCTCAGGGCTCAGGGCTCAGGGCTGCTGAAGAAGAGGAAGAAGGATGATAAGAGCTACAGTAGTGAATGGCTGACTCTAAGCAAACAGCATCTTCCAGGCACAACGGGAGGAGATTTGAGCACAAATGTTACAGAAATAACCAACCACTTTTTTAAAAATTGGACTTAAGGTCAGCTCCATAAGATGAAACCCATATCTAACACTGTCAAAATGAGGCCAGCAGCATGACGCTAGACAGGTCATGGACCCTAGGGGAAGACCTACTACTATTACTCTGCTAAGTGGACACAGCAATAGAGTGAGTCCTAATGACTGCCATGCTGATAGGTCAGTGCACCACTCAACTCTCATCAGAGACGCTTCTTGCAGATGGCAATGAACACAAAGACCCACAACTCACAGCATGCAAAGAAGATGACTTCAGAATGCTCAGCCCTAACTGGTGTTCTGTTTCACAGAAATCTATGTGGAAGAGAGGGCGAAAAGACTGTAAGAGCCAGGTGATGGGTGACCTCAAGGAGACAGTGCTTTCCAGACACAACAACACGCAGGTGCACAAATGACCTCACAGCAGCTCTAACAGCAGGTACAAGACCTGTCTGTGCAAGGTGAAGCCAAAGTCCCAGCATGCAAGAGAAGAGATGACCAAAGCCCCGTCCCTGGTTGAGGAGCTACTGGCATTTACTACTAAGAGAGGGAAACTCTGTTTTCTTTAACGGTGTAACACACTCCAGGGCAGGCACACACCTAGTAGTCATTAGCCAACACTAACTGGAACTAATGGGGTGGGGGTGGGGAGGCACAACATAAAGCTGGGTGAGTAGAGAGGTTGAGGGAGATCTAGGAGCTGGGGTAGGAGGATAACTATGGCCAAAATGTATAAATCAACTTATTGAAGAAAACAAGCTTGTGAGACACCATCAACTGGGCTAACTTACGTATCCTTGAGGGGTCCAGAAAGAGATTTGCAGAAGTATACTCAAAAACATCTCAAATGTGATGAAAAATACAATGAATCTGTGGCTCAAATGGACTGCCAGTCACAAAACCTCAGAGTAGTAAGACAGATGGTAATCAAACCATCGAAAGACAAAGACAGGCTGAGGATATACCTCATTTGATAAGAAGAGTTTGCCTAAAACACACAAGGCCCTGGGATGTACACGCAGCTGGTGCACACCTGTAATCTCAGTACTAGCCAGGTGGAGGCAGGAGGATCCGCTATTCAAGTGTATCCTTGCACATATTAGAGAGCTCCAGGCCAGCCTGGACTATGTAAGACGCTGTACTCTAAAAACCTAGTTGCAAATGCAGAATGAGAGAAGCAACTTGTCACAAAGAAGCCTGGGTAGCCACAGATTTTTTTCCCCTCAGAATCTTGAACAGGAAATAAGAATACAACAATGTTTAAAGTCCTAGACTAAAAAAATAATAATAATCCAGCAAGCTGGGTGTGGTGGTGCCTGCCTTTAATCCCAGCAGCAGAGGCAGAGACAAGTGGATCTCTGAATTCTAGGCCAGCCTGGTCTACAAAGATAGTTCCAAGACAGCCAGGGCTATATTGCACAGAGAAACCCTGTCTCATAAAAGGAAGGAAGGAAGGAAGGAAGGAAGGAAGGAAGGAAGGAAGGAAGGAAGGAAGGAAGGGCGAGCCAGCAAATCCATCCTTCAAAAATGAGGAATAAATAGAGGCATTCCCAGAGAAACAAAAGTTATGGAAACTTAAAAGAAATGCTACAAGGAGTCCTTCAAATGGTAATAAAAGAACACTCAGAGCACTAAAGTTTCCCCCATCCTCAGAGGACACATTACACTGCATCCTCCTTCCATAGTGGCTGCCGAAAACTATGGACAGCGACAAACTACATATACATTTTCCTATACATATTTATTGATAATAGTTTAATAAACCAGGCGCAGTAAAACATTAACACTAATACTGAACCGCAACAATGCTAACACTATAATATAATGAAAATTATATAAATACAGTACTTCTCTCAAAAGAGAAAAGGCAAATGACATTTTGAACCAGTGTTGACAACTCCTAAGCTCAGATAAAGCGAACTACAGCAACTTGAAGAAACACGATGAAATAAAAATCTCTGAGAAATGACAATTGTAACAATGATCATCAAATCTAACAGTAGCATAACTGTAGCTTGTAATTCCACATGATTTTAGGCATATTTGTTAAAATCCAATTAATTATTTGATTATGAATATATGGCATAAAAAATACAACTTTGTGTGTTTGTTTGTTTAAGCTGACGGGAAGCAAGGATGGTGCTGTATGTGAACCAAGACTTGACTACTACTAACTGTATACTGGTACAAATTACAAATCAAACCATCATAAGTAACTCCAGGATGGTAAATGTAATCCCTCCGGCAACCACAAGGAAAATAGCTTCCGAATAAAAACACCAAGAAGGGCTGGAGAGATGGCTCAATGGTTAAGAGCACTGGCTACTCTTCCAGAGGACCCAGGTTCAATTCCTAGCACCCACATGGTAGCTCACAGCTGTCTGTACCTCCAAGATCTGACACCCTCACACAGACATGTATACAGGCAAAAACACCAATGCACATAAAATAAATAAATTATTTTAAAACACCAAGAAATTAAAGCATTTCATTATAAAATACCAAATGACCACAAAAGGCATTCATTCTGGCAAATCAGAAACAAATAGCAAAATGTAGGACATCAACACAATAGTGACAGGCAAGAAAAGTGGGATTTGAGCAGCACAGTAACCATGCCAACCTAAAACACTCACACCCTGAGCAGCAACAGAAGAAACATGAGGTTCTAGATAAACTGAAATGAACTCAATTAGTCTTAAAACAAAGGAGAAATCAAGTCAAAGAATATAGACATCAAGTATGGCGTTTTTTTCTATACAACAGAATATTAGAAGCCAGTAGAAGAAAGTAAAGTTTTCAAACATTTGTTTGTTCTTCATGATTTCTGTTAACTGGAGACTAGAATTCTATGATGATCCTATGGTATATTTTAGAGAAATGCTAGAGAACACAAGTGTGTGCTCCCTCGCTCCCTGCCCCTCAGACTTTAATTTTATGTGCATGAGTATTTTCCCTGCCTGTGTATATGTAGAGCACATGAGTGTCTGGTACCCTCGAGAAGAGCACATCAGAGTCCTGGAACTGGAATTCTGATGGTTCTGAGCTACCACGTGGGGGCCAGAAACCAGGTCCAGGTCCTTTGCAAGAGCAGCCAATTTTCTTAACCTCTCAGCAGCGGTTCTCAACCTCCCAAATGCTGTGACCCTTTAATACAGTTCTTCATGTTGTCCCCAACCATAGTTATTTATGTTGCTACTTCATAACTGTAATTTTTGTCACTGCTATGAATGAATTGTAATGTAAATATCTGTGTTTTCTGATGGTCTTAGGCACTCCTGTGAAAGAGTCATTCAACTCACGCCCCCAAAGGGGTCACGACCCACAAGTTGAGAACCACTGCTCTGAGCCATCTCTCCAGCAGAAGACAGAAATGACAATGTAACAATGTGTTTAGTGCTAAAGGTCAGTCAGTACACAACCTTAGTGATCCATCACACAGGAACGTGAGCTCTTTTGACAACTCTTTCAGCTTTTTAAAATACGCTAGAAATACAGGGTTTTTGCAATAGGCTTCCTGATTTTTTTTTTTTTTGGTTTTTTCGAGACAGGGTTTCTCTGTGTAGTCTTGGCTGTCCTAGACTCGCTTTGTAGTCCAGGCTGGCCTCGAACTCACAGCGATCCGCCTATCTCTGCCTCCCGAGTGCTGGGATTAAAGGCGTGCGCCACCACGCCCGGCGGCTTCCTGATTTTTAAGTATAGTTTAAGTTGGTCCAAGAGTTTCTAGATTTTGTTCTTTGATATACATGGAAACATAAACATTAAGGAAAGCAGCTTTGCATACTGCACAATGGTAGAGTACCTAGTAATGACTTTGATTGAGTTCAACCTCCACCCCTAGCCCAATTTAAAAAAAAAAAAAAAAAAAAAGATTTGAACTTTTGCTGGGCAGATTCGCATTTGATTATACACCCAGCACTAAGAGTGTGGACAGAGTCGGGAGGATCTTGAGTTTAAAACTGGCCTTAGCTACATAGTGAGACTCTGTCTCAAACACAATAACCAACAGTAAGAAAAAAATTAACTTTGAAATCATAGACATGTACTTTCAGCCTCATACTACTTCCAAGATGTGGCAATTAAAGATCTCAAAAATTTTTAAGTCACTTATAAAAGTGAAACAGGGATTAAATTCACTCTACAAACAGTAAGATGGTATATGCAAAGTGGTTATACAATAGGTTAACACACAAATAACAAGTAAGTACATGTAGAGAAAATAGTACCCATTCTTAAATAGTACAGTTAGCTTGTGCCCATATTATAATACACTAATCTCCCTGTGAACAAGGACTACGGGCAGCAGAAGTCAAAGGTGGCCAACAGAGATGAGGCTTTCTTCAGGAGTGATAACAATGTCCTGGAATCTGGTGTTGGTGGTAACTGCACCGCCTCTGGCTGTACTATGAAAATACTAAATATCACTCAAATTATAGTTCAAAAAACAGTGATTGTTATGTGAATTCACTTTAATATTTTTAAAGTGGAAAAGAGGCAAGAAAAATAAGGGGCAAGAAACGTTAGCATGGAAAAACAGTACTTATTAATCCCAGCACTCGGAGGCAGAGGCAGGTGGATCGCTGTGAATTCGAGGCCAGCCTGGTCTACAAAGTGAGTTCAGGACAGCCAAGGCTAACACAGAGAGACCTTGTCTTGAAAAACCAAAAAAAAAAAAAAAAAAAAAAAAAAAAAAAAAAAAAAAGAAAAGAAAAGAAAAGAAAAACAGTACTTATTTAAATGGCCCTCTGAATAATCTGTTTCTAGCTTTTTTAATTAATAGTCAATGATGTTATAATAACAAATACTTTCTTATTGAAAATCAACATACAACCAAGAAGAGACTTGACACCCTATGAGCATATACAGGGGGAGGAGGTCCCCTCAGTCAGTCATAGGGGAGGGGAGTAGGGGGAAAATGGGAGGGAGGGAGGAATGGGAGGATTTAAGGGATGGGATAACCATTGAGATGTAATGTGAATAAATTAATAATATATATATATATAATGAGGAAAAAAGAAAATCAACATACAATTAAGTTTGATTGAGGTATGTACATATAATTAAGAATTGAACATTTGTGACGTTTCTTCAGAAAGAAAATATATGTGCTAGCAGCCAAGAAAGAATAGACCTAGACTCTGTAACAGGTCGTACTTGGGTAAGGAAGCTAAGTGTACAAGACAGTAATAGAGCATTTGTTAAGTCATTGTCATAATTGTTTCCTTCTTTTAAAAAATGGGCAAACTGGGCTTGGTGGACATGCTCGTAATGCTAGCAGCATAGGTGGAAACGCAGGACAATGAGTTCAAAACCAGCTTGGCTTATAGAGAAGTCTGGCCGGGTCACATGGCACACCTCAACCTCAAAACACACCAATGTATAAAACTGTCCTCATCATAAACTTTACAATATTTGCCACAGATCCATACAAAGAGAAAAAAATTGTACACATAACTCTTTCATTTTCAACATTTCCCAAATTGAGTTCCATGAAACACTGTCTAGGAAGATGACGCAAACCATGAAAGAAAACCAAAAGAAGATAAAGAAAACATAAAAGGCGGGGAAAGGCGTGCTGGTGGAAGGCAGCTTGCCCCTGCTACATCTACATTTTCCCAAATCATTAGGGCAGAGCAGGTAACAACATAAACTCCTTAAACACATTCTGTAACAGTCTGTTAAATACAACTCAGAGTCGGAGAACTTTCTTATTAGCCTAAGGGACAACGCAAAAGTACACACATATCAAGCTGGGCTGATGCCTCTAATCTCTGAGTTAGAAGCCAGCCTGGTCTACAGAGTGAGTTCAGGACAGTCAGGGCTACACAGAAAAAAACCTGTCTTGAAAAAACAAAAAAAAAACCTGTCTTGAAAAAAATAAGAACAAAATCACAAATTAAAGAGTAATAGACTATCAGAACAAAACTGGTTTTGTATTACCCTCTCTTAGTGGCAAAAAATAAAAAACTATTGTGGAAGTGCTCTTTACTCCCTCCTGCAGCACTCAGTCCTTATATTAAGCAAACCATTTGCAACTAGGAAAGCAAAGTTTAGCCAGGTGAAGTGGCACACACCTTTAATCCCAGCACTCGGGAGGCAGAGGGAGGTGGATCGCTGTGAGTTTGAGGCCAGCCTGGTCTACAAAGCAAGTCCAGGACAGCCAAGGCTACACAGAGAAACTCTGTCTTGGAAAAAAACAAAACAAAACAAAAAGAAAGAAAGAAAAAGAAAAAGAAAAAGGAGATTATAACCAGGATGTAATGTGAAAAAATTATAATTTAAAAAGTTAAAAAAAAAAAAAAAAGGAAGCAATGTTCCACCAGGTGTGGTCGCACACACTTGTAATCACAGCGCTAGGCGGGGCAGAGGCAGGCAGATCTGAGTGTGAGGTCAACATGCACTATAAGTGAGTTCAGGACAACCAAAGCTACACAGAGAAACCCTGCCTCAAAACAACAAAAAAGCAAGCAAGCAATTTCACTGTTTATGTTAATCCTTGACCTCCAATGGAGAAGTGAAATATTTATCTCAAATTTTGTTTCCCAAATTTGAAATTTTATATTGCCATAACACACATTTCCTAACCTTTACTCACAAGCCAATTTAAGCATAAAGATATTTGCAATTTAAGTTTATTCCACTCCAGGTAATTGAATTTATACAATACAATACAATGCAATGTTTCTTGTTCGGGAGGAAATCAAGACAAAGCAAAGAAAGTTCGACTGCAAAAAAAATTTTATTAGTTAAAAAAAAAATTATAGTTTCAGTCTGAAATCCATCTCCCACCCCTGCTGTGGAACCTTCTGGAAGTGAAATCTGCTTCCTTCCACTACCATGAGGAGTGACTGCCACTCACTCACTCCACCATGAACCCTGCCACAAGCTCGTGATGCCATGACTGGAGGGATGGAGTGCCTCTGCCCTGCCTTCTCTCCCATGACAGACTGAAATCCCTCTGGAACCATGAGGCAAACTAAACCTCTCTTCCACTACGTGTTTCTTCCAGTATATTTGGTGATATGAAAATGAAAATATTTCTTCTGAGATGTTTCAACGTTAAAGCAAAAGTTAATTAAAACTCCTTTTAGTATTGACTTCACCAAAGAACATTTGTGTCCAATATCTAAATAACTGATTACTCAATTTGTTCACTGTATTGGTGATATTTGCTTTAAAGGGAGTCCAGGACAGCCAAGGCTACACAGAGAAACTCTGCCTCGAAAAACCAAAAAGATGGGAAATAAGCACATCTTATGAGGCATTACATGCAGGGTATAAGCAATTCTGCTCAAAGCAAAAAATACATTATCTGGTGAGCCATATCTGGCCAGACTGCTCATTTGCCATATTCTGCAACTCGCAATTCAAAAATTTCCTCCATTACTCTTTTTTTCTGTGGCCTATTTTATTTTCTCTCCATCATCACTGACTATCAAGCTACTGCTCCTGGGGCCTGCCTTCCACGGTGTTCTATCTAATTATGAGAAAGCAAATGCATTTCGCTTTGATAGCATAAACTAAAGTTTAATGGAAACTACAAAGCACTACAGGAATTTGGGGGTTGTTCTGATAGATTTTATAGATAGTGAAACTTAGGCCTGAACAAAACATAAGTAATACTGTAATAAATATCTCAATGAGCACAACTTAATACAGTAAAAATTAGCCACTTGGAAAGCTGATAACTAGCTCATATAAAGGTATAAAATCACACACTACTACAAAAGCATTCTACATCTGCATACTTTGTAAGTTACAATGTCTTTCCCACCTATTTAAATCTGCATAATCACAAAGTAGTTAAAGTCCCAGGAAAGATACTCCTTTTAAAAAAAATATTTTTTTAATTTATTTTATGTATATGAGTGTTCTGTCTGCATGTACACCTGTCCACCGGAAGAAGGCTTTGGAGGGTATAGATGGTTGTGAGCCACCATGTGGTTTCTGGGAATTGAACTCAGGACCTCTGGAAGAGCAAACAGTGCTCTTAACCACTGAGCCATCTCTCTAGTCCAGGAAAGATACTCTTATGAGTAAAAAGGAAACAGGACTTTTAACTTTTAAATCCATTAAAGTATGTGGAAACCAACATGCCAAAAATACAAGACCCAGTATTAATAAATTATTAATTAAAGTACTATTATAGTTTAGACCAAAAATGAAATGTTCGTTTACTCGAACAAAATACATTTTTATTCTGAAATTAGAAAATATAGTAAGACTAATTTGCCCAATATGAAATTTCATATATTATTAAGTTATAACATTTTGTTTTGTTTTTTTGGTTTTTCAAGACAACGTTTCTCTGTGTAGGCCTGGCTGTCCTGGACTCACTTTGTAGACCAGGCTGGCCTTGAACTCACAGAGATCCGCCTGCCTCTGCTGGGATTAAAGGAGTGCGCCACCATGCACTAATGTATTTTTAAGTGGGCCTTCAGAAACAATTTGCTGAACTAAATGACAATTATACTTGGAAATTATGTAAAAGTATAACTCTTAATTTAGTCTTTTATACGTCCAACAATTCCCCTCTATAGCCACTGTAGCAAACACCACTACAGGTGTAAGTTCTACATAAAAGCCCATCAGCTCCCCACACCTTAGTGAGTAGCTAAATAACCCTACATAAGGCCTTACCCATACAATGTACAATGTACATGAAAAACTTGTAATGTACTAGAAGTCAGGCACTGACCTGGTAAGAGGCATCTTATGGAATACAAAAAACCCACACCACACGAATACATGATTATATATAAAGTCAATTCTCATCCAGTGAATTGCATCCTACTGAGAGCTGTCAGGTGCTTTAACTTTCAGAGTACTACCATAACAAAACAAAGTCTACATCATAATGTAAGGACTGCTCTCTTTTACAAATCTTTTCTAAATAAAACACATCAATATAATTTATTAATATGAAATAGAAAATCAAGAGTTCTTACCTTACTACATCATCAATATTGTTCCTGTATACACCTTCAAGTCTTTCTGCAGGAAATCCCATAGCAATAATATTTGGATAAATATCTGAATTATTAAGTTAAGGAAATACCTAAAATATGCAACAATATAAATATGTATGCATTTGAAAACATTAGCTTCCCCTCCTATAGCTATAATTATAAAATGCTGTCAAATGTATTTGTCTGCAACTTACTATGTACCATTGAGGACTACTGGTGAACACAGCACTCTCAAAAGTACGTCCTAAACAGCTTCTCAACAAATACTGTTACAGATTCTCTATTTAATACCTTGAAAATAAACCTAAAGCTGGGCATAATATAAGCCTATAATCCCAGGACTCAAAAAGTGTTCAAATCAGAGGCCATCCCTGGACATGGAACAAATTTCAGATGAGCCTAGATTATAGTGAGAAACTCTCTCTAAAGTACAAAACTAAACAGTAAGTAAAATAAGAGCCTAAGATAAAGGTCATTTCCATATTTACAGTGTTAAGGCATATAAGAAAATAAACAACAATTTGTAAATCATACAGCTATTGACAGGGTGAAAACATACACACACACACACACACACACACACACACACACACACACACACGCCTGAATAAAGCTGAAAAGATTTAACAACACAACTTGTAATGTTTCCTGGTTAACAATGACTAGAGCAGTAAGAAAGAACACAGTGATACCCAGGAAGACAGAGCAGGCTGCTCCTTGAGCGTGTATAACCTGGACAGGCTACTCCACATCCTTAGACTCCCAATTTCTACCCTACACAGTGACTGAGCTGGAGACGGTAACTTCCAGCCCCTGCCACCTGTGACGTCATAACACTCAACTGAGTTGAAGCTTAGTTGCTTTCTTCTAATCAATGTAATTAATACTTAGCATGCCCTTTTAACTTATGAGATGGGATATGATAGATATTGATTTTCAATCAGAATTTTAGACTCACCAAGACAGGAAAGATGTTTTCTTCAAGTTTGCCAAATGTAAGTAGCCAAATCACTATGAATGTAACACTTATATAATTCCTGATTGTTTCATGGTTCTCCCTGCTGTATGTAGTTTATTTTATTTATGTGTAATAACAAATGTATATGTAAAAAGAAATATAATAAGAAATATACTTAGCATGTCCATTTCAGTTTCAATTGTGTTATATACCAGATGACATAAAACAAAACAAACCTCTATACCCAGGAAGAATTGTTTCCAGTTAACTAAAAATCTACATCTCAATGAACCTTGCTCATCTTTCCTGCTCTCATTCTGGGGCTCCATCAATTCTCTCTCATCTCATGATTACATCTAAGACTTTCCACATCAGCTAAGCCAAGTTGCCTCCTTTAAAACAACCACTAAAGATCTCTGCCTATATATTCTGGTTACATTTGCATTCCACTTATAACTCAGTAATCAATCTCTAAGCCACTGTGGAGGGAAAAAGGAGAGAGGAAGGGAGGGAGGAAGGGAAGGAAGGAAGGAATGAAGGAAGGAAGGAGGGAGGGAGGAAGGGAGGGAGGGAGGGAGGGAGGGAGGGAGAGGACTAAATGGGGCTTTAACTGGGCTGTTGCTGGAATGTTTTAATCCCAGCACTCAGCAGTTTGAGGCCGCCCTGGTGTAGAGTAATTTTCAGGACAGCCAGGACTAACTACACAGAGAAGCCCTGTCTCAAAACAAACATGATGGTGCGCGCCTTTAATCCCAACATTTGGCCAGCCTGGTCTACAAAGTGACTCCAGGACAGCCAAGGCTACACAGAGAAATCCTGTCTCAAAACAAACAAACAAGCCAGGTGGTGGTGGCACACGCCTTTAATCCCAGCACTCGGGAGGCAGAGGCAGGCGGACCACTGTGAGTTTGAGGCCAGCCTGGTCTACACAGCCAAGGCTACACAGAGAAATCCTGTCTCGAAAATCTAAGATAAACTTAAAAAACAAACAAAAACTCCACAAACCAAAAAAAAGGCCAGTTAGGACTGTGCACATGTGCACTAGGCACCACACCCTATTCTAATCATGGAATAAATACTTGATACGGAACAACTACTGCAGGTAAATCAATGTCTGGGCCTCACATGCTAGTTCTGTTCTCATGTAAAACAATATTTCCTTCAATAACTTCTTTACTAGTTAATTTGTGTAAGATATATGAAAACATCTTTGAATCTATAAAACTGCAATGAGCTCTATAGCTGTAACTAAGGTTATTGTAATCAGAGTTCTTCACGTAAGGTGTGATGGCACAAACCTAAAATCCCAATAGTTGAGAGACAGGAGGATCACTGAAGTTCCAGGCCAACCTAGTCTACATAACAAGTTCCAGGCCAGCCGGGCAGACGAATAAAACTTTTGTCTCAGCTAAAAAAAGAAAAGAAAACCAACTGCAAATAGGCATCATGGCAACGTGCCTCTGATGCTGACAACCCCAACACTTAGGAAGCTGAAACAGTAGTGTTGAAGGCCAATCTGAGTATACAAACCCTGCATGTAAACATTAACTAATCAGTTTTTCTACTTAATAAGTTGGTGCATTTGACAAAGGATCTCTAAAATATGACTATAAAACATGAATGTTTTCATTCTGCTCCAGCAATACAGTCAAGAAAATAAACCACACAAGGAAGTATGTCTACAAGGATTCAGAAGTGTGATTCATAAAAGAATACGGAAATAACTACAACAAAGTACAGAAGCAAACCATAGCTTTTAGAATGGCTGGTAAAAAAAAAACAGTGATTATAAACAGCTTTAAAAAATAATAGGCCAGGCGTGGTGGGTCACACCTCTAATGCCATCACTTGAGGCAGAGGCAGACAGATCTGAGTTTCAAGGCCAGCCAGGGAATATTCTGTCTTTAAGGGAAATCACAAACAAGCAAACAAAAAGTTATTTCTTAATAGATAAAAATTTCATTTGTGAAAAGACAATACCAAACACTGACAATTAACTATGAAATGACAACATACATAATAATGTACACATATACATAAATTAATGTAATTTCCAGTGACAAGCTTTATTTTTTGTGGGAAGAGAGATGTCTTGGCCTCTGCTGGTCTGCAACTTGCCAGGAGGAGAGTTAAGCTCCAGTTGATCTTTCTGTCTCCTCCTCTAAATACTGAGGTTACAGGCACTACACCCAAGAGCAGTAACAACTTTTGAAACAGAATCAACCTGGCACGGTGACACATGGCTGTAATGTAATGCCAGCTATTTGGTAGGTTGAGACAGGAAGATCACAGATTCTAGGCCTTCTGGGCTACCTATCAGTTCAAGATTAGCCTGGGTGAGTCAAGGAAAACCTGACTCAAAAGTAAGAAAGGGATGGTTTCTTAGCACAATGGTAGAACATTCTGCCTTGCATATGGAAGTTCCTAGGTTAAATTCCCAGCACATTATTTCCACTCAATTCCTTAAATTTAAGAATTCCTTCAGCCGGGCTTGGTGGCGCACGCCTTTAATCCCAGCACTCGGGAGGCAGAGTCACTCGTGACTATAGTAAAGAAAATTATACTGATTTTCTAATTGTGTTATTTTAATATTGTTAAATGATTCCTAGTCCCACCGAAGACATTTAAATGACTATAATCAACTTTATATCTATGAATTATAAATTATTCCCCAAGTCTGAAATTATGTATATTGGTTGTTTGGTTTTTCAAAGCAGGGTTTCTCTGTGTAGCCTTGGCTGTCCTGGACTCTCTTTGTAGACTAAGCTAGCCTTGAACTCACAGCGATCCACCTCTTGACTGCTGGGATTAAAAGTGTGCACCACCACGATAGTCAAATTTCATTTTAGAATATGAAATTTTTCTATTAACATTTTAACTGTATTGACAGATGGAAAAGTCTTTGGAGGCTGGGAAGATAGCTCAGCGATTAAGAGCCCTGGCTGCTCTTCCAGAGGTCTGAGTTCAATTCCCAGCAATCATGTGGTAGTTCAAAACCATCAGATCTGTTATCTTCTTCTGTCATACAGGCATACATGTAGACACACATAAAATACATAAACAACCTACAAAAAAAAAAAGCAAGTCTTTGGTGTATGTTAAAATAGATAAAAATGCTTTACTTTTTAAGTAATTTACTGGAGGAGTACAATTTTACTAAGAAAATAATTACTGCCTCTGTGGGAGAAAGCAGCTTTGTAATCTATAATCTGTATGTTCAAAGAACATATTTGAAAAACATAGTAATAGTTAAGCTAAAATTAAAAATTAAAAAAACTGAAGAAAGTCAACCTTTTCAGCTGATAAGGGATGAGCCATAAAGTTTGGCCAAGGTGTGGTAGCATGCACCCTTCATGCCAAGAGGCGGAGGCAGTAGGGGTCTTGTGAGTTTCAGGCCAACCGGGACTACACAGGGAAGCCTAACAGAAAGAAAGAAGAGGGAGACACAGAGGGAAAGTTGAATACACAAAAGGTAGAAAGGTAAATGAAACGAATAAAAATAAAATAATCAGACAGGAACTCCACATTATCCAAATACTAAGCATGCAGAATAGGTAATAATTCCTAAACTTTCAATATTTGGGTAAAAGCTGCACTTAACATAGGAAGGATTACTTATGTGCGCACTGGCTTCCTATGCAAAAAGGTCCAAACAGTTAGTTCAGTGTTGACCAAAGTAAAAGTCACTCTAGTCAACGTCTAGAAACTGAACTAGCAAAATCTTCCTCAAAACCACTAACCAACAATAGGCTTCAAAACTATAGGCCACAGGTACAAAGATGGGTTTCAGAATAGAAATTCAATTATCTAAATTTAAAGCATTGTTTTTATTATAATCATTTGGCTCATAAAAACAAAAACAAAAACAAAAGCCTCCACTTGAGAAAATAAAATAAAGATAAACTGGGTGCAGTGGCCCACACCTTTAATCCCAGCACTTGGGAGGCAGACATAGGTGGATCTCTGTGAGTTCGAGGCCAGCCTGTTCTATAAAGCAAGTTCAGGACAGCCAACCAAGGCTACTACACAGAGAAACCCTGTCTAAAAAGAAAGAGAAAGAGAGAAAGGAAGGAAGGAAGGAAGGAAGGAAGGAAGGAAGGAAGAAAGGAAGGATAAATTCATGTAATAAAAAAACTAAAATGCGCAGGGCGTGGTGGCACACGCCTTTAATCCCAGAACTCAGGAGGTAGAGGCAAGCAGATCGCTGTGAGTTTGAGGCCAGCCTGGTCTATAAAGCGAGTCCAGGACAGCCAAGGCTACACAGAGAGACCCTGTCTCAAACAAACAAAACTAAAATGCATCAGGTTCTATTAAGCCACATCAAGATATATTAAAGACTTCTATGCTGGGCGTGGTGGTGCACGCCTTTAATCTCAGCACTTGGGAGGCGGAGGCAGAGGCAGGCAGATCGCTGTGAGTTCAAGGCCAGCCTGGTCTACAAAGTGAGTCCAGGGCAGCCAAGGCTACACAGAGAGACCCTGTCTGCAAAAACCAAGACTTCTACACAGCGTAGCAAACATCAAGTTCATGGAGGTGGAAACATTTAGAAACAACTAGTGTTAATGCAAGACAAAAATGTTTAAGTGGGGGTGGTCTTTTACATACAGATGGAAATTAAGTTGTAGAGGGGGGAAAATCCTTGAAGCAAACATTTAAAGTTGCTTATTAAATCGGTTCCCTCACTGAGTTTTCTACTATCGATTCTTATATAACGTTAGAACACCTAGTTTGAAATTCCCGAAATTTTGTCTAACTTATTGTCTTCTACTGAAGCTCCATCTGCTCCGGTACAGGAAGTGACCAGAGCCAGGCAGCGTCTTTGGCCCCTGTGCAGCCGAGTGGGTTAGCAGAAGAGTGTCACTGACAGCAGCACACCGTCAGTTCATTTTTAGGAAGGCCTAAAACTTATCTTCGTTCTTAAAAACTTATAATTAGATGATTCCAAGAACAAAGGTGTCAAAACCACTGACTACCACTAACTTCTCTTAACTTTTTCCTACATTTGAAGAACAGATGCAAGCCCAGGGTCCTGGACATCACACAATAACCACAACTTGTGACCTTTACAGTGGTAACAAACAAGCACCTTCACATACACAATGTGACTACAATCTGGAAATAGTCTAGTGAACGTATCACACTTTTTAGTATACTGTTATATCAACCAAATTTCCTACAAACCACTCAAAACACCAGGCTATGCCTTCCAACCTAAAACGGCAACATGAAAACGCTAACATAGGCTAAGCATGGTGGCACATGCCTTTAATCCCAACACTCAGGAGGCAGAGGCAGATGGATTGCTGTGAGTTCAAGAGTCCAGGACAGTCAAGCTAGACAGAGAAACCCTGTCTTGAAAAACAGACAAACAAAAAACACTAACAAAATATTTTTGCCACCCCTAATTTTTATTAGATTGTAAGACAGCAACCTTATGCCTAGATGAAAATGTCAAATTCAAGTTTCATTTTATTTGTAAATTTTGGTTTTTTTCTGCACTTGGCTTTTAAGTTTTCTAAGATAGGGTCTCCTGTGGCCCAAGCTGGGCTTCGACTCACTATGTAGCCAAGGGTGACTCAATTTCTGATTTCTCCAAGGACACCTCATAGTCGCTAAGACTACAGGCTATGCAAGCACACCTGGTAGTAACTGTTTATAAAGTAATAAAATTGTTTCTATCATTTTGCTGTAAGTATTTTATTCAAATTATATAAATTAATATAACAAAGACTATTGATCAGCTGATATAAAGTTTTTTTTAGCATCTGACTCAAAAATAAAACCTGACAAACTGCTAAATGCAGACTTTTCACTAATCACTACTACTGGTTATCAGCTTAAATGCACAGCAAACATTAATCAATTAATACTGCAACAATTACACGGGCCAACTATGCAAATATAAGGCACATTATTCAAAATATGCAATATAACAACACGACAAGCCCAGGATCCTGGATTCCAAAGGACAGTAACAAAAGCTATGCCCACTCTAGTGTGAAAATAGCTTAATTATTCAAATTGCTTCTATTACACTTTAATTTCAACACAGCAAAATATTCCAAAATAAATGAAATTAGCGTATCAGATGTATTTTTGGCCTGGAATAATAATACAAGGCTGTAATCACAGCCCTTGAGAGACTGGAAAAATAGGATGCATGTAATGAGTTCTAGGCCAGAATGGGCTAGGGAAGTAGAAACTGTCTCATATATATAACTTATATTACACATAATATGTTCGCACGTGCATTACCTCACTTAAGTAACAAAAGCAACAAGTATTAAATGTGCAATAGATTCCCTAGAAGAAATTTTGGGTGGAGGCATTTCAAGACTGTAATACTTGGGCTGGAGAGATGGCTCAGAGGTTAAGAGCACTGTCTGCTCTTCCAGAGGTCCTGAGTTCAATTCCCAGCAACCACATGGTGGCTCACAACCATCTATAATGAGATTGATGCTCTCTTCTGGCAGGCAGGCACACATGCAGGCATAACATTGTATACTAAATAAATAAAAAAATCTTTAAAAAAAAAAAAAAAAAAAAGACTGTAATACTTCTTTTTTTGCTACTGGATTTTGATTTTTTTAAAAATCTGTATCATAAAAATTTTCCCTATGTTACCTAAGTCCACTATAAGGAAAACAGTAAGAAAGAAGGTGGAGAAATCTTACTGTATAGGTAAGTACATGTTGACAATGTCAATTATGAGGCACTATAGGCACCTCTACGTTCACCATGAAGCTAAAAACAAAGCAAAACAAAAATCCACCAACAAAAACACGAGGTGATTTTTCTCTCAGTAACATAAAAGCAATTTTCTTTAACAAACGAGTCTTTAATTCAGACTCAATCACTGTAAATCTACTCAATTGATTACAGCAATGAATACATTCTGCTTTTCTTGGGGACTATGAGGCTATTGTGAAAGGTCGTGTTGGTTTCAGTATGCCTAAACACTGCCCCTTAACTTAAAAGCCAAAACTCTAAATCATTACTTAATTAAAGCCCTGACATTTTATTCTGTGTAAAGTGAGCAGCAAATGAAATTGTAAAACTACACAGAAAAAAAAAAAAAAACCTAAACAAAACATAGCAATTAATCTATTCCTAGAATGCTCATAACTATGCTTGTGATCCCTAAAAATAAAACCAAGAAATCCAATGTCCTTTTTACTCCCTCAGAATCTGCGCATCTCTGGAATAATCAAAACTCACATGCCCAATTCAGAAAAACTTCTCGGTGATTCCAGTTTTTATTTTAGGGAAATAAAACACTTTAATTCAATGCAAGGCTAAGAAAAGAGTGTAAACATGCATCGAGAATTTCAGTCAAGTCAGCCCCATTCTCTTCAGCTGGAAAAATGTGACAGCTTTTGTTCTTATTTGTCGGAAAGTTGCCAGTTCACACCAGCACATCTAACTGCATCCGATGTGAAGAAAGAGGGGTTTAGAGTAAAAGTCTAAGACTAAAGAACACGTTAAACAAACAGATTAAAGACACTAGCAGCAAAGTAAGTGCCTAGACAATTACAAAGAAAACTGTTCAAAAAGTGGGGGAGGGGGGTGGAAATCCTCCTTTTTTGACTCTAGAACTCAAAGGATGAGGTTGCCCGGGCTGTCCTCAGACATGAAACAATCCTCCTGCCTCAGCTTGGAGAGTGCTGGGATTACAGACTAGAGCGACACACCTGACTTGAAGTGCTTCCTTTTAAGTACACCCATCCTGCATTCCCTCCCTGTGATCCCTTCTGAACAGTGGTGATACACAGTTCACTAGGAACAAGTTTAGCCTTTTTCTAGCAGACATTCAAACTCTCGCAAACTGCAAAAGACGCAGAACCTCATCAAATAAATCTCGCTCTTATTAGCGAAATATTTAGTTCTTATAAAGAAATACAGGCCCTACAACTGCCAGAAAACCTGGTTAGGCCCAGCTCCACCATCCAGCAAGTTTCTTCATGGGTCCACAATCAAAGGCAAAGGCGCTGTACACTTCCTCTAGCATTTGAGACACCCAAGTCCTGCAGATGTCTGAAAGCATAGCAGCCTCAACCCACTAAGGGCAACCAAGGCTTCTGCCACGTCAGTTAGATCCATGCCCACCAAAATGTTCCCAGACATGATGAGACGTTCAGAGGACGTAGGAAGGGATGCTCCTGAGCGAGCACACTGTACTCTGGAAAGACCATGTGCTTCTAACAACAACAAACACCTACAATTCACAGCTTTACCTCACATGAGAGAGATGAAAACTAGGGCAAGGATTTAAGCTGTATTTGGGGTCTGGCTAATTCCAGGCTACGCTCTTTGCATCCTAGCAGGCTGCCTTTCTAAATCACTGGGCCTCGTCTACAAGATCAATGTACTTACTACATAAGGCTATTTAGGACTAGTATGTCTATTGTTTTAACGAACCTATGGGGGGGGGGCGGTGGAGAAGCCTGAGGAAATGGTTCAGTGGATAAAGCACTTACTATGCAAGCACAAGGACCTGAGGTCAGGTAAATGTATAAGTCACACATGCCGGTGGACACATGTAACCAAGCACTCAGGGCAGAGGCAGAAGACAGCCAGTCTAGCCAAACCACAAGCTCCAGGTTCAGTGAGAGAGACCCTGTCTCAAGAAATAAGGCAGAGGGCAACAGAGGTCGGCACCGATGTAGACTGGTACGTAGCCTATAAACACACACATACATATACACACAGACTATAACACACTAAGGTTTGTTTGATGGGAGATAATGCAATACAGAGATCTAAAGACAACCGTATTATCTGCCAAAAAATTCATTCTAAAAGAAAATTTTTACTTCTATTTAGTTCAGGGTAACATAAATATTCAAAAACAAGTCTCATTAAAGAGAAAAAAAAAAGGAAAAAATCTGCATTTGTCTCAAGGCAAAAAATTGCTTCTAACTTTAAACATGTTTATTGGTTTTATGAATCACATTTAGGAATACATCTTATTTAAAGATAACTGAATTCAAAGCAGAATGCATACCCTTATACCTTGAGTAATTACATCCTATTCAAAGATTCAAAAGTAAACACACAAATTAGGTCTGCAATCAGTAGTTAAAAAGGAAGGAGAAACTATTCTACTTCAGCCTAAAAAAAAAATCTACAAAAATTTTATAACTTTTTAGAGAAACAAGTTATTTATCCTGCAGAACTCTGATGACACAACACCTGTGCACTGGCCATAGTACAGGTACACAGAAGAAAAACACAGAAACTGAGTTAGACAAGGTAAGAGGGTCAGACATCAAGATATGCAACTCGATTTTATAACCTGTGTTACACAAAATACACAGCTAAGTTACAAAGCTCTGCACAAGAAAAGGAAAGGAAAAAAAAAATCACAGGAGTACACAGTCATGAATAATTACAGCAGCATTCACTCTGCACTTCAAAATAAATCTGTAGAAAGACCCCTGGGAACTAAGGTGCTCCACTGCTGAGGGCACTACACACCTGAAAGGCCAACACAAGGCAAGAAGCAATGTTCCTGTCACGGCCAGGCATGCGGATGGCACACTTTCTCTAGTCTTCCTCCACCAGATAAGGAAACAGCGTGTGAGCTTCTATGATGGCTCAAGGTACTTCCTGCTACCCTAACCACCTGAAGGCCATTCCCAATGCCACCTGGAGGGCGCAGAGAACCAACTCCCATAACTGTCCTCTGACCTCCCACACTTAGGCTCTGTTTCACTGCTCCCACTCCTTGCCTCAAATAAATGATTGTAATTTTTAAAAATAGAGTATGTGAAACAAAAATATCTCTTTAGCTTTTATTCCCATTTCAAAGTTCTAGTTATACTGAAAATCTCGGCTAAATGTGAAAAGGGACACAGTACTGTAGGTTTAACGCTAACTTTAAATTCTTATACTAATCACTGAAGATTATATTGAATACATGTCTGTTGTAATAAATGTAAATTAGCAGAGCTGTATGGCTACTCCATAAAGGTGAACTTAAAAGGAAATGCTAATTTAGCTTTACTGAAAAGGAGTGTATATAACTCTGAGTTTCACAATATACTTTGTGAAAAATAACCATGATACTGGCTAACTATGGCCACAAGTTCTAGACAGGCCAGGGCGACATGGTGCAAACCTAACTCATAAGAGCAAACATGTCACATCTCTATCATTAATATATCATTTAAACTCATCTATATTGAGTACAAAAGAAAGTTTAATATCACAAAATATAGTTTTAAAATCCATGATGTTAAACTGAAAGTTTCCATCTTCCCTTAAAAGTTGAAAGCAAACACTTTGATGAGCATACCTAACTTTGCTCTCAGCAACCGTGTGAGTGATGGGCAACATTAGACATATAGACATTACCCCCAAGAGTTCCTAAAGAATCCCCCTTTTAAAGTCAAAAGCCATAGCTTGAGTCAATTAAAATTAACAGGTCTCAAACTGAGCAAATTCATAAACAAAAATGAAAAAATTTCTTATATGAATAAATGGAAATTAGTTTTAAAGAGTAGTAGCTATGATTTACATATTTGCAATGAGCTAGGTACCTAAGGGGATTATGCTGCTATTTGCTGTTTGTTCGGACAGGCTCTCACTATGAAGCTCTGGCGTGCGGGCTGCAGTTGGTCCAGGCTGGAGCAGGGCTTCCTGGGAGCCTCCTGCCTCGGCCTGGCTGGAGGTAGACAAGCTTCTGTGGTGGGCACCATTATCCTTCCCTGATTTCAGGGGAAGTAATACTGAGAAAATTAAACAGCACAGAGTTATCATCCAAGTGACAGCCAAGATGACAGCACAGCACCTAGCTAGCCTAAGTCTACCCTGTTTGCCTAAAACTAAGATGAAACAATGTATCACTTCAGAAGATAGATAAAACCAGCCACATTTTAAGGTGATTTAAGACTCAGTCATGTTTTAAGATAACCTCAAAAGCAGTCTGTTCATTAAGGAGAAAATCCATTCCCTAGAATACAACTTTGTTAACTTCATACTCACATACATACATACACATAGAAAACTCAAATGTAAGTTAGAGTCACTACTGTTCATATTCAAAGTATTGGCTTCTGATTATAACTGTTTGACTAACAGCACAAACATTCTTTTACTAGCAGGTGCAACTGAAGTTCCCATCTCTCCAAAGTTAACTCTACAACAAGTTAAGTCTGGTACTGTCGAGATGTCCGCAAATGTCCCTATGCCAACCAACGGCTGCAATGAAGAGAGCGCCCTATCCATTCAGAGCAAAATTAGAACTGCCCAGGCAAAACCAACTCCTTCCTGAAACACGTTTACTCTGATAATAATATTCCCCTGAAAAAAAGTCTTTTTGTTCCATTAGAAAGTATTTAGAAGATGAAACTGCTAGCACTTCTTCTGCAACCAACGAAGGGAATAGAAAAGGAGGTGAGGCATCAAACCCAAGGTCCTAATTCATCTCTGCCAATACATTCAACATCAAGAGAGCCATCACCCCACGTCAGACACCTTTAAGCACCTAGCCAAGAAAGCTATGTGACAGTAGCATGGCCTACAACACAGGATGAGCAAGTCCTCGTTAACGTAAAGCCATTTCATCTACACTCAACATCAGATGTTTCCAACAGCAATTTCAAAACTGCCAGATCGGAAGCAACTACAAAAAATACAGAATACTTACAGAGATCATTCCCTTTATAACTACACAAATGTACTACCTAAATTATGATCTTTGGAACAAATCCTGTAACTTTTTTTTTTTTTTTTTTTTTTTTTGGTTTTTCGAGACAGGGTTTCACTATGTACTCTTGGCTGTCCTGGGCTCACTTTGTAGACCAGGCTGGCCTCGAACTCACAGAGATCCGCCTGCCTCTGCCTCCTGAGTGCTGGGATTAAAGGTGTGCGCCACGATGCCAGGCAACTTTTCTTAATTGTAGACCACAAACCCAATTCTCCAATTCTGGTTCTGAAAATCAAGTTTATCTACTGGGAAAAGAAAAGGGAACAAAACTCAAGAGTCATCTGCTCAAAGCAGTAAAACTTCTCTTTTATGAGCCAGTAGTTGCTAATGGAAAAACAAAAATGCTATCTATTAATAACTAACACTGCCTTCTGCAACTAAACACTTGTGAGGTGGAATAGGCCCATGGGCCTGTGGGAATGAAACACTGTCCTAAAGTTATCTTTAGCAACTATGAATTCATATACAGTATCAATATCAAAACATTGTCTATATTTTGGGCACAAAGACACAAAATAAAAAACTGAAAACTGAATAGTTACAGAAATGAATGTTCAAACTTTCTGGTTTCTTCCTATACAAACAATTTTCAAATCAAGTCATCAAAGTGACTATTTCAGAAGTGGCTTAACAACTGTTCAACAGGGCCAGGTGTGGTGGTGCACACCTTTAATCCCAGCACATGGGAAGCAGAGGCAGGAGGATCACTTTGAGTTCAAGGCCAGCCTGGTCTACAGAGTGAGTCCAGGACAGCCAGAGCTACACTGAGAAATCCTGCTTCAAAAAACCAAAACAAAAACAAAAACCTGTTAAACACTGTCAAGCTATGAATAAATGGACAAACAGCAAATAAAGACAAATTTCAAGTTGTAACATTTAAAAGAGTTGAACTCCTTTCCAGAAGGTAAGCTATTTCATCATACTTAGGAATTTATTTTATGTAGTTATGAGAAATTAGATATAATGTTCCACACAACAATTAAAATACACTGCCTTTCTGTTACTAAAATAAAAATGTCAAAGGCAATGAATCTCCATTTTCTAAATCTAAGTCTAAAATTAGCGTAGTTAGATGTTCTCATATTTAACTTAAATCATTTAGTCTTCTTTTAATATTTTATAAGCAATCTAAGTCTGCATCAATATACTGCTGTATAAACTTTTACAACTGGCAGTAATAAAGTTTCTTTTCCTTATATTGAATTATATGTAACTGAAAATTACTCCTTTTGACGCACTTTACTCTTAAGTAAATTTAGGGAAAATGAAACATGCAACTTATTATGCAGCAATTATGTAGTCATGTTTCTCAGGAAAGAAACACAAATGACTATGAAAAAGGCAAGATAAAGGATGTAGTCTTTTAAAAAGAAAACTATAATTACTTTGAACAATCACTTGCCTTTAACAAAACAGCTAATATTAATCACTATGCTCGCTATAAGGTACTAATATTCCTATGATGAGCACTTGAAAAGTGTATCTACCAAACAAAAAAACTGTAACAGAAGCCTGAACCTTCCATGTGCTTTAAAAACATTAAATCTTGCTGCCTCGCATTCAGCCTATTTTCCAGAGTGTTATGAATAAAATCCAGCCAGGCGTGGTGGCACACTCTTTAATTCCAGCACTGGGGACACAGAGGCAGGCGGATGTCAGTGAGTTCGAGCCCAGCCCGGTCTACAAAGAGAGTCCAAGCCAGCCAGGGCTCTGTAACAGAGAAACCCTGTCTCAAAAAATCAAAAATAAAATCCAATCAACAAATTCAGCTTTGTAAAGGATTTTAAAACTGAATTTTCCTCAACTTTCCTCTGAGAAAGTACATCATTGGTGACCCTTCCTTAGCAAATAAAGGTATCCCACTAACTACTTTCATGCAGGAATTAAACTCGGCCAGCATCGTTGCCAACACTGACCAGTACAAGTCTTCAGTGATCTTTTAATCCCTGCCCCCACACACAGAAAACACTGATGAGGAACCAAGCGAGCCCTCTGGCTCATCAAAATTACTGGGAGGACAAGTTTCAGAAGAGCGAGGACCTGCTGACTTTTTCCCGACTGACTCTTTTTCATAGCAATATTTGGCTCAATAAAACCACAGCTCTAGAAATTAAGTGTTATTAGTCATTTGATGAAATATTTGATACTGCTTTCTATGCATATAACTAAAAGTATAGTTGTAGAGCTCTCGGCCACACTAAGTTGCACATGCAGAAGCCCATGTACTGTTAAATCAAATAAGGAACTGCAATCACGTCACCGCTCATACATACAGATTTGGCAAAATCATCTTGGAGTCCTACGCCCCTGACAATCTTAAATCAAACGGGAAGAGCAACACAGAAGTATACTTCGGAAGCTAAGAGAAGTCTGCCCAACAGGCATTTTAGATTTTCTTTCAATGTGAGTCTTTTTTAAAAAATTAAATACCTGAATAATCCTTCTAGATCAAGACTATTATCACTAATTCACACAGTAAACTGCCTTGAAGCCAAGTGACAACTCAAAATCTTCTTCAGTTACCTCTCGAAAAGGCCAAGTCCATCTTGAGTAAAGCTTTGCAATTCATGCAAGCTTGAAAAGTAAAGATTTCTTGCAAACTGTATTTTTAGCTTAAAAGAAAATTAGCCTGTGTGAAGTCAGTACTTCAGTGAGTTCCATCTTCATTTCAGAACAAAATCTCAGCCGAAAGTAAGCATTTTTTTTTTAGTAGCTATGCATTTTAAATGCTGCTAATGCAATCAATCCTCCACCAAATGAAAACATTTTCTTAAAGGGGAAAAAAAGTCTCTCCACCATGGTTTATTTGCAGGACATGAATAGACAAGTTGTTGCCCTCCTACCTTAAGAAAGGTCTACTAATATTTACTAAAAAATAACTTTTACCAAGAATACCTTATGAACCATTATGCAATTACATAATGTTAACTAAGTATTGCTCATTGCTACAAATCACATAACAAAATTCTGGGTCGTTAACAAAAGGCCCAATAGATCTTCAGATTAGCAACTTGTGTCTTCTCACACCTCACACCAGCCACCTCCAAAGGCTCTCAATTTCTGCCAATACTTCCCACTCTGCAAAAAAGGAGGGCCCTCTTTCCTGATCAAAACCAGCACATGGTACCTGAAACTGCAAAGATAAATGCTTTAAGATAACCACCAACTTTTGAAGTACAAAGGCCTAACTTTTAGACACTCGGCACTATACGCCGTTAAAATTCTTGGGTTTCTGTCTTATTCAACAAGCTGACTCAGTAAATTACCGCATGCAGAAAGCTAGCATACCTACAATCTGAAGCCAGTGATCCATCCTTGCCAGTATTTCTGGATATTAGCTGGCTAAGTTACACCTGACATTCTACACAAATCAGAGGTAAAACCCATGGACAGCCACCGGGGTCTGAGCACCTGAAACAAAAAATACGAGCAGCAAATTCTAGTTCGTGCTAATAATACTTAAATTTCATGTGAGAGCTGAGGTTTAACTTCTGCAATCCTTTGCCACACACAATATCCTTGAACTCACACGGACATCATCATCTCGGGAAAAAAACTATTCAGTCTCCATTCTATCACGTATGGCCAAACGTAGGTAAAATACAACTGAAATGCAAATTTCATATCTTATCCTTCCTCTCATCAAGAAAGTCTAATTTAACAAAGTTCTATTAAAAGCTCCAATAACACATTTCCTGGCCCTACTGATTTCAAACTACAAAACTTCTAAATGCAGCTCCAAAGTTCTAACTGCCTCGGTTTAAACACACAAACCTACTTTTACCCTCAGATCTGCACCATATATGCCGAAGATGACTATGCTTATAAAGTTATGCAAATCAGCCAAGTCACATTTTAGAAGAATCTACCAATGCAACCCAGGAAACTAAAAACAATCACTGCAAGATTCTGAGGCAATGTGCCTACGTGCCGCACGGACTTTCATTTTAATCTGATCTACACCCTAGATCTAGGGCCTAAGTCACGATCTAATCGAAATATGCACAACCTCAAAGCATTTTTTTTTTTTTGGCTCATCTAGAAGGCTGGACTAACTAGCTGGTTAATCCAGTGTACAGTGCTCTGCATTAACGGACAATAGATTTTAGGAAGAAGACCACGGAGCTAGACAAGAAACCAATCCGTGCTTTGACACTTGCAAGCAGGCATGAGTTCCGTCTAGCCGAACACTCCCTAGGTTGAATACACTGGAACAGACACAACACACACGAGCTAGAAATGTGACCAGTATTAAACGTTATAGTCACCCCAACTACGGAAAAATTTTCGAATCCGTCTACTCCCACGTTATCAGAGTGACAGAAAAGCAATAGAGGAACAGCCGCAGAAATGGATACAGGTCAAGTCTAAGTCGAATCCATCCTCTTGATATCTCCTTTTGTTTCTGCTAACGATCTCTTTGATGATGGCTGTCATGTCTGGGAGCCTGTGGCTGAAGAAAAAGGAGGAGAGAGATGGCAGAAGCTGCTGGTGCCGAGGCTTCTTCTGCAGGATGGAAATGGCTCTGGACTTGGCGGTCGCTGATGCCCCTCGCTCTGCTGCCGCTTGGCCCTGGACCGCAGCCGGGTAATGGCTGCTGCTGCGGCGGCGGCTGCTGCTGCTGCTGCTGCTGCTGGATGGTTGCAGCGACTGGGCCTGCTTCTCCTCAGCAGCCAGAGGCCTGGCAGCCGAGGCAGCGGAATGGGGAGAAGACGGATAATCCTCGCAGCGGCTGCCTCCGCCGGCGGCCTCCGGAGCCCGGGCCAGGGGGGGTGCGGCGGCGGCGGACGGGAGGCTTAACACCGGCCCGGGTCCCTGGACGTGCCGCCGCCGCCGCCGCCGTGTTGGAGGCAGGAGAAGGGGAGAGAGCAACTCTCCGGCGTTCCCAGCCCTGGCAATGGTGACAGGCGACTCCGACCCCCTCCCCGGAGCCGCGGCCGCCGCCGCCGCTTCTCCCCCCCGCTCCAGGAGCGGGAGGTGCAGCCGCCGAGCCTGCGCCGGCTCCCGCCCGAGCCCGCGGCTTCCACCGTCTCCCTCCGAAGCCGCTCGCTCAGAAGAGGCTGCCCGGTTAGAACAGACGATGAGGAGGCGAGGCCCGCCGCCGCTGCCGCTGCCGCCGCTGCCGCCGCCTCCCGGCCGGCTCCCCGAGGGCGCTGCCCCCGCGGCTGCTCACAGGCGCTGAGAGGGGCTCTGGGCCGCGGCCGCCGCCGTCTCTCATCTCCCTCGCCTGCGCCGGGCCTGGCCTCACAGCGGCTCAACTCTCAAACTTCCATCATGGCTGCAGCTTCCGAGAGGAGAGAAGCTTGAGCGCAGCCGCGTCCCGACGCCCAAAACGCGTATCCTGCCGCAGTGCACAAAGAGTCCCGCCACATCACCGTGCGCCGGCCAGCCCGCCCCCCTCTCCTCCCCCCCCCCCCCACCCTCCGCCCTCCCTCCCTCCCTCCGCCGCCCCGCCGGGAGAGCCCGGCGCCTCCGAAGCCGGAGGGGAGGCGGGAGGCAGGAGGGAGGCGGGCGCCGAGCTGGGGGAGGGACGGGGCGGGGCGGGGCGGGACTAGGGCGGTGAGAGGCCCGGAGCATGCCCAGTGTGGTCGCGGTTCGCTCCCGGAGCTGCGCCGGCTTCGGCCTCTGCGCCGAGAGACCCGGCAAAGGTAGGGCGGGCTGTGGCCAAGCAAAGGTGAGCTGAGAAGGATCGCTGATTGCTCACGGGTGGATCGGACTTGGCTGCAGTGCCCCAGGGCCAGGGCCACCCTTCCTGCCTCCGTCCTTGGGCTTCTTCGGAATGGCTTGCGTTCCCTGCCCTGCATCGCTACGATTTGTCGGCGGCTGTCTTTACCTAGCCACCGCACATCTCTCCCCCACGGTGTCAGCCTTTGCACAAAGAACCCCCCCTATTGTGTCTCCCGCGTGGGTCACCTCATCGGGCTCCGGTTCCCTGCCCCACCTCTCGCTTCCCAGGCAGCTGGGATCGTTTGCCCGAAAGATGAACGCTCCCAGCCAAGCACGATGATTGTGCATGCCGGGCGTGTACATTCACGTCTCCCCTGAGTTTCCAGGGCCCAAAGGAAAATCCAGGGTGGACAAAGTGGATCTCCGTGAATAGGGTGCACCCCACACACACCCCTCCACCCCCCCCGGTGACGAGCCCGGTAGCTCCCCGCAGCGGTGGACCCGCCGGATCACAGTCAAGCTTGGCCTTGAAGGGGATAAGCCGCCCCTCCCCTTTATGGCCTCTATGAAAACCCGGCAGAATTGGATCGCTGAGGCCAGATTCTGCCCCAGTCGGACCCGTTGCACGCTCCAGGACCCGGTTGCTGAGCCTGGGTGCGGAGCACGGGACGGTCGGAAGCTGCAGCCTGCGAGTGGGCGGGGCGAGCAGGCCTGGGAGGGCTCAAACGCGAGGTGGAAGGATACACGAGCCTTGGCCGGAACTACTTTCTGGAGGAGGTCACGTGTGGTCCTAGTTGGGGAACTTTCCAAATTCCCATTCCCCAATCTGAGTGCTCCTGATGCTGGAGCTAGTCCCCCTCAGCTCTATCAGATGGTCCCCCACCCCGTGTGAGCAGCTGGACCCCAGCTCTCCTCCTCAGGTCGGAGCGAAAGATAGAACCCACGAAGCGGTCCGCAGGAGCGCTGTCGGGGCCAAGCGCCTGGGGAGCTGGTTACACAAGCACCCACATCCAAGCACGTGCCCCCGCCAACCCTCGCTGTTGGCCGCCGCCGGTTTATGCACGCTGACGCGGAGAGTCCCCAAGCTGTTCCTTCCTTTCCTTGCAATCCATAGAAGCGAGCCAGAAGGCCGGGATAGGATACGGGACTCCTACTCTGGGTCTGCCCACACCGCGCGTTCCCAACCGTGGGAGAAGAGGCCGGGCCCTGGGGGGCGGGGGAGCGCGGGGAGGGGTCTGACGCATCTCCTTCGCTTAATGAAGTGAACCCCTTCTAGATCTGTACTCGCGGGGCAAAAGGGTATCTCCTGTTGCTGCTGGCTGCTTGGGCTTACCGATGTTGCAACAAACTTCCAGTCACTGCCCCTGAACTGGTGAGCGCGCCCCACCTACTGTAGACTCAGCCAAGTGACTTATCTGAGCACCTAGTCAATGGCTGTCAGCCCAGGACAAACCTGTCAAGTAAAAGCTTACTGCTGGGACTGGCTGACCTGTCGCGTTTGAGAGAGCTGGTTCAGAAACGCAGATAACCCAGCGTGCAGCCCCTCCTCCTCCTCCCCCACCAGCCAGCCAGAAAGCAAACGCTCACCTTGAGCTTGCAGGGAAAAAAAAAAATGACATCAACCCCAATGTAGGGATTTCTTCCTTTTTGTTCTTTTTCCCAGAGGACTTAGTTCTCAGGGTGACAATTTGAATCCTAAAGTATCTGACTTGAGACCTAAGCTGAAGCGCTGGGTCATTTTCGACATTTGGAGAATAGTAATCAGTTATCATGGGTATTGCAATAATTGCGAGTAAGTGTCTAGGAAGGCCAGCTGAGGGTTTATGAAGTATAGGAGGAAGAAAATTGCGTATGTGCACAGCATAGTTGCAGGCAGCCCCCGAAGCCTAGAAACCTCAAGAGGCCTGGCTCAGAGAGCCACGGGCCATTACCTAACTCCAGGACTGCTAATTAAGCCAGAGATATTTACAGTTCTATTAAGAGCTTTCTGAGGCTACTCAAACCTTGCATTTAGATGCATCCTTTTAAGATCTCTCCACAGGAGTTAGCAACCCTAGCTGTTGATGCTTATTGAAGGCTGTTTTTGTGCACGGTTCTGGTCAGTTGAGGGAGGCAGGGATGCCGGATGAGAGTAATCTGAAAACAATAGAGAAAAGGCCTCCGTTTGCTTTCTACAGATGTAAATGAAGCTTGCTCACAGCGCCTAATCTAAGATGGAGATCTAGTTTACACATAACCCCCAACGCGAAATGTTAGATGGTAAAAACCTAAGTTGTGCTCAGTAGAGTGTCTGCTACTGCTTGGTGGGGAACATAAGGATGACGTTACATCCAGAGAAGGAGGTTGAGGAGGCGGTGCTGTTAGCGTCACTGACTTTTGCCTCTTCTCTGGAGCCATCTTGGGTGACTTTAGTCTGAGTGTCTGAGAAGCTCAGAAAAAGAAAGGCCTTCATTCGCAAGCTTCCTGTTGCTGGGGGTGGGGGGGTGGGGGTGGGGGTGGTCGGGGGTGGTGGTCTATTCTGTTCCCAGAGCACCTGGATGTACGGACATCACCGTGCTGAGTGCTGGGACATGACCCCAGCCCACAAGCACTTCCCAGGGACGGGAGAAAGCTGGCAGGCCATTCCCTGCTTCCCTGCATGTCAGGTTCCTCCGCTCTCCAGTATGAGTGAGAATGTATAACCAGGGTTGGCAGGTGTGTGGCTGCCAACATCAGGTCTTGTTAGGAGTATAAGCTTCTGGAAGAAATACTGATGCAGCCCTTTAAAATGTTTTTGTTGTGTTTCGCTTCTTTACTCCACTCAAAGGATATAAATAGTCCGGGATGGAAAAAAAAATCTAGATAGAAAAAAAAAAAGAAAAAGAAAAAATAAATAAAATGTTAAAAATTTAAGTTCAGGGGTTAGGGATTTAGCTCAGTGGTAGAGCGCTTGCCTAGCAAGCACAAGGCCCTGGGTTCGGTCCTCAGCTCTGGAAAAAAAAAAAGACAAAATAACAAAAATTTAAGTTCAAATGAAAGTGTATCTGCTTGGCTGTACAGATATTACAATACACTGGTTTCCTAGCACCTTTTTTTTTTTTAACCTGTCTAGATTCAAAACCCCCTAGGGAGAAACAGAAGCTTTTAACAAAGGGGGAATTATGTAAAGCTCCAGGGAAACTAACTATATAGAGTAATTAGGGAGTATGATAAACTAGCTTCAATTTTAATTCGAACAGCTTTAATTCGAACAGCTGATTCCAAAACTGTGTTGTTACTACATGCAAAAGAGGTCCAATGAGAAATCTTAGTTTCTTTGATAAGTGGGACACCAAGAACTGGATGTGGATAATAAATAGTTGACGTGCTGCTGTATGCTCTGGGCTGAAGCGCCATGAATGAGCACTTCCCCCACGTCTCTGACCCTTCAACAAGAGAGCTCAGTCAAGCACTTTAATTTTTAAGCAAGCATCTCTATTTTTACCTAAAAAGCAATTTCTAAATAATAGAAAATAATAGATTAGATAAAACAATTTACTTTGAATTTAAACTGCCTTGTTCCGCTGTTCTGAAGGCCTTCCTCTTATTGTTTATTTCTTTTAGTTTTTTTTTTTAACATACATTTATTTGTTGTGTGTGCAAGCATAGGCTGGCACTTGTGCACAGACGGTGGCACATGTGTAACATGTCAGAGGACAACTTGCAAGAGTGTGTCCCCTCCTTTCACCACACAGCTTCTGGGGACCCAGGGCGGGTTGTCAGGTTTGATGGCACACGCGTGTACCCCCTGAGCCATCTTACCAACCTGTGAATGTTCTTTTAAACACAGTTTGCTCAAACTTTCTCCAGAAGGCTCTGCTGTGAGTCATTCCAGTACTATATTCCAAGAGACATTTTCAAATAATTGTCTCTAAGCTTTCCATACCCTAAACCTCTTCCAAAGCTCTTGCAAATGGTTCTCTCTCAGGAAAGAGATATCCTGTATGAAATCATTAGTCTCAGACAAGTAGAGACTAAACTGGGTGTTCCCTGGGGTACCATAGAGCGGACCAGCCATTTGCTGTGTCCACATGGCACTCAGACATTGTGACTCAGGGAGTGACATGAAACACTTTTATTTCTGTTCACATCGACTGCTAGATCCTATTCCTTGGTCATAACTCCAGCTCTAGGCCTGGGGAACCTAGTTTCCTGTTTTAGCACTTTTAATAACAGAAACTGAATGTTTCAGGGTAGCCCACAGGAGTGGCATTGACATGGAGTCCAGAAGGGCACTGCTTCCAGGTAATCCCTACTTTGGAGGGAGGAGTACCTTTTTTGAAAGAGAAAACAGACAAAACCTGCTTAAGTTAGCGCCATGCTGACAGGGTGCCTTATTTCCATTATTTTAATGATTCCGTCAAAAGACACTTGGGGCTGTTCCGCGCTCCTGCTGGCCTAAGCTTTGTGCCTTAGAACAATGACTGGCCAGCAGGGTCCACATTCATTATGGTGAGTCAGCTTTGGGAACTTGAATCCTCGGGCTGAAAGCTGTGGCAGCCTCTTTTGGGGGGGGGGAGGGCGGGGCACGACAAAGTCAAGTTCACAGTGCTGATGCTCCATAACCCATTCAGTTTTCTCTTGCTTCACAACAAATCACAGTAAAACCCAGGGACTTGAAACGACCATCATTGTTTCCCCACAATTTTAAAGATTTATTTATTGTTTATATTTATTTATTATTTTACTTATTTGTTTATTATTTATACAGTATTTTGTCCACATGTGGGCCTGCACGCCAGATGAGGGCACCAGATCTCATTGTAGATGGCTATGAGCCACCATGTGGTTGCTGGGAATTGAACTCAAGACCTTTGGAAGAACAAACAGTTCTCTGAACCTCAGAGCCATCTCTCCAGCCCCTCCCCACAATTTTTGGTCTATAGAAGGTTCTTTGCACTGATCATTTTTCGTTTTCATAAGGCAAAAAAAGCTATTTCACCCAATAAGATTAAAGCTAAAAATAAATGTTTATTATCAAAAGAATATCAAATAACCAGGGAAGATCAACTCTAATTTCATTTTTAAATAAATGAGCTCACTAAGAAAATTTCCAGCATTTGAGCCTAAAGGTCTGCTTAGTGACTGCCATAAATGCTGTCTGAGAAAGATGCTGTGTGCTACAGGGATGCTGTGGTGCTACAGGCATGCTCTGTGCTACGGGGATGCTCTGGCTACAGGAATGCTGTGTACTACAGGGATGCTGTGATGCATCAGGGATGCCCTGTGCTATAGGGATGCCCTGTGCTACAGGGATGTTCTGTGCTATAGGGATGCTATGTGCTATACAATCTCCATCTTATTCCAAGGATTCTTTCTTCCCCAACATCTTCTGCTTCAACTAGGCTTTTCACTTTTTGTATTACTTAACAATGTTCTGCGCAAAACCTTTTCTTTTTTTCTTTAATGGTTTATTTTTATCTTCTGCATGTTGGTGTTCTGCCTGCCTGTGTGTGTGAGACAGTGTCAGATCCCCTGGAACTGGAGTTCCAGACAGTTGTGACCTGCCATGTGGGTGCTGTGAATTGAACCCTGGTCCTTTAGAAGAGCAGCCAGTACTGTTACCTGCTGAGCCATCTCTCCAGCCCCATAAAAACATTCTCTTTTCCTCTAGAAATAGTTGCATTTCTACAACACAGCAGCCATTTTCCATCCCACATTGTGGCAGGCTGCTCTAGAAGGATCTGGAAGAAATCTCAAAGACACCCCCACCCCCGCTCCGCCGCTGCCACTGCCGTTGACCAACTGCATTGTACAAACAAAGAAACTAGGACCAGTGATTTAACAAGTTTCCGTTACACAAGACTCAGTGACAGATCCTTAGCTGGGGAATTTCCATGTACCTCTTTAGTGCAAATGGGGCAAAAGCTTAGCTTCTAATACTTACCTGATCAAGTTAACACAGGGAGGTTTGATGAGCAGCGATGGCTTTTCATGGCATTTCATCCCAAGAGTTGGACACAGAATATGGGGACGAGATGTGATCTGTGTTCATCGTCTGCCCTGTATAGGTAGCCTGAAGTTAGTTTCAAGGACGAGGCCCCTTAAGAATCAAACATGAGCCAGGTACGGTGGCACAACACCTTTAATCCCAGTACTCAGGAGGCAGAGGCAGGTGGATCGCTGTGAGTTCAGGACCAGCCTGGTCTACAAAGCGAGTCCAGGATAGCCAAAGCTACACAGGGAGATCCTGTCTTGAAAAGTAAAAACAAAAACAAAACAAAACAAAAATCAAACATGAAGCCTAGTGTGATGTGCACACCTTTAATCTCAGCACTGGGGGAGGCAGAAGTAGGTGGATCAATGTGAGTTTGAGGCCGGCCTGGTCTACAAAGTAAGTCTAGGTCAGCCAAGGCTACACAGAGAAACCCTATCTCAAAAAAAAAAAAAAAAAAAAAAAAGGAATCAAACATGAATTACCTCATTGTAAAGTTACATACAGTTCTTCAGTTCCTAAGATCATTGGAAAAGTATTTTCCAAATGTCTGAAAAAGGCACACAACAGTGAGGACTGAAAAAAGAAATGAAGTGAAGAAAGAAAGGGCCATGAGAATAACGATTTAGGAAGAAAAAAAAAACCCAAACTTCACCAAGGAACAAAGGGAACGCTGCCCCCTGCTGAGGAGTTGGAGTCGCTGAGCTTGTAGCCACCATTCCTGCTCCAAAGCTTTGAAGCTAAGTCTCTGGAAGGCCAGGGAAGAGAGCTTAATCTTAGCTTTCAGCAGGCCTGTTTGTGCCAGGGTAAGACAGCAGCGGCCTGCTTCCTTACCCACTTTTCCCATGAGTCTTTATGGCTGTTATCTTTTTAGTCCCACCCCCAAAACTAAATCTCACAATACTAAGGCATTTATTTAAGTAATACAATGCAAGTGGGTAAAAGTTGCCAGTGGCTCACCATCCCTCCTCCCCAGTAACAGATCTCTTGTTCTTGACGTTTCTTCCTCTTCTATTGTGTATGAATAGCAATACATTTGGGCACCTTTAACCTCCCACGAAGCAGGACAGAGGCCACTGGCTCTCTGAATTACAGAGCAGCTTGGTCTACTTCGTGAGTTCTAGGACAGAGTAGGGCTACATAGTGAGATAGTGTCTCAAAAACAAACAACGCAAATCAGTCCACACAAAATTTGCAAAGACTGGAGGAAATGGCTGTTGGACCCTTAGTCTATCCTCTTTTTCATTTACACCTCCACTTTCCTCCTCCGTACCTTCTCTCTTGCCTACATATCCCTCATTTTTCTCTTCTTTATCCTTCTATTTCGAGATGCCATGATGCTGTTGTTTAGTGCCTTTGATTTTCCTGTCATATGAATGGAATGCCTTTTGTTTGTTTGTTTCTGTTATTTGAGACAGGGTTTCTCTATGCTGTCCTGGAACTTGCTATGTTGACCAAGTTGGGCTCTCACTCACAGAGATCCACCTGCCTCTGCCTTCCAAGTGCTACTGGTATCTTTAATTTTTGTTTTTTTGTTGTTGTTGTTGTTGTTGTTGTTGTTTTGTTTTTTGTTTTTTGAGACAGAGTCTCTCTGTCCTGGACTTGCTTTGTAGACCAGGCTGGCCTCGAACTCACAGTGATCCGCCTGCCTCTGCCTCCTGAGTGCTGGGATTAAAGGCGTGGGCTACCACACCCGGTTGGTATCTTTAATTTTTTAGACCCAACTTTGGCACCTAGTCATAGTTCACTGTTGAGTTCTCTGGTTACACTAAATAACAGCTGAAAGCACCAATAGACTTTTCCAGCTCAGGTGTTTTATGTTTTGTCTTTTATTAAAACAGTGTTTCAGGATCCGAAAGTAAAACGTTAGGTTCGGGACTCCCACAGTAACTGAAGCTTCTGTGCTTGCTAAGAACCTCAAAAAGAACACTGTAGAAAAACCTAATGCTGTCAAACCCAACTTGGAAATTCTATCTTTTCTAAATACAGTAACAAGACACTTTTCCTTTGTGGATCTTGGCCACAAAGTTGTATATCATTAATGTGTTCTTATGGCCTTGTTGCTTATAATAGACAAGATTGTAGCTGGGTATGGTGGTGCATACCTTTAATCCCAATACTCAGGAGGCAGAGGCAAGCAGGTCTCTGTGAGTTCAAGGCCAGCCTGGTCTCTAGAGGGAGTTCCAGAACAGCCAGGGCTATTACACAGAGAAATTCTGTCTTGAAAAAGCCAAAAAAGGATACAAGATAGTCTGTATTTCAAATCTTCTGTATTTTACAATAGTGAGCATTAACTGGTCAACTTAGCTATCAACTAATCAATTTTTCCTATAATATGAGTTTGGCACATTAAAATTTCTGAATCTGTTCATCATCTTTCTATGACAGGGTCTTGTTATGTAGGCCAGGCTGACTTTGATTTCATGGTCCTTTTTCCTTTGTGCTGGGATTACAGTATGGGCCACCACATCCAACTAAACTTTCTCTGCTTGAATTTTATCTGAATTAAACTCTAATTATACTGATTTTGGGGAAAATGTTTATTTTATATATTATTTTAGAAGTGTACAAAAAAAGAAATGTACTGTCTTTTTCAGCTATATTCAGACATTTGCAAGCAAAAAAAAAAAAATTTTTTTTCTCTAACACCAATTTCCTTTGACAGCAACCTTTGCTTGAGCCTGTATCATAAGTTAGGCCAAGAAATCTTGACCCTAGTTCTCCAAGACTGCAGAATACTTCTAATAACTTTCTTGTGCCAGACATCTGTTTGCTTTGTAGTTTACAAAGGACAAGGAAGGACTTTAAAGCATTTGAGCTTCAGGGCACAGAGTGTAAGTGAATTATAGTACCACCTTTCCCCCTTAATGGAGAGTACCTCTAAAGAAACAAACATGGAACTTGCGAATAGAAATACAGATGTTGTCACAGACCAATGCTCACTATTGTAAAATATAGAGGATTAGAAGTGAATTAAGTGTCTCACAGAACTCTGAAGGGCTGTTCCTCACCAGGCACCAGCTATCTAATTGAAGTTATAGGGCTGGAGAGATGGCTCAGCAGTTAATGATGGCTTATCTCAGGCACCAACGAAATAAACCAATCGAAGCCAGATTAAAAGTATAAAAAAGCAGCCAGGCAGGGTGGTGCACGCCTTTAATCCCAGCACCTGGGAGGCAGAGGCCGGTGGATCTCTGTGAGTTCGAGGCCAGCCTGGTCTACAAAGCAAATCCAGGACAGCCAAGGCTACACAGAGAGCCTCTGTCTTGAAAAAAAAAAAAAGGTATAAAAAGGCATATTTACTTGGGAACTCAAGCTCCTGGGCAAGTTCAACAGCCTTCTGGGACAAGACCAGAAGTTGCACCCCTGCTATGGGGGATGGGGGTTGGGGTGGGGCAGGGCTTAAGGATTGCAGGTGAAGGAAGATGACTTGATTTTGATACCATCTGCTGGGTGGCTCAGGGGAGGGAGTTAGGCCATTCCCAGGAATGCTAAGAATGTGCAGCAGCTTTCCTTCCAGGGAGCAGGGTTGGAGAAAGCTGTGGGATTTAACAGACCATGTGGGCTAGGGGGAGGGCAACCAGAGATGCCAACGGAACAGTTAAGAATACTCATTGCTCTTCTGGAGCACCTGCATTCAGTTCTGGCACCCGTGGTGGAACATCAGGGCAGCTCACATCTGTAACTCCTGTCCAGGTGATCCACTGCTCTCTTCTGGCCTCCATGGGCACTGTACACATGCAGTGCATACACACATATTCATGAAAAATACCCATATACATAAGATAAAAATAGGCCAGCCGGTGGTGGTGCACACCTTTAATCCCAGCACTTGGGAGGCAGAAACAGGCAGAGCTCTATGAATTCAAGGCCAACCTGGTCTACAGAGTGAGTTCTAGGCTAGCCAGAGCTGTTACACAACGAAGCCTGTCTCAAAACAGAGAGAGAGAGACACACAGACAGACAGACAGACAGACAGACAACCTAAACATAAGGATTTCCAAGGCAACTGTTGAGAAACACAAGTGTCCTCCATCGTGAGCTTCTACACAGCTCAGGAGACTCCAGCCCCAGCAGCTCTGAGCAGGAGCATCAGCCCTGAGAAACAACGCTCTACTGCTATGGGCATCGATTCTGTATCTTAAACTGTCATCGGGTCTTGCTCCTACATCTTGTTTTCCTACAAAGCAGTCTAGTGGGTTTCCTAGCTCCATGTCCCATTTCCTCCATGTCACAGTTCTCCTGCCTGGAAAGAAAAGGCATCTGAATGAATGCTGAAACAACATGCAATGAGCTTATGTACCCTGAGGTTCTGCATCTGTGGATTCACCCAAAACATGAATCAAATATACCTAGGAAAGCGTGACTTCTATTCTGAATATGCACA
Organism: Acomys minous; assembly: GCF_964271855.1. NCBI lineage: Eukaryota > Metazoa > Chordata > Mammalia > Rodentia > Muridae > Acomys > Acomys minous. Next base: position 27,177,713 of record NC_140484.1, read on the forward strand.
GACAATTTCTAAATGTTATTCTCTAGACTGAGTTACATAGCACTTATATTGTACTGGGTGTTATAGGTAATCTATAAATGTTTTATATGGAGGTCTAAATACAGGCTATATAAATTCTGCGCTATTATATATAAGGGTCCTGAGCACTCACATACTCTGGAATGGAGAGGGTGTCCCAGAGACAAATCTCCATGGCTTCTGAGAAAGGACTGTGCTCTGAAGTGTAAAGCCTGGAAGGAACCAAGGAGATAATTCAAAATAATGAAATTGGTAGTGAGGAAGTGAATGATTTTCACTAAGAAACTCTAGTGGTTTTTTGTTTTTGTTTTTTTAAGATTTATTTATTATGTATACAGTGTTTTTGCCTGCATGTACTCCTGCACTCCAGAAGAGGGCACCAGTTCTCATTACAGATGGTTGTGAGCCACCATGTGGTTGCTGGGAATTGAACTCAGGACCTTTGGAAGAGCAGCCAGTGCTCGTAACCTCTGAGCTATCTCTCCAGCCCCAAACTCTAGTTTTTTTAACAATTTTTTTTTCTTCTGGTAAACTGAGAGAGTCTATTCAGATTGTCCACTGATAAGTCATTGAAACCGAAACCATCAAATGATATACAGAAAGTGATGTGGAAAGTGTTAATATTAAAATAAATGAATGAGCCGGGCGTGGTGGCGCACGCCTTTAATCCCAGCACTCGGGAGGCAGAGGCAGGCGGATCGCTGTGAGTTTGAGGCCAGTCTGGTCTACATAGTAAGTCCAGGACAGCCAAGGCTACACAGAGAAACCTGTCTCGAAAAACCAAAATAAATAAATAAATAAATAATAAAATAAAATAAATGAATGACATAACAAAGCAATTCCTTCCACTCACCATCTACTTATATTTTCTGGAGACTGCTACCCAGTATTCACAAAAGTAAACCCTAGGGATGGGCCGTCTGGTGCCAGCCTTGACACCTTATAGGAATACACAAGGTTCACGTTCGCATATGACATACAATCAATATTTAAAGCCCTACTGATCACCAACATTGTCATCCAGGTATGGCAACACTCACCTGTAATGTGAGAGTTCTGGAGACAGAGACTGGTCACGGCACCCACAACTCTGAGGTCAGCCTGATCTGCAAAATGAATTCCAGACCAACCAGGATTACATAGCAAGAATGTATCTCAAAAACCTAATAATATGATGATAATAATAATAACAACAACCAACATTCAAAAGTTGTGATCTATCAATCAGGTGTTAAAATAATAATAAAGTAACTCAGAATTTTTAACACATGGGATCATTGTGGTTAAGGACATTTACTAATTTGTTTTGGTTTTGGGGGAGTTCTTTTCTTCCCCCCCCCCAGACAGGATTTCTCTGTGTACCCTTGACTGTCTTGGACTCGCTTTGAGGACCACACTGGCCTTGAACTCATAACAGTCTTTGCCTCTGTTTCCCAAGTGCTGGGATTAAAGGTGTGCCCCACCACGCCCGGCTAAATTTGGGGAGTCTTAAGGAAGGGTCTCTTTGGAGGATAATGGTGAGTATCAAATCATTGTGATGTTCACAGCCACATTTAATAATTTCACCTTTTCTGGGTATGGTAGCCCACACCTATCATCCAAGCAAGACAGTCAAGATTTCAAGGTCATCCTCAGCTACACAGGAATTTCAGGCCAGCCTAGGCTACAAGAGACATTGTCCTGTGGTCAGGGGGAGTTCTAAATGTTAATGTTGGGGCTAGAGAGTTTGCCCAGTGGTTACGAGTTCAAATGTGTCTTGCAGAGTACATGACTTAGGTTCCTCGAAGGCATGCTCGGTGGCTCACAACTGCCTATGACTCCAGCTCCAGGAACTAAAAAGCATCTGCCCTCCACAGTAGTCACCCGAACGCAGGTACACATACTCACACAGAGACACAGAATTCTAAAAACAAACAGACAAACAAAAAGCTTTAAATGTTAGTGAACACTTTTTTTTTTAAGTTTTTATTTGTTTCAGGGTTTCTCTACCCTGAACTCAGTCCCCATCCCATTCCTACCCCCCCATCCCCCCACTCCTCCACCCCTGAGTGCTGGGATAAAAAGTATGTGCCATCACTGCCTGGTTTGTTTGCTTGTTTGTTTGTTTTCTGGTTTAGAAATTAAGTTTCAAAACATTCAAATGTTTGAGTACATTTCCCTAAACTGAAAGAAAAGGGTAAAATTAATGTGCCCAGGTGAGGAACATGCTTGCTACCAATGAACATTGTGTTGTTGTGTTGTTGTGTTCCTACAGAAGTGAACCCCTGAAGCAATCTGGATTGCCACAGAATCAGTTCCTTACTAGGCATGGTGTTCGCTTACTTACCCCTGGGCTAGATCACTGGCATTTCCTCTGTTCGTCCTTCCTACTTGTGCTGGTTAGAATTCTGTCAGCTTGCCCCAAGGCAGCTCCTCTGGGAACAGAGGACCTCAACTGAGAAATTGCTTCCTTGGACTACATCTGTGGAGTAATGTTTTGATGAAAGCTTGATGTGGGAGGGACCAACCCACTGGGGACAATGCCACCCCTGGGCAGGTGGTCCTGGATTGTATTAGAAAGCAGGTTTACAGCTGGGCGGTGGTGGTGCACACCTTTAATCCCAGCACTTGGGAGGCAGAGGCAGGGGGATCAATGTGAGTTCGAGGCTAGCCTGGTCTACAAGGACAGCCAAGCCTACACAGAGAAACCCTGTCTCGGAAAAACAAACAAACAAACAAACAAACAAAGCCGGATGGAAGTGGTGAAGCCCACCTTTAATCCCAGCACTCAGGAGGTAGAGGCAGGTGGATCTCTTTGAGTTCAAGGCCCGCCTAGTTTACAAAGCAACAACCAAGGCTACATAATAAAATCCTGTCTCTAAAAGTGAGTCCAGGACAGCCAAGGCTACACAGAGAAACCATGTCTCAAAAAACAAAACAAAACAAAAAAATTTTTTAAAAGAACAAAAAACACAAGATTTATTTTTATATGTACAGGTTTTTTGTTTGTTTGTTTGTTTGTTTTGTTTTAAAGATTTATTTATTTATTATTATGTATACAGTGTTTTGCCTGCATGTACACCTATAGGCCAGAAGAGGGCATCAGATCACATTACAGATGGTTGTGTACCACCATGTGGTTGCTGGGAATTGAACTCAGGACCTTTGGAAGAGCAGACGGCACTCTTAACCACTGAGCCATCTCTCCAACCCCAGGTTTTGTTTGTTTGTTTGTTTTTAAAGATTTTTTAAATTATTATTATTATATATAGTGTTCTGCCTGCATGTACCTTTGGGCCAGAAGAGGGCATCAGATCACTTTTATAGATGGTTGTGAACCACCATGTGGTTGCTGGGAATTGAACTCAGGACCTTTGGAAGAGCAGACAGCACTCTTAACCTCTGAGCTATCTCTCCAGTCCGTGTACAGGTATTTTACCTGCATGTATGTATATGTGCCATTACCATATGTATGTGCAGTGCCCCAGGAAGCCAGAAATAGGGTGTTGGGTCCCCTAGAATTGGAGTTAAGGATAATTGAAAGCCACCATGTAGAGGCTGGGAACCACTAGCCCTGAGCCATATGGGGTTTGTTTCCTCCTTCTTTCCTTCCTTCCTTCCTTCCTTCCTTCCTTCCTTCCTTTCTTCTTTAATAGAATGCCACAAATCCCAGGCTAGCCTAGAACTCACAATGTAGCCGAGGATGACTCTGAACTTCCGATCCTTCTACCTTATTTCCCAAGTGCTTTCAAACAAAACACATTTCTAACACATTTTAGAGTTAGAATTAAATCCTTTGAATAGTTACAAAGAAAGTAGTCTGGCAATGGTGGTGCAGGTCTTTAATCCCAGCACCCAGGAGGCAGAGGCAGGCAGATCTCTGTGAGTCTGAAGCCAGCCTGGTCTACAAAGAGAGTTCCAGGACAGCCAGAGCTATTACACAGAGAAACCCCGTCTCAAAACAAAACAAAACAAAACAAAACAAAACAGGCAATAGCAATGTAGCTGGTCCTGTCCGGTGTGCCTGTAGTGTTAACTTACTCAATAGCCTGATATAGATAGAAATCCAGCTTGTACCCAGGAATTCAAAGCAAGACTGGACAGTAAAGCAAAATGCTATCACAAGGAAAAGAAGAAAAGGCCTGTGAGACAGCTCCATGGGCAAAAAGGAACTTCTATGGAGACCGAAGACCTGAGTTCAACCCCTGGAATCCACATGATGAAAGGAAAGAAGCCCCGCCATCCAGATCTAGCCAATGGACAGCGCACTCTCCACAGCTGTGTGGAGAGCAGGGACTGACTCTCACATGAACTCTGGTGCCCCCTATTTGATCACTTCCCCTTGGTGGGGAGACCTGGTGGCACTCAGAGGAAGAGTAAGCCCGCTACTGGGATGAGACCTGATAGGCTGTGATCAATGGTGGCGGCAGAGGAGGTCCCCTTCTGTCACAGGCCTTGGGGAGGGGAATAGGGTGAAAGAGGGAGGGAGGGAGAAACTGGAGGATACAAGTGAGGGGATAACAATTGAGAAGTAATCTGAATAAATTAAATAAAAATAAAATAATAAAATAAAAAAAAGGAAAGAACCAACTCCTGTGAGCTGCCCTCTGACCTTTATATATAAACCATCACACACACACACACACACACACACACACACACACACACTAAATGTTAAGGATAAGAGAGAAAATGATTACTATCATTTATTGCTACTAACATTTGCTCATAACATTCAGAAATGTGTGAGGTCGTGAAAAAGCACACACATCTCCTAAAGACCCCTTGTTTCTACAAAGACACTGTGGGGCGAGACCATCGCCTGCAAGTAATAACGAATTGATTATAATAACGGTTGATCGGCTACTACTATAAGGTAAGCTACAGGTATGAGCGGCTTAAACGGCTCTCACTGGTTTCTTACAGCCTGGCCTTGTGCTGCTTTGCTAGCACCCGTGCTAAAATCACCCATCTCCTCTAACAGTCTCTATTACCGTTTCTGCACTTTTCTGCCTGAAAGAACTTGATCAGGTTTTCAGTATCCTGTACGCACTCACTCTCCCAGCAGACTCGCCCTGTTAGTCAGCAGACATGCCCAGACACATGCAAGCCTCAGTAGCGAACGCAATCTTCTGCAAGTCCACTTCTACCCGGAGAGAAGAAAGGAGAGGACCTGTCATCCGAACTACCATGTTTACTAGCCAGAGTGTGTATCTGATGGGACGAAGCTGCGGGATGCATGTCATAGGCGGGATGCACGTCGTAGGCGGGATGCACGTCGTAGGCGGGATGCACGTCGTAGGCGGGATGCACGTCGTAGGCGGGATGCACGTCGTAGCCATGGACATTAAATTGGACTGCCATCTGTTGGTAAATATTTCCAACTCCAGGCTTCATTTGACACTTCTCTCTAGCTCCATTCTCTTTCTCTTTCCAGCAATAATAAGGCATTTCCTTTCGTTTATTTATTTATTTATTTTAACTTTTATGTGTGTGAGTGTTTGGCCTCTGTGTACTCATGTGGACCATATGCACGCCTAGTTTGCATGGAGGCCAGACGGTGGCGTCAAATCCCACGCAACCAGAGTTGCAGATAGCTGTAAACCACCATGTGGGCACCAGGAACTGAACCTGGGTCCTCTGCAAGATGAGCAAGTGCTTTTCTTACCCCACTGAGCCATCTCTCTAGTCCCTCCAAAGCATTTCTTGAGTCAGTTACTTTTTTTTTTTTTTTTTTTTTTTTTTTTTTTTTTTTTTTTGGTTTTTTGAGACAGGGTTTCTCTGTGTAGCCTTGGCTGTCCTGGCCTCGCTTTGTAGACCAGGCTGGCCTCGAACTCACAGCGATCCGCCTGCCTCTGCCTCCCGAGTGCTGGGATTAAAGGCGTGCGCCACCACGCCTGGCTAGAGTCAGTTACTATTTTTTTAGTGTATTTGTTGTACAAAATACTTTCTTTAAAAATTTTTTATTTATCAATGTGTGGTATATGAGTGTAGGCCTGAGGTGCAAGTGTGGAGATCAGAGGACAACTTTTGGAATCAGTTTTCCCTACCATTGTGGGTTCCGGTGCAGAAACTCAGCTCACGAGGCTTGGCCACAGGCTCTTTTGAGCCCACAAAATAGAGTTTCATTATGACATTTTCCTACATGTCTCTAATGTACTTTGGTGATATCCACACACACCTGCATCTTGTCCCTGCCCGCTTCTGCTTTGTACCAGCTACTTTTGTGTTGCTGTAACCAAGTGCCTGATGGAAACAGGGAAGAAAAGGCTTACTTGGGTTCACAGTCTTAGTCCGTCAAGGTGGGGAGGACACAGCGGAGTTTATGGCAGTGGGGCCTTGCAGCAAACACTCTTCACATGGTGGTGGACAAGAAGCAGCCTGGATATATCCTCAAAGGACTGCCTCGGTGACCCATTCCCAGCAGGAAAGCCCTGCCGTCTACAGGACCCACCACCTTCAAAATTGTGCCACAAACTAGGAACCAACAATCAGAACACAAGCCTTTGGGGATAGGACAGTTCAGGTTTAAGCCATAACAGCCTTTTACTTGCATTCTTTTTTTGTTTTTTATTTTTTGTTTTTTGTTTTTTTTTTTTAATCCAGAGCGTGAACATGAGAGATAACGTTATTTGTCTGCCCAAGTCTAGCTTATTTCACTTAACATGATGATCACCAGCACCAGCCATTTTCCTGCAAGTGACATTATTTTGTTCTCGCGTCCAAATAAACTCCATTGCGCATACGTTCCACATTTGAGGGCAGATACTCTTGGTGTTGATTGATGGGAAATGTTTAACCAGGACCATTTCTCTTAGGGTTTCCATTGCTGAGGTAAACACAATCACCAAAATAAACTTGAAGAGGAAAGAGGGAAAGAGTTTCAGTTGATAAGTCCTAATCACAATCCATAGTGAAGGGAAGCCAGGCAAACATGAAGGCAGGGACGTGGACGTAGAAACTGAATCACTGACTGTGGAGGAGTGCTGCACTTACTGACTTTCTCCTCGTGGATCTCGAAAAACAAAACAAAACAAAAGAACATTCCCCACTGTCTCACCCTGAAAATATGTATGCATTACATATACTCAGATCGTAAGCTTCTTGGAGTCTATTTAACCTGAAGATTTAAAAGCACCATTCCAGGAACCAGAGTATGCTTTGGTATCCTGGACACTGCCACTTACCAATTGTGAGGTATTGGATAGTTACTTAATCTTTCTGCATTCTAACGTCCTCATCTTGAAGTAGGGCGGTAATGGTACCCATCTCATAGGGTTGTGGGGAAAGGAGGAAGAGGAGGAGGAAGAGGAGGAGGAGGGATGGACAGGAGGGAGGGACAAAAGAGATGCGAATCTGACACATAATAGGCATTGTCAATTGAATGGAGGCATTGTATTTTAAATTGTAAGGAGCCAAACTGAAGTCATTTTGAATAAAACTTCCATTTTGATTGTTTGGTTGGTTATGGTTTTTCAAGACATGGTTTCTCTGTGTAGCCTTAGCTGTCCTGTACTGACTTTGTAGACCAGGCTGGCCTCGAACTCACAGAGATCTGCCTGCCTCTGCCTCCCAAGTGATGGGATTAAAGGCATGCACCACCACTGCCCTGCTAAAACTTCCATTTTGAATAGAGATCAAATAGTTTAAGTTCCCAAGACTTCCCTGAGTAATTGACATCCAGATTGGCAAGTAGAGACAGGCTAGGCAAGCCGACCTGCCACAGTTGACTAATCCAACCATTGAGAACAAGATAAGTGTACCACAAAGATATATTCCTAAGGAAATCCCCTATCCCTAAGTCTTGGTTGGTGGAAAAAATGTAGCTGTAACTTGGCACAGATATTTGTGGTTTTCAAGCTAAAAGCTCTAACATTCTGGCTCGGTGGGTGTTTTGTTTTGTTTTGTTTGTTTTTGGTGTGGGGGGGGATGGTTGACAGTTCAGCTCCTGTGTCTTCTGCAGCCCTGATCAATCAGTAGCAGACTGATTATAATAATTTTTTTTGTGTGTCATTTCCATTGAGCTGTTGTTTGGGTTGTGTTGGATCTAAATGGATCCCATAAGAAAATATACTCAGCTGGGTGTAGTAGCCCACACCTTTAATCCTAGCAGTCAGAGAGACCGAGGCAGGGGTGTCTCTGTGAGTTCAAGGCCAGCCTGGTCTACAAAGAGGGTCCAGGACAGCCAAGGCTAGGGTTTCGAGAGAAACTCTATCTCAAAAAACCAGGGGGGAAAAAAAGAAATAAAAAAAAGTCTTACAGTTTATGAGTGTTCCAGTTATGAGCTTAAGTGAGCTGCTTTTGCCTCTGGAATCCGGTGCTGGTATTCCAAGGACAGCCCAGTCACAGTCACATGCCAGGTGCCTCGCTCTGTTCTTGTTCTTGTTTTTTGAGACAGAGTCTCTCTGTGTAGCCTTGGCTGTCCTGGGCTCACTTTGTAGACCAGGCTGGCCTCAAACTCACAGCGATCCACCTGCCTCTGCCTCCTGAGTGCTGGGATTAAAGGCGTGTGCCACCACCACCCGGCTAGATGCTTCTCTTAAGTCACAATAATGACCAACATTGTGACATGAACAACTTCTTTTGCTGCCTATTCAAAGTTCTAAATGAGAGTCAGCTTCAAATGTTACCTCCCTTATGGACTAGATAGCTCCTGGTGTATGTCTCCCACTAACTAGAAGGATGCTAGTCCCAGCTGCAGTGTGCAAAAAGCAAACCAGCGAGGGCTCTCCAACAACCAGCCTCTTTCAGCAGGTACAGTGACACATAGAATCAAAACTTTATCCTCACTGTCTAGCTTAATCCCTGATAGTTACTAATTGATTTTTATTTGATTGAAGCTGTTTGTACTTTTTTTTGCCTTTTGGTTTTTCGAGACAGGGTCTCTCTATGTTCTATATAATGTTGGCTGTCCTGAACTCTCTTTGTAGACCAGGCTGGCCTCGAATTCACAGAGATCTTCCTGCCTCTGCCTCAGGAGTGCTGGGATTAATGACATGCACCACCATGCCCAGCTCTACTAAAGTTTCTTTTTTGTTTCTTTGCTTGTTTGTTTTGGCTTTTTAAATTAAATTTTATTTTATTTTTTCAAGTCAGGGTTTCTCTGTGTAGCCTTCACTGTCCTGGACTTGATTTGTAGACCAGGATGGCCTTGAACTCACAGGGATCCGCCTGCCTCTGCCTCCCTAAGTGCTGGGATTACAGGCTGTGACCAGACCATGACTGTGACTGGCTGCTAAAGTTTCTTAAACATGTATTGTGTAAAGATCTGTACATGTATGCTTCCCAATGCCTACCAGTTTTTGCATATGAGACAAAAGCTCAGATCAGTTGTGGTTGCTATTGTTTTGATTTTGTTGCTGTTGTTGTTTTGTTTCTTGAGACAGGGTCTTTTCATGTAGCCTTGGCTGTCCTGGAACTCACTATGTAGACCAGGCTGTCCTGGAACTCATAGAGACCCTGCCTCTGCCTCCTGGGTGCTGGGATTAAAGGTAAGTGCCACTAAGCTAGATCCTCACATCAAATATAAACTCAATGACTGAAAGACTATATTCTTTTAAAATACAAAACTTAAACATATAAATTAACTTATCAGCTGGATAAAATATTGTCCTAAGTTAAAGCCACTCCTATGACTCTTTATATGATCAAGCCATGTTACATAACATTTTCTTAGTATGCTCCGTGTGGGATGTTTTCTGGAAGGACCTTAATCACTATTTCCATCTTTTGTTTTCTAAAGGAATTGTCAACAGAGGAAGTGCCAGGCTTAGTTGATATTCTGTTTCCTGAAGGGGGAAGAGGGCCACATGTATTTATTAATTACAAGCCAAATTTTATAGGTTCTTCCCAGCAGTCACAATAAAAAAAACCCAAAATTCTCCAGTCTATGGTCAACTTTTATTACTGAAGAGGCCAACTCTTTCAATCTAACGTACTGATGAAGTTATTTTGTACTTCTTTAATGGGACACCGAGGCAAAAGGATCACCCCAAGCCTGAGGCCTGAACTTATACACCAATACCCTGTCATAAAAAAAAAAAATCTGTAATATAGAAGTAGAGAAATCATAGGTTTAATTTCACACTTGTCCTAATTAGCTTGCAGCAATGCAAAAGCTTAATAAAACTCTAACATGGAAAAAATGTCCAGTAACTAGTGCTCTTAGTCACCAACTGGGATCAGCGATGACCTTTTTTGTGTCCTAGTGAGTCAGCAGTTAATTCGCCTCCCCTGGGCAATAGTGGCAAAGGTGAAGTTTGGCCTGGAGGGATGGTAACAGAGCAGGAAAGGAAGTTCAGCCTCCAGAGAGAGACGGGAAAACAAGGCACCACACTTGAGGATCAGCCACTTCCTCAAATTCTACTGTGTTGCTCAACCCCAGCACACATGTGAAAACTGTGAGGACCGAGAAAGAAATGAATCAGAGGGCATGAAGAAGACAGCTGGGGAGAAAACCGTCTACCTGGGGGAGAGCAGAGAGTACAACCCGAGATTGCCCAAGTGTCAAAGCTCACTGATCTGGTCTAGAGTCTTGAACCACTTGAGATAAGGTTCGATAACCAGGTCCCGAGTACAGCTCCACAATTCACTCCAATTAAGAGGGTGTGTTCTGTGGTGATTATGTAGAGGGTTGAACTCTGAGCCTTGAGCATGCTAACTGATACCTCCTGTACAGTCCTACTTTACTTCCTCCCTGCCTCACTGCTATTGAGAATTTCTTGTATTATAAACTGGGCATGGTGGTATATACCTACAAGCCCAGCACTTGGGGACGCTGACATAGGACTCCATGGTCATCCTTGGCTACAAAGTGAATTTTAGGTCAACCTGGTGACAAACATCACCAGATAATGAATTTATTTAAAACTGCTATCTGTAGAAGCTAAGTAAACCTCTTTATGTCCCTTTATGTCAAAGTAATCAACAGGCTCTATGTGAAAGAAGTGCACTGTAGGCTCCTAGCCATATTTTCTCTTTGACTCACATTTCTCAAAGACATAAAAAGTAAAAGCAACAGACCCTAACTGGACCTCGCTCACTTACCATTTATTTACAGTAAAACACTAAGGAAATCAATCAAGGGGACTGATGATCAACCAAGTGGTAAATTAATTAAAAACAGACATATCAAAATATATATTTGAGGTCTGGCAAGATGGCTCGAAGGTAAAGGCACTTGCTGCCAAGCTTGACAACCCAAGTTTCATCCCCAGGATTCCCATGGCTGAAGGAGAGACCCAACTCCCACAAGTTGTCCTCTATATGCAAAATGTATATATGTATGTATGCATGTATGTATGTATGTATATGTGTGTATGTATGCATATTTGAGCCATGGTGGCACACACTTATAATCCTGACACTAGGAAAATTGAGTAGGAGGACCAGAGAAAATCCAAGGCCAGCCTGATCTATGTAACACATTCCAAATCAGGCAGGATTACATAGTGAGACCTGTATCAAAACAAAACAGGGCAGGTGAGATAGCTGAGTGGGCTCAGAGACTTCCCACCAAGGCTGAGGACTTGAGTTTGATTGGATATTGGACTGTGATGTTGGAAAGAGAGAACTGACTCCTGTCAAATTGGCCTTTGACCTCTACCTATGTGCCATGGCACACATATCTCCCTACAACAAATAAATACATAAAACTAGAAACAAAACAGAAAATGGATGTGGCAGGATAGCTCAGAGAGGAGAATGTTTGGCTGGCATTCATGGAACTCTGGGTTTGGTCCCCACCACCAGGTGTGAGAGCATGGTGGTAGCCTCAGCTTTCAGGAGGAAGGGAAAGGAAGGTTAGAAGTGCAAGGTTATCTCCTCTACATTGCAAATTGGAGGCCAGTATGGGACATGTGACATCTCCCCTTCCTCTACAGACATACAAACACACAAACCAAAACTATTTGGATCTCCAGTTTGGATCATCTAGTTTGGGAAGAATTCCTTTTTTTTTTTTTCTGTCCAGATATCTAAGTAAGTGAAATATATTAATAAATTATGTCCAGGGGGGCTGGAGAGATGGCTCAATGGTTAAGAGCGTCGCCTGCTCTTCCAAAGGTACTAAGTTCAATTCCCAGCAACCATATGGTGGCTCACAACCATCTGTAATGTGATATGGTGCCCTCTTCTGCCTTGCAGGAGTACATGCAAGCAGAGTACTGTATACATAATAAATGAATAAATAAATAAATCTTTAAAAAAAAACTCTTTAAAAAAATAAATAAATTATGTTCAGGTGTAATTATAAGAAAAAGTACTAGTTGGATTAGGAACAGAGACATGATATACTGTGCCATGTGTTCTTTTGTAAAACAATTGTCTTAATGTGCTCAGGGCGTCATAGAAAAATGTTAAAGGATAAGTTGAATGGCATAATCGCCCCACAGATAACTTCCAGGGACGGGGGCAGTGGGTGGCAGCGGAAGATGACAGCTGATTTGGCTCCCAGTAAAGTCTTGCAGATGGCCACTGTCCCTCTGTGTCCTTAAGAAGAAAAGAGAAGATGAGAGGAGGGGAGAGGAGAAGGAAGAAAATAAATAAATAAATGAATAAATAAATAAATAAAAAGGAAGTGAGGTAAGGAAGCAGAGAGAGAGAGGTTGTTCCTACTTCAAGGGGCACTTATCGCATCACAATGGCCTCATCCTCAGGCTCTCATACAATCTCAATTAATTCCCAGAGGCCCTGCCGGGCATGGTGGCACACGCCTTTAATCCCAGCACTCGGGAGGCAGAGGCAGGCAGATCGCTGTGAGTTCGAGGCCAGCCTGGTCTACAAAGCGAGTCCAGGACAGCTAAGGCTACATAGAGAAACCCTGTCTCGAAAAACAAAAAACAAAACAAAAAACAAAAAGCAAAACAAAAAAAATTCCCAGAGGCCCATCTTCAAGTGCTAGCACACTGGGGGTTATAGCTGAAGCTTATGGATTCTAAGGGTCCACAACCCATTCAGTCCCTTACAGCAGCTGGCACACTGTGTTCTGCATATAGTTCTGGGTAGGATGGAGTGGGTATGCTCCACCCTGTCTTTTTCCAGGGAAGATAAGGAATATAGGTGGATGGAGGAAGAACAGATTTCAAAGCATTCCCCATTGTCTATATACATAGACAATCTGAAAATCAGAGCCTCAGAACCATACCAAGGCATAAACAGAGAGCGTAGGAAACAGATCAGTGTTTGCCAGATGTTGGAGTAGAAGGGGAGGATAATTGAGAAGGGGTTACCTCAAGGAGGATTTTGTAGCAGTGAGAATGACCAGTATTCTAATTAAGGTGGTTTTTGTGTGTCTGTTCTTGTATTCAAATTTATGGAGTTAAACACACATACTGTATAGAACTATATACATATTAGACTGTTCCACTGCATGATAATTTAATGTATTAAATAGTTGAGCCTAAGCCAGGCATGTTGGCACACGCCTTTAATCCCAGCATTTGGGAGGCAGAGGCAGAAGGATTGATGTGAGTTCGAGGCCAGCCTGGTCTACCAAGAGAGTCCAGGACAGCCAGGGCTATTACACAGAGAAACATTGTCTTGAAAAAACAAAAAACAAAACAAAAATAGTTGAGCCTAATTTACTTTAAATATTTCCTGTATTTATTTTGTGTATATTAAGGGGGAAGGCATCCATGCCACAGTGCTCCTTGTGTACCCAGAAGACCATAGCAGGGAGTGGGTCTCTCTCCTTTTTACCGGGGTTCAAAATCAGCTCCTCAGACTTGGTGTCAAGTGCCTTTACCCACTTAGCCATCTTACCAGCCATGTGAGGCTGTTTTAATATTGGACATGAGGGCTGGAGAGATGGTTGAGAGGGTTCAGAGGTTAAGAACATTGGCTGTTTTTCCAGAGGTCCTGAGTTCAATTCCCAGCAACCACATGGTGGCTCACAACCATCTATGAGATCTGGTGCCCTCTTCTGGCAGGCACACATGCAGGCAAAACAAATAAACCTCTAAAAAAACAATAGGCATGAATTTCTGAAGGAATATATATATGAAAACATCAAAAGGCATTAACTAATTCCACACAATTACATAGCTGAAATATAAATTGCTATGATCCTAGAAGCCTGGTTTCCCTGAGAAAGGAGTTAGATGGTTTTCCAGTCAACATTTTGTACTCTTTCACGTCATATCCATGAGCCACCCAATGAGATGGCATTTGCCATGCAAACCTGACAGCCTAAGTTTGATCCCTGGATCCCACAGGAGATCTGGGTAGGATCCCACAAGGAGAGAACCATTCCACAAAGCTGTCTTCTGATCTCCACATACGTGCTATGGCACACTTACACAACACACACATATACACACACATGCACAAATGCATACATGTGATACATACTCTTTCTCACACAAATAATTTTAAAACGTTAACTTCTGATAGTGCTTTCATAAAAGTTCTCAGTGCAGCAGGGCAGTGGTGGCACATGCCTTTAATCCCAGCACTTAGGAGGCAGAGGCAGGCAGATCACTGTGAGTTCGAGGCCAGCCTGCTCTACCAAGTGAGTCTGGGACAGCTAAGCCTACACAGAGAAACCATGTCTCAAAAAACAAACAAACAAATAAAGTTCTCACTGCAGATCTTAAAGCACTAATTTATCATACTTCCTTTAAAAGGCCAGTGATAGATAGCCTATGTGTTGTTTTGACAGGAGCCAGGTAAGAGGAGGAAGAACGCAGCCTGTTTTGAGACTGCCTGGTTTAAGTCCTGCCTTGGTACTGTGATGGCTAATTTTGGTGGCTGTAGACTTGGAGGAAAGACCCTCAGTTGAAGACTTGCCTCCATGAGACTGGCCTGCAGGCGCCTCTGTGAGATATCGTTTTCTGATTGGGCATTGATTTAGGAGAGCCCGGCCTGCTCTTCATGCACTCTCATCCCTGGGCAGGGAGCTTAGGCTATTTGAGAAAGGCAAGTGGATTTTAGCTTGGAACCAAGCTGAGAAGCGCATTTCTCACATGGCTTCTCCTTCAAGCTCCTGCCTTGGAGTCCCTCGATGACAGACTTGTAGCCCGTGAGAGGAAACGCCCCTTTTCCTCCCCAGGCTGCTTTTGGTCATGATGTTTATCACAACAACAAAGGAGGACAGGCACTTACTCCTTAGTAAGACCCTTATAATCGCCTTTTCTTCCTTATCTGAGAATGATGTATTCCTTAGTGCATAGGGTTATGAGAGTTTATATATATATGTAGCACTTATCTGGTTGCTGGCACATATCCAGTGATGGCTAAGTATTATGTCAACCATATCATTTTACAGGCCCCTATCTAACATAACTGATTAAATGTCCAAATTATCTTCATGTAACGAGGAACTTTTTATTACGTTTATTAATAACTAATAAAGCTTTACTTGAAAGGCTCTGCATTTCCATCCATGTCTCAAACCGTGACAGGTACAGCACGCAGGCCAAGCTTTTGCTCTGTCTAGTGAAGACCAGAAACGTGCTCTAACCGAGAGCAAGTCCACTAACTGTGAAGCTAGCAAGTGCTTACAAAACGGAGATGTGGAGGAGCCTAGAGCCTGTTGCTAAGTCTACAGGTTCACACCAGCCACCCCATCTTTCCGTAAACACTGCATTCTAGAGTCACAGTCTAGCTGTATGGACGTTATGTGGGTAGCTTCTCTAGGAAAACTGAGGCAGTGAGTGAAGGTCTAGGGAGAAGGATTTAGAATCTGTAAGAAGAACCAGCACTGAAGCCGCCTCTGAGCATGTGCAGTGGTCGGCTAGGGCAGTAAGATGAATGTCTAACGCCCACAGCTGCCTTCCAGATACTGGGATCACGGTAGTTTCCCTCTGCCTATTGCCTGTTTTCCACTTCCTTTATATATAGCACCCCCAATCCTATCACAAATCCTGTAACAGAGATGCTATATGCATCTTACAGACGACAGAATTAAGGCTCAGAGAGGTAAAATAGATTGCCGCAAATGTGAAGTCATTATTTGGAAAAGCTATGGTTTGGTGTGTGTTCTCTAAATGCATAGACCGTGCGTTATGCACAGGCATCTTTTTAAGGGGACTGGTATTGAACTTGGGACCTCAAACACGCTAGGCAAGTGTGTGACCACTGAGCTACACCCTCAGCCCGTAGTACACATTCTTTACCATAGTTCTACTCTAAGTCTGGGTGAAAACTCAATAGCACTTAACATTTCTTTCAACCCTGAGAATCTATGATCAGAAATTTATCTTCCTGGGTTGAAGACCAGCCAGTTTGGTTTTACAGTTAAGCTTAGTGTATCTTCCTAGATACACAGCCAGGCCTTCCCTAACCATTTCTCTAACCCTAGAAGAAGGGTCTTTCTCAAGGGGAAAGGCAGCCTGTGCCACCTTTTCTTTCCTGTTTTGAAACAGGATCTCACTGTGTAGCCCTAACTGATTTGCTACGTAGACCAGGCTGGCCTAGAACTCACAGAGATCTGTCTGCCTCTGCTTCGTGTGTGGTGGAATTAAAGGGTGTGTCAACCTGCCAGTGTCTGCTATAGGCTTTAGATGTTATCTGGTGACATTCTTAGGTTTGGGGTTGGTGAAAGTTGGTGGTCTATGAAATTAATAGAGTCCAAAAAGAGTTGTTTAGAAGATAGGACACAGGATAGTAGGGCAGCCACACAGGCAGGCAATGGGAATAAAGACAGTCCGTGATAATTTAGCTCAGGATCTGCAGCATTCCACCTCTCCAGAACAATAACATTCTAATCAGTTTTATAGAATCTTTAGCATAGGCGGTTTTTGTTTTTCCTGGTAACTTCAGTTCACAACATTATAGAAATCGTAGTATAGTATTATGCTATATAGTCTTTGGCACTCTAATTGGTGTGTTAAATATTTGTATAGGGCAGCAATAATATCCATCCTGCATACTTCAGATTAGTACACAGAGCCCTGCCTGTCCTGGACTTTCTTTGGAGACCTGGCTGGCCTCGAACTCAAAAAGATCCTCTGCCTCTGCCTCTGCCTCTGCCTCTGGATTAAAGGCGTTTACCACAACTCCCAGCTGGAAACTATTTGTCTACCCAACATATGCTTGGCAGAAACAGAACTTGGGGATGATATTAACATGGAGTTTAATAAGAGCTGGGCATGTAGTGTGTTGGTGGAGTGTTCACTTTGAACGCACAAGGATTCAATTCCCAACACAACACACACGTCACTGAGCCTGCCTCCTACGGAACTAGGAGCATATATTTGCCAAGACTTTTGATAGGGCGCGTGGTATGAGTTCAAGTACTGAGATTCTTCATTTATTCACCTGAGGAAGGAATTATTCGTCAAGCTAAAACGCTGTAATTTTGTTGCATGCTTTTAGACGACATTCAACGCAACTGACCTATTTTATTGCCAAGAGTCCCAAGCATGGGACTGCAACCAAGACGGGCTAGAGACCGGCAAAGTCTGGCGGACACCTAGACAGAATTCTAAATCAGCTGTTAGCCGGCTAAAACTCACTAGCATCTTTTCAGCCCTTTACAAAGCACCTCGGGGAAGAAAACACTTAAGGAGTTAGCCTCTCCGCCTATTTTCCCCTACCGTCTGTCCCCTTTTCTGGCTCCTCATAAACCGGAGAACTCGGGTTGGGGGTTGGGGCTTGGGCTGGCGGCGACGGACATAAAGACCAGGGTGTGAGCATGCCTCTGGCTTTGGGTTGGTATTTAAACTTAACCAGCCGTGGGCAGGAAGGTAGAAAGGTTTGTGAAACTCTATCAGGTGCACAATTTTGAAATTGAATGGGGCTTTCAGCGCTGCCAATTTAGTGTAGTCGGTTTCCTGCAGTTCTGTAACTCAAGTCGCAGGCTTTGCTTTTTGTCTTTCTTCCCGGGTCCCTCTGTTTTATTCCCCTGATCCAGAAATAATGACAATAGAAGGGGGGAGGGGTGTGGATTTTAAGCTTGGCTTGCTAGTGCGTGGCTGCCGGTTCCCTGCGGTGAAAAAAAGAAGACCCAGCAGGGCTTTCAACGCCTAAAATTAGTCAACTTTGCCCTTGCTTTTGCCTGTAGGAAAAATACATTGATCTCTGAATCAGTCTCTGTCTGTCTGTCTGTCTCTCCCTCTCCCGCCAGGAAAGCATCTTAAATTTTGAGTGTCTCCCTCAGTGGGTAAAATGAGTGCAACAAACATGAGGCACTGGGTTCAGATCCCCACACCTCAAGTAGAGACCCGGTGTGCAGAGGATCGAGCACCTGAAACTCAGAAAATAAGAGAGGGGGGGGGCACCTCTGTTGACGTTTGTCTCCACACACTAGCAAACCCATGTGAACATGACTATAGATGCATGTGCCATATGCACAAACCAGTATTTTAGTAAATGTGTTGTGCTTCAGTGAGTTAAATCTTAAGTGAATAACAACTCTGTGGTATGCAGGGAAAAAAAGATGACTTTCAAGCTAATCCCTTTTACACTATCTGGTTTAGCGTCATACTCTCATCTGCTAAACTAATTTCTTTCTTTCTTTCTTTCTTTCTTTCTTTTTTTTTTTTTCAGAGTTAATGCACTTTATTTTTCTTGCATAAAAACCCTTATGTGATAGCCACAGCTGGAGCCTGGGTCCTCTGAACAGAGACTCTGATGTGGGTTTCCACAAGATGACAGTGAATTCCTGATAGGAGACTTGGTGAACACAGTCTCTTTCCAGAGGTCAAAGGTCAGGTAGCTGTAGGTCTTAGGGATGGCATCAGAAGTGGCCTTGGCAAAGTTGCCCAGGGTGGCAGTACAGCCCCTGGCTGATGTGTAGCAGTCATCAATACCGGCCATCATCAGTAGCTTCTTGGGCACAGGAACAGACACAATACCACTGCCTCTGGGGGGCAGGGATGAGACACACCAAAACAGAGCCATAGCTCTGTTCCTTGCACGGAACATTGTGTGGCTTGGCAGTCTTGTTTCCCCAGTAGCCTCTCCGCATAGGGACAATGGAAAGCTTGGCCAAGATGATGGCCCCAGGGATGGCAGTGGCTACTTTGTTGGAGCACTTAACACCAAGACCAACATGACCATTGTAGTCCCCAGTAGTGACAAAAGCCTTGAACTTGGTCCACTGGCCAGCTCGTGTCTGCTTCTGCACTGGCATGATCTTGAAAACCTCATCCTTTAGGGATGCGCCCAGGAAAAGCCAATAATCTCGGATTCTTTAATGAGCAGGGAGAACAGATAGGTCTCCTCCAAGGACTGATCTTCATGTCCCTACCCAGGCGGCCCAGCTTGATGACTGCGGTCCACTCCTTGTCTTCAGCTTTACCTCTCCAAGCCCCGAGGCCTTGTCCATAACTGTGGCCTCAGCCTGGACCTCAGCCCCTAAGACCGTTGCTGAATCCTCTGAGGAAATCACTGTGGCTACACTGGTGGCATCTGCCATTTGGTGGTTTCCTCTCGAGGAAGAGGAAGCTTTCTTTCTTTTTTGTACAAAACCTTATGTAACCTTTTCTTAGGCAAATAATCAATGTCGATCAAAGACATTGATCAACAACTTCATGAAGTCATTAAGTCAACAACTTCACAAAGACTTCACACTGGTATATTTGTGTCTTAGAACTCTGTGAGAGCAAGGGTTGTTCAGCCAACAGATAAGCTACCGATAGTCAGAACCAGCATTAACAATAGACTGAGAAATGGCCACAGTCACTCTCGTGTATTGATCAAAATTTCAATTAATTAGTTTTAGGGTTTATTTGTTTGAGTCAAGTCTTTCTGTAGCCCAAGCTAGCCTAGAACTCACTATGTAGGCCAGTATGGCCTCAAAATCCTGAAAATCCTCCTGCCTCAGCCCCTTGAGTTATAGTTGTGAGCACCCACACCCAGGTTAATATTTTAAACTCATCTTAGGGGCATAGAGATAAAATTTTATAACTTTTTATAACTATTATCAACAGTAAAAAGCCTACTGCTCAGTAAGACTTAGGAAGAGAAAAGATTAAAATTGAAAATGACAAACTAAGGGGGCTGGAAAGATGGCTACTTTCCTTCCTTCTCTCTTGCCCCATCATAAGTTAAGTCCACAGGAATGAGACCTGAGAAGCCTAATCAGATATGCCAAATAAAAAAATGCAATGCAATCATTTTAAAAGCCCTATATGTTATGTTTAATCATTAGTAATGATAGATACAAGGTACCAGATACTATTTTGTAGAGGAGCTTATTAAATGAGCATGGGGTGGGGAAGGAGTACCCAGAGAGACAGAGACAGGAAGAAGAGAGAAAGGGAGGCAGGGAGAGACAGAGACAGACAGAGAGAGAGAGAGAGGGGGGGGGGTGAGGTAGGACTGTCCTTTTATATAGCCCTGGGCAGGGCCACGCCCCATGGCAGGTAAACAATTGACAACACAGGTAGGCGGACTGAAGCAGAATGCTAACACTATGTCTAGGCCCGTTCTCTTTTACAGCTCACATCTGGAAAGACAGTGCAGAATCCATATACAGTTTTGTGAGCTGAGCACTACACTAATGCTGAGCACGCATGAACAGACTCAAACTGAGAGAACTTCCATTTATGAAGTCTAATATCCCAAAGACTTTTTGTCCATTGAATTTTTTTTTTTGGGTTGTTTGTTTTGGTTTGGTTTTTTTTGAGACAGGGTTTCTCTGTGTAGCCTTGCCTGTCCTAGACTCACTTTGTAGACCAGGCTGGCCTCGAACTCACAGCGATCCGCCTGCCTCTGCCTCCCGAGTGCTGGGATTAAAGGCGTGTGCCACCAGGCCCGGCTGAAATTTGTTTTACATATGCTTCAAGGTTACAAGTTATTCTGCCTAACAGAGAGAAGGCCGTGTTTGGGTGAGGATGCAGGTTAGGGTTTTTGTAAGCTTGATTTTAAAAATACAAAGGGCTAGTACATGTTATTTTCCAAAGCTTCCAAGGGCATTTTCCTAGAATCAGGTAAATGAGAGCAAGCAAGTGACCTACTTCCAGCCAAAGCCGCTCCAGGTTATAAAAGATGGGAAGTCGAGTGTATCCTGGAACCCCAGCATCTGGCCTTGTTTCGTGCCTCATTCATCCATCTGTTGTTACAGGAGAGAACATTTCATCTGGGCATTCTTCATTTTGGCTAAAGAATCTCCCCTTTTGTTATTCCTATGCAACCCTTGTAACCTCCTTCCCCATTTACAAACCACATGGAAGGGCATTTAAGGAGGTCTCAAAAGGATCCCAGGGGGTTACTCTTTTGTCTGTGCCTTGAAACTTGCTAATGAGGCTGCTGTTAGACAGCTTGATACAATTATTATTATTTTTTTTGGTAATCTGTCCTGTTGTTATCCACACATAATACCATTTAAGTAGTATAGTTTGAATAACATAATAAAAGATGAACAAAATATTGTTGATCTAAAATAAGCACCTATGTTTTAGAAAAGTGGTTTGGGGTAGAAGGCACTATGAAGAGTAAACAGTTGGCAGCGTTGCTTGAGAAAAGAGTAATGCAGAAATGTCAGGTTATTGTGGGTTAGTGCTATTCTACTAATGTGACGATATTACATAATTCATTCTAACATACTTTTAAAATATGTACAATGTTTTTTTTTAATGATTTAAAAAATAAGATGCCAGGCAACAGATATTAGATGGAGAATTTTATTAAATGTGCACGGGAGAGAAGGAAAGGGGGGAGGTGTGAGAATTCTGCCTCAATCTGCCTACCTGTGATGTCATCGACTACCTGCCATGGGGGCGTGGCCCTGCTTAGTATATAAAAGGACAGACCCACCTCACCTCTCTCTCTCATTCCCTCTCTCTCTCTCTCTCTCTCTCTCTCTCTCTCTCATCCCCTTACCCTCGCCCCTCCCTCTCTGGTACCCCTTCCCTCTTTCCTTCTTCCCCATACTCATTTAATAAACCTCATACACTCTAATATCTGACATCTGTTGTCTTATTATCTTATTTCTTATTAATTATAAAAGGAGGGGTACTCCAGAGAGAGACAGAGACAGAGGAAGAGAGAAGAGTGGCAAGAGGTAGAGGGGTGGGAAGAAGAGAGCTGAGAGAGAGAGGGAGGTGGGTCTGCCCTTTTATATGGCCCCCGCCCCAAGGCAGGTAGGCAATGACATCACAGGTCGGCGGACTGGGACAGAATCCTAACATTCCTCCCTTTTCCTATAATTAAAAAACTGAGGAATGTTGGATTGTTTTTTTATGTAAGATAAGTTAAAGTATATAAATGTAGGCTCATTGGAAGTAGCTTTTAGCTGTTATGTAAGAGGAAAAGAGAGAGAGGATAAAAAAGCAATAGCAACAAGATGTCCGGATGAGGGGACTGGAGAGATGGCTCAGAGGTTAAGAGCACTGTCTGCTCTTCCAGAGGTCCTGAGTTCAATTCCCAGCAACCATTTAGTGGCTCACAAGAATCTATACCCCATTCTCTCTAATGGCCTCTTCTGACATGCAGGTGTACATGCAGATAGAGCACTCATATACATAAAATAAATAAAATATGTTTTAAAAAATGCCCAGATGATAATCCGGGGGTATAGTGGTGCATGCCTTTAATCCCAGAACTCGGGAGGCAGAGGCAGGCCAGCCTTATCTACAATGTGAGTCCAGGACAGCCAAGGCTACACAGAGAAACCCTGTCTCAAAAAACAAAAACAAACAAACAAACAAAAACAAAAACAAAAAAAGAAAGAAAGAAAAGAAAAGAAAAAACTGGGAGAGCAAAGAAAAGGTTTGGGTATAAGGAGCTCCCTTCCATTTTATCCTAGATGGCAGTAATTAAAAAGGCTTAGTTTTGGGTCTGTCCAAGTGTGGTTGCAGAGGTATGTAAGCTTAACAGCCCTTAATGTGGGCATAAGGATTTGAAATTCTCCAGAAAGTATCCCAGAGGAGGCTGGAAAGGCGGCGAATGGACTATTTCTCATGGGGGTGTGAAGTCAGTAATACTTTAGGGTGTCCCCCGAAAAGGATTGTGACTCAAAAGGCAGGTACAGACTGTCACAGCGACTCATCAGTGATGGTCAGCAACCAAGAGCACAGCTCCGCAGATGTGCTGGCCCAGCCACCTAGTGCACTAGGATTTTTCGGTGGCCGGATGGTGGCAGAGGGACAGTGTTGGTGGTCTCGTCCAGTGGGGATAGTCCTAGTTGTGGGTCAGCGAGAAGGACCAGTCATAGTCATGCCAACTAGGGTTGGGTACCTCCGCTCCCAGTGAACCAGAGGTGTTGATGGTCTTTCAGACAAAGGGAAGCGTTTATGCCACTAGGAAGGGAGAATTCATTTAATCAGCTGGTGTTGGGTGCAGAAAGGTGGCAATTGAGTAGTTAAGGAGGGGAGTCCCAAAACCCTATGTCCAGTGCATTGATCTGTATAGTACAGTAAACTAATCTCTCCCTCCCATTAACAACAACAACAACGATGACAATGATGACAACAAAACAAAAACAAAAACCTAGAGAAATTAGTAGCACTCCGGGAGTGTTACAGCAATATCTGTATCAAGAGACATTGGTTCAGAAAAGCAAAAATAAATAAATAAATAAATCAATCAATCAATAAATCTAGGGGCTGTAGAGATGACTCAGAGGTTAAGAGCACTGACTGCTCTTCCAGAGATCATGAGTTCAATTCCCAGCAACCACATGATGGCTCACAACCATCTATAATGTGATCTGATGCCCTCTTCTGGCCTGCAGCTGTACATGCAGGGAGAGCACTGAATACATAATAGTAAATAAATATATCTTTAAAAAAAATCTACAATTACTAAATTAACTGTATGGTTCTCATTCTTTTTTTGAGTCAGAGTTTCTCTGTGTAATAGCCTGGTTCTCCTGGAACTCTCTTTGTTGCCCAGGCTGGCCTTGAACTCACAGAGGTCTATGTCTCCTGAGTGCTGGGATTAAAGGCATGTACCACCGGGCCTGGCATGGTTTTCATTCTTAAAAAGAGGGAAGTTGGAGCTAGAGAGATGGCTCAGAGCTTAAGAGCACTGGCTGCTCTTCCAGAGGTCTTGAGTTCAATTCCCAGCAACCACATGGTGGCTCACAGCCATCTGTAATGGTCTGGTGCCCTCTTCTGGCATGCAGACAGAACACTGTATACATAATAAATAAATACATCTTTAAAAAGAGGTGTGTGTGTGTGTGTGTGTGTGTGTGTGTGTGTGTGTGTGTGTGTGAGAGAGGGGGGGGGGAATCTGGAGAGATGTGTCATGTGTTAAAGTGTCTGTCACACAACTCTGAGGGCCAGAGAGTTTGGATTCTCAGCACCTATGTAAAAAGCCAGGCGCAGGGAGGAAAAAAAAAAAAAAAAAAGCCAGGTACAGGCCACCCACCCACAACCTTCAGGTCCTGTCAGGGACATATCCAATCTCTTTGCCCAGTCAGGTCCTACACCTATTGTACCATGATCTAGCAGGCTGAGGCTACTTGGCCCTTTCCTCTTCTCCTTTTCACATGCCCTCACCAGCTCCCAGCTCTAGCGCAGGCCCCCCACATCCAGTGCCCTGACCTAGTCAGGACAGCCATTCTGGCACTACCTCTAAACTCCAGGCTTGGACCAGAACACCCATCCTGCATGCCACCCCAGAGCCCTGTGTCCACCTGCCTTCAATCTACCTAAACCATATCCAAACTTCCAGTCCAACCCAGCCAGTTAATTCTGTGCTCTGTCCCAGCTTGCTGTGCCCGTATCAGACACATATCTAATAAAAGAAGTCCACATGACAAGATCTCATTTTTAAAAATGTAAATAGGGCTGGAGAGATGGCTCAGCGGTTAAGAGCACTGACTGCTCTTCCAGAGGTCCTGAGTTCAATTCCCAGCAACCACATGGTGGCTCACAACCATCTATAATGTGATCTGACGCCCTCTTCTGGCCTGTAGGGGTACAAGCACGCAGAGCAATGTATACATAATAAATAAATATATCTTTATAAAAATGTAAATAATATGAAAGATCAAGGCAGTACCCCCTCCCCCCAACCCACCAGTCTTATAGAGATGTTCTCCAGTAAAAATTGCCTGGATGACCCCAGGCCACACCGAGTGTAAAAGAACAATCCTAAACTTAATCAAGGAACTCAAGAAGTTTGAAGAACATTAAAAGCAAACAAATAGGGCTGGAGAGATGGCTCAGAGGTTAAGAGCACCATCTTTTCTTCCGAAGGTCCCGAGTTCGATTCCCAACCACCTGTAATGAGATCTGGTGCCTTCTCATGGTGGGCAGGCACACATGTGGGCAGAATACTGTATAAATAATAAATAAATCTTTAAAAATATAAAAACAAAAAAAGCAAACAAACGCCAGCTCAATGAACTTAAAAGAGAATGCACTAAAAATAATACTAAGAATAAATGCTTAGGGCTGGAGAGATGGCTCAGCGGGTAAGAGCACTGATTTGCTCTTCTGAAGGTCCTGAGTTCAATTCCCAGCAACCACATGGTGGCTCACTATCATCTATAATGTGATCTGATGCCCTCTTCTGGCCTGCAGGAGTACAAGCAGGCAGAGCACTGTATTCATAATAAATAAATAAATAAATCTTTAAAAAAAAAAAAAGAATAAATGCTTAGAGGCCTGGGGTGGTGGTGCTGCATGACTTTAATCTCAGCACTTGGGAAACAGAAACAGGCAAATTTCTGAGTTTGAAGTGAGGTCAGCTTGGTCTACAGAGCAAGTTCCTGGACAGCCAGGACTACACAAAGAAACCCTGTCTCAAACCAAAACCAAAATAAAAAAGAAATAAAATTTATTTTAAAAAGAATAAATGAGCCAGGTTGTCCTGGCAGATGCCTTTAATCCCAGCACTTGGGAGGTAGTAGGCACTCGAGGCAGGTGGATCTCTGTGAGTTCAAGGCCAGCGTGGGCTACAGAGTGAGTTCAGAACTCAAGGATAAAGTAGAAGGAATAAACCAAACAAGCAAAGGATATGAAAAACAAAACAAAACAAAAACCAGGAAAGGAACATGCAAAATATCATGAAAGTGCCAAACCTTCCCATCATAGGAGTACATGACGGAGAAGAATCCCAGGTCAATGGTGCAGACAGATCTTCATCAAGGTCACAAAAGAAAAGCTCTGCAAACCAAGGAAGGAAAGAGCCACCCATGCAGACACAGGAAGCATACAAGACTCCAAACAGATAAGACCAGAAATGAAAATTCACATAGAATATTATAGCTAAAACACTAACTATATAGAACAAAACAAGAAAGTATGTTGAAAGCTGCAAGGAAAAAAAAAAAAAACCACACATGTCACATACAAAGGAAAAGCCAAAAGTGTGGCAGCTGACTTCTAAGAAACTTTAAAAGCAGCAGAGCCTGGAGCAAAGCACTCTGGGTTCTAAAAGACCACAACTACCAACCTAGAGTACTATTGCTACTGTACCTGTTGGCCATAGCTGAAGTAGTAAGAAAACTTTCCATGAGCTAAAACAATCCATATCCAGAGAACAAGCCTAAATAAAACCCTAAAAGCAATACTTCAGACTGAAGACAGGAATAAACATAACGAGAGATGGTAGGAAGAAAAAAAATTATAGAAACACTGAGAACCACTTAAATAAACTACAGCTGACAACAAAAACACCACAATGACTGCAATCAGAACACACATTTCAGTAATAGCTGTAAATATTAAGACATCAGAAGCCAGGCAGTGGTGGCACACGCCTTTAATCCCAGTACTTGGGAGGCAGAGGCAGGTGGATCGCTGTGAGTTTGAGGCCAGCCTGGTCTACAAAGCGAGTCCAGGACAGCCAAGGCAACACAAAGAAACCCTGTCTTGAAAAACAAAACAAAAACAAAACAAAAAACAAACAAACAAAAAAAGACATCAGTTACTCAAACAGAAGACATAAGCTGGCTGAATGGGTCAAAAACCAAACCATCAAACCTGTTACCTACAAGAAACTCGGGCTGAGCATGCTGGCTCACGTCTTTAATCCCAGCACCGGGAGGCAGAGGAAGGTAGATTTCTGTAAATTCTAGGCCTGCCTGGTCTACAAAGTGAGTCTAGGACTGTTACACAGAAAAACCCTATCTCCCTGAAGTACTTAAAAAAAAAAAAGATTTATTTATTTATTATGTACACAGTGCTCTGCCTGCATGTACATCTGCAGGCCAGAAGAAGGCACCAGATCTCATTATAGATGCTGTGAGCCGCTGGGAATTGAACTCAGGACCTCTGGAAGAGCAGCAGCCAGTGCTCTTAACCTCTGAGCCATCTCTCCAGGCCCTGAAAAATCCTACCTCAAAACAAAACAAACAAGACAAAACAAAACAAAACCCAACAACTCAGCTTTAAAGATAGGTACCACTTTCAAATGAAAGGATGGGAAAAAGTACTCCAATCAATTGGGACCAGGAAGCAAACAGGAATCACTAGCCTAACATATGATAAAACAGACTATTTTCTTCTTTTGATTTTATGAGACACGGTTTCTCTGTGTAGCTTTGGCTGTCCTAGACTCACTTTATAGACCAGGGCTGGCCTTGAACTCACAGAGATCCACCTGCCTCTGCCTCCCGGAGTGCTGGGATTACAGGCGTGCGCCACCACGCCTGGCCTAGACTATTTTCTTTATTAGCAAACTGTAGAGAGGATATGAGGAGACAGGAACCCTCGCTTACTACTGATATTGCAAACTTGTGCAGCCATTCTGGAAAAAAAAATGTGGAAAACCCTCAAGAAGCTAAGATAAACTGACCATATGACCCATTTATACTACTTCTTGGCATGTGCCCAAAGGACTTGACATCCTAGTCCACAGGTATTTGCTCAGCCGTGTTGTTTGTCACAATAGCTAGGAAATGGGAACAACCTGAATGCCCTTCAGCTGATGAGTGGATAATGAAAATGTGGGTACATAGCACATTATGGAATATTATTCAGTTATAAGAAAGATGAAATCAGTGCTCGCTTCGGCAGCACATATACTAAAATTGGAAGAAAGATGAAACCTGTAGGTAAATAGATGCAACTGGAAAAGATCATATTGTGTAAAGTACAAATCTTCAGATGTGAGCATATAACCTGAAGAAATTGCAGAAGCCATCAAAATAAAAAAAGACTATGGTAGGAGGTGGGGGGGGTTAATTAAGAAAAGAGGGCAATATAGAAAGAAAGGGTAGGAGGAAGATAAAGTGAGGACGTCTGAAAGAGCCATTCAAAAATCATACTATTTTTAAGCTAAAATTACATTTAATGCACATAAATCAATGTACACACACACACACACACACACACACAAACACAAATATGTTGACAATATTCCACTAAAACCCATAGAATATCCAATTAAAAAACACCCCCAATACCAGGCATAAGAAGCCCCCAGACTCTCGAAACATTACAGGGTGATTTTCTTAACCCTGGTCGCCCCCTAGAGGTTCAAAATTAAGTCCCTATTGCTCAAGACACCAAGCAACCCAGCCAGTCATAGGATCGAAGCTGGAACTGGACTGAAAGCCGCCTCCTCTGAGGACTAGCTTTCTTGACACCAGAAGGTGTTATTCAAACTTCCAAGGGAGAAGCTAGGCAGTGGTGGCACATGCCTTTTTTGGGGGGGGCGGAGGCTGGTTTCGAGACACGCTTTCTCTGTGTAGCCTTGGCTGTCCTGGACTCGCTTTGTAGACCAGGCTGGCCTCGAACTCACAGCAATTCCCTTGCCTCTGCCTCCTGAGTGCTAGGATTAAAGGCGTGTGCCACCATACCCTGCAGTGGCACACAGCTTTAATTCTCTATCTCAAAAAAAGGGGGGAGGGGGAAGTAATAGAAGTCATCTACTACCAATCTATGGCTTTCAAATGAGTGCACATAAATGCACACATACATGCATACACATACATATACAAAAAATAAAGGGAAAGGGAAACCCAGAACCTTGTAAAAACATTGTTGTACATTAATATTTATAATAATGTATTGCTTATTGCCCACATATTATGGACCAAATTGTATTTTGTATTACCATGGATTATATAGAGATATCCTGAGATGAAAAGTCATATATATTCTTTCTATTTCACCCTGCAAGAATCTAGTGATTTAAAAAAAATAATTTATTTAATTTTATGTGCATTAGTGTTGGGGTATCAGATCCCTTAGAAGTGGTGGAATTACACACAGTTGTGAGTTGCCATATGGGTGCTTGGAATTGAACTGGGGTCCTTTAGAGGAGAAGACAGTGCTCCTGACCACTGAACCATCTCTCCAGGGCAAATCTAGTGATTATGTTTTTATTTTTGACTTCTGGGAAGGAACATGTGTGATTTCTAGAAAGCCAGCAATTTGATGTCCTTTAAAAAAATTTCATTATGCCAGGTGGTGGTGGCACACGCCTTTAATCCCAGCCCTTGGGAGGCAGAGGCAGGTGGATCTCTGTGAGTTTGAGGCCAGCCTGGTCTACAAAAGGGAGTCCAGGACAGCCAGGACTGTTACACAGAGAAATCCTGTCTTGAGAAACCTTTAAAAAAAATTATTCTTTCATACATTACACCTTGCCTGAAGTTTCTCCTCCCTTCATTCCTTCCTGTCCTCTCTCCTCAAGATCCACTCTTCGTTTCCCTTCAAAAAAGAGCAGGCCCCCAGGGCTATCAACCTAACATAGCTTAACAAGTTACAATAAGACTAGGCACATCCCCTCCTATCAAGGCTGGATGAGGCAACCCAGTAGGAAGAAAGGGATTCCCCAAGAGCAGGTGACAGAGTCAGAGACACCCCCCCACTCCCACTGTTAGGAGCCCCACAGAAACGCCAAGCTATACAACTATAACATACACGCAGAGGATCTAGCTCAGACCCATACGGGGTCTGTCATTTGTCACATCAGTCTCTGTGCGGCCCTAGGAGCCCTGCTTAGTTGATTCTATAGGCCATGTTCTTGTATCCTCAACCCCTCTCTCTTCGATAATCCCCCCCACCCCGATTTTGTCGGGTTCCCGGAGCTCTACCTAATATTTATCTGTGGGTTTCTGCATCTGCCCCCATCAGTTGCTGGATGAAGCCTTTCCGATGACTGGGCAAGGCACTGATCTATGAGTATAGCAGAATATCATTAGAAAGCATTTCACTGACTTTTCTTTGGGCAGGGAGGAGGCCTGGTTCTAGTGTCTGGTTCTATCCTAGGTCTCTGGGTTATCCAGCCTGTGGTTCCTGGCCACTCAGGCAGTGTCAGCCTCGGGCTCCCTCTTGTGGTGGCATGGGCCTCAAATTGACCACTCCCACATGTTCTGCACCAATATCCTATTATAAGTTTCAGGCAGGACACATTGTAGGTCGAAGGTTTTGTGGCTGGGTTGGTATGGTGTCTCAGTACCACTACGGAGAGCCTTGCCCTGGTTACAGAAGATGTCTGGCTCAGGTTCTGTTTTCCCCATTACAAGGAGTCTTCACTAGGGTCACCCTCATAGATTGCAGGGTGTTTCTACTAGGTTTTCACATGCCCTCCCAAATGCCCTCAAATTCCAGTTACCTCTCCCAGTATCCTCTCCCTCCGTTCCTCCTGGCCTGTCTGACTCCTTCTGGTCTCAGCTCCACTATCCCCCAGTCCACCCACAAAATCTATTTTCCCTTTCCAGGGAGCTCCATGCCATTCCCTTGAGCCCTCCTTGTTACTTAGCCTTTCTGGGTCTGTGGATTAATGCACGGTTATCTTTTACTTAAAAGCTAATAAGTATCCACTTATAAGTGAGTACATACCATGTTTGTCTTTCTGGATCTGGGTTACCTCACTCAGGGTGATTTTTTTCTAGTTCCATCCATTTGCCTGCAAATTTCATGATGCCTTAAAAAAAAAAGCAGCTAGGCGTGGTGGTGCATGCCTTTAATCCCAGCACTCTCGGGAGGGAGAGGCAGGTGGATCGCTGTGAGTTCGAGGCCAGCCCGGTCTACAAACAAGTCTAGGAGCACCAAGGCTACACAGAGAGACCCTATCTTGAAAAACAAAACCAAAACAAAACAACAAAAAGCAAAACAGAAAAACAAACAAAAAGACCAGCTGAGTAATACTCACTCCATTGTGTATATGTACTTCGTTTTCTTTATCCGTACTTCTGTTGAGGGGCATTTAGTTTGTTTCTAGTTTCTGGCTATGATGAACACAGTTGCTATGAACATAGTTAAACAATTGTCCTTGTGGTAGGACAGAGTGTCTTTTGGGCAGCAATTTGATATTTTTAGGCCCAGATGGAAGAAATTTCCTTAGGATTTGCTAAGTGGAAACACTAGGTCCTGCAGAGATAGCCAACCAGTGCAAAGGGAAGGAGCAGCAGCATTCACTTTGCTCACATATACAGTCTTTAGAGCCCCGCCCCCGCCTCCCCATGCTTAGACCTGAAGCGTTATCTCACATCTCTACTTAGTAAACCCACTCTCTTTGCCTTACTCTTTTGTTGTTGTTGCAGGGTCAAGGATCCGACTTGCTCAGAGGGGAGGTCCAGGAGATAGTGATGGTTACTATAGTCAATCTGACAAGACCTAGATGACCCAAGACAAGCCATTAGGCAAACCTGTGTGGGATTCTCTTGACTAGATTAATTGACAGACTCATCCTAAGTACCCTGACCCAAATATAAGGAAGTCCCAGGGATTTGCTTTTTTTGTTTTGTTTTTTGTTTTTGTTTCTAAAGACAGGGTTTCTCTGTGCAACAGCTCCGGCTGTTCTGGACTCTTGCTCTGTAGACCAGGCTGGCCTTGAACTCAGAGAGCTCCACAGCCTCTGCCTCCATAGTGCTGGGATGAAAGGCACGTGCCACCACCGCCCAGCTCAGGGATTTGCTTTTAGCAGTGTTTTCCTTTTCATGTGCTGGGGTGAGTTACTTCCTTTACTGTTTCTGCCACTGCTGGTATTGCTGCCTCTGGCATCCCTCACTGAAATAAGAATCCAGATTCTTCCTGTGGACTAAATACGTGTAGTGCCTACCCAGGAATCCTTGAGGCTTTTGGCATCTGGTTGGACTGCTGAGGCATCTAGCCTCCCGGACTGTGCAGCTACTAGGACAGCTATTGTCGGACCACTCAAGGCTGTATTGTGTAAACCAATCTAAAAATTAAAAAATAAACCCCTCTTTTAATATCTTTTCATTCCATCTATTTTATTCCTCTAGCAAGCCCCAGTGCAGTCATTTAACAAGGAACTTCTCAGGCCCTGGGTGAATTTCTCAACCCCCCCCCCCACACACACACACACTATACCCCAGCTATTGACAACACTGTTTGCTAACATACTAAATTGTCTGTAGATTGAGGGAGGAGACAGTGTGTTGCCATGCGGTCTAGGGTACAAAGCAATCTTCCTTTGCCTCCCCAATGGTAGAAAAACAGGCATGAGGTACCATGCCCCCATCTTGGGTGAAGAATTTCTTAGCCTTAAAACGATAATCCTGACAACAGAGCAACACGAGCTGTCTCCTCTAGGAATGTCAAGAGGTCTTAAGAAGGCTGTCTTATTCCTTCATAGTCCCACTGCCCTTGTCTGAAGTGATGTTCTTTTTATTTAGGGGCAGTGTCTACTTATCTCCTTCCTTGGTAGAGTATGTATTCAGAAGAGGCTGCGTTTCAGATATGGTTCCTTGGGACCTTGGTGTCACGTCCCTCACTTCGCAAGAGGAAGGGGTAAAAGAAAAAAAAAAGTTACCAACATGCAAAACCTGTCACCAGATGCTCTATTCTGATCCAACTGCCAGACCTCCCTGGTCCGCCTGGCTGCTCAAGCCTTCAGCGGATTCTCAGGCACCACCTCCAGGTGTCAAACAGAGATGGGGAGGGAGGGGCTGAGCTCACCCTAGAAACCGAAAGCCAGATGGTGAAGCCATGCGCGTCTGCGCGGCAGCATGCGGACTTGCAGCGGGTGGTGGAAGTTTATCAAACCGGGGAAGCATTTCTTTGCCTTCTGGAAAAGGCTTCTCTGTCAGAGTTGCGTACACCTGCAGGGCGGCACAAGGATTTCATGTGTCAACTGTCTTCCCCAATTCTTCTGAGTCTCTGAGGCTGAATTTTCAGCTTTTAGGGAGCACCATGTGCATCCTATCCACCTTTCTGAAAGTATAGGCACAGCAGATACTAAGAAAGGGGAAAGTAGTTTGCCCGGCACTGCGTCTCCAAGCCGCAGGCTGGGACAGCACCCGCTCAGCTGCGCATGCTCCGTGCGGAGGGGGGGCGGGGCTCTGGCCGGAAGCGTTCTCTCCCAGGCGGCATTTCGTTCCTGTGCTAGGCCGGGTTAAACCTCCTGTCGTCTCTGGTCCTGCCTCTGGGTGAGTAGCAGGTTCCCGAGGGGCCGGGCCAGGTGCGTCCCCCACCTCCCCATCTCTCCGGGTCCCCCAGGGCCTCCTGGCGCTCACCTGGGGAGCTCAGCCTGACAGTCACCTGCCCCCATGCCGGTCACACTTGAGCACCTCCCCGGCACCGCCGGATCTAGAGGATTAACCTCCAAGGGCGTCCCGGGCCTCGCCTTGGCGCCGGGCCCCGCGCGAGCCCTCGGGTCTCGGCGCTGGCGGGAGACTTCGGCCGCTCGCAAGGACGTCTCTTGTTAGGCGGCCTAGTCACCAGAGGCTTGGGGGCGCTCTGGGCGACCTCAGGAGCAGGCTTGTAGGAAGGTAGCTGGAAGGAGCCGGTCCGCTCATGCCGGCCCTGCTCCTCCCTCTTTGTGCAAAGGCGGAGATGTTTCTTCGGGGCTGGCCATGCTTTCACAGAAGATGCTGGTGTTAATAAATGACCCGTCCTCTGCGCGAAACCTGGCAGACATTCATTGTCATAGGCTGCGTTTTGTAGGGCCGTGATGGGCACAGAATTGGGACTTTTTGAGCCGAGAGACCATTCGTAGAACACGGCAGTGACTTAGGAAGGAAATACTGCTGTACAAACGTTAGTTAAGTTACTCAGAGGTACGGTATCCACAGGGAACCCAGAGCTTAAAATGAAACGATTTAAAATATTTGTTTAAAGATAATTCTGAACTACACTGGTTTTGTGGCGGTTCTTAGTTGTATACAGCAATGTGTATACTTAGTTAACATTAGTGTGTATGCAAAATTGAAATACTTTCTGTTTACGCACTTGCAGTTACGAGGGATGACCTTATTTTGCAGATATATCAATGCTTTGCGAATGATAGGTGAGTGTATATTTCATCTCCATAGACTGCATGAAATATTTCCATTCATTGTCTGCAAAGCAGGACCTTTCAGTTTCGTTTCAGGATTTTGAAGTCATTTGAGAAGACAGACTTGCAGTAGTCTTGTTTTGTTGGCTTGTTTTTTAGAGACAGGGTTTCTCTGTGTAGTCGTGGGTGTGCTGGAACTCCCCTATGAAGACCAGGCTGGCCTTGAACTCACACATCCACCTGCTTCTCCCGACCAGGTGCCGAGATTAAAGACGTCCGCCATCACCACCCTGTAGTTTTCCCACTGCTTTCTATGTTCTGGATATTAATCCTCTGTCAGATGTATAGCTGGCGAAGATACACTCTCAGCCTGCGGCTTCCTCTTCACTCAACTTTTAGCTGCTGCCACCACCTACACCACCCCCTGGCTACACATGCAGTAGTCTCTTTTTGTTATTTTTGGTTTTTTGAGACAGGGTTTCTCTGTGTAGCCTTGGCTGTCCTAGACTCGCTTTGTAGACCAGGCTGGCCTGGAACTCACAGCGATCCACCTGCCTCTGCTTCCCGAGTGCTGGGATAAAAGGCGTGCGCCATGACGCCCGGCTGACATGCAGTAGTCTTAAATCTGCCTTGAATCACTGTTAATATTGGAATAGGAAGTTATATAAACAAGAAGGTTTCCTTGGCTATTTTTGTTTTTTGTTTTTTCTTTTCCTTCAAGACAAGGTTTCTCTTTTAGGCCTGGCTGTCCTGGACTCTGTAGACCAGGTTGGCCTTGAACTCACAGCGATCCACCTGCCTCTGTCTCCCAGGTGCTAGGTTAAATGTATGTGTCACCACGCCCATCTTGACAGTAACAATTTTTAATCCTATCAAAAAAAAAACCAGCCAAGATGCTGTGTGTGCCTTAATCCCAGCACTTGGGAGGCAGAGGCAGACAGATCTTTGTAAATTCAAGGCCATCCTGGTCTACAAAGTGAGTCCAGGACAGTCAAGGCTGCACAGAGAAACCCTGTCTGGAAAAACAGAACAAAACAAAAAATTGTTACTATCACCACACATTTAACTGGAGGTAGAGGCAGGTGGATTTCTGAGTGAGGTCAGCCTGCTCTACACAGCAAGTTCCAGGATAGCCTTGGATTGCTACACGGAGAACCTCTGTCTTGAAAACAACCAAGGACCGCCGGGCGATGGTGGAGCACGCCTTTAATCCTAGCACTTGGGAGGCAGAGGCAGGAGGTCTGTGAATTTCGAGGCCAGCCTAGTCTACAGAGGCAGTTCCAGGACAACTAGAGTTGTTACACAGAGAACCCCTGTCTTGAAAAACAAGAAGAAGAAAAAAGAAAAAAGAAAGAAAAAAAACCAAGGACTGCCCGGCCTCCCCAAAAACCCAAAATTGTTACTGTCTTGATGAATTTAAGGAACTGTGCTTTTGAAACAGCCTGTATCTGATTTGTCATTGTTATTTTAACATGCCAAATTAAACTTTTTTTTTTTCCTTTGGAAGGAGGGAAGTTTTAAGGAGTTTTTGTAGTTTAGGTTAATCTTGAATCCTATGTAGCTAAGCTAGCCTTGAACCATCACTCTTTGTTATATGTAGTCTCCTGAGTGCTGAGATTCGTAGGTGTATGCAACTGTACCCAGCTCTGATGGAAACTTAAAAAAAAAACAAAAACAAAACCCTTTTTTATTGGAATGTCATTACTTTTCCCAGACTAAGTTAACAAAGCCCTTATCCTACCTATTGGATTATTATCAACTGTGCTTGCAGTTTTATTGGGATAAAAACAAACTTTGAGAAGTTTACTGTCATGTGCCCTAGTTTTTGAAATTCATATTAATGAATAATACTAATGTATACTAATCCATATTGTGATTTGTTATATGAGCAGTTATAATTTGGTGGCTAAGTCAGTTCCATTTTTTTCTTTAGTAATTAATAAGCTACTGAATAATTATATATTAGCTATTATTATTTTTATTTGTTTGTTTTTGTTTTTTGAGACAGGGTTTCTCTATGTAGCCTTGGCTGCCCTGGACTCTTTGTAGACCAGGTTGGCTTTGAACTCACATTGTTTCACCTGCCTCTGCCTACCAAGTGCTGGGATTACTGGGGCCGGCTCTTATTATTTTTATCTTTATTTTAATTTGATTTTTGAGACAGGGTTTCTCTTACACAGAGCCCTGGCTATCCTGGACTTGTTTTGTAGACCAGGCTGGCCTCAAACTCACAGAGATCCATGTGCCTCTGCCTCCCTGAGTACTGGGATTAATGGCATGCTCCACCTTGTACTGCTGGGCATTTTTTTGTAGATGTTTGGTAAGTTTGGTTTTTTTTTAAGGATTTATTTTACTTATTATGTTCAGTGTTCTACTGCATGTATGCCTGCATGCCAGGGAAGGACATTAGATCACATTATTAGATAGTTGTGAGCCACCATGTGGTTGCTGGGAATTGAACTCAGGACCTCTGGAAGAGCAGTCAGTGCTCTTAACCTCTGAGCCATCTCTCCAGGCCCCTGATGTTGGGTAAGTTATTATTGAATGAACTACTTATCCTTGACCAGAGTTTTTTGTTGTTTTTTTTAAATCTAAAATAAGAGCTTTCATTTACTTGTTTAAGTTAAATAATTTGTAATACTAGTGGCTTCTAGTAACTGAGAAGTATGAACCCTCACCTGGAAATGCTTTTAGAAGTCAAAATGCTATTGGATGACTGAAAGAATTTGGAAGGTTTCTTTTACTTTGCAACTATAAACAAGTGTTAGAGCTATTCCAGAAACCCGCTGAGAAGCATTTAACTTAGCAGTAATAAGTAACAGCCGGGCATGGTGGCGCACACCTTTAATCCCAGCACTCAGGAGGCAGAGGCAGGTGGATCGCTGTGAGTTCGAGGCCAGCCTGGTCTACAAAATGAGTCCAGGGCAGCCAAGACTATACAGAGAGACCGTGTCTCGAAAAACCAAAAAAAGAAAAAGATAAAAAAGAAAAGTAACTATTTTAGAACTAGAAGGAACACGGATATTAGTCTTCACAGTATCCACTCAGCACCTACCACTGAGCAGTCTAGATTCTGATTTGTTTATTCTACGTGAGTTAATACATGAACTTTTTTTTTCCCCTTCCCCCAGCACTTGCTAAGGCTTAATGACATTGATGGACAGTGGTATCCTATCTCCTAAATTGTGAAGGTATTGCCTTTGACACTGGAGCGAATTCCTGCTGTAAGCCTGATTGTTGTAGTTGCTCAGGGGTGACTATATTTAAAAGTAGTCACATCACCTTTTTTTACCCTGTTCTTGAGTTGTTTTCTTTTGTTTGTAATAGGGTCTTCTTATGTAACCTGTTGTTTGTTGAGACAGGGTCTCACTGTAGCCCAGGCTGTCCTGAAATTCACCGTGTACTCCAGACAGGCCTTGAACTCACAACGGTCGGTCTTGGCCTCCCAAGTACAGGATCACGTGTTCAGATCCTCCCTTTGTGTTCATGTCACGTTTAGTCAGCCCATCACCCTCTCTTGCTCTCCTCTCCCCTTTAGACCAGGGTTTCTCAACCTTGCCAGTGTTGCAGCCCTCGGCTGGCCTCGAACTCACAGTGATCCACCTGCCTCTGCCTCCTGACTGCTGGGATGAGCCTTATAAAATACACATAGGCGTTGAGAAAAGTGCTCAGTGGTGAGAGTCCTTGTCCTCTAAGCATGAGGCTCTAAGCCCAAACCCTCCTGCACCCACACCAAAGCGCCCCCGTTGCTTTCTGGGAATGCCCATGGTTGGTTTCAAATCTGAGTTACTGAACCTTAAAACAGACAAGCTGGCATCAGCAGGCCTAGTTGGTTCAAATGTTTTGAAATTCTCTTGCCTCATATTTACTTTGTTGTTGGAAGCAAAGGATGGTTTACAAAATGTAAGCCATTGTCTTCTAGGTTCTTTGAAACATATTTAAAAGCTAAGTAACATAATATCTGTATTATATATATATTTTTAATAAGCATTCATCCTATAACTAAACCTGTATCTCATCTTTAGTTTCTTTTTTTTTTTAAATTTTATTTTATGTGCATTGGTATAAGGGTGTCAGATCCCTTGGAACTGGAATTACAGACAGTTGTGAGCTGCCATATGGGTGCTGGGAATTGAACCTGGGTCCTTTGGATGAGCAGACAGTGCTCTTAACCATTGAGCCATCTCTCCAGCCAGTCGTCTTTAGTTTCTTTCTTTCTTTCTTTTTTCAGTTTTTTGAGACAGGATTTCTTTGTGTAGCCCTCACTGTCCTGTACTTGCTTTGTAGACCAGGCTGGCCTCGAACTCAAGAGAGATCCGCCTGCCTCTGCCTCCTGAGTGCTGGGATTAAAGGTGTGTGCTATCATCCCGGCTCATCTTTAGTTTCTAAGGGAAGCTTTTAATGTATTTATTTACTTAATGCACTATTCTCCTTCAAATCAAACACTCCTTAAACAATAGGCATTGGTTTTTGACCAGAAGTTTGTTTTTTATACTTAGTTCAATCTACTGGTACTTTCTCTCCCAATTGTAACAAATATTGTTATTTCCTAGTGACTTTTCTCTTTGTTTTCTTAAGGTTAACAATCAAGATGGTGCATGCTGAAGCCTTTTCTCGTCCATTGAGTCGGAACGAAGTTGTTGGTTTAATTTTCCGTTTAACAATATTTGGTGCAGTAACATACTTCACTATCAAATGGATGGTAGATGCAATTGACCCAACCAGAAAGCAGAAAGTAGAAGCTCAGAAACAGGTATGATTGCAGGGTGTGAAGGTCATGCTTTCTATGCTAGCAA
This sequence comes from Acomys minous, assembly GCF_964271855.1. Classification (NCBI taxonomy): domain Eukaryota; kingdom Metazoa; phylum Chordata; class Mammalia; order Rodentia; family Muridae; genus Acomys; species Acomys minous. The sequence continues at coordinate 27,216,538 of NC_140484.1, forward strand.
ATATTTTTTAACTTAAGATAAAATTATAAATATAAAACTTGTGAAAATTTGTTGGTACATCATTTCAGTATCAACCCTATCTTTTTTACTCTGTAAACAAACTTCAGAAGAAAATTGATTTTTTAATTGTTTTTATCTGTGTTACTTACCCCCCTTTATTGAACGTATATTTCCCCCCCATATCATATATACTGATTACAGTTTTCCCTCTCTATTCCTCCCAGTTCCCCCCCACCTCCCCTCCCTTTTTGACTCATTAGAAAACAAACTGGCTTCTAAGGGATAATAATAAAATAAAATATAATACTATAAAACAAAAACAAACACATTGAAATTGGACAAAATAAATAGAGCCCCAAAAGAGCCCAAGAGAAGACACAAGAATCAGAGATGTCCTTGTTTACCTACTCAGGAATCCCACAGAAACACTGAACTGGAAGTCACAGTACTGCACATCCAGAGGACCTGCTGCAGGCCTGTGCTTGTTGCCTTGGTCTCTGAGTTCACGTGAGCTGTGATCATGTTGATTTGGAGCAGTGGTTTTCAACCTGTCACTCACAACCCCTTTGGGGGATTGATTGATCCTTCACAGGGGATACATATTAAATACTTATATTAGGATTCATAATAGTAGGAAAATTACAGTTGCTACATGAAGTAGCAATGAGAATAATTTTATGGTTGGAGGTCACCACAACATGAGGAGCTGTATTAAAGGTTTGCAGCATTAGAAAGGTTGAGAACCACTGAGTGAGAGGGCTTGTTTTCTGATGTTTTCCATCACCTCTGGCTCTTACACACTTTATGCCTCTTCTTCTACAGGGCTCTCAATTATGGCAGAGTGTTCCAAGGTCTCTCACTTTTCTACATAATGTCTGGCTGTGGGTCTCAGTATTTGTTCCCATCTGCTGCAGGAGGAAACTTCTCTGATGATGATTGAACAAAGCACTGGTCTATGAGTAAAGCAGAGTGGTGTTAGGAGTCATTTTATTGCTACTTTTGTTTTAAAAGGACAGTAGTATTTGATTTTACCCTAGGTCCCTGGTCAATCTTGTCTCAAGTTCTTGGTCACCCAGTACCCAAGCAATGTGGGGTATGGGTTCCATCTTGTGGAGTGGGTTGTAAGTCAAATCAAATATTGTTTGGTTACTCCCACAATCTGTGTGCCACTATTACACTATCATGTAGGCAGGACACCATTGTAGAGCAGAGGGTTTTTGGCTGGGTTGGTATTTATGTTCTTCATTTGGTAGCATGCAGAGTACTGTCCTATACCAAAGACTCTAGAATGTAGAGTTGAAGGCTCTGTGTAGGTACCAGCCTGACTCCTCCATGTTCAGTGAGTTGTGTTAGTGTTGTCAGTTTATGGAAAACGATTTATAGTCTTGACCACAGCCTGGGTTGTTTGGGGATTCCCATGGTACCCCTTTGGCCAATAATTCCATTAGATATATCCCAGTCCTGGTATTGAAAGCTTCATTTGTGACAAGATATGTTTAGTTGGGACTCTGTCACATCTATTATTTGGTGATTTCATTTAGATCACAGTTATATATGTATTTTTAAAGTTTCTACTGTATTATGTTTCCATACTGCCCTTTAAATGGCCCTTAATTCTAGCTGTCTCTTCCTGTATTTCCTCCTTTTCTTTCTTTCTTTTTTCTTTTTTCTTTTTGGTTTTTCAAAACAGAGTCTCTCCATGTAGCAGCTCTGACTGTCCTGGAACTTGCTCTGTAGACCAGGCTGGCCTTGAACTCATGGAGATCCACCTGCCTCTGCCTCCTGAGTGCTGGGATTAAAGGCGTGTGCCACCACTGCCTGGCTCCTCCCTCTTTTCAGACATATAACTTGTTTCTAAGTTCTGGCTATTAAGAGTAGAGCAACAGTGAACATGGTTGAACAAGTGTCCTTGTGGTAGGATGAAATGTCCCTTGGGTATATGCCCAAGGGTAGAATAGCTAGGTCTTGAGGTAGATTGATTTCCCCTTCCTGAGGAACTACCACACTGATTTCCATAAGTGGCTGTAAAGCTTGCACTCAGACTAGCAACAGATGAATGTTCCTTTTATTCCATGTCCTCGAAGGTATGAGTGGTCACTTGTTTTATTGATCTTAATAGTTTTGATTTGCATGTTTTTTAATAGCTAAGGGTGTTGAACATAAGTGTATCTGAGCCATTTGAGTTTCTTCTTTTGAGAAGTCTCTGTTTAGATCTGTACCCCGATTTTTAAATGGGGTTGTTTTTCTAATACTAGTTTTTTGGGTTCTTTATATGTTTTGGGTATTAGTCCTCTATTGGATATAGTTAGTAAAAGTCTCTTCACGTTCCGTAGGCTGCCGCTTTGTCTGAATGATGATGTCCTTTGCCTTGCAGAAGTTTTGCAGTTTCATGAAGTCTCATTTGTTAATCTTAGTGCTTGAGCTGATGGTGTTCTGTTCAGGAAGTTATTTCCTATGCCAATGAGTTCAAGGCTGCTCCCCACTTTTTTTTTTTCTATCTCAGGTTCAATGTACCTGGTTTTGTGTTGAGGTCTTTTTTTTTTTTTAAGATTAAAAAAATGTATATGAGTGCCCTATTTGCATGCCAGAAGAGGGCTTCAGATCATATTATAGATGGTTATGAGCCACCATGTGGTTGCTGGAAATTGAACTCAGGACGTCTGGAAGAGCAGCCAGTGCTCTTAACCTCCGAGTCATCTCTCCAGCCCTGTGTTGAGGTCTTTGATCTATTTGGGGTTGAGTTTTGTGCAAGGTGATAAGTATGGATCTGTCTGCATTCTTCTACTTACAGACGTCCAGTATGACCAGAACCATTTAGGTATGATGCTGTCTTTTTTTTTTCCAGTGTGTAATTCTGGCTTGTTTATCCAAAAATCAAATGTCTATAGGTGTGTGGATTTATGTCTGGGTCTTCAATTTGATTCCACTGATCAGCATGGCTCTGTAGTACAACCTGAAATTAAGGATGATGGTATCTCCAGCAGTTCTTTTATTATTCAGCATAGTTCCAGCTATCCGGCTTGTGTGTGTGTGTGTGTGTGTGTGTGTGTGTGTGTGTTTCCAAAAGAAGGGGAAAATGACCTTTTAAAGTGTGTGGAGAATTGTGTTGGACTTGTTTGTTTTGAATCTGCAGATTGCTTCTGGTAGGATGGTCATTTTTACTATATTAAAATGGTCCATGAGCATGGGAGATCTATCTTTTCTTTTGCTTGGTTAGAGTTACTTCAAGATGACAATATAGTTTTGTTTTTAAGAATATTCTTTGGAGTGGATGAAGGAGGGATCTGGCTGGGAAAGGGGGTGAGAAGAGGAACAGGAGGGATCAAGTGTGGTGGAGAGGATGGCGGGAAAGAGAACTGGGATCAGTAGGGGAAATGAAGGACAGTGGACACTCCCAGGAATCTATGAGTGTGACCCTTGCTAAGACTCCTAGCAGTAGGGGATAAGGAACATGAAATGGCCACCTCCTGTAACCAGGAAAGACTTCAGTGGAGGGATGAGAGTACCATCCCAGCCACAAAACCTTTGACTCAAGTTTCTCCTGCCTGTAAAGAGGTACAGAGATAAAGCAGGAGCAGAAAGCGAGAGAATGGCCAACCAACGACTGGCCCAACTTGAGTCTCATGCCATGAGAGAGAACCCACCCCTCTCTGTATAGTATAGTATGATATTCTACTGGCAGGCAGGAGGCTGCCGTGACTGTCCCTGAGTGACTTCACCCAGCAGCTGATGAAAACAGATGCAAAGACCCACAACCAAACATTAGGCGGAGCTTGTGAAGTCTTATGGAAGACGGGGAGAAAGTATTGAAAGCCAGAGAGGTCAAGACACCACAAGAAAACCTACAGGATCAACTAACCTGGGCTCATAAGAGCTCACAGAGACTGAACCACCCGTCATAGAGCATACATAGGACTGACCTCGGCCCCGCCCCCTACACGTATATGTACAGCTTGGTCCTCATGTGGGGCCTCTAACATCAGGATCAAGGGCTGTCTCTGGATCCTGCCTTTGGATCCCTTTCCTCTAACTGTGTAGTCTCAGTAGGAGAAGATGCATCCAGCCCTACTACACCTTGATAATGCTAAGGTGGATCTCTGAGTTAGAGGCCAGCCTGGTCTACAAAGTGAGTCCAGGACAGCCAAGGCTACACAGAGAAACCCTGTCTTGAAAAACCAAACCCAAACCAACCAAAAAGAAGTTTCGTAAATATATCTCCGAAAAATGTTTGGAGATGTGTAAGTTTATTGCCTGAATTTGATTACAAAATAATTGGTGAGAAGTCTACAGCTTGTATTTGTCAGCTTAGTTTCATTATTTTAACACTCTGTGAAGTCTGATCGATATAGGGTTCTTCCGTTTTTTGTTTTTTGCTTTCCTTTTATAGGCATTGGTGTTTTATGTGCATGTATGTCTGTGTGAGGGTGTTGGATCCCCTGGAACTGGAGTTACAGATAGTTGCGAGCTGCTGTGTGGGTGCTGGGAATTGAACTTGGGTCTTCTAGAAGAACAAATAGTGCTCTTAACCACTGAGCTATCTCTCCAGCCTCCGGGTTCTTTCGTTTCATTTTGGGCTTGTGAAGAGCAGAAATGTATTTCTCACAGTTTTTAATACTTTGAAATCAAGGTGCCAGCATAGTTAAGGTCTTGTTATGTGCCTAAATGTAACAGTGTACCTCCTCTTAATCCCTCACGCCTCTCTCCCACACCCTCAAGTCATGGAAATCAGTTCACCTCTCAGGTCAGGATTTGATAAAATTTCACCATTTTAGCATTTTTAAGTAACAGGGCTTTTCATTTCATTGCATTTGTATGTTTGTTTGTTTTACTTTATTTTTGTTTTTCAAGACAAGGCTTTTCTGTGTAGCCATGGCTGACCTGGAACTAGCTCTGTACACTGCTGGCCTCAAACTCACAGAAATACACCTGCCTCTGTCTCCTGAGTGCTGGGATTAAAGGTGTGTGCTGCTGCCAACACCTCCCGGCTAAGATTTATTTTTATTTGTGTTAGGTGGATATCACATGAGTATAGGTTTCCATGGAAGCCAGAAGAGTGTGGCAGATTCCCTGGAACTGGAGTTAACAGGCAGTTGTTAGCTACCAGTGTAGGTGCTGAGAACCAACCCGGGTCCCCTGGAAGAGCAGTAAGCATTCTTGACAGCTGAGTCATCTCTCCAGCTCCAGGGCTCTTAGGCAAAGATTTTGTCCGTTTTTGTCTTTGTTTCTCGGAACTCTATAGAAGTTACTATGGTAATAGCTTATTATAATTAAGACTTACTTGAAAATATATGTATTCTTCTAAATACTTGCTATATGAAGTATCAGATTATGTTTTCATTGTACCTTTAGAGAGGGTCACTAGTGATGGAGGTGATTATAAATTCTTGAGAGCTTGGTCACTAGGATGGGCAAGGAAAGGGTTAAATAGAAAGACCATGAGTTGAATTGAGTCATAAGGTAGGTAGGAATAAGACCAGAGAAAAGGTCTAAGTAGTCAAGTTAGGTTGGCGTAGGTCACAGTCTAGTTAGATTCTATGTAGTTGGCTGTGGTGGGCCTGTGGGAGAGATAAGGACTGCTTTATAGACTCAGGGAACTTTTATTCCCTTTCTTTTCTGGAGAGTAGCTTGAGACTGATCTACAGCATTGGAGAAGTCCTTCACCAACTCAAAGGGAGTCTTGATGCTTCTTGCTTCTAGGGTTATTCTGGTCCCATAGTAACTTAATAGCATTTTGCATATCACTGTGGAAAACATGGGATTTGCTTGGCCAGTGGCTGTGGCTTCTCTGTATTCTCTTCCTGCTTTCCTCCCTATATTCCTGACTAACTCTGGAAATACACTATTGACCAGTTGAAGACATTTATACTAAATATATTTGAATGGCTGGATAATAGCAATGCAGTATTTTTAGGATGATTCACCTTATAGTAGTGTGTAGGAGAGGCTAGAAACAACAACTTTTTAGAGACTACAGGAGTCCTGGCAAAGGGCTAGAATAAGAGTGGGAAAAGGGAAAAGGAATGGGCTGGCTAAAATTGACTTGAAAATTAGTGCTGGAAGGACTTTGTGATGAAGTAGGAAAAGAATAATACATTTTACAAATACAGGCTTGTCTAGATTCTTTTGTTTTTTTGGTTTTTTGAGACAGGGTTTCTCTGTGTAGCCTTGGCTGTCCTAGACTCACTTTGTAGACCAGGCTGGCCTCAAACTCACAGAGATCCACCTGCCTGCTGGGATTAAAGGCGTGCGCCACCACGCCCGGCTGTCTGGATTCTCTTACGTTTTGTAGATGTTCTTCTACTGAGCTATATTCCAACTATGGTGGTTTGAATGAGAATGGCCCCATATACCCACATTTGAGTGCTTGGTCCCCATTGGTGGAGCTGTTTGGGAGGGATCAGGATGTGCGTCCATGTTGGAGGAGGTGTGTCACTGCCTGTGGCTGTGGATTAAGATGTAAGCTTTCAGTTGTTCTTGCCTTCATGCCTTTGCTCTGCCAGTATAGGCTAACTCTCCAACAGTAAACCGAAATTAAACACTTCCTTTTATTAGTTGTCTTGGTCATGGTGTCTTATCACAACAATAGAAAATAACTAAGACATTTGACCTTAAGTGAACTCATCCTGTAGACCAGGCTGGCTGGAACTAAGATCGGCCTGCCTCTGCCTCCCAAGTGCTGATATTAGAGGCATGTGTCACTAACACCCAGGCTGATTTTTTTTATATTAGCTACTAAATTAGAATTATATAGTAAAATCATAGGAGAGAGAAATAACTATAATAATCATAAAGGAAAAATGTTAAAGGTGTCTAAATTATTCAGATTCCTTGTTAACTCTTTAAATGTGTTGCTTATTGTTCTATGATTACTTAATTGCAGCTCTGAGCTGTGACCTCACTGGAAGGACCAGATGTCTTTGTTTCTGCCTAAGTTTAATAGTTCCTCTCTGTGTTTTTACTCCTAATATCACATTGCAGAACAGTGACTCTTCTGAGTCTGATGAAGAGTCCAAAGGCACAAGTGTCCTTTCTTCTAGTTTCTCTTCATTCTACAGAGGCAAAAATATCAATATTTTAAGCCCTACTTCTTTTAAAATAATAGTACTTTACATAGACAGAAAGAAGGAAACCATAAAAGGGCAATGAAATGGTGTAAAGGATAAAAAACAGTATGGAACTGTTACAATAGGTCATTTTCCTTCTATTTTTTTGGGGTTAATTTAAAAATATGGTCTAATAAATGTTTATTGCTATTAACCAGTAAAGACACAGACACCTGTTGTATTTTTAGAATAGCCTTTACCTGGGCCATGACAGATCCTACCTCCTAAGCTGTCTTTTACCTCCCAAACTCTTGTACCATGGCATCTGCTCTGATTTTGGTTTGGGCCATCTCCCATCCATAATTCCATAAACACTTGCAAATGTTCTCCATCTCCTCCATCCATGCTGATCTGGCCGTGTCCTCCTTTCCCACACCATCCCATGGTGCCAGTTCGTTTTTTCCTTTTCCTCTCATCCTGCCTTGCTTTCTCTTCCTTCTCTTTCCTCTCCTTGACACTAGCCTGCAATCCCCAAACTCTACCTCCCTTTATTCTGCCAGATACCAAGCTTCAGCATTTTTTATTAACCAATCACTTTAAATTAGGTGAAGCAAGGTTTATGCAAGAAGGACAGGTGGCCATCTGGGAAGCAGCCAGATCTTGGGGGCCAGTAATTATCATTAGAGTACATAGCACCAGGCCAACCCCAGCACCATTTGACCAGTCTTCTCCTGTACTCCTCATCTTCATTTTCTCTTCAAAGACAACCAACACTTGGTAAGGCCCGCTATACAACACAGGCCAGCGCTGATGAGAAAATGTGGTTGCCATTGAAATGTGAACGATTACACTGTACATGAGTTGGTTTTTGCCCAGACATTTTTGTTTTTCTATTTAAAGTAGCCTAGAATTAGAAACTCACTTCAAGGTCTCAAAACCAGATGATTGGCTAACTTGGCAACGAGGCATATTCGTTTGTAGGTACTTACAGGGTAGTTTTTAGTGTTGTATTTACTTGTATTTTGATGTTGTTGTTGTTGGGTTTTTGTTTATTTTTGAGACAGAATTTCTTTATGTAGTCTTGGCTGTCCTGGGCTTGCTTTGTAGATCAGGCAGGCCTTGAACTCATAGCTCTCATCTGCCTCTGCCTCCCTGAGTGCTGGGGTTAAAGGTGTGGGCCACCACCACCCGGCTGTGTTTACTTGTTAATCACGTCCTGCTCTCCTAAGTGAGAAATATTAGTTCTTCAGAACTGGGCCTTTCACATTAGAGAAACCAGGGCTTAAACTCCAGCGATGTGCCATGACAGTTATATAACCTTGGCACCGGATAACAGTGGCTACTTTTCAGGCTTAAAGACAGTATCTGTTTCTCTAGAACTGGGCGTACAGATGGTTGTGAGTTGCCATGTGGCTTTCCTCTGGGATTCTCTGGAAGAGCAGTCACTGCTCTTAATGACTGAGCCATCTCTCTAACCCCTCTTTTTACCTTTTCTGTTATTGCTATCAACACAACCTGAAGCTATAAATGGAACTGCTATTGCAGAAAAGAGACATGGTAAATGATGTTGTATTTTCTGTTTCTATAAACTATCTTAAACTCTTAAAAATTTATTGATTATGTATGTATGTGAACACACACACACACACACACACACACACACACACACACACACACACCTGCAGTAGAGAGTGGTGGAGGTCAGAGAACAAGCTGTGGTAGTCAGTTCTTGCCCTCCATCAGATGGGTCCTGGTGACCAAACTCAGGTCTTTAGCTGCGCCATCTTATTGGCTCTCAGTATAATTAACTTTATTTAGGAAATAAACAGTAGTTACATACAATAACAATTTCAAGGCAGTTAGCTAATAAGAAAAGACTCAAAGGTTTTTCAGTCTCAGTAATCTCTGCATTTTAGGCCTGATAATTCTTTGAGATGTGTGCAGGGGCTGCTGTGCCTTGTAGGATGAGTAGCAGCCTCCTTGGCTTGATTGACTGTTGAGAGCACCATATCCTCCTCACCTCCAAGTGTGACATTGTCAAATGTCCCCTGGAGGTAAAATGACCCTTGTTGAAACCCACTGGTTTTGAGCCTTGCCAGTATAAGACATACAGGGGAGAATAAATTATTGTCTTATCTGGAGCTAAAATGGATACCTTTATGAGCTGGCACAAAAGCTTTATTGATTGATAGTGAAAGAGAAAGTATGCATATTCAAGTGCTAAATCTGGAAACCACTGTTTTTTAAGTCCATTGATTTTTTTTTTTAAATACAGTGGGTAGGTAAATTGGTTTATTGTATGATTGCCTAGTATTGTTCAGGAAATAACACATTTCTCCTTGCTAGCTGAGTCTGTCTGTAAATATATGTTCTGTGATAGGAATTTTTGGTAACCATATCCCTGACTAACAGCAAGATCTAACATAATTAAAAGCATGCTTTTAGAGCCAGACATGGTGGCACATGCCTTTAATCCCAGCACTCGGGAGGCAGAGGCAGGTGGATCTCTGTGAGTTTGAGGCCAGCCTGGTCTACAAAGGGAGTCCAGGACAGCCAAGGCTACACAGAGAAACACTGTCTTGAAAAACCAAAAAAAAAAAAAAAAAAAAAAAAAAACAAGAAGAAAAAGAAAAGCATGCTTTTAGGAAAAAATGATGACTTAAACAAAACAAACATAGTTTACCAGAGTACCTCAGTTCTAAAGTGCTTACCTCATTGCAATTGAGTCTGTTAGGTGTAACGTTAATGTAGACATGATGACTAGTGATCACAACTCCTTTGTTACATGGTATGTGTCCCACGTGACATGGAGAAACAAACATAAATGTGTATGGTAACCAGAGTTGCAGAGTTGGTGGCTTGAATTCAGTTTCTGTCCCTTCTTCCGTTTGCTGACTTTTCACCCCAAACACATTGTTACTAATAATTTGACATTTATTTATTCTCTGTGTGGGTGTGTGCATGTGTCTGCTTGTCACAGCCATAGCACATGTGTGGAGGTCAGGGAACAGCGTGGAGGAACTAGATTTCTCACTATGTGAGTTCCATGTGATCTCAGGGTGTCAGGCCTAGTGGCAGGAGCACTTACTTGCTGAGCTATCTTATGGCAAATTACTTAATCATGCTAAAGTTTGCCTGGAGAGATGGCTCAGCAGTTAACAACATGGATTGCTTTTCCAGAGGATCAGGGTTCAATTCCTAGCACCCAAATGGTGCCTCACAACCCTCTCTAGTTCTAGCTTTGGGGATCCAATGCCCTCACACAGACATACATGAAAACACAATACCAATCCACATAAAATAAAAAGTCAATAAATAAGAGAGTAAAAAATGGTACCTACTTTCTGAGATCCGAGTTCATCCATTTACTGTGTTTTGGCTTGTTTGGCAGAATCAGAATATGTCCACCATTGTTTTAATTTTTTAACTGAAAACTTGGTTGCATTGGTAGGACTTAGATTTCAAGCTGTTTTGTCATATTTCAAGAATATACATGTATATTATTTTAAGCTATTGTCATCAATTGCCTAGATCTTTGATTATTGTTAAAAGGTCAGCATTTCAAAACAATGTGAAGGCATGTGTGTACAGGCACTTCTTGTGGATACCCTGAAGGAAGTGGATGTCTGTTTATTAACGAAAGAAACTCCATTGTCCAGTGTTTGTGATTAATTCATTGGACTTTTACCTTGACATCTTACCTGTAACTGTCATTATTAATCCTACTAGGAAAGAAAACTAAACTACCCCTAGGTCTTTTGGGAGCCAAGGGAGCTTAAGCTGATCTTTTCAGGCATGTGTTCTATATATTCTCTCTCTCTCTCTCTCTCTCTCTCTCTCTCTCTCTCTCTCTCTCTCTTTCTCTCTCTCTCTCCTTCCCCACCCTCTCCTTCCCCATCAACCTTTTTTGGGACTGGTCTCCTGTAGCCCAGGATGACCGTGAATTTGCTCAGTAGCCCTCTGCCGCCACCATGGGATTACAGACACCATTCTGCTGTACCTGGCTGTCACTCAATCCTCAGCCTCCAAGTGCTGAGATTCTTCTGTACCACCATGCTGGCCCTGCTTTCATTTCTCAAAAGCTGATTAAATTTTCTTCCTTTCAGTAGAGTGAACCCTCAATTTCTTTCTTTTTAAACCCCAAAATTTATTAAGAGTATCCTGGAAGAGTCTTATGTCTTTTATTCATTGCTGTTCAGACTTTTTTTAAAAAATCTGTTTGGAAGTGTCAGTAACTAAATATCAAACTAAAGTTTGCTTTTTCTTTTTTTTCTTTCTAGGCGGAAAAACTGATGAAGCAAATTGGTGTGAAAAATGTGAAGCTTTCAGAGTATGAGATGAGCATTGCTGCTCATCTAGTAGACCCTCTTAATATGCATGTATGTATCTTTAATCTGCTTTTTCCATTTTTACCTTGTTCTTTTTTGGTCTGTTAGTCTGTGTCAAAAGATCTGGAAAACCATGACAAGTTTCAGTGGGTCTCTAGGAGTTAAGAGGGACTCAACATGGTGTTGGGCAAAGATGGGATTCATTGCACTAAAGATATATAAGGCAGAGCAGCGCTCCCAGGCACACTGTCTATCACAAGACCATGCTCAGCATTGTACCACGCTGTGATTGCACATGCACTGTCACCACCAGAGAGCTCACTGGAGTTTTTATTTTTCTTCTCTTTTTTTTGGGTGGGTGGGGTGGGGTGAGGTGGGGGTTCAAGACAGGGTTTCTCTGTGTAGAAGCTGGCTGACCTGAAACTCACTCTATAGACCTGAGTGGTTTTGAACTCAGAACTCCACCTGTGTCTGCCTCCTGAGTGCTGGAATTAATGGCTTAGAAGATTTTCTATAGTATTAAAGATATATATATATATATGCTTAGGACTTACTAAGATTTTTATGTTTTTACGTTTTGTTTCCTTATTTTTTTATGTGTTTATATATGGTGTGAGTTCATGTGTATATATGTCTTTGCATGTGTGTTTGAACATGAATGTGAGGGAATGTATGTATACATGGACATAGAGGCCAGAGGTTGATATCAGTTGGCCTTAATCACTTTCTACTTTATTTATTTAGTTTATATTTTTTCAAGACATGGTTTCTTTGTGTAGCCTTGGCTGTCCTGGACTTGCTTTGTAGACCAGGCTGGCCTTGAACTCAGAGATCCGCCTGCCTCTGCCTCCCGGGTGCTTCTACTTTATTTGTTGAGACAAGGGTCTCTTGGTAGACCCAAACCATGTGGGTCTAAGTCCAGCTGTGCAGCTTTTCCCCAGGAGTCTGGGGCTCACAGGTGCTATGCTGGTCTACCTTTATGTGGAGTCTAGTGATCGGAACTCTGGTTCTAGTGCTTAGATGGCAAGTGCTTCTTGCCGTCTTCCCCAACTCATCTCTAAAACTAATTCCTGTTGTGTTTCACAATGAATGTAATTACATTCCCCATGGGTTCCTCCCTGATAGCCAGGGCTACATTATTTGTGTAAGTTTGTTCTCGGTCTTCCTTTGTTCTCAGTATTTCTTTCTCATAATTGAGTGGAATGAGTTTGCCTTATTCAATTACAGAATTTGTATGTTGTGCGTCTTGTTTTCTTGTTGCTGGAATTGAACCCAGCAGCAGGGCCTTATATTCTCCTATTACTGAGCAACGCTCGCAGCTTTGATGCTTTTTTCGGTAATAAATTGTTAATAAAAGAAAAAATGTCATAGAGTTTATTAAATTAGTTACTACTATGAAGAGATTTTACTTGTTTTTATCTGCAGCTTTTACCTTTTATTTACATGTAATTATTAGATTATAAAATGATTTGCTATTGGGAAGGCTATGTATGTATAAGGTGTGAAATTCATGTTGACTTTAACTTTTACCAGGTTACTTGGAGTGATATAGCAGGTTTAGATGATGTCATTACAGATCTGAAAGATACAGTAATCTTACCTATCAAAAAGAAGCATTTGTTTGAGAATTCCAGGCTTCTGCAACCTCCAAAAGGTATGTTTAATATATGTATTTGCCTAAGCATTAAGAGGCTAGAAAACATTGAATGGTTTTGCCTTTAGGAACTGTTCCCCCCCACCCCCACCCCCCGAGACAGGCAGGTTTCTCTATATTATCTTGGCTGTCCTGGACTCACTTTGTAGACCAGGCTGGCCTCAAATTCACAGCGATCTTTCTGCCTCTGCTTCTCAAATGCTAGGATTAAGGAACTGCTTTTCATGAAATCAGTTTCTTAGTAGAATGTCATGGTTCAAAGACTTGTTTCATAAAGAATTTTTTTGAAGCCCAGTGTGGTGGCGCATGCCTTTAATCCCAGCACTTAGGAGGCAGAGGTAGGCAGATCACTGAGTTCAAGGCCAGCCTGGTCTACAAAATGAATCTAGGACAGTCAAGGCTACACAGAGAAACCCTGTCTCGAAAAACAAAACAAAACAACAAAAAAAATTGAGACATAATGTTTTTTGGTTTTTTTGAGGCAGAGTTTTTCTGTGTAGCTGTCCTGGTCTGCCCTTGAACTCATAGAGATCCACCTGCCTCTACCTCCCAAGTGCTGGGATTAAAGGTGGGCACCACCACTACCCAGGCAGGATATAATTTTAAAACATTCACTCATCCTTCCACTTGTGAAATTTTCATGAATTCTATTTCCTATAATACCCTTGTATAATAATCCCTTTATGTGAAACACTTATCTACTCTATTTACTAGTAAATTGAAATATAAAGAATTAAGTCTAAAAAAAAAATTCTCCCCCAAATCACAATTTTTCTTTTTTGATTTTGCTTTCAAACAAAGCCCGCAATATTGGTTATTTCCAAGAAGCTTTCAGTTTATTTCTAGATGTTGTCATTTCTAAAGTATTATTATATGAGAAAAATTGAGCTTTAAATTAATAATTTAAGACAATTCCAATTCCAAACCTGTATGTAGATAGTTTTAATGACAATTTAGAAAATGCCACCACATTTAACTGAGAAACAGTAATGATTGCCAAAATGTTTAAGATGTTAACCTGTTAACATCTCTTGATATGTTAAAATATTAACCACCTGTTTTTGTATTTAGGGACAGATTGCTGTGAGTAAAGGTTATAGGGGACAATACAATTTTATCCTTTGGAAATTAAACTGGTACTGACTGATAGTCCCTTTTTAGAGGAGGTGATGACTGGGAAAAGCTGAATGTCCCTTTTGTTAAGACCTAAGTCCACGAGCAATGGCTGTGTGTGCCACAGTCTGTGTCTAGAGTTGATTACAGAACACTGTGGTGCTCTGTCAGCTGGTGAGGGTGGAGGGCATTAAGATGGCTTTGTTGGTCAGCCAATGACAAAGAGAATAACTTGTTTTGTTTTTCGAGACAAGGTTTCTCTGAGTAGCCTTGGCTGTCCTAGACTCACTTTGTAGACCAGCTGGCCTTGAACTCACAGTGATCCGTCGCCTCCAGAGTGCTGGGATTATAGGTGTGCGCCACAACGCCCAGCTTCGAGAGTAGTTTTTAGGATCTTGACTTGGACCTTTGCATAAGAAAAAGACCTACACTTGTTAACATTGAACTTAAAACACCTTTTGTTTTACTACCTTTTCTACTATTAAAAAATAATAGAGAAATTGAATACTGAGAAGACTTTATTGTATATGAAATTAGTTTTATGTCAATTAATATGTAAAGCAATGAAAATCTTTTATTTTCTTGAAGGTAATAATAAAATAATGTTGATTTCTAGGTGTTCTTCTCTATGGACCTCCAGGCTGTGGGAAAACGTTAATTGCCAAAGCTACAGCCAAAGAAGCAGGCTGTCGATTTATTAACCTTCAGCCTTCGACACTGACTGATAAGTGGTATGGAGAATCTCAGAAACTGGCTGCTGCTGTTTTCTCTCTTGCCATAAAGTTACAGCCTTCTATCATATTTATAGATGAAATAGGTATGCTATTTCCTATGTGAGTATTTCAGAAAACTATTTAAGGGTGTCATGTAGAGGACCAGATTTAATTTTAGTATTTATCTAGGTTTATTGTAAACCAAAAGCTCTTTAAAAATTTTTTATTCATGTATTTTATGTATATGAGTGCTATGTCTTTATGTACATCAAAAGAGGGTATCAGATCCCATTACAGATTGTTGTGAGCTACCATGTGGGTGCTGGGAATTGACATAGAACCTCTGGAAGAGCTGTCAAGTGCTCTTAACTGCTGAGACATCTCTCTAGCCCTAAGATCTGTTCTTTTTTAAAGAATCTGTGTGGGTGAGTGTGCCATTGCACACAGTGGAGGTCAGAGGACAGCTTGCTGGAGTTGGTTCTTGTACATTTACACAGGACCAAAGACAGGAGACTCATGCCACCTGGCTTTGCAGTCATAGCCTTTACCTTTGAGCCATCTTTTTAAGTTTAATTTAATTTAATTTAATGTGCATTAGTATGAAGGTATCAGATTCCTTGGTACTGGAGTTACAGACAGTTGTGAGCTGCCATGTGGGTGCTGGGAATTGAACCCAGGTCCTTTGGAAGAGCAGACAATGCTCTTAACCTCTGAGCCATTTTGCTGGCCTCAAAAGATATATTCTAATATGCCATGTGTAATTTCCATGATATAAAATGAACTATCGTTTCTTTGCTTTCTCAATGGTTGATGGATGTCTTTTCTAGTTTTCAAGTAGTTTATATGTATGTGAATATTTTCTCATGCATATGATTATCTATGGTAAATATCTAGAAGCTAAACCTTGGGATTACTTGTTCTTGAAAGCGTTATACTAGCCGGGCGTGGTGGCGCACGCCTTTAATCCCAGCACTTGGGAGGCAGAGGCAGGCGGATCGCTGTGAGTTCGAGGCCAGCCTGGTCTACAAAGTTAGTCCAGGACAGCCAAGGCTACACAGAGAAACCCTGTCTCGAAAAACCAAAAAAAAAAAAAAAAAAAAGAAAGCGTTATACTAAACTGGAAGAGGGCAAGGTGAATGTCTACAGTCCCAGAACTGGGGAGGCTAATAGAAGAATCAAGAAATTGTTTCTTCTTCTTCTTCTTCTTCTTCTTCTTCTTCTTCTTCTTCTTCCTTCCTTCCTTCCTTCCTTCCTTCCTTCTTTCCTTCCTCTCTCTCCCTCTCCCCCACCCCAATCTCTCTCTCCATATATTGTGAGGTAGAAATTTTAATTTTATATTTTTACATTTGGATAGTCAACTTAGGGGGGGAAAAAGGCTATTCTATGTTTTTTTATTTTGTTTTGTTTTGTTTTGTTTTTCTGAGACAGGGATTTTCTGTGTAGCTCTGGGTGTCCTGGGCTCACTCTGTAGAGCACCCAGTGACTACTCTACCTTTTATGTCTTGAATTTGAGTGGACTCTAAATTTTATGGCTTATTGATATTTTTGTTCTTGGCAAAATATATTATTATGGGGCTGTAGAGATGACCCACTAATGAAGAGTACTTGCTCTTCCTCCAGAGGACCTGAGAGTTTGGCTCCCAACACCCATGCCCGGTGGCTCTCAGCTACCTGTAGCTCCAGATTCAAGCAGTTCAGTACCCTCTTCTGCTCTTTGTAGGTACCCACACATGTGGCATGCACACATAAATAAAAAACACAAGTAAATCTTAAATTTTTTTAAATTAAAAAGATATTTATTTTTTCTTTCTTTTCTTTTTTTTGGGGGGGGTGTGGCGCAGAATTTTCTGTGTAATAACCCTGACTGTCCTGGACTCACTTTGTAGACGAGGCTTTTTCGAACTTAAAAGATCTGCTTGCCTCTGCCTTCGAGTGCTGTGATTAAAGGCATGTACCACCATACCTTGCCTACAGATATATTCTTATATAGCTTTTTACATATAACTTATTGCCAATTATGTAATTTTATGAAAGCTGATGTAGTCACATTCATTTTTGTTATATAATTTCATCCTTTATATCTGGTAGATAACTTCCTATCCCCTTCTACACATTTGAAGCTATTCTTTCTCTTCTATTGAAATAATTTACATACCTACTTATCTTTAAAAAGTCTAAGCCGGGCGTGGTGGCGCACGCCTTTAATCCCAGCACTCGGGAGGCAGGGGCAGGCGGATCGCTGTGAGATTGAGGCCAGCCTGGTCTACAAAGAGAGTCCAGGACAGCCAAGGCTACACAGAGAAACCCTGTCTCGCAAAAACAAAAACAAAAAAACAAACAAACAAACAAACAAAAAGTCTAAGGCTTCCCAGGCGAGGTGGCTCACCTAATAATCTTAGTCTGTGTGAATTCCAGGCCGTCGTGGGCTACAGAACGAGACTTTGTATTAAAGTGAGGCCAGGTCTCAATCTGTGTTCATACACTCTTATCTATAGAGCTTCTTGATCAAGAGTTCAGATCTTGCCCGCTTTAAAGTTGCCGTATGTTGTTAGCTTACTGTCAGGTGCATGTTTTGCACATATTTTTTCTAGTCTTTAGGTTGTTTGTTTTTGAGACTGGGTTTCTCTGTGTAGCCCTGTCCTTGGTTCTTACTCCATCAACCAGACTGGTCTCCAATTTACAGAGATCCTCCTGCCTCTGCGTCCCAAGTGCTGGGATTACAGGTGTGCGCCACCACGCCCTGCCACAGTATCCTTTTTAAAGAGATTATGTTTCGGATGTTGACTGTAAAAACAATCAATAAAACTAACATCACACTGTTTTGATTCTAGGACTCAGACATTGGCTCTTTAGCATGCTAGGCAAACATTCTATTTTTAGACTATAGTCCAGCATATGTATTTTACATATGCTTGTCCCATTGTTGAAGCATAAGTTGTCATTAACTTAAGGAATTCTTTTTTTTTTAAGATTTATTTATTCATTATTATGTATACAGTGCTCTGCCTACATGCATACCGATAGGCCAGAAGAGGGCACTATAGATGGCTGTGATCCACCATGTGGTTGCTGGGAATTGAACTCAGGACCTCTGGAAGAGCAGGCGGTGCTCTTAACCACTGAGCCACCTTTCCAGCCCAACTTAAAGAATTCTTTATCCAAGGCAAGCATGGCAGCACACACTCATAGTTCTAGCACTTGAGAGGTAATGATAGCAGGATCAGAGGTCCAAGGTCACCTTTAGCCACATTGCAAGTTCTAGGCCAACCTGGGCTTATGTAAGGACATGCCTTGGAAACATGTATGTCTTTTGTGCTTTTCCTGTCTTTTCTCCCTTTCTTCCTCTTCTATGATGGGGTCTTTCCCAGGCATATCTGAAACTCAGTCTGAGTCCTAGGATTTCAGGAGTGAGCCACCATACCCTGATTATCCAGTGTTTTTGATAGTATTTGCATATCCTTTTATATCTTTTTTTTTTTTGGACTAACACTTAAATATCATTTTATTTAATTTCTTTTCTTACAGTTATTTGCTTGGGTTAGGGAGGGAGAACAAACATGCTCTGACACAAGCGTGGAAGTCAGAGACAACTTGAGGGAGTCTGTTCTTTCCTTTCACCATGTAGGTTCTGGGGACTAAAACCAAACCAGCTTGTTGTCAAAGGTCTCTGCTGGCTGAATCATCTCACCGGCCCTTAGATCTCATTTTTGAATGGACTTTAATCTTCAAAGCCTTTCTTGACCCAAAGGGACCACTCTTCTGGTTGCCCTGGAATACTTGAGGCACAATTTCCCACTAGCTAAACAAGACAAACATTATATATCCAAAATGTGTTTTGGGTGTGGTTCCCCTTCATCTTGAATCAGGTACTTTCAGTGCTGCCTCCTCCTGAAGGAGCATTCTTCTGTTAGCCTTGCTTTTCTGCCTGTAGGCTGACAGAGAACAGTGGAGCAGCCAACACACAAGTCTAATCAAGTGTGCATGGTTAAAGAATGTGGTCATTTTATAGCATTCTGGGCATTTCACATCCATAAAGTAGGAGCCGGGGCTCTGCACCAGGCGCTTTTTCTTGTGCTTTCCTTTCTTTTCTGGAAAGGAATGAAGGAGACATGTTCTCATAGGGAGGTCATCACCACTGGAAAAGCCTTTTCTATCTTATTAATATTCCAAATCATTGCTATTTAAGTGTGTTTCTTATAAGCAACATACAGTTTTTATTCTATTTACATTGAATGTAAATACTGATGTAGCTGTGCTTGTGGAACATGGTGGGGTTTCCATATTATTTTAAGCAGTTATCTTGTAAGCACTGCTTCTTGATAGTGAAAATAATTAAGAAAGGTTAAATTAAGCAAGTAAATTTATAATGTTCATCTTCAAAAAGTGATTAGACTTTATCCACTATAGATATTAGTCTGATTTATAGTCCTATAATAAGACACGTTATATAAAATGGGAAATATCCAGAATATATGTATACAGGACTATCGTGTCATGGAATTACTTTGTTGTTTTTGTTTTGAAATGTTTTTTATGCGAGCCCTATATTTTGGGGCTGTCCTGAAATTCACTGTAGAAATCCCAGGCTGACCTTGAAAGTTACCATTCTGGGAGCTGGAGAGATGATGGCTCAGTGGTTAAGAGCACTGTCTGCTCTTCCAGAGGTCCTGAGTTCAATTCCCAGTGATCACATGGTGGCTCACAACCATCTATAATGTGATCAAATGCCCTCTTCTGGCTTACTTGTAGGCAGAACGCTGTATACATAAAGAAATCTTTTAAAAAAGAAAAAGAAAGTTAGCATTCTATTGCCTCAGTCTCTAATGTGCTGGACTTAAAGTTGTGCACTGCCATGTAGCCTTGTTCTCTTGGATTCTTTTCTTTTTTTACACTTTAGACCTAATATACCTTTTGAAACTACTTTCATATATAACTGCTAAACACCAAACTATAGATTCATTGCAAAGACCTGATATTTATTTAGTAATGCTACTGGTTTATTATATGGCTAAGCAAAGCACTTGAAATTGTACTAGAAAATACAAGACTTGACTTTTACTGTTGAAATTTTTCCTTCTTGGGATGTAATATTTTTCAGCCTTTTGGTGTCCTTAAAGAAACTTTTTCTTCCATCTGTTTTTTATTCTTTTTCCTAGCTGTAGGCTTTGAGCCTCTTCAAACCTACTTTATTTGGGGTTCTTTAATGTTTACACATCCTTTCCACCCACCTACCCTAGGTAGGAGAGAAAGAGGTTAATAGGAACAGAACATATAGACCTTTTTTAGACTCAGTTCCTTGGAGTAATTCCACTGGCGTAATTGGCAGGATTCCAATAGACCAGTTAAACAGTAAACCAGCAATTCAGTGAAGGTGACTGTAACCGTAGCCACTGGAACCCAGAATAGCAGCTGGAACCGGGAGCAGAAGCTGGAGCAGTTCTCTCTAGGAATGTCTTGAAGTGGAGTGATGAATAGCCAGGACCAAAAAAGCCCTGCCTCTTGTTTGGGGCATATATATCCTCTCAGAATCTGTACTAGGATGTTTAACAGTTGGCAAAGACCATGCCCCCACAAGAGTTGGTTCCTCTTCCAGTGGACAAACATCGCCTGTTCTCTCACAAGCCTGTTTTCAGCGGAAAAACATCACACACCCTCATATAAGTCTGTTTTACATCCCACACTTGGAATCAAAACAAAAACATGTTTACATACACTATACCTAGCTTTTTTTTTTTTAAAGATGTATTTATTTTCTGTATATGAGTACGCTATCTTCATGCACACCAGAAGAGGGCACCAGATCGTATTATGGACTATTTTGAGCCATGTGGTTGCTGGGAATTGAACTCAGGACCTCTGGAAGAGCAGCAAGTGCTCTTAACTGCTGAGCCATCTCTCCAGGCCCCTATACCTGGCTTTTAAAGAGGGTCTTACTCTATATCCCTTGCTGAACAAGAGAGCACAGTGTAGCCCAGACTGGCCTTGAACTAGTAGTTCTGTCTTGACCTCCTGAGTGCTGGGTTATATGTGGAAACCACTGTCAGTAACTCCAGTTCCAGAAGATTCAACACTCATACAGACATATGTGCAAGCGAAACATCAATGCACATGAAATAAAAATAAAAAGGAAAGCATTTTATGATATGCTCTTTATTTGAAGATAGAAAATAGTTTTAAGAAAGAATGTTAAATTGTCTTAAAGGAACCAGAGTTTCAGTGGGGTGAGGTGACACACCTGTAATACCAGTACTCAAAGAGCAGAGGCAGGCGGATATCTGAGTTTTAGGCCACCCTGGTCTACGTAGAGTAACCAAGAAAAAAAAAACAACAACAAAGTTTCTACATTTTGTTTACTTAAGGCCTTTTGTCATATATGTATGTATAATACATATATGTATTATAAACATTTTCTGTTTTACATTTCCCCCTTAATAGTATGTTAGGCATTTCCTATTTTTGTTTATTACTAAGAGAGAGAAAATATATGATGGCATAATTAAGAATATACAGGGTTCTGGTAACTGGAAAAGTTGAGGCACACAGCCTAGGCTCTCTCCCAAGACTCTGTTCTTGGCCGCCTGTCTAGCTTTTCAGATTAGAACCTTTGTATTTTGCATCGCTTCCCTTTTTTGTGTGTTTTTTATTGTTTTTGTTTTTTTGAGACAGGGTTTCTCTGTGTAGCCTTGGCTGTCCTGGACACCCTTTGTAGACCAGGCTGGCCTCGAACTCACAGTGATCTGCCTGCCTCTGCCTCCCGAGTGCTGGGATTAAAGGCCACCACCATGCCCAGCCTGTATCTCTTCTATATACTGATTGTGTTCTAATGTGCTCAGTAATTTACCAAGATATTTTTTATCAGGATAATATCTGAACAGCATATATATGAATACAATGAATAACTAATTCATCTATAATTACTAAGATTAAGGACTATTTTCTTTTAGACTCTTTTCTACGAAATCGTTCAAGTTCTGACCATGAAGCTACAGCGATGATGAAAGCACAGTTTATGAGTCTCTGGGATGGACTGGATACTGACCACAGCTGCCAGGTATTTGAACAAAATCTGTGCTAAACTTGTACGGTTTGGTATCAGTACAAACTCTTCTGGGCTGTTTACCGCACTTTTCTACAAAAGTCGTTTCATTATTTTTGTTCTTAGTGTTAAGTGATAAGGAACCAAAAGAAGGTAGTTTTTTATAAACTTCACCCATTTTAATGATTACCATCAGGTTTATACAGTGAGAGGACCCCACACTCCCTGTATAGTTGCTGCTGTGTGGCATGAACGCCAGAGTACATCTAGTCAACAATGATACGTGTTTGCCGCTGTCAATACTGCTCCATCGATGGGCGTAACCAACAGTAATGCTCTGTGTGTAGAGTAGATTTCTGAAAGAGGAGAATACAAAATTAAAAAATTAAAATGAAGAGAAATGAGGCTTCAGGAGTAGTCTTTTTGCTTTTTTTTTTTTTTTTTAAGACAAGGTTTAGGAGTAGTCTTAACCTTGTTTATTTTGCAAATAGACGCCAAGATGAGCTTGGAGCATTTCTGGTAAAGGTATATGTAAAGCAAAATGCTGTAATCTGATCTCCTGCAGCCACCCATATGTTCAGTCCTGCAGTCTCATTTAGCTATGGGTCCACTAATCAAGACAACCTGCAGTGCACAGTGCCAATGCGTGGTGGCCCACACCTGTAGTCCTAGATACACAGGAAGGTGAGCCTGAAAGTATAAAGGTTTAAGGCCCATCTGAGCAACATTGTGAGGTCCTATTTCACACAAAACCTCGAGATTCTGTAACTGCAGTCAGTCAAATAATTTGGCTCCCATATCTTTTTCCATGAATACTGACTTTCTGACATACTCACTGCCATAATACTGAATATTTTCAACTTGCTGTTCTGGTGTTCTTAGTTATTCTTTTCCTTTTCCTCAAATAAACTATTCCTAAAAAACACATTAGAGCATTGGGAGAGAAGTTTAGCAGTCAAGAGTCCTGGCTGTTTTGCAGAGGACCCAGGTTCAGTTCCCAGCATCCATGTGGTGCCTCACAACCATTTATACTGCAGTTCAAGAGTAGGCATGTGGCCGGGCATGGTGGCGCACGCCTGTAATCCCAGCACTCGGGAGGCAGAGGCAGGCAGATTGCTGTGAGTTCGAGGCCAGCCTGGTCTACAAAGTGACTCCAGGACAGCCAAGGCTAACACAGAGAGACCTTGTCTCAAAAAAGCCAAAAAAAAAAAAAAAAAAAAAAAAGAGTAGGCATGTGTTCTCTGCCTTCTGGGAGACTTGGGTGCTGCTGAGTCAGATGTGCACTATTCGTCTCCTGGAGAAAAGGATGGAACGTGGACAGTGTCACAAGATCTGTGATCTAGTGGGGGTTCAGAAAAAGGAGATTTTCTCTGCAGGAAGTGTTACTGCTCTTTTAGTTAGGCTGCTGGCACCAGGCCAGGTGGCAGCAGGAGCTCAGGGCTCCAAGACCAAGCCAGGCTCACACAGCAACAGAGGCCCAACCTGACTGATGAATCGGATGGCTGCTTCGGGAACAGCTGGCAGCTCACTCCGATAGATTGGCATTGTTGCCAGCAAAGACAAACAGCAGAAGCTCTTGGCCACAGCGCAAGTGTTAGCATAACCCTGGCATTTCTGTAGTGCCTGCATGGCTGGCAGTTGAGTCCAGGGGTCCATTGATGAATTCTTTGGGGATTGCTACAGGTGAGAATAAACAGCCAGTCTCAGAGTCCGTTGGTGTGAAGTAGATGGTGCTCACTGCTTTATATCATGTGGAATAAGGACTTAGGAATCTTGGTCAGTGGGGAGGGCCTTTGAGGATGAATGTGTCTCATTGGCTGGGATTTGGGAGGCTGGCAATGCTCTTATTTGCATGAAAAAAGATAACAGATGACATAGCTTATGTGACTGACCACCTGTAGCCACCTGGGGATTGTGTCATGTGTTCATGAGGAGGCACAGAAACAAGGAGAGGACTTTGTCCCATACCTCTGTTCTCAGGATGAGATTTTAAATCTCAAATTTGAGATTCCTGGAGCTTGAATATGCTCCATCTTGCTGGCCCCATGCCAATTCCCCTAGAAGCACGTTCCATGAGCTCCACAGGCATGCAATGCATTTAAAGACAGAAATTTAGTTAATGATCAATGTTGATTTCACTTTCATAAGAGATAGGCTCTGTGTGAGGCATCTTCCTGTAATTCCAGTTTTGAGAAATCAGGAGGATTTCAAAAGTTAAGGATAGCCTGGGTTACATGGCAAGGTCCCGCCTCAGAACAAAGCAAAACTGACTGGCATAGAACCACAAGCCTCTAATTCCAATGTTTAGTGTGGGGAGCCATGCTAAATTCAGCCATGTTAGAAATCCTGTGCTTAAACTGAAGGTTGTGACCTTTGAGTTATTCACCCTTGCTGAAGGAGGTAGAGGCTATTCAGGTGATGGCATTCTTGCCTGGGGGCTAGGGAAGGTGGGATTAGAATTGATCTGTTGACCTTGCTATATAAAGTCTTACTCATCCACATTAAAGAGAGTCTTGATCAGAAATTTCCAGACTTGACTCAATATTTCTCATGTCTCTGTCCCCCACTTCAATCCCCACTCTTTCAGGTGAACCCTGGTTCGATTTGTCCTGCAGGCCAGGACAGTTTAGGAAGCTGAGGCAGGGAGATCCCCAGTTGTATACCAGCCTGCGCTGCACAGAGTGGCCTGTCTAGGAAAACCAAGGACTAGGGATATAGTTGAGTGTTTACCTAGAGTGCCCCCAGTTTAGTCCCTAGCATTGTAATACAAAAATAAAAAGAACCATTTTACTGGCTCTGCACATGTTTGCTACCCAAGAGCCAAGTCCTGTTTTCCACTGAATAGTTTTCAAACTTAAGCATTTTTTCCTCATGCATCCTGGCCTTATATAGCTAACTCTCATAAATTTCCCTGAGCACAGTGCTCAGTAAAGCAGAGGATACAGAGGCAATCCAGGGTCTCCAGCGCCATGCATGCTGGCTCCTCAGCTCTGGGGCTCTGGTGTGGCATTTTAGTTTGCAGAACCACAATTCTTTTTTCATAAGTAGCAACTGCTATTTTCGTTAAGATGTATTTTGCTTTGAGGAGAGAAATGAAGGTTTTTTTTTTTGTATATTTAAAGGATTAAATTTTATATTTATAATTTCGATTCAGAGTTTTAAATGTATTCTACTTTCTCATGAACTAGTTAATTTTTCTTTCAGATTACCTTTTCAATGACTGTTGATAGTGCTTGACCTTAGGTAGCTTTCTTTCAAACATATAGTCACAAAAACAAAAATAGTAAATGATTGATGAAGCCTGTCATGACAACTGGGCTCCCTGGCAATTCATGACACAGTCTTCCTTTTTGGAGAAGTGATATATAAAGAATGGTGATGTTAAAAAAAAAATCTCCATCAGTAAAAATTTGAGGCATAAATTTAGATTTGCTTATTTAAAGGATTATTTATTTTATGTATATGAGTGCTCTGTTTGCATGTAACACCTACATGGTAGAAGAGGGCACCAGATCTCATTATAGATGGTTGTGAGCCAACATGTGGTTGCTGGGAATTGAACTCCAGTCTTAGAAGAGCAGCCATTGCTCTTAACCACTGAACCATCTCTTCAGCCATTAGATTTACTTATTTTAAGTATGAAATAATAAAGTTATTTCCATACTTTAAGAGATTTTTAAAAATTTTAACCATTCTTTAGATTTTGTTGCTTATATACTAATGTTCCTGAATTTGAATTTTAACTTGTTTGTTTAACTCATAAGTTATTTAATACATGTATAAGTTTTCTTAAAAAGCACTCCTTAAGAGGGAAGGGGTGTGGGGAGAGGAGGGAGGGGGAACTGTAGTCGGACCCAATATATGAGAGAAGAATAAAAATTTTAAAAAAAGCACTCCTTAATATTTTCAACAAACTACAAGTAGTTTCTGTTTTTTTTATATCATGAATACCTTATTATATACATTTATTAGGATATCTTAGCTAGATTAATTACAATTTGTTGATTTTTGTTTCTAGCACTTCACCTTCTATACTGTGATCTATGTTTTAGGTTTCTTGGTTTAGCTGGAATTTATCTCAAAAATGTAACTAACTTAACTCACTTGTCAAGGTTTTGTTTTTGTGTCTACTTTTCAGAATATTGCCTTACACACACACGGTGTCTTTTGTGGTCTTTACAGTTTTCAACAAGCTCCTAACAGTGTTTCAAATATTCTTATACTTTTTTTGTTTTGTTTTAAATGAAGCAGGGTCTCAGTGTATGGCCCTGGTTGGTCTAGAACTCGCTAGGTAGACCAGAGATCTGCTTGTGTTTGTCTCCTGCATTCTGGGAATAGGGGCATTAAGATTTTGTTTTATAAGGTCTTCAAAGCTTCAGAGACGCTCAGAATATGGCATTTAAGAAGCTTTTAATATCTTAAAGATTCTTTGACAACAAAACAGGTTAGTTAACTCCTGGCAACACTCAGCCTGCTTCCAGAAGATGATGAGCATCAAAGAACCTCCATATGGAGATGGCTTCAAACGTGGCAAACAAGCCACTGGGCACAACGTCCTCGATTCTGCCACAGACAGAATTCTGTCTAAAAATGGGCAAGCCTGGATGCAGGCAGAGTCGACGGCCAAACTCTGACAAGACAGGGTAAGCAAGTCCTCAATAGTCCCTGCCTCACAAATATGTCTGTCAGACTGGGCCAGAAGGAAGAAGATGATGCTCCAACGTTCTAGAGAGTTTTGGGTGACTGTTCAGGCAGCAAACTGTCTCTGCATTTTATTTTATTTTATTTTACGTTATGTTATGTTGTTATATTATTTTATTTTATGTTATTTTATTTTTCCTTCTCATTTTGGAAGCTACTAACCTGCACTTCCGGTTCACTCAAGTAATTAAGTTTCATTCCTTCTCAAGTCTCTGATGGGGTTAAAGACCAGATAGTTTAGTCTTAAATTAACCTTAGCTGTTTAGGGGTTAAGATGTTTTTAGGTCTACATAGGGGTTTTGAGTTGACAGAGATGAGTTATGATAGATATGATTTTCATTCAGAAATCTTAGACTCACCAAGATAGGAAAGATGTTTTCTACAAGGTTGCTAAATGTAATTAACTAAAACACCTTGAATGTAATTTTCATATGATCCCTGATTGATTGTTTCGGGGTTCTTCTTGCTGTATGTAATTTTTCTACTTACATGTAATAATATAAATGTATATACCAAAAAATAAAATAAAATCTTAAAAAAAGAGTTGGCCAAATATAAAAATGAAAAAATAAAAGTTGTCTGAATATAAACATGGAAAAAAAAAATTTTTTTTTCTTTAGGACCACTTGACCCATACACAGAATTGCATGTTTTAGAACTTAAATCTGTGTTGTACTTACACTTCCCCCCTCTAGATGGCAGACTTGGTTAGTTAACAATAATTTTGCTTTGTGATTTTTGACTGATAAAAGGTAAAGAGCAAATAAATAATTGACTCATAAAATTTGGTGGATATTTTAACTTGCTCTAGAATTTTTTGAGAAATCTCAAACTGTCAGGCAGAAATAAAGTGGTACCAGATAAATATACTCTATATAATAATAACAAATTAAGTTTGTATATCAGGTATATGATGTCATTATGGATATTTTAAAGAAACTTTCACCAAGTGTGGTGGTGGATGCCTTTTATCCAAGCACTGGGGTATACAGGCCAGTCAGAGTTCCAGGACAACCACAACTCTGTAATGATACCCTGTTACCCAAAAAAAAAAAAAAGGAATTTTTTTGTTTTGAATATCTTGGTCTTTATTTCTATTGGTTTTTAAATTGTTGCTATTTTGCTACTATTGTTCATGTTATTATTTTAAATTCTAAAAATAATTGTATTTTATGTACATTGGTGTTTTGCTTGCATGTCTGTGTGAGGGTGTCAGATTCTCTGTCACTGGAGCTGTAGACAGTTGTGAGGTGCCATGTGGGTATTGGGAGTTGAACCCAGGTTCTCTGGAAGAACAAACAGTCACTGCTCTTAACTGCTGAGCCTCTAAAATTGGTTTTTCATTTCTACCTCTTTTCTAAGTAAGTAGCATATACTTAGAAGTTGGTAGGGCCAACAGTATACTCTCCCCTTTAAAATTCTGCTTCTCCTCCCCTTTCAAAGCTTCCGCTGTTTCTGTGAGGGTTGTAATGTACATTTGGCAAGGACTCTACTATTGAGGTGCCCCATAGCCCCTGTCCAGGAGTTTGATGTTTGCTTTACTTGCAGTTTATGTTTGAAGTTGCAGTCTAGAACAGTTTTACATTTAGCGTTCACACCCACAGAGCTGGTCATACAGTGAGAAGATGATGTGAAATCTGGAGGAAAAAAAGCACCTAATATATATTACTTCTGTCAGAATCGTCATACTTATGGAGAATTTTAGGAAAGGACTTAAAGTATTCCTTTTACTCATACTTCCAAGATGTATTCATTTAATAAGCAACCATATTTTGTAAAATGCAAAGCATTTTAACATTTTCATATTTTTTGGTATAGGTACTCATTGATCATATTTTGTGAACTACCAGTGTTTTTTTTTTTTAACTGTACTTCTTAGACTGGCAGTGGTGGCGCATGCCTTTAATCCCAGCACTCAAGAGGGATCTCTGTGAGTTCAAGGCCAGCCTGGTCTACTGAGGGAGTTCAGGACAGCCAGGACTACTGGACAGAGGAACCCTGTCTCAAAAACCAAAAAGCTATACTTCTTCAATAATGATACTTGTATCTATGTTTTTCCAGACAGGCCTTTTCTGTGTAACAGCCCTGGGTGTCCAAGACTCACTTTGTAAACTAGGCTGACCTTGAACTCGCAGAAATCTACCTGCCTCTGCCTGCAGAGTGCTAGGATTAAAGTCACGTGCCACCATGCACTGCTCTTAAAGGCTGTGTTAAGTCCTAATGGTAATGGCCGCAGAACATATTGCTGGTAGAGTTGATACCTTGTTTGTCTTTATATTTAGGTCATAGTGATGGGAGCTACCAATCGCCCGCAAGACCTGGACTCTGCTATAATGAGAAGAATGCCTACAAGATTTCATATCAACCAACCAGTAAGTGGTCTTAGTTGTGTTTTGAAGAGGGGAATAGTTGCCGTTTGAACAGGTTTTTATCTGTGACCTTTAAGAAGGCTTGTTTTGTTTCTTTGGATTTGTTTATGAAAAAGAAAGGTATAAGAAACTCAATCTAGGTCATGCCCTTTCTGACATTTCTTTCCTTTTTTTTTTTTTTTTATGTTATGATTAGTGCATTTGATCTTTCCCCCAAGTATAGAATTACCTCAAAATTGCTTGCACACTTTGGTAGTTTCTACCTTATGAAGATATAGAAGTAAATCTAAATTAAAGTTTTGGATTAACACAGATTAAATTTGGGAACTAGAGGCTAGAGGGCCATTTTCTAAACATGTAGCCTGAGGAGCAACAGAGGTTTATTATTAACAAGTTAGTGGCGGTTCTCTCTGGTGGGTAATGATTCTAGAACCAACATGCTGTGCTGTAGCTAGTGAAGATAAGTGGCATTCAGCCTTTACTACTTTAGTTTGGTTTTTGAGACAAGAGACTTGCTCTGAGCTGGGTGCGGTGGTGCATGCCTGTGAGCCCAGCACTCAGAGAGGCAGAGGTAGGGGGCAGGCTGGTCCACAAAGTGAGTCCAGCACAGCCAAGGCTACACAGGGAAACCCTGTCTTGAAAAAACAAACAAACAAAAACCAAGACAAAGAGAGCCTCACTCTTTAGCTACCATTGAACTCTGTGGCTTAAAACCCACCACATAGCCCAGGCTGGCTTCAAACCTAATGGCAGTACTTTCACCTCACTTTCCAAAGTGCTTGTTTACAGGAGCTACTATACCTTTCTTTTTCTTTTCTTTCTTTTTTTTTTTTGTGGGGGTGGGAGTAGGGTTTTGAGTCAGGGTCTCTCTGTGTTAGCCTTGGCTGTCCTATAGTCGCTTTGTGGACCAGGCTAGACTCAAACTCACAGCGATCCGCCTGCCTCTGCCTCCCTAGAGCTGGGATTAAAGATTAAAGGTGTGTGCCACCACAACTGGCCTCCTACCCTTTCTTTACGGATACTTTTTTTTAGCATTCTTTTTTGTTAAGAAGTACCCTTGAAGACCGGGCGGTGGTGGCTCACGCCTTTAATTCCAGCACCTGGGAGGCAGAGGCAGAGGCAGGCAGATCGCTGTGAGTTCGAGGCCAGCCTGGTCTACAAAGCAAGTCCATGACAGCCAAGGCTACACAGAGATACCTTGTCTCAGAAAAAAAAAAAAAAGAAGAAGAAGAAGAGAGGAAGAGGAAGAGGAGGAGGAGGAGGAAGAAGAAGGAGAAGGAGAAACAACAACAACAACAACCATGTTATAACTTTAGCTTATGAAGAAAATCATACAGTTCACACGGTTGTGAATTTAGTCAGCTTTTATATTGTAAACAATAGGTTCTCATGGTAGAAAATGTGTTCCATATGAATAGCATATTATATTTATAGGTACGTAGGGGGAATTTAGATAGTTATTTCTTTCAGATGTTTGTAATGAAAATATTCCAACTCCATTTATAATCTTAGAATTTTTAGACAAACTCCATAGTAATCTTTGGCAGAAATTATTTGTCCCACTTACATTCTGTCAATTATCAGATTCAGTTGATGCAGTGAGTAAAAATGGTCTCCTGAATGTTGAAGGTGGTAGGCTCTGTAAGATTACTCTGCTAAGTCATGTGCCATAGCCAACACTTCTGGTTCTTAGGATGTATATATAATCATTCCATTTGAAAAGTGCTTGATCAATCCATGAGCTCTCTTTAATTATATAGAAGACTATATAATTAATGTATGTCAGACACTTGCTGGGCTCCAGTGAATGGAAGACAAGTCTTGTCCTCAAAGAACTGTGTGTTGCAAGGGAAGCAGACTCAAAAGCAAATAATGTAAAAATGTGCTTTAAAGGTATGTACATAGAGCTGGGAGAGGCTGAAATAATGATGAAAACTAATTATGTTGTGCAGTTAGTGGGATTTAAGAAAACCTGTTGGGCCTTAAAGGTGAAATAGGTGGTTGACAAGCAAAGCCTTTCTGTCATAATGAGCAAAGATGTGGTGTGGAAACAGGTTAGTGGGTGGGTTTGTAATTCACTTAGAGCATTGAGGAAAACAGATATATGAGTCTGGGAAGGTAGATTGTGATTGTGTTTACATGGACTATATATGCTTCACATATGAATCCTCTAATTTCCAGGCAAGATATTAGACTGATTTAAGGAACATTTGCTTATCTATATGATTCTGAATGCCAAGGTTAGTGATCTTTATCAGAAATTCAGGTGTAGGACTGGCAGGATCTTGCAACCAAGCCTGATGACCTAGTTTCATGAACCTACATGGTGGAAGGAGAAAATAGATTGCAGACCTGTGTCTGAACAACATTTGTACTTTTACCCAAAATAAATGTCTTTTTAAAAAAAGACTTAAAAAATTAAAAATTGAAATGTAAATTCTAAAGACAGCTAAGGGTTTTGATGTGCTTGTATAAAAATGGGATTGCAGTCACTAAAACTGTCAGTGAAATACAGTGTGTGTTATCAAAATGAATTATACCAGGGTTCATCAAATTTGTTAGATTTGTATACTGTTAATGAGCAAACTGGAATTTTGTCATTGTTCATTTTTAGTTAATATGCCTTAGAGAGTAATTCTTTTTTGTTAGTTATAGTATCAAAGAATATTATTGAGCTTACCTTAAAATTTCTCTCCAAGAAAATACTTATTAACTAAAAAGTAGTTGTTAAGGTTAGATACACAAGTTATGGCAACGGCAGAGTTTTTGAGTTCAAAATCTTAATGTTAATAAGAATGAATTTAGTCATGACAAACTTAAAATCTATTTTTATGTAAGATGTTCCTTATTTCACTTATTAGTGATTATTATTTCATTTACTACTACAACCGTTATTATTTATTCTTTTAGGTAGGTTCTCATGTAGCCCAGGCTGCTTGACCTGGCAGTGTAGTTGAGGATGACTCCAAGTTCTGACTCTCCTTCCCTCCACCCTCCAAATGCTGGGAGTAGAGGCATTCTCCAGCATAGCCAGCTTTATGTAATTTCGTACGAGTTAGGTGTAGTTTTTGCTCTCCGATATAAAAATATGATGTATCACTGAAGGGAAACTGTTGTTCTAAAAAACGAAAATCCTAATGATTTGATTTTTACTAATAAAGACTGTGAAGCTAGGTGCTGGGGTGAAAACTTGCTAGCTCAGAGAGGCAGAGAAAGTTCCCACCTGACCTTCCTACTCAGCTCACGTTCCAGAGGAAAAAGCCCCAAAAGCTCACTAGCTCAACTGACAGCCTAGGAGGAAAAGCCAAAAAACTAAAAGCCAAAGAGCTTGTTAGCTCAAAGCTCAAAAAAGGCCCTTCTTCTTATCCACACTGTCTTAAACATCCTTCAACTCAAAGTCCCTCCTAATTTTTAATCTCTGTCAGCTGGTTTCTTTATATGCTAATTTTTTAATAAAATAAAAGCTACAATTAAAAATGGACAAAAAGGTAGTTTGTGATGGTGAACTTACATAAATTTAATAAAGGAAGGAAAATAATGAGAACTGTATGACTGTATAGGAAAGGCTGGCATAGTAGTACATGTCTGAAACCTCAGCGCTTGTGGGACAGAGGCAGAAAAATTGCTGCAAGCTTGAGTCCAGCCTGGTCTGCACACTTAAGTTCCAGACCAGTCAGGCAGACCCTGTGTCCAAAAAAAAAAAAAAAAAAAAAAAAGAAGAAGAAAAAGAAAAAGAAACTCTGGTTATTTTAATGTATTCCTTTTTCACTCAATAAATACTAACATTGTTTTATTTCCCAGATGATGAGTAAAAAACAGAATTGGTTGGGCTAACTACAGAGGGTTACTGTACAGTATCATATCATACCTTACTTTAACCTCTATCAGCCTGTTATTTCATATCAGTTATTATCCTGTAGCTTACAAAGGAAAAACAATATACAAATTACTGGTATTATTTTTAAATGCTAATTGGAAAATTCCTTGGTTTTAGGCTCTAAAACAAAGAGAAGCAATCTTGAAGCTTATCCTGAAAAACGAAAATGTAAGTAGGAAAGTATAATTTATTCTCATAAAATATTATGCTTTTATTTATAAAGTCATTTTAGAAAAAAAATTGAAGAAAGAACTTTAAACTTCACCTAAATTATTGTTAAACTCTCCACTGTTAATGTAGCTCGGAGTATGGTATATTTGAAGTAGTTCCTATTTTTTTTTTTATTTTTATTTTTTCGAGACAGGGTTTCTCTTTGTAACAGCCTGGACTCACTTTGTAGACCAGGCTGGCCTTGAACTCACAGTGATCCACCTGCCTCTGCTTCCCAAGTGCTGGGATTAAAGGCGTGTGCCACCATGCCCAGATTTGAAGTAGTTTTTAAAGAGTAATGTCTCTACAGATTAAATACTGTGATATTTCTCATACCATTTATGCTTATATAAGAATATTTTAAAAGAGGTTTTTAATTGTTTCTTGATTTTACTATATTGCTGTAGTTTAAAAAATTTATTATTAATTTATGTACATAGGTGGGAGGTTGTCAGAGCTCTTGAAACTGGAGTTACAGACAGTTGTGAGCTGCTGTGTTAGGTGCTGGGAATTGAGCCTGGTCCTCTGGAAGAGCAGCAGCCAGTGCTCTTAACCATCTCTCCAGCCCTCCTGCCCCCTGATTGCTGTAGTTTTAAAACTGAAGTTAGGTTTTAAGTGTGGTGTGCACACTTACAGTCTTAGTGTTCAGGAGGCTGAAGCAGGAGGACTGTGTTTTCAAGACTGGCCGAGGTTACATAGTGAGACATAAATAAGGTATACTGCTATATATTTTTAGGAGTTTGATTTTCTTTCTCGTAAAGCATGTATTTTGTCTATTTTAAAATGCAATATTGTTTTTCAAAAAGATGGGTATGGCTACTGTTTTAGACTAGATTTGTCTTTTGCCTATATGAGTTGTAAACTTTTCCCAGTTTCTTAAGTCTTGTTGGAGAATTTTCCCTCTGTTAATGTCTTCTGAGTCTTAAGTATAAATTTAAAGAACATTTTGTACTCTGAAGTTTTAAAAACAATTTCCCATATTTTTAAGCTCTTGTTACTTGTTTCTTTCTTAAACTCTATTTTAATCTATTTGAGTGATGTAGTTCTGTCCACACCAAGCCTGTTATCCGCACAGGGTTTGAACTCAGAGGATTCCTTTGAACCAGCACCAGTCCCTGCTTTCTTTCCTGGCTTCACTTGGATCTGTCACCTGTGTACTCTATAGCAGTTATATATACTATATATAAAAGTTTAAAGAACTCATCTATTTAAAAAATTATATCCATGATCATTGACCATATGGGGAGCCAAAACAGATAGCCTTTTCTAAGAAACCTCTATATATTCATGAAAATTTTGTGTATAGTTTCAGGAAAATTCTTTTAAAACACTTTCCTAGGTAATTTATTTCAGTCTTAGATTAAAAACTGACAAGTAGCTTTGTCTTTTATTTGAATAATGAATAACTGTTCAGGAAAATACTTTATAGTTACAGTGCTGCTTAGATTGAACATTGTTCATTGGTAAACCTTTAACCAAAGAGTGGTATTAGTCAAACAAAAACCAGCAAGTGAGCAAATGCTTTCGAATTGGCTGTAGTATTCCTAGAAACAATTAGAAAATAGTTGAAATAACCAATGTAATTCTTTAATTTAAAATAATTTGGGCTGGAGAGATGGCTCAGCGATTAAGAGCACTGACTGCTCTTCCAGAGGTCCTGAGTTCAATTCCAAGCAACCATCTGTAATGTGATCTAATACACTCTTCTGGCCTGTAGGGGTACAAGCAGGTAGAGCACTGTATGCATAATAAATAAATAAATCTTTAAAAAATAAAAATAAAAATAATAAAATAATTTAATTTGGGCATGGTGGTACACCCAACCAAATCACTCCATTTGGGAAGCTGAGGCAGGAAGACTAAAAGTTGAAGGCCAACCTGTGTTATAATAGCAAGACCCTGGCTCAGCAAACCCCCACGTGAACAGGAACTTATAGATAGGATACATTGCATAAGTAGAAAGCTTAAGGGTTTTGGTGTTTCAAGACAGGGTTTCTCTGTGTAGCCATGGCTGTCCTAGAACTCACTATATAGACCAGGCTGGCCTCAAACTCTCAGAGATCCCCGCCTCTACCTCCTGAATGCTAGGATTAAAGGACATGCACCTCCACCACCAGGCCAACACTTCTCACAAGGAACAGTCTATCAAGAACTCACAATTCTAAATTTATATTCCCCAAACACAGGTAACCCATGGAATTTTTCTCTAAAATAGATTAAGATATTAGAATAACAAATCTCAGTGTTTTTCATTTATTTTATTTTATCTGTCAACAATGGGATAAAGCTGAATATCACAGAAAAGGAATATAAACAAGCTCTTTGAGATTAAACTGCACATTATTGAATAATGAATGTGTCATTGAAATCAAGAAAACTTAAAGCATTCCTAGTGTTGAGTGGAAATGAAAATAGCATTCCAAAACCTATGATACATTGAAAAGAGTCTTAAGAAGGAAATTTGCAATTCTAAGTTTCTACATTAAAAATTAGATCTCAGCCAGTTGTGGTGGCGCACGCCTTTAATCTAAGCACTTGGGAGGCAGAGGCAAGTGGATGTCTGTGAGTTTGAGGCCAGCCTGGTCTACAAAGTGAGTCCAGGACAGCTAAGACTACCCAGAGAAACCAGATCTAGAAAAAACAAAAACCAAACCAAAACAAAAATATCTCAGCTGCTGAGCATGGTAGCGCATGCCTTTAATCCCAGCACTAGGGAGGCAGATGCAAGTGGGTGGCTGTGAGTTCGAGGCCAACCTGGTCTACAAAGTGAGTCTAGGACAGCCAAGGCTACACAGAGAAACTCTATCTTGAACCGCCCCTGCCAAAAAAAAAATTAGATCTCAAATAGCATGATGATGCCTTTTAGGACGAAAGCAAGGGAGAGAGAGAAAGAAAAAGAAAGGAAAGCAAAATTCCCAAAAGCAGAAGACCAAGAGAAATAGCTAAGATCATGATGGAGATTAATAAGATAGGAACAAAACAATACAAAGAATCAGTGAAGTAGTTATTTGAAAAAAATGAGATTGACAAACCCTTAGTCAAATTAAAAGAAAGAGAATATCTGAATTCATAAAATTAGAGATGAGAAGGGAGATATTGCAACAGATACTGAGCAAATTCAGAAAAGCATGAGAGCATTGTTTTAAAACTTTTGCCAGGCTGGAGAGATGGCTCAGCAGTTAAGAGCACTGACTGCTCTTCCAAAGGTCATGAGTTCAATTCCCAGCAACAACGTGGCTCATACCCATCTATAATGTGACCTGATGCCCTCCTTTGGCCTGTAGGTGTAGATGCAGGCAGAGCACTGTATGTATACATACATACATACATACACACACACACACACACACACACACACACACACACACACACACACACACACAAATCTTTAAAAAACAAAAGCAAAAAACCAAACCAAAACAAACAAACAAACAAAAAAACCCACACTATTTACCAAACTAGAAAACCTAATAGAAGTAGATGAGCTTTTATGACTTAACTAAATTTAAACCAAGATGCAGTAAGTAATTTAAATAGCTCTATGGTAAACAATGAACATGAAGCAGTAACTAAAAATCTCTCAAGTAGGGGCTAGAGAGGTAATTTAATGACTTAGAGTTCTTGCTGCTCTTGAAGAAGACCCAGGTTCCAGACCCAGCATCCACATGGTGGCTCATATCCTTCCTAACTCCAGTTCCAAGGATGCCCTTTTCTGACCTCCATGGGCACCAGGCACACGTATACCTACAGGCAAAACTTTTATACATGTAAAATTGAATAAATATAAAAAACAAAAATCTCCCAACTAAAATAACCCAGGGCCACGGCACATACAGCACAGACCTTCAAAGAACAGCTTAAACCAGTACTTGTCAAATTATTCTATAAAATTAAAAAATTACCTCGGGCCAGGCTCGGTGGCACATGCCTATAATCCCATCACTCAGGAGGCAGAGGTGGTGGATGTTCATGAGTTTGAGGACAGCCAAGACTACACAGAGAAACCCTGTCTCAAAAAAACAAAACAAAACAAAACAAAACAAAAAAACAAAAAACCTCCCAAAAAACCACCCCGAAACCCGAAAAACCAAAAAAGATTACCTCACTCAGGATGATTTTTTTAATAGTTCTATCCATTTGCTACAAATTTTATGATTCCTTGTTTTTAATGGCTGAGTAGCATTCCATTGTTTATATGTTCCACAATTTCTTTATCTGTTCTTTCATTGAAGGACACCTAGGTTGTTTCCAGATTCTGGCTATTACAAGTAAAGCTGCTATGAACATAGCTGAGCAAACACTGAGCAGCAGTTTGAAACACGCTGAGACTCACAGCCAAACATTGGGCGAAGCATAGGGAGTCTAGTGGGAAAGTAGGAGGAAGGAAAAAAGGACCTAGACATGATGAGCTCTGCAAAACCAATAGAGACAGCTAGCCAGGGCGCAGGGGACCATGTGGAGTCTGAAGGACCATGCACGAACTGGACCTAGGCCCCTTACGTAGATGTAGCCTATGGGCAGCTCAGGCTTCGTGGGGTCCACTCGTAAGGGGAGTGGGGGCTGCCATTGCCTGCTTTTTAATCATTTCCCCCTGAGGGGACTGCCTTGCCAGGCCACAGAGGAAGAAGACAAGCACAGTCCTGAAGTGGCTTGATAAGCTGGAGCGGCTGGGTATGGGGGCTCCTCTTTTCTGAGGAACAGGGTAGGGGGCATGGGAGAGGGAGGATGGGACTGGGAGGAGTGGAAAGAGGGGCTCCTACTGGGGTGTAAAGTGAATAAATAAATTAATTAATTTTAAAAAAAATTTAAAAGAGATGGCTCAGTAGTTAAGAGCACTGCCTGTTCTTCCAGAGGTCCTGAGTTCAGTTGCTAGCACCCACACGGTGCCTCACAACCATCTATAATGAGATCTGATGCTCTCTTCTGGTGTGCAGGCATACATGTAGGCAGAGCACTGTATATGTAATAAATAAATCCTTAAAAAGAAAGTACACACAAAGGCTCTTTTTATGAAACTAATAATTTCCTAATGTCCCCTTTTAAATTTTGTTTGTTTGAGAAAGGTAGGTACGTTGTGTAGACAGGTAGCACAGGCTAGCCTTTTTTCCCTCTTGCTTGCTGACCTACCTTCGGATTGCTTGGGTCATGGAATAACAGGCATGGACCACTGTACTGAGCTTACATTGTCTTTTAAGAATTACTGTTCTTAAACAAAAATTCCCACAATTAGAAATTTATTAACTAATAAAGATGGCATTTCACACGGGTGAAGAACATTATTATGGCAAATGGGTACATGGTGAGGAAATAGGCTTGGCATGTGCTACCTGTACAGACGCTGCTTCTGAAATCTGCTTACCTTTCTCCACCTCCAGATGGTGATTATTATTATGGTTTTCTTTGTTTCTTTGTTTCTCTCTTTTGTTTTTCGAGACATGGTTTCTCTGTGTAGCCTTGGCTGTCCTGGATTCCCTTTGTAGACCAGGCTGGCCTCGAACTCACAGCGATCCTCCTGCCTCTGCCTCTCAAGTGCTGGGATTAAAGGCGTGTGCCACCACCTCCTGGCTTTCTTTTCCTTCCCCCTTCCTTCCTTCCTTCCTTCCTTCCTTCCTTCCTTCCTTCCTCCTCTGCCTCTCGAGTGCTGGGGTTAAAGGAGTACACCACCACCTGACAATTTCAAAGTTTTTATGGAACTAATAATATTGTTTTGTTTCTCTTTACTTGGCTGTTATGACATACTTAACATTGATTTGCTGATGGATATTTGGAAATATTTTGCTTAATTTTATGCATTTATTATGAGCCTGTTTCTGTTTGTTTAAGGTGGATAGACATGTAGATCTTCTAGAAGTTGCCCAGGAAACTGATGGGTTTTCAGGAAGTGACCTAAAAGAAATGTGTCGAGATGCTGCCCTCCTCTGTGTCAGGGAATATGTTAATTCTACATCAGAAGAAAGGTAACTCTATTTAGACTCGATTTCTTTTTAATTAGATGATTATTGTACTAGACTAATAGAAAAGATAGTTGAATTAGGATCACATCCCTCCTTTATTGCCAGTTTTGTAGGGGTTTGTATATGTATACATGTTCATCTGTGTGCGTGGAGGTTTATATTAGGTGTCTTACAATTCCTCTCCATCTTAGTTTTGAGATAATGGGGTCCTCCTTATCCCAGAGGTCTCTGATTCTGCTAGATTGGCTCATCAGCAGGCTCTAGAGATCCTTCCCTCATCCACCTTCCCAGCTCTTGGATTACAAGCACACTCCATCATTTTGTTTTGTTTTTGTTTTTTGACACAGAGTTTTTTCTGTGTATCAAGCCCTAGCTGTCCTGGACTTGCTTTGTAGACCAGGCTGGCCTCAAACTCAAAAAGATCTGCCTGCCTCTGCCTCCCGAGTGCTGGGATTAAAGGCATGGACTACTATGCCCGGTTCCAACTTTTTTTTTAATATAAGATTAAACTCAGGTCCTCATGCTTACGTAATAAGCGCTGTACCTCCTGAGCCATCTCCTCAGCCCCTATTACTGTTTTCCTAAAGAAGAGTTCTGTAAATGGAAGCTCTGCCATGGGATGTTGTAGATTTAAGGTGCAAAACACCAATTTCATTTGGCAAACACTGGAATGAGTCACAGAAACCTAGGCTTGCCTTCCTTGTTAGGAAAACAGGGTACTCTAGAATCTTTAGACTGCTTAAAATTCAGTTATGTGTAGAAATGAGTGTGCTATCTTCCAGAAACATAAGAATGGAGTATGGGGCTGCTGAAGACAGGGCTTGAACTTAACAGTAATGTAGTTACTGACATGCCATTTCTCATGTCAGTAATTTCGCTTGAAACCATTTTGAAAGTGTGGTAGGTTTGAGAAATCAGTTTTGTCATCCTTGTTAGCCCTGAATTAACTGCTTTGAGAAAGATTCTAGCTGGGCTTGGTGGCGCACGCCTTTAATCCTAGCACTCGGGAGGCAGAGGCAAAGGGATCGCTGTGAGGTTGAGGCCAGCCTGGTCTACAAAGCGAGTCTAGGACAGCCAGGGCTGCACAGAGAAACCCTGTCTCGAAAGACCGAAAAAAAAAAAAAAAAAAAAAAAAAAAAAAAGAACTTGGGAAAAAGATTCCAAAAAGAGCTTTCTCCTGGAGCGGCCCTACACCATGCATCTTTTCAGAGTGTCAACTCTCTGATAAAGAATTCCTTAGTAAATCAGTGCACCTTTGAGGCCATGTTGAAGGATTTGCCAGTTCTTGCTCTGTTTTCATACTATGGGACCCTGACTGGCCTGTGGTATCCATGCATCTATTACAGTGTGGTGCCATAGTAAGCTTTTCTTAAAACTCATTTATTTACTTTTCATGAAGTCCCTGCCACACAGCAGCGTGGCTCTCGCCCACTGTACTACTCCCTCCTACTACATGTGCGAGATGCATTCCATTTATGTGCTGCTGTATAATTTCAGCTATTTCTGCAAGCTGGGAATATTTTAACACCATCAAAAATACACCTTCCAAACGTCTTTCTTCTAACATAAAAAATTAGAAGGAGAAATAAACAAACGGCATGTGACCTGTGCTTAAGTTAATAATGAAAGACAAGCTTGAAAGCCTTGAAGCTCTCGTGTGAAATGTGACCATTAGACTTGAACCATCTTGTCTCCCCTGAACATTGTTCCCCAGTGTCTGTAACTACCGAGTAGCAGGGTATACCAGGGTGTGTGTTTGTTTGTTTGTTTGGTCAGGATTATAGTGGAGAAGACTTCTTGGGTTAGTTGCTCTTTAAATTAAGAATGTTGAATTTTACTTCTATCTTATAAAAGGCTACGTAAAAGGTTACGTGTGCACACGAACGTATGCATATGCCTAGGAATGCTAGGTTTGGGTTCTCTATCACAAGAATAACTTAATTTTCTGGATGGAATTATGCTTCTGTTTGAATTATCTGCTAAATGTTAATGAAAATGTGCTGCTTATACATTTGTGGTGTGAAGTGATTTTACACAGCCATTTTACTTTGCTGCCTTTTAATTATTCAGTGCTTTTTAAACGTATCTTGTAAGAGGGCTAGAGAGATGGCTTAGTGGGCAAGAGTACTGTCTGCTCTTGGACAAGGACCTGGGCTTGCCAGTTCCAGGGAACCTGCTATCTCTGAGGGCACACCATGCATATGCATGTTGTCTATCTGTACATGCATGCAAACACTCATACACAGAAAAATAAATCTTAGAACAGTGTCTTATGACTTTCATATACACGTTTACTCTTTTTTTAACAGTTTTTTAAAAATCTTTTTTGAATATTTATTTATTTATTTTAGTATACAATGTTTTGCTTGTATGTGTGCCTACACACCAGAAGAGAGTACCAGATCTCAGTATAGATGGTTGTGAGCCACCATGTGGTTGCTGGGAATTGAACTCAGGACCTTTGGAAGAGCAAGCAGTGCTCTTAACCTCTGAGCTATCTCTCCAGCCCTACATGTTTACTCTTGTGTATAGATAACTTCTAAAAGAATGGGTCCAATGTGTTGTCATTCTCCTTGTTTTTTAATTTAAATAACTTATTCAGATTCCATCCCAATTGTTATTCCCTCACTTGTATCTTCTGGTTACCCCCTCTCTCCCTCTTTCACCCTGTTCTGCTCCCCTAGGCCTGTGACAGAAGGGGACCTCCTCCCCCTCCATATGATCACAGATTATCAAGTCTCATCCTGGTAGCCTGTTTACTCTTCCTCTGAGTGCCACCAGGCCTCCCCACCAAGGGGAAGTGATCAAATAAGGGCCACCAGAGTTCATGTCAGAGTCTGTTCCTGCTAGCCACACAGCTGTGGAGAATGCTCTGTCCATTGGCTGATCTGGATAGGGGGGTTTAAGTTTACTGCATGCATTGTCTTTGGTTGGTATAGCAGTTTGAGCAGACCCCCTGGCTCCAGATCTGCCAGCCTTGATGGTCTTCTTGTAGGGTTCCAAGACCCTCTGCGTCCTTCTATTTCCCCATTCTCCCATACCTCTGGCACCTGGAATCTCCATGGGTTCTTGAATGGGGAAGAAACAATTGTTATACTCTTGTGAAATTTAAAAACAAGTTTATTTTTAAACATGTAACTTTTTAATCTTGGTGAAATGTTTTAGGTAGGCTTACTTTAAAATAATTTGGCAATTTGATGGTTTTGTTTACATTTTAGTCATGATGAAGATGAAATCCGGCCTGTGCAGCAACAGGACCTGCATCGGGCGATCGAAAAGATGAAGAAATCAAAGGATGCAGCTTTTCAGAATGTTTTGACACATGTTTGTTTAGATTAGGAGTAAAGATCATTTGTGCGGTTCTGTGATCTCGTGGGATGTGCTCTCATCCTTAAGCAGTGAAGGGAGATCCATGCTTGTGGTTTTATACTCAGATCCTAAGTTAGTAAGGTCTGTTATATAAATGGTGTTACTGCTTGTCAGAAATCATGCGGAGGAAGTTGAGTCCAGCCTGAGTGTGGGTGCTTGTTTGACCTTTCTAGCCATATGCTGTTATAGCCTTATAGAGTCTAAGCTGGTCTTAAAGTAGTAAGTGATTTGTTGAGTCATTAGTGAGGAATGGGATGTGGTTAGGTGCTGGTTTCTAGACATGTGAGTATGAATGTGAGTGTGTATGTACGAGTGTATATCAAATGTATATATCCACATTTTTAAAAAATATTCTGTAGATAGGTTTAAATACAGAAGCTTTTTTTTTTTTTTACCCCAAGTGTGGAATCCAAAAGCGCCAGGTAGTCTATAGCAAAACTGGGACTTAAGGCAGGGTCTGCCAGGTACAATGTGACCTAGCCATTCCCAGTTGTCACTTGTTTTGCCTGTTTTTAAGTTGAAATTTTCCTCTGCAGTTGGTTGAATCAACCATACCTGACTATGTACATGTGTCTCAATTATATTGCTTATCAGGAGAATCAAAGACAAACACGACCTGCTCAGCGATCAGCATTGATCCCACCTCATTCTCCTGTGATACTGAGTACACTTTTTAAAGGTTTACACTAAGAATGATTGAAAACCTTTGAAAAGAGTGGGTTGGAGAAACCTCAGTGCTTTCAATATGTGTACATGACTCAGTG
Organism: Acomys minous; assembly: GCF_964271855.1. NCBI lineage: Eukaryota > Metazoa > Chordata > Mammalia > Rodentia > Muridae > Acomys > Acomys minous. Next base: position 27,259,669 of record NC_140484.1, read on the forward strand.
TAACAGTTCTATAACTGTATTCCTTAAATGTTGTTTGAAAGTTAACATGTTCTTTAATTATGCTCAAATTTAATTTGGTCACCCAAACAAAATGATAGTTTATATAGTCATTACTAAATGTGCTTTAAAAGATACTTATTTTGTAACTTAAAAAATGTTCTCAGCATAGTAAAATTGTGTACAAATATACACATTAGAATTCTTTGTTGAATATGTAGTCACTTGATGCTCTATGAACCACATATAAAACTTCTTTTTTCAAACCTCTAGGAACCAGAATTCTTTGCAGGCACCTCAACATATGACAGAGCAAGAAGATAACGCCACAGTGCAATCTGAAGGTGCCTCTGAACCCACAGAAAGATTAAATTATGGCAAAAATGCTTTGTTTTTATTATTTGTTTTATTTCTTTGAAAACTAAATTTTCATGTGTTTTTAGATTAATTTCTCTAGCAATGTGTCCCACAAGAACTCCTGGACACTTGGTTTCTCCATCTGTGCTTTGGTGGCTGTAGCTTGCAGGAGAACACTTAGGGTGACAGAAAGTAAGCCACGAAAGATTGTGAAGGGAAATGAGTGCTAACACAAGACGCCAAGAACATGTCCTGTTTTTATAATTTACAATAAAAGATCCTTCCTTTTGATTATTTTCTTTTCACTTAGTCCTTGATCTTTTTCTATTACTCTAGGTTGTGGGTTTTATTATTGTTTATAAAATTTATGTTTGGACAGTTTTTATCTTGCAGTTGAGATTTCACACTTTTATAGCAGACATTTTAATATTGAAGTATTCTGTTTTAATATGAGTTTTAGTAATTTAATTTTAATGTAATGGCATGTTCAGAAATGAGTGATGTGCATACTTCTTCATGTGTTTTCATTTGCTATTAAATTGAGATGATCCAATAATAGCACTGAATTTCTTATGGTTCTAGCCAGATGCACTAATCCCAACATCCATGACTCATGTAAGCATGTTGAGCCGTGAAGTACATGAGACTGTTTCATGATGTAAATCACTTTCAGTGTTTAATTTTTTAGTCTGCTTTAGATAGACATTAGATCTCAGAACATTTGCTTTGGGTTGCACATACTGCATGAAGAACCCGCCTCTGGGGCTAAGCCCAGGCTTCCCACTGATGAACTCCACGCCCTGAGGCTGGCTCTTTGATTCTGTTCCTCATCTCCTAGGCAATTGTGGCACCTGCTTTAGGGAGTTGAATGATGTGATACCATGGAGGCACTCAGCAGAGACACTGCTCAAATGCTAGCCAGCATGGTCCTGACGGCCTCAGTCTCCAAGCGTTTTTGTCATCTCTAGGGACTAAAATGAAAGGCTTGTCTGTGTGACATTTCTCTGAAATCTCAGTGTTGGATGATTTCCGGTAGGTTTGGCATCTCCTGCTGTTTTCGTGTCTTTTAAAACTGAGATTATAAACTTAGCATTTGAGTTGATTTAGTGTCAAGTTTTACTACTTCTTGTTGAATCCTACTCCCCACCTGCAGTTAAGTCGAGAACTCATGTTATTAAGAGCTGGGTTGGAATAATCTAAATATTCTGCAATGGACCATAATAAGCCAGTATTATTTGGCTTCTATAATTCATGGGTTTAATGCTGGATGACAGCATCTTGATGCTCAGCTGCTTGTATAAAACTGAAAGGAGTATCTCATTACCAGGCCTTATTTTTCTACTGTAATTGGGTTATTTGTGGACAGGTTATAGCTTTATTCTGGATGAAATAAATTGGGTATTTTTTGATTACTTTTTTTAGCCTTTCTTAAAGTCAGAATTTTAAAAAGAGTTCCAAAAAGTTGAGGGTCTCGCCTACATGAACAAAATTCCATCATTATCTTGGTTCCTCAGATAAAGCTGTAGACTCCTCTGTGCAGGAAAACTTTGTCCAGAGGGCTGGAGAAATAATACCGTAGTTAGGATCGTGTACTGTTTGTTCTTGCAGAGGATGTCTGAGTTTTGTTCCCAGCACCCTTGTTGGGCTGCTCATAGTAGCCTATAATTCCGTTTCTGTAGAAATCTAACGCCTCTGGCCTGTGTGGGCACCTGCACTCACATGTTTTTTACTAAAATTCTGATGGAGGTGTTTTTTTTTTAATTGTCTGATATTTATTATTCTAAATACTGCTCTTCCAGAGAATGCAAGTTGATTCCCAGCACCCAATCCTGCCCTCACAATTTTCTGTAACTTCCACTTCAGAGAACCCAAGGCCTTCTGCTGGCTTCTGCAAGCACCCACACTCACATGTTGCATATATATAAATATAAATGAATCTGCTTTGAGACTGTTTTTAGATAGTTTTGTCACTTTGAACTAAGCCGCAGTGACTGTTATTGCTATGTGTGGAATACATCAAAAGCACAGGTTTGTAAACCATAACAGCTCAGGTATTTGTTTTTGAGACAAGGTCTCCCAGCCTGTCCTGAAACTTGAGAGCCTCCTGCCTCAGTTTCCCTAGTGCCATACTGTCCAACATGATGGCTCATTTCTAAACCAAACACCAAAAGAAATTGATAACTGACATGCAAATATGTAGCCAAGAAATAGTGTATACCACATTGTTCTAAAGAGGCAGAAATTTCAGAATTCAGATACTCAGGGATTGCCTATTTCATGCCTTTTCACAGGTATGTCTAGGCCACAGTCAACCTTAGAAAGACTACCCAATTTAGATTCTATTGGCAGCAACCAATTGTAGACGTTCCACTGCATCAGAGGCGAGCTGAAGGACCAGCTTCTTAGTTTTAGCAGTGGATTGCATGAACTCTTCAAACAGCCCATTGCTCTGAGAATTCCTTGGGTCATTGAAGTGGCTTCATGTTGAATATAGGGGTCTATTGAAGCATTAAGACTAAGTAGAAAAGGAGAGTGATAGTTCATTCTAAGAAGTATTGTGGGGAGAGTGCTGGACAAACCAGAAGGGCACATGGCCACCTGATGGTGAAATGCCGTAGATGACATGGGAAATAAGGGGCAGTGTAACAGGTGAGCACACAGAGAGAGGGGATTCATGGGGACAGGCATACAAGGACTGTTGTGTGGGATCCCTTCAAGTGCTTTCACTTGGAGTGTGTTATTTACCATGCCCAACTCTGCCTAGGTAAAATAACTTAATTAAATTGTTTTATACCAGCTGGCAGATATACAAGAACCGTGGAAAATGAGATGCAATACACGTTTTTTTAATTTTCGTGATTACAAACCCTTCCCTATGGCAGAGTAAAGGGCAGATAGCTACCTGTTCCTTCCAGTCCTGCTTGCACTGGACCTGTGCTGTGTCCTTTCCTGAACCAGTTGACTGGTTTTTGCCAGGCCTCTCCTGACCCATACACCAGCTTTTTAATCTTGTTCTGAGCTAGGAAGGGTTTGGGTTACACCTTCACGTTTGTAGTTTTCATTTGTTTTTAATTCTAAAAGGTGGAATCCAGTCATCTTGAGAATACACAAGGCGTCTAGACCCCCTCCTCAGCAAAATCCAAAGGAGTGGGATGGTAGCCCAGCAGTTTATTTTTACAGGGGGTGCGTTTCCAGACTCAATTCAGTCTTTCCTGTTGTTTGTTGTGTTCGTTTCAATTCAGTCTTTCCTGAATTATCCCCATCCTTGCAAAGTGTCCCCCTGTTAGGCAAACACATAGCTCTGTACACTGTATCCACACTAGTCCACTCCTGCACCACTCCTGCCAGAGTGAAGCCAAGTTTACCTCTCAAAGGCTTCCCTCCAAATAAAGAGCTGTTGGTTTGGTTTTATTTTTGTGGGTTGGTTTGTTTTTCTCCACTCTGATGTACTAGCCTTATAATAAAATAGTTTTTTTCTTCCTAGAACCTGGCTAAAATGTTCAAATTCTAGCAAGTGTCCCACTTATTTTTTTTAAAAATAATTTAAGTACAATTATAGTATAAGCCAAAGTTAATACTTTGGAATGCGTATTTGAGTTACTTAAATAGCGTCTTCATTGGTAACTGTTCTGTGTGTGACGCAGTAACTGCATGGATGCTGGCATTGGGAGAGATCAGTGGGTACTCTCCCATTGTTTCTGTGCAATCAGTTCTCTAACTGTGCCTAGTAATAGGCAATGGAAATTTGAGCCACTCAAAAGCTGCACAGTTCCTTTAAACCTTTTTTTAAAAAATTTATTCATATTACATCTCAATTGTTAGCACTTCCCCCCTTCTCCCCTCCCCTATGTCTGTGATTGAGGGAGACCTCCTCCCCCTATATATGCTCTTAGAATATCGAGTCTCTTCTTGGTAACTTGCTATCCTTCCTCTGAGTGCCGCCAGGCCTCCCCATCCAGGGGACGTGGTCAGAAAAGGGGCACCAGAGTTCGTGTGAGAGTCAGATCTCACTCTCCGCTCAACGGTGGAGAATATCATGTTCGTCGGCTAGGTCTTGGTAGGGGTTCGAAGTTTACTGCCTATATTCTCCTCGGCTGGTGCCTTAGTTTGAGGAGGACCCCAGGACCCAGATCTGCCTGTCATAAAGTTCTTCTTGTAGGTTTCCAGGACCCTGTGAACACAGTTCCCTTAAACCTTTAGGCACAAGAACAACTAACTTGTCTGATTCACTGATTTCCTGCCTGGAAGGACAGTTAATGCAGAATGTAAGCAATAGAACAATAGAAAAGTGAAAAATGAGGGGGGAAACTGCAAACTTGTTCTTGAGGAACCAAGATTTGTTTCTTGCAGGACAGATGGGTTGGAAGGAAATACTGGGGCCTGATAAATGATACAAGGTCTGACAAAATGATCTATGTATGCCTTCCCAGGATTTGCTCACATTTCCTGAAGAGTGCCGTGGCCTCTTGGTAGCTCTTACACTTGGGTACATGGACACATATTTCTTGGCATACTTAGCCCTGCTAATTGATAATAGAAGCCACCAAGTAAGATGTGGGGAGAAAACAAAGAGGACCCACAAATGGCACCATTCATTCCTTTATTATTTTTTTGAGACTGAATCTCCTATAGACCAAATTGTTCTCAAACTGTGTAGCCTAGGCAACATTAAACTTCCTGCCTCCACCTCTCAGTGCTGGGATTAACAAGTATGTGCCATTCTGCAGTGCTGGAATCGAACCTAGGCTTTCATGCATGCTAGGCAAGCCTTCTACATACTGAGCCACATCTCTAGCACCAAGTGATAGCTGTGAGTTGGGCTATTTGTGGTGAAAATCAGTAGCAAAAAATTACATGACACCATTAGAAATAAATCGGGCACTCAGGAAGAAGCAACAGGGCCACTGACGGTGAGTGGAAATGTACTGCCTTCGGTGCACAGAGTGCCCACTGCTAAGGTGAATGCAGCTGGGACTGCTGAAGGAGGGGGGAATGTAAACGTTATTTTTAAGCCTGTTGGGGAAGCTCTGAAAATAAGAGCTGTTCCTATAAGAACAAGGGCTTTGGCTTGATCCCCATAGATTGTCTCGCAGTGAAATTCTGGGCAGAGCGTCATAAGTCACCTCTGAAAAGCAAGTGCCCAGCTAAGACCATGAGTCATTTTCATCTGAAGTTCAAGTTAGAAAATGACACGAATAAGGACAAACAGCCTCTTAATAAAGCCCTAGAGAGAGTCGTTGCTGCTCTCTAATTATCCAGTGTTGTGACACCCGTAAGCAGCCATTGAGGCCAGCCAATACTCAACATTACAAGACAAGGGTGAGCTTGGTCTCCGAGTTTATTGTTGTAAGAACAAATACCAGTTGGACACTGAAACAGTTATACTAAATAGCACTAGAGTGGAAAGGCAGCTTTAACAATCACAAAATTTGTTTAGTAAGGCACTACAAGCCTGTCAGGTTTTCAGTGAATACACAGTTTTCAAGGCGGCAGTGAATAGCTCTGACAAAAGTGAGCACAGGCACTATACAATTGAAGACTCACTTTGCTATGGTCATGGTATGTAACTTACTCTCAGAAGAGCTTTTATTGGCATTTTAAAAAGTATGGCCAGGCCTGGTGGTGCATGCCTTTCATCACAGCACTCGGGAGGCAGAGGCAGGCAGATCACTGTGAATTTGAGGCCAGCCTGGTGTACAGAGTGAGTTGCGGACAGCCAAGGCTACATACATAGAGAAACCCTGCTGGGGGCGGGGAAAAAAACCATTTCTCCTTTCAGTCTGTTGTCTCTTTCAGAGAAACCTATAGGTAAAAGGTGCTTTTTATTTATGTATTCCTTGGCAACAATGAGCCATGCATAAAATACAAAAATTACCTCTTAGAAAATAAGACCACCAAAGGATGTCTCATAACAGGCACAGTCTGAAAACTTGTGACATTAAAAGTTTGGAATATCCTGAATTTCCAGTTCCCGAGAAGGTTGCTTTTTTAGCATCTTCAAGGAGAGTTTCGCTAAGTAGCTTCAAGGAATCAGAACCTGCTCCTGTGTTTTGAAAGGTAGACAGGGACCTAGTTTAGAAATGTGGTGGCCTGGGCAGGTTTTGGCATCAGCACTATTTACTAATGTCAGTTTTGAGTATTACTGTTCTCAGCAGCTCTCAAAGCTTGTATATAATCTCTGTTCATTAGGATGAAGTTTGGATTTTATATTTTCTGCAGAAATCAACAGTTTTAGCGTCTCATTAATGTAGGTTAGTTTTGGTTACAGCAATCAAATAGGTACCTCTTTAAGATAACTATGACCACAGCAAAGTGTGGGCAAAGTGGTCTTCTACAATATACCCTGATGGTTTAGTCCCTGGGAGAAAGTCTTTAAATCAAAGCACACCACATTATTGAAAAGTGCCATCAAGCTGGAGTTACTATTCATAGACGGCCATTAGAACTTCTCTTTCTATTAGACCATGCCCTTTTCATGACAGAAGTAAGTTACATAGCTTCTTCAGATTTAATTCACATCTTCATACATGTTTTTTTCAGTTGCTTCTTCAACTCATACATTGGACAGTGAGTATAATCATGAGGCTTAAATCCTGATGTTGTACAGAAGAAGCTGTTTGTGTGGCTTATTGCTTCTGGTAAGTAACATTGGAATTCCTGGTTGGCAAAATTAAGCTGGAAAGTATGATTCTGTTTCAGGCAAGTCAACTAGACACAGTAACATTTTTTAGAAATCTGGGACATATGCGCTGAGATGAAGTAAAGTACAAGGGTTTTCATTCTGGGAGGTATAACAGTATTTTCACCTAAGACTTAGTCTCCAGTGTGACTTTCATAAACATGAAGTTGGTTTTAAATTATAGGCACAACCTTTTACCTCATTGCAAAATTCTAACTTCATAAAGTCATTGAAGAGTAATTGCATATAGAGCATCTAATCACCAAAGTAGAAAACAATCGTCAAAGAGCACTTGAGAGCACAAAGCCAGAACCAGGACTGCCTAGTTTATCTTCTCCAGAGACCTGTAGTAATCTGTCAACACTTTCCATGCTTTGGGGGCCATGAAGCCATCTGGGGGGTCTTCTCCTTCCCGGGCGAGCTTCCTCATACGAGTTCCTGAGATGAAGTCAAACTCAGCGTGCCTGTCAGTACAGCAACAGAGAGCTCAGCAGAAGTAAGGAACATCCCTGGGTTAGATTGCTGGTGTTTACAATCTTTCCCCCCTACAAACAGCTGCATATTTTAAGATGGGCAGTTATCTCAGTCTTCAGTTCGGAATTTTACAGAACAAAAGAGTAAAGGCAGATGTTTCTTGCACACCTGTTTTTTCATATTGAGGCCTGAGCTTCTTCTGTGTGAACTTAGTATGGGGCATGAACGTACCATAAATTCTCCCTGAAATCATTCTCTGCCTTATGTCCCTTCACTTCAAATGCTAGGTGCTCACAGTGTACACATATGGCACATGTGTGGAAAGGAACAGTTTTGTTACTATTTTGGAATTTCATACAGTGCTGTCCCCACCTCCCTTGTGCTATGATTATAGGCCTGTGCCACTGTGCCCAGCTCAAGAGCATTTTGTGGGGGTGCTGGAGATCAAGCCCCTTTGCTGTGCACATGCTAGGTAGGTGTTCTCCTAGTAAGCTACAGCCATTAGACCAAAGAGAAATACTTATGGACCAACAACTACATGCACAGGACACTGCTACAATGTCAGTGGACACAGCATGTGCAAGAGCAGGTCATAACTCTCAGTTGAGAGCATGTAGTCGGAAAACTTTTCCAGAGGGTCAAAGTTTGCCTCATTATACCAATTGTCATGTCAATGAAAACTTTCTCTAAACCTACCTTGCTGGGTCATAAAAGTCCATGGCCTTTTTAGTTTTATTGTAGGCAGCCACTCGGAATGGAATGATTTCCACAGAGGTGAGGCCAGGGGCCATACTCAAGACCTTGCCCCCATGGGTAGGTTCATATAGGTCTTTCTTAGTCTCGGGATGGGGCATTCCTGCAGGATCCCTGCCCACAATGTAGAAATTGGCCCCTGCAATCATCCGGCACCTGCAATGCCACTGGACCTGGAAAATATCACACAGGGGACATGACGGTCATGGGCCAAGTCCACAGGTTCTTTATGGTGCTTCCTTAAGTTTGCTTTTGAAGTGATTCAGAGGTAGGTCAACTAAAAGTAGCAGGGAAGTCTGTGAGTCCTAAGCCTTGAGCACTTTTCAAGCTGGGTAGTATTGGATAGGACAGCAGCTTTAAAGTCACGAGCCATAGGAATCTCAAAATCAGGCAATCAGGAATACTTACAGCTACAAAGGACTGTAAATTATGCACTCTAGTCTTAAGGCTAGTCAGAGTTTAAGGGGTATTACAGATTCTAAGTCATCATCAGGCTGCCAGTAATGAACTAATTTCATATCTAAGAATTGATTCCAGTTGAGCATAACACTTGCCATCTTTAAAGCTCAGGTGAAAAAAAGAAAGAAAAAAGAAAAAGCATAGAATGGGAGAACTGTAGAAAGGCGTGGAACTCTGATGCAACTGAAGAGAATTCCTTAAGCTCAGTATAGGGCATTTGGAAGAGTTAAATAAAGTCCTTTCAATCGCACATCTGCAAACTCCAAGTCCACTGCACAGCTACTACTGAGGGACCAAGAATCTCTGCTGGGATCACTGTGATATGAAAATGCTGTCTGTCTGCCTTTTCTTCCTTCCTTCCTTTTTAAGGGTTTTTGTTTGTTTGTTTGTTTTGTTTTTGTTTTTGAGACAGAGTTTCTGTGTATAGCTTTGGCTGTCCTGGATTCTTTGTAGACCAGGCTGGCCTCACAAGATGTACCTGCCTCTGCCTCCCTGAATGCTGGTATTACAGGCATGTGCCACCGCACCTGATACTTCTCCCTTCTAAGAAATTCCTGGGTCATGGTGAATCACATAGAACAATTGGAACTAATAAATTTTTAGCTTAGTATGGCGGTAAGAATGAGAAAGGTCCCTCTTAGTCTCAGGCATTTGAGCACCTGGCCCTGAGTTGGTGCCGCTGTTCAGAGAGGTTTAGGTGGTACACCCTTGGTGGTGGGAGTGTGTCACTAGGGGTGGGCTTCGAGTTTAAAAAGCCCTATCTACTTCAATTTGCTCTCTGCTTCAGTTCATGCCTGTGGTAAAGGATGTAAGCTCTCAGCTTCCTGACCCTGCCTGTAAGCCTGCCACTTGCTGCCGTGCTTCCCTGCTATGATAGACTCATCACTTGGAATCATAAGCCCACACAAACTCAGGCTGCCTGGGTCATGGTGTTCTACTACAGCAACAGGAGATAACACAGATAACATTTGCCCTGTGACTCAGGTGAGCTGTGCTGTCTGCCTACCTTAAACACATGCCAACTTCCGCATTCTCAAAGCAGGGTGTTTACATTGGACTTGATGCTTCTAGCATCTTTTACAAATACAAAATGGAGACCGTTAAGCTGGGGTGGGGAAAGTAGAATGTGCTCATTAAGAATATGTCCCCAGGGCTGGAGAGATGGCTATCCCCAACTGTACTTACTATTCTAAATAAATAAAGCTTTAGCTGGCGTTCTTACTCCTTGGTCGAGCTCAGGGAATTGCTCACCTCTGTGGGGCCGGCATATAACATAGGAGATGGAAAGATGGCAACAATAGTTGACTTGGGATCCAGGATCCCTTCCTCCAGTACAGCTGCATGCTGCTTCATCCTCCAGTCCAGAGGCACATCGTCGTCCTTGGTCCAGCCCCCCAGAGGGTGTAGCAAGAGGACTGGGTGCTTGTAGCCCCTCTCTAGGAGCCTGCGGCGTGTATCCTGCATCAGGAGAGCATGACCATTGTGGACAGGATTGCGCAACTGGAATGCAAACACGGCATCTAGGAAGGACGAGGCAAGGTTCAAAGTAAGCAATGCTGCTTGTCCATAAGAGCAGATGGAGAAAGATGAGGCAGCATATTGTTCAGTTCCCTCCTTCGATCCTCTAGCTTTTGGTAGTGGGAGGATGTGCCTGGGCTGTTAGGGATGTTAACCCAGCAGCAGCAGCAGTGCTCAATTGCTTGGACAGGATGGGATGCAGAGGCGGAAAGCCACATAAGAGAAAGTGGGGCTCAGGAATTAAAGCAGGTGCTGTCTGCACCCTTCCTGAAGCCCCAGGCTCCAGCATTCACCAGTCCTCCTGTACCTGTTGCAGGCTTACCTTCATGAGAGTGTGCATATAGAGCACATGCAAACGTGCACAGGGACCACAATCTACAGATGAAAAACAACCTCACCTTCTTAAATCTTAAAAGCACTTGCACTTAGAGATGGAACACACACACACACACAATCTCCATTTTAGAAAACTTAAGAAATAATGTAAATGCCCAAAATGGAACATGAAAAAAATCATTGCTGATTCCCTGATACACTTAAATTTTTGACTAGAGTGCTAAGGAGTATTGACAGATGCACTAGAACCAGATAACATACCAGCGTTCAGGTCTTTACACTTCTGTTTGAGCTCTAGAGGCGTCAGGCGGTATTGGTCCAGTCCATCATCCCACCGTATTCTCTCCAGCACCTGTAGGTCTCCACCAACAAGCCAATCCCCACTTTCCATCACCATCTAGAAGGAAACCAGTAACGTTAATAATTACTATACTGATGTTTTTGAACCAGAAAATTTGATATATTTATTCAGAAAAGTGTTTTAACTGTGAGAGGATGATTTTTTTGAGAGGAAATCCAAACACTTTTTACTCAGCAATTCTGTTTATTTTGACTTTTATAATCCTGATGAGATTCTCCTATTTGAAGCTTTTCATGCTTTCAGGTATTTTGCATGATGCCTGGTGTGGTCAGTAAAGAAGGTTGAGATGAAGTGATAGCTGTGATCATAACCCTCTTGTAGCCTAAAAACAACAGGGATTTTTCCCCCCTGTGCAGGTAGCTATAAAGTTATCAGGGAGTAGCTGCCCATTTGAGAGAAACTTGTCATCTTTTCCCTGATCAATTGCTATGTCAATCTGGGACCCTGAATAAGACTTCACAAGAGAAGGGCAGAGTACTGGGTTGCAAATTGGAGCAAATGCTGACACAGATCTGTATTTTCCAGGATTTTTCAAAGCACAAACCAGAGCTCCATGGCCTCCCATGGAGTGACCAAAAATAGACATCCTCCGTGGGTCCACTGGGACATTGGCACATATGTGTTGTGCTGTAGTTAGTTTCCCAGGCCTCTCCATGGCGTTCACGTAAAACCCAACATCAGTGCCCAAGTCCCAGCTGTCATCTCTAATATTGCAGCCCTGGGTCCCAGTGATAGTGATCGTTACTACTGTCAACTTGACAGGATCTAGATCCCCAAGACAAATAGTCACCAGACACAGCTGTGAGGGATTCCTTTGACTAGGTTAATTGACAGACTCATTCTAAGTATGGCCAGTCCAGGCACTGACCTAAGTATAAGGAAGTCCCAGGGATTTGCTTTTTGGTTTGTTTGGTTGTTGTTTTGTATTTCAAGACAGGGTTTCTCTGTGTGGCCCTAGCTGTCTTGGACTCTCTTTACAGACCAGGCTGGCCTCGACCTCACAGACATCTGCCTGTCTCTGCCTCCCAAGTGCTGAGATTAAAACTTACCAATAGCATGTGCTTACACACACGTATATGTGTGTGTGTGTGTGTGTGTGTGTGTGTGTGTGTGTGTCTGTGTCTGTGTGTGTCTGTGTGTGTGTGTGTCTGTGTCTATGTCTGTGTGTCTGTCTTAGAGGACAACTTGCAGACACCTGGTCTCTGCTATCATGTGGGTTCCAGGAACTGAATCCAGGTTGTCAGGCTGGGAGGCAAGTGTCTGTACCCACTGAGCAGTTTTGCCATCTCTCTTGCTTTTGAGACAGTCTTTTCTGTTAACATTAAGCTTGCCAATTCATTTAGACTCACTGGGTAGCAAGGCCCAGAGAGGTTCCTGTCTCCACTTTGCTCATACTGGGACTATCGGCAGGTGTTGCCATGTCTGGCTCTAGGATATGGGTACTGAAGATGGATCAAATTCAGGTCTTCTTATTCAGATAGCAATCCCTTTACCACCTGAGCTATCTCTCCAGCCTCCTAATGCTAGTTTCTAAATTGTACTCTGGAATCTGAAACTTTATGTACTTTACGTACTCTGCTTTACTAAAACTCTTATTTTTGAGTGAATCTTTTACAGAATACTAATAATTTTACATACCAATAGTAATAATTATTATTTTACTATACATTCTGGTCAACTAGAAACGGTTGGTTCACTGTCTTCAAAGGCTGACATTATATTTTATCATTTTAATTGGCATACACGCACACACTTGTAAACATCACCACTAGTCTTAGAAGAAAATCTAGGTATGATCTTGCTGCCACACTCATAGTGATGAATAAAGTGTTTTTTGTTTAAAACCTCAAGGTTTTAATAATTGCATTGGCAACTAATAAATACTCTTCCTTGTTTTTCTTAATGTGACATGGCTTTGTTCATCTGAAAAAACAAAAAACAAAACAAAACAAACAAACAAAAAAAACACTCCTAAGTGTTCATGTCAGAAGACATGCATTTGTAAAGCCCCATTCCTGACACCAGGGTTTCACTGGTATTTGTGGGGATGGGAGTGGGGCACAGAACATCGCCATTTTCCCCAGATCTCAAACAGCTTGACAAGAACTTTTCCTTACACTAGTCATTGGGTCTTGGTGTATGTAGCAGGAGTATTTTTTGTACTTCTCTATTTGGAGTAAGTTATGGAAAAAAAAAAAAACCAAACAAACCACCCAGCAATATGGACTCACAGGTCATTTTTACAGATCATAAAGTGTCCTTCAGTGAAGGTGGTGATTTCTTAGTAAAATTGTCGTGATTGAGCGAGGCCCCAGCAGTTTGCCCACTATTGCTTTGTACCAACCATGCCAATGGCAGCACAGGAGAAAGGCTAGCACTGTTACCTGATTACTGCTTGACCTCAGTAAACCATACTTTGAGAACTTCTGCTGGCACATGCCTAATACTGTCCAATGTATGCTTGGTTTTCCCAGTGAAATTCCAAACTAGAAGCCTTAATGGAAAGTTTTGTTTTGTTTTTGCTTCTCACCAGATAATTACTGTCTAGCATAATTTCCATGGAAATTAGCCACAGATGCAGCCTCCTTCATTTATGCTCACTTTAGAAATAAAAGAAACCACCCCATGAAAGAGAGCCAACCCCTGACACTATTAGTGATATTCCACTATGTTTGCAGACAGGAGCCTAATGTAGCTATCTTTTGAAAGGTTTCATCCAGCAGCTGATGGAAACAGATGCAGAGACCCTCAGCCAAACAATAGGCCATGCTCAGGGAGTCTTGTAGAAGAGTGGGAGGAAGGATAGAGGGAGCTGGAGAGGTCAAGGACACCACAGGAAGACCTACAGAGTCAACTAACCTGGGCCCATGGGGGCTCACAGAGACTGAACCACCAACCAAAGAACTTGCATGGGCCAGTGTAGCAGATGTGCAGCTTGGTCATTTTGTGGGTCCCCTAAAAATTTGAGTGGGGTCTGTCTGTGACTCTGTTGCCTGCTTTTAGATTCCTTTCCCCTTGTTGGGCTGTCTCGTCTGGCCTTAGTGGGAGAGGATGCACCTAGTCCTGCCATTCAGTGTGCCAGGTTGGGTTGGTACCCATGGAGGGGCCCCCCCTACTCTGAGGAAAAGAGAAACGGGGCTGTGAAGGTGGGACTGGGAGGGGCAAGGGAGGGGCTGCATTCAGGTTGTAAAGTGATTAAATTTAATAAGTTTATAAGAAATGATACATTCATTTTATATGAAAAATAATTATAATAAATTATATATTATCTTACGAAAAAAGAAATAAAAGAAAATCCAATGAGTAGCAAAGCATAGCAAAATCAGTGTACACAGTGCAAAACAGACTATTAGCTAAAACTCCATTTTTTCAAAAGGTCTCTGACAAGGACACCAAGGTCACTCCAGGGAGAAGGACAGTCTGTTGAACAAATATGTTGAGGAAACTAGATACTTACATGCAAAAAAAGATAAAATGAACCCATATTCCATATGCAAGAGTTAAAGTGGATTAAAATGCTTAAGAAATCAAAGAGAAGAAGGCTTTGTGACATTGAGGTTGGCAGTGAAACTACAAAAGCAAAAATAGAAAGCCAGGACTACCGTGAACTGAAAATTTTTCTTTGAACTAAAAGACAGTAGGGTGGAAAGGGAACCTGTACATAGCATGAATATTCTAAATCCTTACATCATAAGGGGCCATTCCTACAGCCTGGGTGTAGTGCATGCCTATAACCCCAACACTCAGCACTCCCCCTCAAGAACATACACACACACACACACACACACACACACACACACACACACACACACACACACACACCAGCTTACAGTAAGCTTTTGATGCAGCAGTCCTACATCTTGAAGAGAGATTTGCACACCCAGTGTTCATAGTAATCTACAGTCTACCAGGGGATGAATAGACACACATAGACACAAGAACATCATTCAGCCTTTAATGTGAAAGAAATTTTACCCAATGCTTCCATACAGATAATCCTGAGAAAGTAAGATAGTCACAAAAATATAGTCATAACACAGATAACCCTGAGGACAGGGGAAGTGAAGTGTCACAAAGAGACAAAACCTGTATGGTTTCATCCATATGAGGGCAAAATGGACACCTAATAAGTTAATCCAGTCAAGGCCGGCAAGAGTGATTGAGAAAGCCGACTCAGAACACCTAGTGGAAGGAGGTAGTCACAGGTTGCTCTGGCTCAGATTCCCCATTCCAGGCAGATCCTGAGATTTACATCCCAGAGGGATTCAGAAGGATTAGGCTAATGTGATTTTTGTCAATTTTACTGTAAAAGTGGAGTGGAAAAGTGTGTGCTACATCTAGAATTTAGTGTGACCAATGGATGTACCCTGTGTGGTACAGAACAACCTTAACAACAACAACAAAGACACCAGGAGTTTGAGAAACCTTGGAAGTAATTGTGCAATGGATTTGGCTTCCATTTTCATGGCCTCCTTCCTAAACTCTGTCCACAGGCAAACGTTGAATACCCATCATTTCAAATACGAATACTCTACATGACTTTGTCCTCACTGCTTAAAGAAAACGTTGAGAGAGTTGACCCAAGTTCCTAGGCGTTCCATAACACTCTGGATGCTAAGGGTCCACCCTACACTGGACTACTGTTTTGATGAAAATAGCACTGAGGTGACTTTTGTCACCACTTGGTGTAAAAGCAGATCTGTGAAGAGTGATGCTGAAACTGTCCTTTTGGTATTTCTGGGGTCAGGGTGGGGCTGGGGGGGGGCAACTCTCAAAAGGTAGCTGTGTGTCTAAGTTGCTCTGACTATCCCTAGAACTGTACCCAGCTCCCAGGAAGGACGACGGTCCACGTTAGAATTACAGTTTAAGATTACAGCTTAGAATTCCCCACTCCTTTCCAAGTCATCTGACAAAGGCTCAGAGGGACCTCTTTACTTTCAGATCAGAAGGCCATTTTATTACAGAAAGGAAGTGCCAAAGTCCAGGTCTACACAGCTATTATACCAAAGTCAGGACCCAAATCTTGAGCTTGAGAAAACCAAGCTTTCCTTCCCACCATATCCTCTGGTTCTCATCAGTGGCCCCAGGGCTGGTATTTCTCTGTCACCCTCAGGGTTGCCTAATATAGGTATGGACAGCACTCATTGTCCTGGGGGGGGACACTGAGTTATACCTATGAATGAGGGGAGGAAGGACTGACTTCAGAAAGGAGGAAATAAGATGAGGAAGTAGAAGGAATGAGCATGACCTGCCGACCAGCTCTGGAGTGTCTAGAGGTGCTGGTGCTACAGGCTAAGAGGTAAATCTTTGCAAAGGGGGAACCCAAATAAAATTTCAACAGTTCACTCGGTCCGACGAACGGACAACAGATTAGAGGCATACACACAAGAGACGGAGGATGTGAAGTCTGGCCCAAAGTGGAACAGGAGTGAATGGATATATTTGAGCAGTGTCTGGAAGGAAGAGCTGTCAGAACTTGGCAACCGAATAGAAAAGAAAGAGGAGAAAAATGAAGGACGGCATCCAGGTTTCATGCGTGGGCTTAGTGCCCGTGTATGGAGCTGTCAGGTAGGAGATGTGAGGGAGAATGAGTCTGGGGAGAGGCTGGCGTGCTGAGTTTGAAGCACTTTCAGGACATATGTACATAGAGCTCTCAACCATTTCGTAACCAAGTGCTTCTCAGCCTTCATAGCAAGTGCAAATCATGGGCAGATTCAGACTCCCAAGGACCAACCTGACCCCAAGCCAATCAAGCTGGAATCTAGAAGAAGCGGTCTGGGATATTTGAGATAGGATCTTGTGATATAACTCATGGTGGCCTTAGACTGGGGTCCTCCTGCTGCAGCCTGCCTGGTGCTGGAATTGGGGGTGGAGCCGTTGTGCATAATCTGCATAAATTTTAATCGATCCCATTGATCTTGCTGTTCATCTGGTCATCATGTGGAGACAAGGCCTGTAAAAATCTTTGTTCCTGCCTTTCACTGGGAAGATGTACTTTGTTCTCCTGATTTCTACATCTTTAAAATGAGAGTGATCCCTTTAATCTCAGCACTCGGGAGGCAGGGGCAGGTGGATTGCTGTGAGTTCAAGGCCAGCCTGGTCTACAAAGCAAATCCAGAACAGCCAAGGCTACACAGACTCTGTCTCGAAAAAACCAAAAGAGAAAGAGAGAGAGAGAGAGAGAGAGAGAGAGAGAGAGAGAGAGAGAGAGAGAGAGAGATTGTTTTAACTTCCTTAGCTAGGGAATCGTGAGAAATAATTACTGGTTGGTAAAACAGTGCTATCGATAAAAGGTGGGCGTTTCCTCCAAGCATTCCTTCCTCACATTCTAGCTGCTCCTTACAATGACTGAGATTATGCCATATGGTTTCTTGCTTTGTAACTCAAAAGAAACTTATTGAGTAGAAGGGTCATGTGATGCCTTGACTAGGAGTGGCCCCTATAAATTCATAAACTTGAATGCTTGGTCTTTCAGGAGTGGTGCATCTTAACAGGGATTAGGAGGTGTGGCCTTGTCAGAGTGGGCGTGGCTTTATTGGAGTGGGTGTGGCCTTAGCATAGGTTTGGCCTTGTTGGAGTAGGTGTGACCCTGTTGGAGGAAGTGTGTCACTAGGGCTGGGCTTTGTTGTTCAAGCCAGCCCCTGTGTCTGTCTGCTGCATGCAGATCTGGATGTAGAGTTCTCAACTTGTCCAGCACCATGCCTGCTTGCCTGCTACCATTTCCCCAACTATAATGACAATGGACTAAACCTCTGAAACAGTAAGCCAGCTCCAATAAACACTTTCTTTTAAGGGTTACCATGGTCATGGTGTCTCTAAACAGCAGTAGAGCACTAGGACAGATCAGGAGCATCCCTAGGTAGGGAGTTGTTGAATGGAGGCAGGCCATTTCCTTGGTAACTGACAATTTTCTGCAAACATTCCCAGTGTCACTTGAAAATACAAGCGCCACAGTTATTTCTGTGAATAAAACTGTTATGGGAGTATGTGTTTTTAAAAAAAACTGTTAAAGAATTAGTATGAGTTTCAGGGTATTAACAATAAGAGTTCTTTTACCTAATAAAATTCATGTGTTGTGTTCTTGCCATATGTGCCTTTAGGAAAGGCAAACGTAATGTATATGGGGTGAATGCTGTCTTTCTGGTTATCTATGACCCGTTTCTTACCGCTAGCTCCTCTAATGGCCCGTGGTGTAGAGTCATTGACTATATTGTCAGAGAGAGGTCACACCACCACTCTTCCTGGCTTTGCAACTGCTGACATATATTGAAAGACAAGATGAAAAGAAATAGTCACTCAAGTTCCCCTAAGCTTTATCTGAGGTCAGTTTTATGTCTTTAGTGCAAGTCATGTGGGTATTAAGATGTTAGACCCACAGAGGAGAGATCTGTGAGCAGAGATAATGATAGGCCGTTATTCTTTGGGCCACTGAAGAAAGATAAGGTCTCAAGCCTGTGTGATTACAATCATAAAGACATGGTCAGAAATGTAATTGAAGGCTAGAATGTAATATTCCTGGAGTGGCTATCTCAAAGACCTTCTGCCAGACTCAGGGTGAAAACGTCTCCCATGACTTTGCCCTGCCCGTGTATAAAGACAAGAGATGTTTATCTTCAAGGCTGATGGTTGTGTGCGAAAAGTGGAAAAATCTGCTTCCTTTACTCCCTGAATTCTTCTGTTCAAATTATGAGACTCCAAAGGCCACTAACCGGGTCTTGAGATCATCTTTTCTACTTTGTAACATTTCACAACTGAAAAAAAAAAAGTAATTTTCTTCAAGGTCATAGGGCTGGAAAAGCAGTTCAATATATTTTTTGCCTTATCTTTCTGTCAAAAGAGAAATGAATGACAGGGTACTTGGCCTATCACAAGGTCCTTCGGAGTCCTCTGGGGCTTTGCTGCTTGTGGCATTACCTGTGAACTTCAAAGCTAAGCAAGCTGGGAAACTAAAGAACTCAAATTAGATGACTTATGTCATCCTTAGCTTCCACTCTGATGCCTGCGTCTTAGATGAGGAATGGATTTGCGTTCAGTTTCACAGAATTTTACAGGAAGTGGACTATATTCAGTGACTTCTTAATACCTCCCAGCCCACTTCATTACCAGCTGCCTTAGAAGTTGCTGGGGAATCTAATTTGCCTTTAGGGGAAAGAGTTCACCCTGGTCAGAGGAACAGCCATCCCTGAAAACGTGGTATCTTCTTGGAATTTAGCCGCCATGTGTTCTCATCTTTGTTTATGGAAAGATGTCATTGACCCCTCTCACTGGCCAAGGAACATGAACTCTGAGTTCTTTTCAGTTGGGTCCATTACATGTGTTTCTTATGCACTTTTTTTTGTTGTTGTTGTTCGTTCATGTTTTTGGACAGTCTTCTGCAACCAAACCTAGCCTCAAGCTAGCAAACTAGCTTTTAACTGAGGTTGACCTCTGCTCGTGCCTCCTACTCCCTAGTATTGGGTTTTATAGGCTTATCCATCATATTTGGCTTCAGAAAAACATCTGTTTACTTAACCATGCTGGGGAGATGTCCCCAGGCGATAAAGGTCTTGCTGCATAAATATGAAAAAGGCCCTGAGTCTGGGTCCACAGCATGTGGCTGGGTGTGTACACGCATTCCTGTCATCCTAGCCCTGGGAGGCAGAGATGAGCAGATCTGGAGTTTGCTGGCCAGCTAGCTTAACCAAAGTTGTGTGCTCCAGGTTCAGTGAGAGACACTGTCTCAAAAAAATCAGGTGGGGAGCAATTGAAGAGAGTACCCTATGTCAGTTCTGGCCTCCTCATGCATGTGTGCATGCAAACACACTTCCATGCACATGTGTATACACATGAACGTATACCATACATGCACACGTACAAGAAATCAAAATAAAATCAATTTCCATTTGGACAGATAGTCCAATTAGTAAAATGTTTGCTTCATAAATATGAGGACCGGAGTTCTCATGTGCCTATAGTCTCAGTGATGGCAAAATGAGAGGTAGTGATAGGAAGATTATGGAAATCTCTCTGGCGGAGAGCTGTCTGAGACAGGGCCTCTTCCCAGCCTGGAACTTTCACACACACACACACACACACACACACACACACACACACACACACACACCTTTCTAAAAACGTCCTTCCAAAGGTTTCTTACTTACTTTGATATGGGGATGCTTTGCAGTGGCTGTTCCCCACACACGAGAACAACGCTCCTCTTTCCTGTGCTCATAGAACTCAGGGTCTTGTAACACAGCCACCTTCCGACCTTCGTACGTCAAAGCAAACTTGATGCACCCTTCGAGCCGCGCCTTGTCCTCCACAGAGACGGGCAGCACGATGGGAATGCTCAGGTTGATGACTCCGTCTGTGGGAAGATACACATGATGGATGAGTGCCATATCCCAAGTGAGGAGGCATCCTCCTTCAGGGATGGCTACTGTGTGCAGAGTCCTCCTTCCAAAGCCTCTTCTGGGACATCAAGACCCTAGTCCAACATAGATAGCTGCTGCTCTGGTTTCTCTAATACTGTCACGGCAATTTCTTGACCAATTCTTAAGGTAGGCTACCTCAGTAAGTGACCCAGCTTTGGGGGCAGGATGAAGATATCTCATCTGGATTGCCTTTTAAAAACCTTGGTCCTGACCCTATTGTACTATGAAGAATCAATTTTTTTGTTATTATTGTTGCTGTTGTTCTGAAGATTATTTATTTACTTATTTATTTAGAGAGGTGTGTGTGCATGTGTGTGTGTCCACATATGGGTGCACCCAGAGGTCAGACGAGGACTTCAGATCCTCTGGAGATAGATTTTTAGACCGCTGTGAGCTCCCTAACACAGATACTTTGATCTGTACTTGTGTCCTCTGGAAGAGCACCCAATAGCCTCATACCACTAATCCATCTGGATCCATCTTTGCAGCCCAAACCTCAGTCTTTACAAATAAAACCAAATAAAGATTGGCCAAACTGAAAGCTCTACTTGTTCTTGGAAATGAACCTGTGTCAGTATTGGGCATTACCAACATAACTGAATTGAAAAGACAGGGGGAAAAAAATCAGGGTTTACACCCCAGACAAGCAAGCCCTTTGATGGTCAGTCTGGTCTAGATGCAGCTCTATCTTCAAGTGGGGTTGAGAGACAACTAGCCTGACTTATCTGGGGATAACAGCCTTGCTAGCTCAGCTAAAATTAAAGCCATCATTTAAAACACATGGGCATGGGGCCTGAAGAGATGCACTTGCTGTTCTGACAGAGCAAACAGATTTGGCTCCCAGCAGCCACGCAACATCAGTAACTACATTTCAAGAGGATCAGCCACAGGCATTGCATTCATGTAGTGCACAGAACCACATACAGGCAAAACACCCATACATGGATAATAAAAATAAATAAGTCTTTAAAAAGAACATGGAAGTGAAAAGTGTTATAAAACCCTTTACTAAACTTTACTAAATGTGCACTTTTTCTAGAGAGTAAGACCACCGCACATCTGCTCAGTTTCTCACGTTAAAAGAAATTTAGAGGACGCTAGCTACTCTACATCCTCTGTATGTAGCACAGTCAGTATATCTTCATAACATGTAGGCAGCTTGGCCAAAAGAAAAGGGAGGAACACTTGTAAACACCAGACATGGGAACTGGCAGTTAACTTTATATGTGGATGTGGCTGGGCCATGGTATCCAGACATTTGAGCAAATGCTCTCAGTGTTTCTGTGGATTTTACTTTTAGACGACACTGACGTTTAAATCAGTGGGTTCTGGGTAAAGAAAACCATGCTCTGGAAGGTGAGTGGGTCTCATCCCACCAGTGACAGCCTGTGAAAAGAAGACCTCTTTCCCAAGAAGAGGCAAATTCAGGCCGCAGAATGACTTTGAGCTGAACGCTCCACCTGGGGCTGTAGACTGCAGGCTGACTTTTTGGATTTGGAACTTTTCTAGACTCCATAATCACATGAGCCAATTAAAAACACTTGTCTCTCTGTCTCTGTCTTTTCCCGCTTCTCTGCTGTGTTTCTCCGGAGAACACTGATCTATCTATCTATCTATCTATCTATCTATCTATCTATCTATCTATCTATCATCTATCTATCCATCTTAAATATAGGGAGTTACTCTGTCTCAACAATTAAGAGTACACCCCACTCCTGCAGAGGATGCATGTCAGGCAGCTCACAACTGCTTATAACTTTAGCTCCAAGGTTCTCAGATGCCTCTGGTCTCTGTGTATACTTGCGCTCATGTGCATATACTCACACAAAGACAAATAATTCAAATAATCTTTAAAAAGTACAAATTCATAGAGGTCTTTCACTACAGAGATAAAAATTCAACAGGTGTCTCAAGTATGTGTTATGAGGATTGTATGTGTGTATGTGTGTGTATGTGTATGTCTGTGTGTGTATTTATATGTGTGTGTGTATGTCTGTGTGTGTATTTATGTATGTGTGCATATGTTTGTATATGTGTGTGAGTATATGTTTATTTGTGTGTATGTATTTATGTGTGTGCATGTAGGTGTGGGTATATGTGTGTTTATGTGTGAGTGTATGTGTGTGTATGTGTGGTGTGTGTGTGTGTGTTTATGTGTGAGTGTGAGAGAGTGTGTGTGTATGTGTGTGTGATGTGTTTGTTTGTTTGTTTTGGTGAAGCTGTAGATTTAACACAAGGCCTTTTACATGTTAGGCAAGCAGGGTACAACTAAGTGCATCTCCAGCAATTTTTATGTGTTGTGTAAATGAATAAGAAGATTTACAAGTAGTGGGGTTTATTTTGTTGTTGTTTTGTTTTTGAGGCAGAGTCTCTTGTAGCCCAGGTTGCCCTAGAACTAATAGGCTAGGATGACCTTGAACTGCTGGTAGATTTTCCCCAGTCCAGGGACCTCAGGCCTGTACCCCAGGCCAGCTAAGTGCTTGTTGTTTGAATGTGAACAGTAGCCAGTGTCATAACCATGCCTGTGATCCAGCACTGGGGAGGTAGAGATAGGCTGTCAGGTCTCAGGACATCCTGGATTACAATAGTGAGTTTGAGGCTAGCCCGGGCTATCTGGGACTGGGTCAAACTCCACACCCACTCCTCAAAAATAACTATGAACATTTTTAAGAATTTAGATAAAATGATTAAAAAGATGTAGTTGCTTTCTGGCTTGAAGATTAAAAGCATAAAAATTAGCTCTCGTTTGTTTTTTGTTTTTTGTTTTTTGTTTTTTGTTTTCAAGACAGGGTTTCTCTGTGTAGCCTTGGCTGTCCCGGACTCACTTTGTAAACCAGGCTGGCCTCGAACTCACAGTGATCTGACTGCCTCTGCCTCCAGAGTGCTGGGATTAAAGGTGTGTGCCACCAAACCTGGCTCTGGCTCTCATTTCTTTTTCTTTTTTTCTTTTTCTTTTCTTTTCTTCCTTTCTTTCTTTCTTTCTTTCTTTCTTTTTTTTTTTTGTGTGTTTCAACACAGGGTTTCTCTGTGTAGCCTTGGCTGTCCTAGACTCACTTTGTAGACCAGGCTGACCTCGAACTGACAGCGATCCGCCTGCCTCTGCCTCCCAAGTGCTGGGATTGGCTCTCATTTCTTAATGATGTTAGGTAAGGTGAAAAATTATAAGACTATACCCCCTTTTATTTCCCTTTTATATGCATGTTCAAAGTTCTAACTACTCTGTCTTTTTCAGCTGTACTTAAAAAAAAAGAAAATGAGGGCCTTGGTTCAATGTGTGCCATGACAGACTCAGAGTGAGGTCAGGGTTTGGAAGAGAGTGAGAGGAGGACTAAAGAGGAAGCCCTCCTGGGGCAGAGAATGCTCTTGCTTTATTTGTGGGTGTGAGAAAAATGTAAGTTAATAAAGTCCCAAAAGGGCAAATACATTAGAATGCCTCCGACAGGTAAAGATCTGTGTTGTTTTCCTGAGAGACATAAAACTCCCTAGCAGTTACGGAACCCGGTGGCAGGGTTGTCTTTTTCTGCTCTCTCAAGTTAATAAAACCTAGACAAATGCCACAAGCATAAACAGCAACTGCCAGTAATAAAAATACCCAGTCTGCCATAAACTATACTATACAGTAGACGCCTTTACAGATTGTAAGTCAGATACTGTGCGGGAAGATTATGTTGTCACAGTAACTGTTTCAAAGTTCACTAGAAGGCAGAGCACCCAGCCCCTTTGCAGAGAACACCAAATTCAAAGTGGGGAGTTACTGAAAAAGGAGGCAGCCATGTGCACAGTATTCTCAGGGGAACACATGCTATAAAGTACAGTATCAATAGAAGTCTGGGATGAACCACAATTAAATCTACCAGGAAAGGGGGGGAGTTAGCAAAGAGCCACATATTTAGTGATGCTCCAGTTCTAATGAGAGATCATGCTGTGTGAAAAGTGAGCACACCAGAGAGAGAGAGAGAGAGAGAGAGAGAGAGAGAGAGAGAGAGAGAGAGAGAGAGAGACAGACAGACAGACAGACAGACAGACAGACAGAGACAGAGACAGAGAGGGAGAGAAGGAGGGAGAGAGAGAGGCCACCATGCTCTGCTTGCAGAGGCTTGTCTAAACTGAAGCAAATTGCAAAGCAAAGGTCAAAGGGAGTGTCAGAAAACCTAGCCCTGCCTTCAGCGTGCCTGCATCAATGATATCCCAAGGATACTGGTTTCCAGCTTCAGACTCTGCTTAGTGAAGACCCATAGTGCTGTAGAACTCTGACACTTGTCAGGATAAAGGACTCAACCTGTGGTCCCACGTGAACAGGAGTCCTAAGTAATTGTACAACTGCACCCATATGCCTGGGACTGCAACTCTGCATAGACATAGCCACGCTTGGTGCGGTTCCCTAGCGTCTTTCTCTTCTCTTCCTGGCTTTTTGTTGGTTGGTTTTTGGCAGTGGTGGGGATTGAACTCAGGGCTTCATACTCGGGAGGCAAGTGTTCTACCTTAATTACTGTCCCAGCCTTTACTTTCTTTTTAAAGACTCATTTTTAAATTATGTGTATCTATATGGGCAGTATGGGCAAATGACTGTAGCGTCCGTGGAGGCCAGAGGCGTTGGAGTCCCCTGGAGCTAGAGTTACAGGTGGTTCTGGGAATCCAGCTCCCATCCTCTGTGGGAGCAGCACCTGCGCCTAACCAGTCATGGTTACAGCCTCTTCTCTACTTAACAAAAAACGACGCATTTATTTCTATTTTAGGTATATGGGTGCTTTGCCTGTATGTACGTCTGTGTTCCATGTATGTGCGGTGCCCAGGGAGGCCAGGGTCCCTGGAATTGGAATTGTTAGTAGCTGGTTAATACTCCCATGTGGGTACTGGGAACCAAGTCCCGCTCCTCTACAAAACCAATGAGTGGTCTTAGCCACTGAACCATCTCTCTAGCCCGTCTAGTCTTTTTCTTTTACTATAATTTATTCTGATTATATCTCAATTGTTATCTCCTTGCTTGTATCTTCCCGTTCCCACCCTCCCTTCCTCTTTTGCCCTATTCCCCTGCCCTAGACCTCTGACAGAAAGGGACCTCCTCCCCCACCGTATGATCACAGCCTATCAGGTCTCATCCTGGTAGCCTGCCCCTTCCTCTGAGTGCCACGAGGCCTCCCCACCAAGGGAAAGTGGTCAAATTGGGGGCACCAGAGTCCACGTCAGAGGCAGTCCTCGCTCTCCACACAGCCGTGCAGAATGAGCCCTTAAACGTATCCAACAGTTGAGCTGTGCTGAGCAGCCTCTGTGGCTTCAAACATTCCTCGAGCCTTTGGCCTTTCCCTTTGTGTGCTCCAGCTCTGTTGAGAGTGGCCTTGATTATTGCATTATGCTTTATCTCACCTTGGAAGAGTACTGTGTTTTTAACCATAGGAAATCCAACCGATAATTTCCTGCCTAATTGAATAGTTTTTCTTTTGCTTTGAACAATTCTCTTTTGCATAGTAGATTTGCTTAGTGGTTGCATACACTTTTCTTTCCAAAAATTAATATTAACGTTTATTGAATAATTTGGCTTTTTAAAAGAAAAATATGATAAACATAATCTCTGAGGTAAATGATATGCTTAGAATTTTACTCCATCCTGGTACAATAGACATTTATAGTCCTGGTAAGTATATATTTATTTTCACTTCTGTAACTATCAATTATGATAGCTTGCAATTAAGTCCATGCATAATCATACATTGCAAACAAACAAGGAATGATAGTACACAGTCCAACCAGATAAATTTTCATTAAATTGAATCTAAAATGGATTTCTTCACTGACTAAAAATGTTTTGTGTGACAGAAAAATTTCATTTCAAACTTCTGAAACTAAAAGGGGGCCAGAAGTCATTAAAAGAACTCAGGAACAAAATGTGCAATGATGATTTAGAAGCAAGTTTGTTTATGTCAGCCAAGTTCAACACTACACACAATAGTTTCATCTGATCCAGAAGTTTCCTGTTGTTTGTACTTGAATAAGCAGAACAATATGCTGTAATTTTACTATAACTGGTTGGATTATGAACTAAGCAATTCCAACTCGTCAATTTGGATTTTTAGAAAGTATAGTCTTAATAATTTCTTTACAATTAAGTTACACATCTAATTACAATAATTTAACCACTTGGAAAGTGAAGTACATACCATGGAGGACCATGCCTAGAGAAATACAAACACAAGAAACACATTTTCAGCTCTCTGCAAGAGTCTTGAAGTAACAATGTCAAGGAACAATTTCCTACTATGACACTTCACACATGCAACATACAAATATTTTCAGCCCCTTCTTAATTCTCTTTTTAAAAACAGACACCTGACACCCAATATATGGTAACACCATTTTTGTGGCTTCCACATGAGGAATGTGGACACCTGATGTTTGGAGGACCTGCTGGTGTGCCCAGGAGAATAAGCACAAGTGTTGGAATGATCAGAACCTAGATTTGAATGCAAGCTACAGGTGAGATGTCTACCCTCTCTAACACTTACTACATCATGAAGACTAACCATTGTCATGCAGGCTAAATGTGGTAACCTACATCAAACTCTACTTGTGGGTTCTTAGCGAGCACTGGTGGTATATGTGCCTTGCGAGGTTAGCTGATGAATAGTGTCCTCCACCCACTCAGCAGCATATGCTAGGAGGGTCGGTGATAACCCTGAAATGACATTTCCAGCAAGAGATAAAGTGACAAAAGACATTGGTGTGGAAATCGTGACTCCTAAGTCCCATAAGCACAAACAGATAATCGCTTTGTGGGAATTGTTTTGGTTTTGTACTAAACTGAATTCTATTTTTTAGACTCAGGGTAAAGGGTGAACCTTTTAGAAATGTAAAACTAACAAGTGCTTTATAGGAGACAGGGTGAGAATGAAATCGGTTGCTTGCAGATTGTAAGTAACCAAGAGATTTACAGTTTGATGGTAGGAAGATGGGGCTTCATGGCTGTGTGGCTGTGTGGCTGTGTGGCTGTGTGGCTGTGTGGCTTTGTGGCTGTGTGGCTGTGTGGCTGTGTGGCTGTGTGGCTGTGTGGCTCTGTGGCTGTGTGGCTCTGTGGCTGTGTGGCTGTGTGGCTGTGTGGCTGTGTGGCTGTGTGGCTCTGTGGCTCTGTGGCTGTGTGGCTGTGTGGCTTTGTGGCTGTGTGGCTGTGTGGCTGTGTGGCTGTGTGGCTGTGTGGCTGTGTGGCTTTGTGGCTGTGTGGCTGTGTGGCTCTGTGGCTGTGTGGCTGTGTGGCTGTGTGGCTGTGTGGCTGTGTGGCTGTGGCAGTGCAAGCATTTCAGTGTTGATGATGGTGACTCAAATTTTCATGAACTGTCTAAGATGAAGTAACATCTTTATGAATGATATCTTGCCACACCTTCTGATACATATAACCTTCTGGTGTGTGTGTGTGCGTACCTGTGCATGTGCGTGTGTGTAACTTTCTGGAGCTTATGTCCAGAACACACATACTGCCATTACAGCAGGCACACATTTCAAGGAGATTGTGGTACGTGAAGAGTAGAGGGGTCAAGCAGCCCCCAGATGCCACAGCCACAGACTGCATTAGCTTAAAGTGATGTAGCAAAAAGCCAGGCCTGCCATCAGGTGGGCGCAGAGAAGCTGTCCCTTCGGCCCTACAAGCTCACTCTTTCTTCAGGGCCTCTCTGCCCACAGCAGGGAGAGGAAGCCGGTATGGACATGCTGTAAGGAGTTAGCTAAGACCTTACCTGGGCTGACTCGAGCCGATATGACTTCAGATAAGCCGTTTCAGGTTTCCAAGCTTGCTCAACTGTCTGTAGTAGGGGTTGGTTCTGTTAATAGCTAACATAATTTGTTTCATATGTATGAGTGTTTTGCCTGTAGGTGTGTGCACGTGTATGCAGTACCTATAAAGGCCAGAAACGGTGCCAGATTGCCTGGAACTGGAGTTACAGATGGCTTTGAGCTGCCATGTGGGTGCTGGGAAATGGGTCCTCTGGAAGAGCAGTCAGTGCTCTTACCTGCTGAGCCCCCTGTGCTGTCTGTTTTTTATCAGTTAATTTACATAAGAGCTGAGGGGTCTTTGAGAGCCGTGTAAATCTTTATACACGGGCTGTATGTGTCCTGTGGACTCCAGTGGTAGAGCCTCAGACCACAGACAGTTCTTGTAAGAATAAGGGGAGGTCTCCTAGAAAGTCCCAGATATGCCTGCACAGGGTTTTATGGGAGCTGCACAAGCATCCAGCCTTGAACATATCTTAATATAGCCACACTGGAGCCTTGGGATAAAGCCATCTGCGTAGATTAAGAAAGTATTTGTGCAAGGCGCAATCAGCCTCCTAGGGAGTCTGCATCTGAGGTTAACACAGATAGGAAACCGCACCAGCTGGGAACTTTGGTGTCCAAGTGACTGTTGAGTGCAGAGACCCACACAGCAAATAGCATGTATTTTTATGATTGATGAGGGGACACAGGAGACATCTCAGGGCTTCCTACAAACACTTGGGTTTAGGTTTTGGAAAGAACTGAGATTGTACAAGCAGGCAGGGGTTTGGAGCTAGGGGACCCTGGTAGTAGTGGGGGCCTTATGGGAAACAGAAATGAACCAAAGTGGACATGATCTGAGAGAAAACAGAGCGCTATGGCCTACATCATCCAGAAGGATTCTCCAGATCTGGAATTCTTCATTTTTTGGAGTCACAGAATCTTTTAAGAATCTAGTGAAAGCCACAAACTGAACCCAGGAACAGTTTCTTTCACTCCTTTCTCGAAACACAAGACATAAGATGACTGTCGCTCCCCTACCCTACAGTCCTGGATCTCGGGCTGAGGACCCTCTGCCTCCACTGACACTGACCCCAGCAGCCCTGTCTGCCATGCGGACACGTTTCTTTATGGAGCAATTCTTGTACACAACATTCTTTGGAACGAATCCTTGTCTTTTAATGTGGTTCCCTGTCCCATGGTCACACCTCCAGCCTGCGTGCTCAGCCTGATATGGCTGGCTGCGGATTCCAACATGTCCTTGACACATCTGTGCTTGGGATGTGTTAAAATTAAGACATCAAGATAAATGCTATATTTCTTTGTTTAGGCATCATGGCCTCTACAGTCCATTGCAAAGGACATCAGGAGAGTAGCCTGGTGTAGAAGGGGGACCAGACAGCAGTCTTGACTCTGGTCTTTGGTCCTCACTTATAAGGAAGCCATTTATCCTGAGCTCAGTTTCCTCATCTGAAATGTGGATAATTTCTAGGGGTTTTATAAAAATCAGAAGAAATAGTGCCTGTTACTGCAAGCTAGACTTGAAGTGTGGTTTTGGAATGGTGCTTATCTGAGAGACAAAGGCTTCAGGTTGTGGGGGCACACTCAGTTACAGCAGAGGGAGGAAGGTGTGTTCTGGTCTGTCTTAGAATTCTGCCTCCAGGCCCTTCCCTAGGCAGCAGCATAAAAATGAATGGCCATCTGATTTGGCCTTTTCTTCCAAATAGGCCTGAAGCCTTGCCCAGGATCATCCATTCAGTGTGATTCTACAGCACCTCCTCCCGACCTGGCAGCTCTTTTCCTATGGTCTTGAAATAGAGAACTCATGCCTGAGGACCTCAGGGGACTCTAGGAAACACATTTTTAGAGAGCAGCCTGGACGTTTTCTCCCAACCTGGGCCAGATCAGCTTTTTTTTTTTTCCCCTCTCCAAAGCCATTAGCCTGTGGCCTGAAAGTGACCATTGCATTCCCTTGTCGGGGTTCAGAGGGTGAAACCATCTTCACACGCGTTCATGTGTGGAGACAAGCACTGACAATTCGGCAGCCACCAAGGGAAGCAGGCACTGTGACATCATGTGATGGGAGTGATGTGGAGGAAGGGGTCCCTGTGAGTCACTGAACTGAAGAGCCCACTGGATGGCCTATTCCTGGATGCTCCCAAACGGTTCTGCTGAGTATTAGACCCAGCAGAGAACATGGGAGCTTAGAGTTGCAGCTGTTTCTTGGCTTCATGTACAAGTAAAGCCCTTATTTCTCAGCAACTTGGTTTTAAATAATAAATCCTTTGAGGATGAAAAACAGAAATCCTAAAAGTGGAAACGAGCATGGTAGAAGGGACACACTGTAAACAATCTAAATATCGCAATAGGATCTTCAAATGAGAGGTTAGTGGTCCTGCCTACGCGCAGACTCTAAGACAAGTGTTCTCTCCTTTAAGGATGAGCAGGAAGAGGCAACAGAGAACATACCATCCAGCAGAGTGTCGAAGTGTATAGCCTGCAGGTACTCCTTTTCCCGCATGAAACCTTTGAGGGGTGTGGCCCAGCCTTCGCTCAGCACCTGCACCCACTGCAGATCAAGCTGGAAGACACAGGAAACAAGGGGACATGTCCATCACCTCTCCTTCTCAGGCATCAGGCCCCAGGGTCGTCTCCACCTCCCTTATTCAGTTGGCAAGAGCATGAGGGAAGAGTCTCTTATGTTTTAAGTGTTTCCGCACACTCTATGGACTTCTCATTCAAGGGCCAGCTATGTGTAAGTCTAGAACTTTCCTATAAAAGTGTGGTCATGTGATTCCAAATCGAGATTATTTAAATAATTTCAACTGTAACGGTTCCCATAATGTACAACAGAATTAAAAATTCACTGCCCCTCCCCCATCCCACCCCAGTGTTGGTTTTATTGTGCTTTTTCATTAGATGTATTTACATTTGACTGAATGGAGCAAGCCATTGACTCTAGGATAAAGGCCAATGTTGTTATCATGGTATGAGAACCTTTTAAGCTCTGGCTCCTGAGACTCATGGAGAGATGTCTTTCTCCTTTCCCTCTCCAACTGGGACCAGTTTGCCAGTAGGAGGAGAAGGGCTGTATTCCATCTTCTTGACCACCTGAAACGTTCTATTGATCCTTTAAGACTCACCACACAGATCACTGCTCTGAAATCTCTGCTGTGGTCCCCATTACCTGAAGATCCACTCGCTCAGCTCTGAAATTCTCTGCCCTCCAGACCCTTTTGTTGTTGGAACTCGCACACCACATTGCTTTGATGTGCTCACTTTGGTCTGCCCAAGGTATTGGGGGTGGTTGGGTTAATTTTACAGAACCAAGGAGCTCTCTGTTCATAAATCGTTTGTGAGGTCCTAATTACCTGAAGCAAGTACCCTATGAGCCTGTCTCATAAAGTCTCCAAATTTCTAATGAATAATAAAAAAGATAACAAGAGAGACTTGATTTTTAAAAATGCTACAAGGAGGTCAATAGCTGGGGTTGCACCTCAAATTATCCAGCTAATGAAATCCATGTCACTGAAGCTGTCTCCCTTTTTCCTTGGGTTGGACTATCCCTGATATGGGACGAGTGCAATCTGCAGAGGAAGCTTCTGGAAGAACTACTTTTTCTTGCTTATCTTGTATCTTATAGTCTCCACACTTGACCTTGGTCTCCCACATGGCATTGCATGGGGTCTCTGAAGACATCTGTTGATGACAGCTTTACTCAAGAGGATACGCACAGGACACCTTGTGAGTGTGAGCAGATTATAGTTATAAACTTTTCCAAAAGGCTTCTTTGACCTGTTGGTTATTTTATTCTTGCCTATGGTGGCAGTCATTTTGCAGAGGAGGCAATCAGCTCTAACCATAAGAGCGTGTTCTTCATGGCAGTAACTTTGTGTCTAGTGTAATATCCAGCCAGGACCAGCACTTTCTGAGGTCTCATGGATGTGCACTTATCTGCAGAACCAGCAGACACACAGTAGAAATGCTTGTATTGTTTTAGATCAGTGTGGTGCCGTACCCCCGCCCGCCCTCCCCCAGCCCTTCACCGTTCCTGGCATCCTGCCTCTATTTCAGCACAAATGAAGGTGTGGTGGAGCTATGCAAACTGTCCTATGCAAATAAGGTTGCTGCTTTTTCTGGTCAGTGTTGCTACCTGGCCTTTGTGAGAAGTTTGCTCAGAGAGGAGATGAGGGGGTGAGGAAATGCCTACCGCTCACCTTTACTCCATATTTCTTTTTTCTTTCCTTCTTTTCTTTCTTTCTTTCTTTTTTTTTGAGACAGGGTTTCTCTGTATTAGCCTTGGCTGTCCTGAACTCACTTTGTAGACCAAGCTGGCCTCGAACTCACAGCAATCTGCCTGCCTCTGCCTCCCAGTGCTGGGATTAAAAGTGTGCACTACCACACCCTGCTACTCCATATTTCTTATGGTCACAGGAATTGTAGGGCCTGCCAGATGGCTCAGTGGGATAAAAGTGGTTGCCAGCAAGCCTGAGAACTTGAGTTCGATCCCCGAACATGGTGGAAGGAAGAACAAAACTGACCCATGAAGTCTAACACACACACACACACACACACACACACACACACACACACACACACGTGGGGCAGGGGCGCGGAGAAACATGCACAAAATAAGGATAGTTTATAATGTTAGATACTAAACCTAAATCTTGCTGGCCAGTTTGTGTTCTCTTACCTTGGTAATTGATAACGATGGGAGAGTATCAACCTCAGCTCGGATTTGGTCAATTTTGTTTTCTGGCACAAAGAGTTCGTGGATGCCCTTGATGGTGGTATGGGGTACAATGTTCTGCAATGAAACGGAGCTGGCAACAGTTACAAAAGTGAGAATGGTAAAAGGGAGGGTTTTAATAAAGAACCACACCCACACATGCACACCCACCCACACACACACACTGCACACACACACTGCACACGGGAGCGAGAACCACCCTCCTACCTGCTCTTGCAGAAGCTCCACAACCTGCTGCACACAGTCGCTTACGGACGACAAGTTGGTTTTCAGCACACACTCGGGAGTTTCCGGTTTCTCATAATCAGAATCGATGCCTGTAAACCCTGTAGGGCATAAGATCTAGATCATATCTGTGCCTGTGGAAGAATGCTGTCAATCGATAAGGCGTAATACCCGCTGTAATAATGTGTTGAGTTGAAAATGTGATTTCTGACTGAAGAGTTCAAACTGCCATTCTTGACCGCTTGCTGTAGATAAGGAAGCTGTGTGTTCAGTATGGAAAGCCTCAAGTTAGCAATTGCCTGTGGCAGAGACCAAGCTTTCTGCTGATTAGAATACAAAAGGAAAGCAAGGAGGAAATTCAAGGAGACCCATTTCTACATCCAGGCTGGCTGCATGTGCCTTTCTCTAAATGTCATGCCTTCTGCCTGAGGAGACAGTTCTGAATGTTGGTCAGCCCGTGGCCACTCTGAGCACGCTGTGCTTTCCTAAGCCTGTGCTTTCTGCAACTGGGACACACAGTATGTAGCTTCAGACAGATTTCTAAAGACAGGATCAGAAGACCTGCAGGGTCAGGGGCTGTCAGGTGGCGCTAGCTGCTTTTCTTTTTCTTTTCTTTTCTTTTTTTTTTAATTTAAAAAAATTTTTAAAATTTTATTAATTTATTCATATTACATCTCAATGGTTATCTCATCCCTTGTATCCTCCCATTCCTCCCTCCCTCCCATTTTCCCCTTACTCCCTTCCCCTATGACTGTGACTGAGGGGGACTTCCTCCCCCTGTATATGCTCATAGGGTATCAAGTCTCTTCTTGGTAGCCTGCTATCCTTCCTAAAAAATGCAATTGGACCCATATTTGTCACCACGCTAGCTGCTTTTCATACCTTTAATCTCTCCTGCTCGAGCCCGCTTGTAGAGTCCTTTTACATCTCGGCTTTCACAGATGTTTAAAGGTGCATCTACAAAGACCTCAAAGAATGGGAGTCCTGCTACTTCGTGGATTTTGCGGGCATTCTCACGATCCTGAAAAACAGTGTGTTTAAACATGTAAGAGCCACGAGCGGGAGGTGCATGGCTAGCACTGGGAAAGTAGAAACTGAAGGATCAAGAGATTCAAGGATAGCTGAGCTCAAGGCCAAGCCTGAAGGGTGGGGGCTGGGACTGAGAGAGCCTGACACCTGCTCTTTTTTTCCCCCATAAATGCTGTATGAGGCTCTCATTGAATGACAGTAGGTGTTGACGCCATGCTCTTGGGTTCCACAGCCTCCAAAATCATGAGTCAAATAAACGTCTAATCTTTTTTTTTTTTTTTTTTTTTTTTTGGTTTTTCGAGACAGGGTTTCTCTGTGTAGCCTTGGCTGTCCTGGACTCACTTCGTAGACCAGGCTGGCCTCGAACTCACAGTGATCCACCTGCCTCTGCCTCCCCAGTGCTGGGATTAAAGGCATTCACTGCCACCGCCACCACTACCCGGGCAAACCTCTAGTCTTCATAAATCACCAAGTCTGGTATTCTGTTATAAGAGAAAATCGATTAGGACAGAATTTCCCAATGAAATTCTTCATGGCAAAACACAAAATGTACTCTTGGACTTGATAACCTAGTGGTAACATGAAATATGTGCCTGGCAGAGTCCTTTCACAAGGCCTAGGAATGTCACTTTGATAAGCACACTGTCTGAAGAAACTTCCAGAGGAAGCTACATAACAGGGCTGTGCTCTTAACACAGGATGATTTTGCTAGAAACTTCCTGCTTCAGACCAGAGTGGGATGCCTCGGTCAGTGCTGTCCCCAGCAAACTCACAGAAGCCGGTGCTGAGCCCTGAGGTACTCTGTTTATGTCCAAACAGGAATCAGCAGCTGTGGAGTTCTTGCTCAACTCTTTCAGCTCTGACCACATGTCCCTGGTGACTGCCACCCAAAAGGGCTTTGGGTCAACTGGGGCATTGGCTTCTGGCAGTGAGGCAACTCTTTACATAACCAATAGCAAATAAAGGAAATGAAGGGACACGTGAGGAGAGGGGGAACGGGTGGGGAAGCGAAAGTCTAGTGGCTCTCTGATTTCCCTAGTGCTGCTGGCCAAGGGCCGCAGCCAGGGGCGGATGTGGGCTTGCTGGCTCCCGCTCTGTGCCAAATCTTTTACCTTTGCAAATGGAGAAATGAAGCTAGTAATGCAGACCAGGCCAGCGTCGGCAAAGAGTTTGGCCACCTCTGCAATCCGGCGGATGTTCTCTTCTCGGTCCCCGGCAGAAAACCCCAGGTTCTTGTTAAGGCCATGGCGGACATTGTCCCCATCCAGGGAGTAACAAGGGATGGCATGCGATACAAGGTACTCTTCCAAAGCGAAACTTATGGTTGTTTTCCCAGCACCAGAGAGCCCTGTTGGGAATAGGAAAGGCAGACTTCAGATGAGGAAAGTGACCAACTCTGGAATGGTGGCGCATGCCTGTATCCCAGTGCTGGAGAGACAAGAGAATCAGGCGTTGAGGACTAGCATCTGCTCCAGGAAACCTCAATAAACCAAGGCCCCTCAACAGACGAAAAGCCCCGAGGTAACCTGGCACCTTTATACATAGCTAAACTCTTACAAGAACACTCTAGCCAGAAACAAATACCATTAAAAATCTACAAAGAGTATAAAACCTTAGCACTTGCATTTATTTAATATTTTGGAAGCTTTTTGGAACAACTGGGGTTTGTAAACAGGGAGACTTGGGGTCATGGACCATGTGCTGTTTTGCCTGCAAACATTTTAAAGATTAGAAAGGTGTTCATCCAAATTGAGATGCCAGCTGCTTTGAGCATCAACGCTTCGGGGCAGCAGACTTATTTCTTCCGGTAGCACTTAGAGAAGGGGACTGTCACCCAGAAGACTAGCAAGCCCATCTCCCTGTGGCCTGCCCTGAAGAGCCACCAGGCATCTGCTGCCCTCTGGCTGCAAGAGTTTTCAAAAGTGACTGTTAAAACACGGTGATGCTCATGCTGGCCAAGGCTGGGGAGTTGCTGAGTTCCTAGGTACATGTGCACTCTGGTCCAAAGACCAGAAGAACATGAGGCAGGGAGGGGCGAGGAGGGCAGGGAAGGGGAGGGAGAGGGAACAAATCTTCTAAGGGCCCCAAATCTGATCACCCCCAGAAAGCTCATACTCTTACAATTCACTTGTCCTAAAGATCTTTGAGCCTGAAGAATAGTCCAAGATTCAAGGCTGATACCACACAGAACTCAGCGTGTGATGGGAAAACTAGGAGAGAAAGAGAGAGAGAGAAAAAAAGGGCAAGAAGCCAATAAAAACAGAGAAGACCCGTGTGTGTGTGTATGTGTGTGTGTGTGTGTGTGTGTGTGTGTGTGTGTGTGTATGTGTGTGTGTGTAAAATGTAACAATACAGCTGGAAGGAAGCTGGGAGGCAAGAAAACATGAAGGCAGAGGAAGGAAACCTGCAAGAGGCAACTAAATGCTCCGTTGGTTTGCAGTCTCATTTTAAAGTCCTGCCCCTGACTGTGATGGCCATGGAATGCTCTGGGAATCTTTGTCAAAACACTAGTTTTTCTTGACTAGATCTTAGTAATAGATTGTTAGAATTCATCTCAGCTTCTAAGTAATGAATTTAAAAAAAAAAAAGAAAAAAAAAGGGGGGGGATCTTGACTCTCTAGTATGTTCTCTTGCAGCTGAATAATGAAATTAGGGGCCGGGCGTGGTGGCGCACGCCTTTAATCCCTGCACTGGAAAGGCAGAGGCAGGTGGATCGCTGTGAGTTTGAGGCCAGCCTAGTCTACAAATCAAGTCCAGGACAGCCAAAACTACACACAGAAACCCTGTCTCGAAAAACCAAACAAATCCCAGTTATCAGTATAGAGCCTAGCTCTGTGTGACACGCTGGAGTAGTGCTGTCTCAGCATGGGGCAAGCTCTGGGCTAAGTACCATGATGCTTCACTTCACTTAGCTCCACTACAGTGCCATGAGGCGGGCTCCAATCCGCATTAGCACTTGATAAGCAAGGATACTGGGGTTCAGAGAGGCTAAGTGACCTGTGCAAAGCCACATGGCTGATGTGGGTGGACTGTGTTCTCAAATCTGAGCCTCTGGAGTAACTGGTTTCTTTTGGTCTACATGGCGGATGTCTAACCTCTGAGGCACAGGGATAAGAATAAATTAGGGAAAGGTGAAGAGAAGAAAAGTCAGAGGAAATAAACCGTTTACATCCCCATTTCCAACCTACCACTTCCTCTTCTTCCTTTTTTCTTTTCAAAAGAGTGCACATTAGAGACTATGGACGTTAATGTGTCTGTCTCAACACAAAAGTGAGTGAGCCTCCATTGTAAGCAGCCGGGGAAGGCAAACAGGGAGCAGGTAAGGAGCCTTGGGAATACAGATATATCTGCTACTAAAAACTGCATCTCACAGAGAGAGCTAGGGGAACCCCGCAGGTATAATGATAGGCAAGTCCAGCTTATTGGCCCTTGGGGCTCCATGCCCACTGTCTGAGGAATGAAGTTGTTCTGATGCAAACCCCAGCTGTGAGTGAAACCAAGAAACCACAGGCACCAGAAATGGCCCAAGGATCATAATGGCAAATCCTTGGGATATATGTATGTCATGAGGTTTAGAGTAGTTTGTTTAGTTTATGAGTAGATTTGTATCAGTTTAGATTCTGCCCCACACTAACAGCTTTTAAGTACAATAACTGTGACTTTGTAGATGGAACCGATACAAATTATTGTAACACCCAAGTAAACACCTACTAGGTGTAATATGGCACACTGTGTTCCTTAAAATCATGTCACAAATCAATTTTCATTTTATAAAGGGTTCAGTGAAAAATGTATGTGTATTTATGTGCGTGTGTATGTGTGCATGTGTGTGTGCGTGTGTGCTGATACCTGTTAGCCACACGGTACATCCTCGGAATCCTCCCTTGGTTCCAACCACCTGTCCTCTCTTATTCCTGCTCACGTGATGGGCCTGGTAGACCACATTGGTGGATTTTTGCTGGTCCTACAAAACAAGATGAGATCGAGCATAATATTTGATGAATAAAATGTATATGCTTTTCATGGAACATACGCACCCATTTTAACTTTGAGTTGCAAGAGTTGCAGTATACAACAGTTTCTATGAACCATTTTGAAACAGTCCCACCCGCATCTCCCAGGGTTTGAACTTTCTTCATAGCACTTAGTTATCTACACGGAAGCCCGGAGAATTTTTGTTTCCACAAGATAATTAATTCTGAAATATTGACTCATACAGCATGATCTGCTACATGACTAATAGAATTATGGCTCTGGCCTTTCCCAGCTACATCTCTGTTTTTAGAATTGGAAAATGCAGTGCGAGTTACTAATTTTACCTGTTTTCTCAGTACTTGGGAGGCTGAGGCAGGAGGCTTGCCTGGAACTTGAGGCCAGCCTGGGCTGCATAACGACTTACAGATCATCCCGCGCTATAGTATGAAATGTCTCACAGAGAAAGGAAAGCAAGCCAATAAGGTCCCTCCCAGCCCGCAGTGACCAGTAAGAGTTTAGTCTTCAAGCACAGTGGCCGATGCCTCAAAAGAATGAAACTTTGTGTTTTTTCTACTTTCCCAAGGTCTACGTGTGAAGACTGTAACCTAAAATCCCAGCAGAGATGAAATTAAAATGTACCAATTGTAAGGTATGGAGGCCAATTCATACATCACACACCCGCATCTGTGTTATAATAACATCAGCCTAGCCAGGTAACAGACTGTCAGACTGGAAGGCTGGATGTCCAATGGATATTCAAAGAAAGGTTAAATGATCCAGCAAGCAGTTTGGGGTGGACTTTTGTAAACTATAACCTGGTAAGCTGACAGATTTGGGACTGCCCATATATAACTGTGATGTAGTAACTTCTGAACCACAAGAATCTATCCTCTCTCTTTCTCTTTGTGTGGGGTATGCATGGATGAAGGACAGAGAGCAGTGTTGTGTCTTCCCCCATACTTTCTACTTTATTTTTGAGATAAGGTCTCCCACTGAACCTGGATCCCTGGAGCCAGGATAAACTGAATTCTCTTGTCTTTATCTCCCTAGCCCTGGGATTACACGTATGTGCTGTTACATCCAGCTTTCTATTTTTAGTCTTTTATTTACTCTTTGAGAATTTCATATATGTATTCAATTAAATATCATACCACATTTCCCTCCTCCAAATCCTCTCAACTCCCCCAACTACTACTACTACTACTTCTTCTTCTTCTTCTTCTTCTTCTTCTTCTTCTTCTTCTTCTTCTTCTTCTTCTTCTTCTTCTTCTTCTCCTCCTCCTCCTCCTCCTCCTCCTCCTCCTCCTCCTCCTCCTCCTCCTCCTCCTTCTTCTTTAAATAATCCACTCCATTCAATCAAAGCTGCCCATATATACATGGGTATGGGGTCGATCACTGGGACATGGACAAGTGTCCACACCCCGAAAGGAAAATGATTCTTTCCCCCTTAGCAGCTGTCAATAGCCAGTAGCTCCTCAGTTAGGGGTGGGGCCTTGTGAGCCCTCCCTCCCTGCCCCCACACTGGCTGCCTTGATCTTGTGAGGATAACCAGAGCTGCTTGGGTTCCTGAGTGCAATACCCATGTCTAGAAGTCGGCATTTCTCCTCCCAACCCTCCTCCAGCTTTTCATTCTTCTTGCCTCCTCTTCTTGTTTCCCGAGCCTTTGGCAAGGGGTACTGAGTTTCTCATGTTGGTGCTGGGGATCAATCCGACCTCTGTTCCTCACATTCTCATGACAAGCACTCTATCCCACTGAGCCATCCTTCCAGGTGCACTATGAGCTTAACATACATTTAGAGCCACTAGAGTGAAGAAAGCAACATCTTTTGGACAAGTCCTAGAGGACCCTAGAAAACTCTGAGGTACATGGTGGCAGCATTTATATGCAGAGCAAACCAAATCTTTTCTGTTATCTCCTTTTAGAAACTAAAAAGCCAAAGTGAGCTGTAGGCAGAGCTGTTTGGGGATTGACATGGGATAATGAAATGAACGTATTCTGTCCATGCCCCAAAGCCATGCAAATGTGGGTGCTGCTGGCTAGTGTTCACTGTGGACCCCAGGATAAGAGGCTGCAGACACTGGATTGTAACCATTCACTTCAAAAAATGAGAGGGAAAGAGGAGCCTCCTCAAGACCCTTGAAGGGATCAAGAATGGCAGGGCATCCCAGTGGGCTCAGGCCTGCTAATTTGGCAGAGCCCATCTCCATGGGGCAGTTGGCAGAACAAGCATGTCCACGGTGTCTGAGGGGGCCAAAAGGAAGGTGGCCAAGGCCCAGAGTAAGAGGGCATGTCAGCCAAGTTAGCTACCTCTATCTTCAAAAGTGGACATTTCCCATGCTGCATCAGACAAACCTAGTCACAACCTAAGCGGTTGATACGGTCCCAGCACACTAGGAGCCAGACAAGGGTTGAACTGTAGGGTGCATCAGTCACTTAATAATTCAAGGAAAGCATTCTCGTCTCCTTAGTCCATCTTTGCTAGGTCATTAAACCAAGATTGTCACACCTAAATTATCAGGACTAGAAGGCAGTTCATTAGCTCCCTTCATTGATTGTTTCAGTGAGTGTTGACTCAGCTCCTACTCTGTGCTAAGAATCCTGGGTACTGAGCCAGCAGAATCCTTGGCATCATTTTGGGTAGAAAGATGAGTTGTTTTTTTGTTTTTTTGTTTTTTTTTTTTTGTTTTTTTTTTTTTGTTTTGTTTTAAAGATTTATTTATTTATTATTATGTATACAGTGCTCTGCTTGCATGTACATCAGATTGCATTATAGATAGTTGTGAGCCACCATGTGGTTGCTGGGAATTGAACTCATGACCTCTGGAAGAGCAGACAGTGCTCTTAACTGCTGAGCCATCTCTCCAGCTCCTTGTTTTTTTTTTTAAATGAAGTCTCTCTACTCCTCCTAAGGAAAGAAGAGCTTACTGTAAATAGTGTCATCGACTTAGAAAGAAAGAAAGAAAGAAAGAAAGAAACATACTCCTGATAATAACGCAGCTCAAACAGTAGAAGGGTTACAAAGTGGAACACTAGTCAGAGGCCAAAATGAATGGATGGCCGAGACACGCAGCAGAGATGGAATGAATGGCAGGCCTTATGTCAACTCCAGGAAGTCTTATAGAGAATTATGAACATAGTGATTCCATTTATATGAAGTTCCCAAACAGGGAAAACAAAGCAGGCACACTAGAACAGCAGCTGCCTTTTGCAGAGACTTCACTGCTTCTGTGTTGATAAAGGCGGGGGGTAGGTCTTTAGATTTTCTTCCTTGAAGGCACACTTAGGGTGTGCATTTTGCAACAAGTTAAATTTACTAGGTGCATGAAAGGCAAGGAAACAAAAAGCATGTAAGATTTCAGACAGGGGAAGCCCCTTGCTCAGTGCTGCTGCGTTTATGGAAAAGGACTCAGGTCCTAGCCACAAGGCATTAGGGTACGGTGTCCTAGCCACCTGTGTGCAGAAGTGTACTCTGTCTCCTTTTGGTTATTTTTTTTTCTCTGCACATGGGCAGAAATCCAGGGTGAACTCAGGCTCTGATTATCCTCTGTGGGTACCTTGACACGATACTGATGTCATCCCCAAAAGTGTTTTTCATTTAAAACAAGTTGAGCAATCTGCCAGCCAGAACTGCTGTGAGGTGGCATTCATTAGAGTTACTTATTTATTGTGTTTGTTCATTTATTTAACTGACAGTGGTGGCACTTGAACCTAGTACCTCATACATGCCGGAGAAGTACCTGGTGATTCAGGCGATATGTCCATACCTTTGGAAAGTGGCTTGAGCCTTACTGTGTAGTCAAGGTGGATTATAACTTGTTATTCTTTTCCCAACTAGCTGGGGTTACAGGCATATGGCACCATCATATTAAAAAAGTGCATCTTTGCAAAAGTTCTCCTTTATGTATATGTGTGCCTGCTTGTCTTTATTAGCACCACATGCATGCAATGACCAAGGAGGCCAGGAGAGGGCGTTGGATCCCCTGGAACTGAAATGAAAGGTTGTGGTCCCTCTAGCATAG
Source organism: Acomys minous (assembly GCF_964271855.1). Classification (NCBI taxonomy): domain Eukaryota; kingdom Metazoa; phylum Chordata; class Mammalia; order Rodentia; family Muridae; genus Acomys; species Acomys minous. The sequence continues at coordinate 27,301,755 of NC_140484.1, forward strand.
CTGTTGGAACTGAACCCAGATCCTCTGTAAGAGCAGCCAGTGCTCATAACCATGAAGCCATCTCTCAGCACCTATAATTGTGTATTAATTGTGAGCCATATACATTGTTTTTTTCATGACAGCGAAGTTTAAACAAATATATTTTCCCATGGCCAGGTACTGAGTTCTTTTGGTTCAGCAAAATAGTTTGCTTATTTATTTCAAAATCAGTCTTTATGAGTTACAAAGGCAAATAAGTGCAAGAGAGTAGATTTTTGATGATATTTGAACTGCAGGTGGGTTGGGTGGCTAAAAGGACTCTGTCCTCGCTTGCAGCTCTCTGGCGAACATGTGGTGTTCCAAAGCCTTGGAAAGAAAATTGCTGGCAACAAAAAGGACTCGCTCTCTCTCTCCACTTCTGTAAAAAACACACATGAAGGGGGCGACTGCCTGCCTTCCTGTGTGTACAGGAAGCATAGTCTTGTCTCCGGTTCCTGTCACCTTACTGGAACCTCAAAGTCGGTGACACACTTTTATGCTAGGTCTCAAAGGTCCCTGCCTCTCGGGGCCAAGACAATTCCCTTCAGCAATCACACAAGTGTTGTGAGCATGGAACTGGAGCTGAACAAACCTGGCTTGGAAGCCTGCTTCAGATCCCGCCTGCTGCTGTGACCCACAGCAAGCTATCAGAAACTCCGAACTTCCGCTCCTCTGAAAGACGGGATGCTTCCCTCCTGTGGTGGCCGAAACATTTAACTAAGACAATTACTTAAATAAAGTAGCAGATAGAATTCCAGACGCAGAGTAGGCTGTTGAACTTAATGAGAGCCAGGTGGAGACATGGTGCTAGCTGGGGGTGTAAGCCACCCAGATTTAGGGACTCCTGGGGCTGTGGGTTCTCTCTGTGGCAGGTCTGGGGTGATGGGGCTCTTGATCATCACATCAGACGGGAGATAGGACACCATCTTATCCGGGGTCATGAGTTTCACACAGACTACCAGGATGTCTCTGCTCTGATAACAGAAGCTTGCCTAGGAAACACCCCAACAGGATTCCTCTTAGTTTAAAGTCATCTCATTCTGGCCCTGTCTGGGCTCTCTTTGTTACCAGAAGAGGAGGAAGCCTTTGCCCAAGGTCAACTTCATGAGCCCTTCAACATCCAGGTCACATCACACAGCCTAGGTGCAGTGTCCCTCTGCGGACACTCCCCTTTCTCCTATTGGTGGTAAAGAAAAGGGAGAGCCAGAGAAGCTCCTGGAATGTAGGGTGAGGCGCCCTGGGTCATGGCAGAGAGCCTCGGCCTTGACATTGTGTAGACTGAGGAGAATAAGCTGGGAGGAAGTCTTTTGCATGTTCACAGTGGTGTGGGGCAGTGCCAGAGCCAAGCCAGGACACAGTGAGGACTGTCACAAAGGGGAAAGCCCCCAAGGGAATGAGGAATGCCGAAATTACAGTGAAGTTTCCTAGTGTACAGAAGCTGCTTGTGGGCAAAGCAGAATTGTTAAAAAGCGGCAAGAGCATTTGAGTTCTCCCTTCACCCTAGCTCCCCACCCCCACCCCCTGCACAGTGCCAACAAACCCACAGTGACCCTAGAACAACCCACTGGCTTTGAACTTGACCCTCACAGGTGTTGCGCCATGCTTTTGTTGCTCTCTCTCTCTCTGGCAAGTAGTCCACGGGAGGAAGTAAAACTATGCAAACTTTCTTAAGAACATGGAAATGTCACTCTGATCCTTCTCTGCTACACACTGGCTTTAAAAGAATCCCTGCAACCACAACACGGGAAATGCAATTCTTCTTCAAAACCGTCGTAGCCATGCTATTCCAAGTCATAAAACTAGGAACCACAAACAGCGAGATTACGACACCTCCACATGACGTCAGTGCACTCCCACCTGGAAACGTGTCCTACCATAGCATAGGCTCAAAAGAGAAACAGTTTGCAGAGTGAATTAGCTTTAATTCCACACTTTCAGGCTTTTGTTGTTGTTTATTTTATGTGTTCATTTGGCACATCTTCTGCTGCGGCTAAACAAGGGAGCCCAGTTAGGGAAAGGTTCCAAAGGAAGGCAACATCATCAGAGACAGACTGCTCCTGCCTTAGGGGTCCCACACGAAGACCCAGCTGCACAACTTACATGCTCAGGGCCTTCTATCCCACGCACACTCTCTGATTGGCACTTCAGTCTCTATGAGCCCCTACAAGCCCAAGTTAGTCAATTCTGTAGGTTTTCTTGTGGTGTCTTTGACCCCTGGGGCTCCTTCAAGCCTTCCTTCCGGTCTTCCACAGGATTCCCCAAGCTCCACCTGATGCTTGCCTGTGGGTCTCTGCATCGGTTTCCATCAGTTGCTGGATGAAGCCTCTCTGATGACAGTTATGCTAAGCTCCTGTCTGGCTGTCCCTGCTCTCAGGCCTCCAGGAATGCAGGCAGAGTTGTGTGTGTATGTGTGTTGGGGGGCTGGGGTGGCAGAATGGAGCACAGGGGACAGTTTACTACTTTCGGGTGAGCTTAAAGGGGACTTGGCCTTTTTAGTTAGTTTTATTTACTTGTATCCATGTGTATATATGCATACATGTGTGTGGTGCCCCTAAAGGACAAAGGAGGGTACTGGATGCCCCAGAGCTGGACTTAGAGAAGGCCGTAAGCACCTGAGATGAGTGCTGAGAAGTAAACTTTGGGTCCTTTGGAGGAACAGCAAGTTCTCTAAACCACTGAGGCACTTCCGCAGCCCCTTTAAATTCATATTTTAAACCTACGTATTTATAAGTATAAGGCTACAGAGAACCAGCAGTCTGGAAAATCAACAACAGAAATATTAACAGCAATAGTAGTATGCCTTTTAAATATAAATATTTTGTAACCAGAAAATAAAGATGCTTTTGGTGAGGCAAGTTCTGAGGTGAGTTACAGCCAACAGAACAATAGCCAACTCCACACAATCACTAAGCAAACCCACAGCTGATAACCCTGGCACCCGAGGAGCCAGTCCCCCTGCACACCGAATCCCTCTTCTGTGCGTGGAGATATGCTGGGAGACTACACTTAACCGTGATGGCTACTATATCCAGTCTTTAATTGCTTCATTCAGAGGGAAAAAAAATGTCCCTCACCAAGGCCTAGCAGCTTTTGAATCGTTACCACTGATGGGAACCTCTCTACCACACATTCTCCTTAGTAAACCGTTCACCTTGTCCATCAGCGTATGGGTCTGCTCTGGTCACCCTGGGAACTTCTGCAAAGCATGCTAACTATGTAGTGGAGTCTGGTAGCAGCTGAGCTCAGAGGCTGTTTGTCTCCTCGGTGCAGTTACCTCCCATTGCACAGTCAGTACTGAACCCCAATCTCGTGGTTAGTCGGGGACAGGGATAAGTGGAGAAGAGTCACTAATTTTTGTTTTTTTTGTGTTTGAGATCGGGTTTCTCTGTGTAGCCTTGGCTGTCCTGGACTCGCTTTGTAGACCAGGCTGGCTTCGAACTCACAGAGATCCGCCTGCCTCTGCCTCCTGAGTGCTGAGATTAAAGGCTTGAGGCACCACACCAATTTTTAAAATAGTGCGTCTGAGTTTAAGGAGTTTATACAGAGAAAATATGGTTCTAAATGACTGTGTACAAAGAGCCCAAAGATGAAGGAAGTTGACAAATGCCCATGGGCAATCTAAGCTCATGGGTATGGTTTTCACACACACACACACGCAAAAGTGTATTTACTAATTATGTTCCTCAGTTTTCTGTAATGTGACACTTCCTGAGATATGACTTCTCACGAAGGGGGGTTTATTTGGGCACACGATTTTAGAGTTTGTAGTCACTGATAGCTTGTGGTTGTAGTGTCAGAATATATGGATCCAAGCATAACATGTCGGCGTGTTTACTTTATGATGTCCAGGAAGCAGAGAGAAGGAACCAAGGTCCCAGGACCCTCTTAGGCACACCTCCTAATGACCTAACTCCTTCCAACCAAAGTCTCCCACCTTCCTATAGAGCCAAAGGGCAGAGAACAAACATTTGCCATCTAGGCCTTCAGGGGATACTTCAGAGACAGCCAAACCGCAGCACTATTAATCACGCTAAGCACATTTCCCTAAAAAGTGTTTAAACACTCTTGAATTGGGAAGAACAAAGCACATTAGGTGTCCAGGGACAAATTACTAGTGGTGACAACTGAGACATACGAGTTGACAACTTACTTATGAGAACAAATTAAAACAGCTGCCAAAAAAGTTGTTGCACAACATGGAGATGAGCCAAACCTAGAATTTTATTAAACAAAAAAATTGTCATTAAATGGCAACTTTTAGGATGGATAAAAATTAAAATTTCTTTAAGACCAAATGGATCATTCTCACCAGTTCCTATCATTGGGAGCTTAAATGACTATAGCAAGAAATTGATTTAAAGAGGAAATACCTTGACAATTTAGATTATTGGACTTTTGGAAGCCACCAATAAGAAAGCATTGACTGACATCAGAGGGATGATAATTTGAATACTTTAGGTTAAAAAATTGACAACAGAAATATATTTAAGTGTAGCATCTTTGGATCATAAGAGCTGAAAAATGCTGTGTGTGGTTTTTTTTTTTAACAGTATTTGATGTTTTTCCCTTGTAAGCCACGAAAAACACATGTGCATGATGGGAAAATCCTGAATGGCAAATTCAAGAGTAAGCACTATCCACACATTGCAGAGGAAAATGTGGGGGCTCCTCTCCTCCCTGGAGCGGGTGCGAGCTCAGAGGATTTCAGGAATCTCTGTGAGAAGTCAGTACAGCAGAGACCGACCTGGCAGCAGCTGGAAGAGGCGCAATTATGGAACTGCCAACCGCAGGTAGGTGGAGGACTAGCCGGTCAGGCCTTTCCCCTGCGGAGTTCTGCAGGAACCAGGACGCTAAAGGGAAAGCTCTACATACATCCCAAGGTCCCTGCTGAGTCCACTTCTCTTCTGTCACGTGCACATAAAAGCTGTTGGGATTAGTGAACTAGGCAACAAACGTCAAATCTCTCCTGTTCATCCCCTCAGTAACGCCTGTCCTCGCAGTGGTTCTGTCTGATGCTACCCCGTTACAGTTTATGCTAGTGGCGACTTTGTAGTTATGAAGTAGCAACGGAAACAACGTTATGGCTGGGGTCACCACGACATGAGGAACTATATTAAAGGGTCGCAGCGCTAGGAAGGGTGAGGACCACTGTGACAATAGAACTTATTGTCTCCCAGACACTGATATTGTGGGAATTTAGATGTTGATTTACAAGCGCCCCTAATGGTTCAGCCCATGCCGAGCTTCTTTTCCTCGGGGTACCTCAGGGTGGAACTCACACCCTCTCGTCTTTGCCCCTCCCCCACATCCCTTCTTACTCTCCCCTCGGTCACATCTCATTCTGCCACTTCTCATCCGAGGAGTCATCCTGACATGTTTCACTCTCCTTTTTAAAAAAAGTATCAACCTCTCTCTAAATCTTATCACCGAATTCAGCCAGTTATTCTCAAACTAGCCTGTTCCTGCTAAGCCAGCTGTTCCCAGGAGCCTCCTTGCCGCCGTTCAAAGTACATTTTGTGTCTTTGCTGCATAAGTCTCTTGACTGGCAAAGTAGATCCCCTTGCTTCAGCTCTTACAATGGACCCTGTGGCTTTCAGATGCACAGGGGCTAACACTCTCAGCCTCTCCTATTGCCTCCCCCTGTTTGTCTGTTTGTTTGTTATCTAAGCACCCTAGGCTTACCTCAAACTGGCACTAACAATTTTTAACTAAGAAATAAAACATATTGCTGGGCACGGTGGTGCTATGTCTGTAATGCCAGCACTCAAGAAGGCAGAGGCCAGCCTAGGCTCTAGCCAGTCCAGGTCAGCCAAGGAAGGCTACACAGAGAAGCCTTGTCTCAAAAAACAAAACAAAACAAAAAGAGGAATAATATATTAAATTCTGATTAGACTATTATTGTTTAATCACTATTTAACCCTGGCTAATAAGCACTTCTTACTGAAGTGGAAGTGACCTTTCTTACATACATGATGTAGCTTATTAAGTAAGCTAATGAGTTACAATCCTAAATATACTATTAGTTACATTATCTTTTCATAGATGTAACTTTGTGTGTATACCATGGTGATAAGAATCATACTATTTTTAAAGCTATTTTATACCTTTAGAGTTTCAAAAAAATGTATTACTCACCAGCTATTACTAAAAATTGTGGGTTGCAGCTTCAGAAAGCAGCCCGGATATACCCCTAAAGTCCCCTTTGAATCTTTCCACTATACAAAGAGTAAGTCTTCATCAAAAACTGTTGAGACTGTAGTGACAAAATACTAGACACTTAGTTAAAGTTGCCAGGTTAGAAAAAAAAATATGTTCAATATGCTATTCGGACATACTGAACACCAACAAAACTATTACTTTATCTAAAATTCAAAATAACCAGACATTCCTGTACCTTATCTAGCATCTGAGTAAGGGTTGACCTCTCAGAAAATAATCCCTAAATTTGCATTTATCCCTCACCCATGGCATCCGAATACTGTAGATGTTTCGCTCTGTGCCCTGTCACCTGTCCTTTTATGCCACCAGTAAAATTCTCTCTTTAGGAACTGATTTCAAAGGGACTGATTTCAAACATCTCCTCTGATGTTAATGCGTTCTTGGTTTTGATCTTTTCACTGCTTTAAAACCACAACATCAGCACTGCGGGAGAGCTGGGTATTTGGTCTCAAGCGCTTTACTCTTCTACAGTTCATTTGGAAGTTGCAGACATAATAAATTTTTTCAGAGTTTAGGTAACCATGTCCCTCAAGACATGGTATCTGATGTTGAGAGTATTCAGCTTCAACACGTGGCCTTGAAATTCGCTGCCAAGCAGCTCGCCAGGCAGGGTGTAATGAATGGCGTCCGGAGCCCGTGAAGGTTTGTGAGTGGGGTGTGAACGGCTCTGAGTAGGAGAGAATGCAGCCTCACACTCCAGAACCCTGAATTCAGACTTTCCACCCTCCCCCTCTGCCAACCAATGAGTAAAGGCGCCCCCCCACCCCGCCACCTGCTTTGTTTTGTTTGGAAATCTGCCATTTTCCTTCTGCCTGGCACACCTCACAGACTCTAGAGTGGCAAAGAGCACATGGAAAGGACATGCTCTACAAAGGGCAGACAGTACACCTTTAATAAATTGCTTGGGTAAAAGCACATATTAAAACACAGCTATAAATATATTCCTAATCACCCGTGTTACTAATTCTTTTCCCCCATCTAGACTGGAAAGTCTTAAAAATTACCCCTTATTTTCCAGATCAGGAAGCAAGGACCATGATGCCCTCTGGGCATCTAGCAAGCATGTAGCCACTGGTAAGATAAGGGGTGGGCCCCTGACAGGAGGAGGCATTGGGGTGTCCCATGCACTTCTGTCACTGCACCAAATCATTAGGACATTGGCAGAATTAGAAAACGTCCACACTGGTCTGAAATGCTCGGGGGAAGACACAAGATCAAAGGACCTCATATCAGATGGCGAACAGAGTGGAGAGTGAGGACACATTTATATCCCTTCGCTTATATACCCAACACTTCTTGATGCCCGCTTCTTTTTTCTGTAGTTCCTACCTGAATGTGTGATGGGGGCGCTTTCAGCAAATATGGCTATTTGGACCCCTTGCGTTCTGCTTGACAAAAAACCTCTCCTGCTCCCTCCCTTTCAGTGACCTCTCAGAGAACTCTCCAGGAGACCTCCTGTCTTCAGCTTCCTCAATAACCAGATAGAGATCTGTTTCACCTAGGTTAACTCCAGTCCATTTGCGCAGGGCTACCTGACCATGAAGGGAACATTGCAGTGTGCAGCAGTAGGGGGCTGACCTCACTCTCACCCTCGTTCCTCCTCTGCCCCCACCCCACATCCTGCCTTGTGCTTATAAGCAGCCTGAGAAAAATAAAATTTTGTCAGCTTGATCTGACTCTTTGACTTGCTGTCCGTTCCTTGTGTCTCTTGTCCCCCCATTCTCTCCCTAGGGGTCGGTGAGTCTCAGTGGACTATCCAGCGAGTCTGGACAACTGGCGCTTCCCAACGTGGGGCTCGACGCGATGCCCTTGGAGAGAGCACCGCCCCACTATCAGTGGAAAGGCCGGCATTCAAGACTTGGAGTCTCCTGAGCGGTTCTCAGGCAATTGGTGAGTTGCAGGCGGTGCATGTCATAAGTTTCTAGTGAATATCATAAATCTCTCTTTCATTATGGGACAAGCCATTTCTCGACATGATCTCTTTGTTTCTGGGCTTAAAGATTCACTCAAGACGCGAGGAACTAAAGTTAAAAAGAAGGATCGTATTAGGTTTTTAAAATTCTTAGCTGATATCTGTCCATGGTTTCCACAAGAATGAACTATTAGTGAGAAAAAGTGGCGAAGGGTTGGGGATTGTCTCCAGGATTATTATCGTACTTTCGGTCCTGAAAAGGTGCCTGTGACGGCTTTTAGTTACTGGAATCGCATTAATGAAGTCCTTAAGACTCATCATGATTGGCCTGATGTCAAAAATGTAATTGAGGAAGGAGAGCAACTCCTCCATCGCTGCTCCCGGTCGCCGTCTGTGACCTCTCGGTCCCAGCCTCAGACTCCTGAAGGGAGCCAGACCCACAAGCTGAGTCCTGACTCGGAGACGGCTGGTGGGTGTTCCAATTCCTCTGTTCCCCTCTCCCCGCCTGCCCTGTCTCGCCCTTTGCCTCTGCTTACTGGCACTGCAACAATATATCCTTCCCTCATTGATTTTGGAGATGATGAACCTCTTGACCCTGGCGATGCTGCCTCCCTGGAAGAAGAGGCCGCACAATACCATAACTCTGACTGGCCACCTGTGAAATTGGAGGCGACCCTAACTGTGTCTAAGGAGGCAAAACCTGATGACACTCCCTCCTCAACTTTAGCTAACCCTAAAACAAAAAATTTTGGGGATCCTAAGCCTCTCTCTGTTTCTTTCCTGTTTCCCTCCTTTTCACCCTCCGCTCCCTATGGTCCCCAGCCACTTAATCAGATTTTTGCTGCCAACTCTCCACTCTGTCAGGCACGAACGGTCACCATTGCTGACCTCTCGACCCTCTCTGAGCTAGTCCGTAACCGACAGGAACAAATTGTTCTCCTTAATACACTTAGGGATCTGGACCAACAGCTCGCTGGTCTTTCATTTTTGGATGGTGAGGCACTCTCTGAGCGGCCACCCCACACTACACATGCTTTTCCACTTTCACTTCGTAGCGGTATGACTATTCCTAGTGGGGGTGCAACACCTGCTCGCCAGACATCAGGACATTCTCCCAGGGGCCGGAAGGAGAGTGAACGGACGAGGGAGAGGCCAAGGAGGGCACTGCGGGCGATCTGGGAGCTCCTGTGGAGGAGCATCCTTTGGTCTATACTCCTCTATCCTTGTCTGTTATAGAGAAAATGAAAGCAGCTGTGAGAAAATATGGTGCAACAGCACCTTTACTCTGGCCTTGTTGGAGGCTTCTACAGAGGCCTGGCTCACTCCTAATGAATTTAAACAACTTGCCCATACCTCCCTTGAAGGAGGAGACTTTGTAATATGGAAGGCTGAATTCCAGGAGGCGGCACAAGACTTATCAACAAGAAATGCCCGTAATGAAGGCACTCGAGATTGGACCGCAAACAAAATATTGGGTGACTCCCCCTTTGATACCCTCAATGAACAAATTGCTTATACTCCTGGCCTCCTGGTGCAGATGAGACAAGCCGCCCTTGGTGCCTGGAAAAAGCTCCCTTCACGTGGCTATGCCTCCGTCGCTCTCACAAAAATCAGACAGGGCCCTGAGGAACCTTATAGTGATTTTATCAGCTGCCTTAATGAAACTGCGAGCCGCTTGTTTGGACCTCAGGATCCGGAAAATCCTTTTATCAAGCAGTTGGCTTTTGAGAATGCTAACCCGACATGTCAGGACGTTCTTAAGCTCCACCAGAAAGGAACTCTTTCTGATTACGTCCGACTTTGTGCAGGTATAGGGCCTAGTCATGCAATAGGCCTGGCCATTGGAGTCGCCCTTCAGAGGGCTGGTCTTGGGTTTCGTCCTTTGCAAAGTGCCTGCTTTAATTGTGGCCAGCCTGGGCACTTTGCCAGGGAATGCCTCCGGCCCCATAAGACCCTGAAAAGTGCCCAAACTCTCCTCTCAGGTAGACTAACTAACATACCCTTGACTGCCTGGCTCCAACCAGCCACAGTCTGCCCACGTTGCAAACGGGGACGTCACTGGGCTATTGAGTGCCGCTCCAAGACTGATTTACAGGGCAACATTCTTCTCCTCGTGGGTCGGGAAACTTCCCTCGGGGGCAACCTCTGGCCCCCATCAACCGAGCGAGCCCCAGAGGAATTGGGTTCATTCTGGCCAACATGCCACCCCAAAACCCAGCATTGACATTCACCCCAGCCTCGGGGCACCACTCCCAATGTCCCCCGCTGTCAGCCCACAGTCCATTTCAGATCTCTGGCGACCAAGTGAAAACAGCCCAGGATTGGACCTCTGTACCACCACCAGCACAGTATTAACACCTGAGGAAGGAACTAGATTACTTCCTACTGCAATATTTGGTCCCTTGCCTGCTAATACCTTTGGTCCAATCATTGGGCGTGCCTCTTCTGCCTTGAAGGGCATTCAAGTTCATCCCAGTGCCATTGATTCTGACTGTTCAGGAGAGTACCAACTCTTGGTCTCTGCCCTACAGGAACCCGTATATATCCCTGTTGGTCAAAGCCTGGCACAGGCCCTCCTCCTCCCTCTGGAGCCTGGGCCCTCTAGGGCACTAGCTAAAACCCGCAATCTTGACCCTCCATCCACAGAGGCATTCTGGGTGCAAAAGATTTCTCCCTCCAAACCTATGCTCACTTTGTTTCTTAATGGGAGGTCATTTAAAGGGCTCCTTGATTCCGGAGCTGATGCCACAATGCATATGAGCATTGGCCAAAACATTGGCCCTTGACAGAATCAATGACCCATTTGCAGGGCATTGGACATTCTCAAAATCCCCTCATTAGTGCTTCTGCAATCAGATGGTCGGATCAGGAAGGCAACTCAGGATAGGTCACTCCTTTCGTTATCCCAGGCCTTCCTGTCAATCTCTGGGGCAGAGATATTTTGTCTCAAGTGAATGTGTTGATGCTTAGCCCCAATGAAACAATAACGAAACTCATGATGAACCAAGGGTATCTACCAGGTCAGGGACTGGGCACTCATGCCCAGGGCAGGACAGCACCCATAGAGACCTCTCCAAAAAGAAGAAGAGAAGGACTTGGTTACCCTTTTTTCTAGGGGGCCTTGCCATAACTGCACCCCTACATGCAGACAAGATTACTTGGAAGTCTTCATCTCCAGTTTGGGTTGACCAATGGCCCCTTTCCAAAGAAAAACTTGATACGGCTACGCTGTTAGTGCAGGAACAGCTTTCTGCTGGACATATTGAGCCCTCCAACTCACCCTGGAACACTCCTATATTTGTTATTAAAAAGAAATCAGGCAAATGGAGACTTCTACAAGATTTACGAGCAGTAAATAAGGCCATGGTAATAATGGGAGCATTGCAACCTGGCCTTCCTCTCCTCTCTGCCATCCCTCGTGATTTCCGTAAGATAGTTATCGACCTTAAGGATTCACTATACCCCTCCATCCGGAGGATTGTAGTCACTTTGCCTTTAGTCTCCCTCAGATTAACTTCCAACAACCTATGTCACGATATCAATGGAAGCTACTGCCCCAGGGGATGTCTAACAGCCCTACCCTGGCTCAAAAGTTTGTGGGACATATTATACAACCCGTGCGGGATGCTTGGCCTTCTATTTATATCCTTCATTATATGGATGACATCCTCTTGGCAGGTCCTTGTCCACAAGGGCTTCTCGCCTGTTTTCAACAGCTTCAGTGTGCTCTCTCTGCCGCTAAACTTAAGGTGGCTCCTGAAAAGAGTCAAATGTCTGAACCTTTCATGTATCTGGGGTATGAACTCAAGTCACAACAGGTCCATGTCCCCAAGCTTGAGGTACGAACCTCATCTCTTCAAACGCTCCATGATTATCAAAAATTTCTAGGAAACCTACAATTTCTTAGGCCTCATTTAAAGATACCTCCTGAAGCTTTGGTGCCCCTCTACCAGTTACTAAAGGGAGATTCTCACCCCTCCTCCCCCAGAGAACTTACACCTGAGGCTAAAGAATCCCTTACCTTAATCAACCAAGCTATACAATCACAGTCCACCTTTCAGTTTGCTCCCCATGTGCCTCTCGTGTATATACTCTGTGCTGCCACGCATTCTCCCATTGGAGTTTTCTGGAGGGTTCATCCCATTCTCCCGCCAGGGGAACTCCCCTCCTTTGGGTCCCTCTGTCCTCCTCCCCCTCAAAGGTCCTTGCCACCTATGCTTCGTTGCTTGCCCAACTCATAGTAAAAGGAAGAAGGATGTCCAGACAGCTCTTTGGTAAGGAACCTGATTTAATAGTTACGCCATATATGGCAGATCAAGTAAACTGGCTTCTCCAAACTTCCTTCGATTGGGGCACCGCCCTTGATTCATTTGCAGGACAGATTGATAATCATTATCCTGAAGATCCCCTCATTGGGTTTGCCCGACTTCACCCCTTCGTTTTTCCAAAAAAAAAAAACAAAAAACCAGTTCACAGGCCACTCGTAAATGCCCTTCTGGTGTTTACTGATGGTTCCTCAAATGGCCGTGCAGCCTATGTGATTAATGGAGAAACACACACCTTTGTTACCAACCTCTCCTCAGCCCAATTGGTTGAGCTCTTTCCTATGCTCCAGGTTTTCAAAACCTTTCCCCATGATCCTCTTAATATATATACAGAGAGTGCATATGTGGCACATTCTGGTCCCTTGTTGGAAACTGTGCCTTACATTAAAGCCTCTTCACGGGCCTCCTCCTTATTTGCTGAGATACAACAGTACATTCAGACTCATACCCCTCCTTTCTTTCTTACCCATCTCCGAGCTCACACTAGCCTTCCTGGCCCCTTGTCAGAAGGCAACGCCCTGGCAGACGCAGCCACCTGTACTGACGCATTTGCTTTAACCCTTTTCGATCCATTAACCCAGGCAAAGCACGCCCGCTCCCCTCATCATCTCAATGCCACCACCCTGCGTCTTATGTATAAAATCACTAGAGAACAGGCAAGGGAGATAGTAAAGGGTTGTCATACTCGTGTTTCCCATCTTCCCGTTCCCCACTTGGGTGGTAACCCACATGGATTGCTCCCTAATACCCTATGGCAAATGGATGTTACTCATTTTCCCCCTTTTGGCAAACTCAGATACCTTCATGTCACTGTTGATACCTTTAGTGGCTTCATTTTTGCCTCTCCTTTGTCGGGTGAGGCCTCTAAGGATGTTGTTACCCACACGCTTCGTTGTCTGTCCGTGATGGGCCTCCCTAAAGTTGTTAAAACTGACAATGGCCCAGGATACACTGGTAATAAATTCCAGGCCTTTTGTGCCTCCCTTGGCATCAAGCATATTACAGGCATTCCTTATAATCCTCAAGGCCAAGGCATTGTCGAGCGGGCACATCAGTTAAAAACACCCTCCATAAATTAAAAATCCATTCTCCAACACTCTACCCTACACCTACCCCCCATAATTGGCTCTCACATGTGCCCTTCATGCTTAATTTCCTTACCCTTGACCAAAATAACAAGTCAGCTGCTGACTGTTTATGGCACTCTGGCTCTCAACATGGTCATGCTCTGGCCCGCTGGAAAGATCCCCTGACGGGTCAATGGAAGGACCCCGACCCAATCCTCACTTGGGGCCGAGGTTCGGCTTGCATTTTTGATACTGAGGAAAATGGTCCTCGATGGCTCCCTGAAAGACTTCTTCGACAAGTTAACCCATCGCCCAGCATGGAGGACAATACTCCTGCTGAGGCTCCATCCTTTTCTGTCTCCACAGAACATAAGAACAATCCAGCCAGCCCTGATGACGATGTGCCTGTTATTCCTGTTCCTCCTGATGGGCCCTCTGCTTCACATGCTTGGATTGGAACGACCTCAGACCAACATCCATTATCCCTGGAATTGAACTAGGGTAGTTCTCTCCGAGAGGGGTGATCCTGTCTGGTCTTCCTCTCGGATTTCTCCTGTTATTTGGTATCCTGACTCATTGACCCCTGACTTATGTAAAATGGCACCCAAACAGGCTCTGTGCCGCTTTAAAAGAAGAATGCTGCTTTTTTGCAGATAAATTCGGGGTGGTAAGGGATAACATGCGTAGAGTACGAGAAGGATTGGAAAAACGACAGAGAGGGAGAAAAGCGAAAGCTGGTATAACAACTGGTTCTCTACTTCTCCATGGCTGTCCACTCTTCTTCCCTCTGTTCTCGGACCACTTCTTGGTCTATTACTCCTGATATCTTTCGGTCCCTGGGCCTTTGCTCAACTGACCTCTCTAATAAAGAGGCAGTTTGAAGACCTCGCGGCAAAACCTTTACAGATTCACTCTCTGCGCCTGGCTGAGGCTGACTGTGAGGATGAAGCCCACCAAAGATCATCACTCCCCCAAAGACCATCGAGAGGGTGCGAGGCTTAGCACTGCAGGGAGTTCGGCCCACACTCCTTCCTTGGCAAACTCCTGAGAAGCATGCCTGATTGCATAAAGGTTTGGCGCGAAACCATGGCACCAGATGCCCCCCTTTCCCCCGCAAAAGTGCCCGGGAGGTTGAGGACATGGTCAGTCCAGAGAGACTGAACATTGACCTTTTAACGCAACGCCCATCACCTGAGGGGGATCAGGCCTCTACTTCCCCCTCTCTGTTTTCGTTGTATACAAGAAAGGGGGGATGATGGGGACGCTTTCAGCAAATATGGCCATTTGGACCCCTTGTGTTCTACTTGACAAAAACCTCTCCTGCTCCCTCTCTTTCGGTGACCTCTCAGAGAACTCTCCAGGAGACCTCCTGTCTTCAGCTTCCTCAATAACCAGATAGAGATCTGTTTCACCTAGGTTAGCTCCAGTCCATTTGCGCAGGGCTACCTGACCATGAAGGGAACATTGCGGTGTGCAGCAGTAGGGGGCTGACCTCACTGTCATCCTCGGTCCCCCTCTGCCCCCACCCCACATCCTGCCTTGTGCTTATAAGCAGCCTGAGAAAAATAAAATTTTGTCAGCTTGATCAGACTCTTTGACTTGCTGTCCATTCCTTGCATCTCTTGTCCCCCAATTCTCTCCCTAGGGGTCCGTGAGTCTCAGTGGATTGTCCGGCGGGTCTGGACAAATGTGTCTCAGGACGAAATGGCAAGAAACATGCTTTTGTGAAGATTTTATAGCTAAAGCAAAACAAAACAAAATGTGGCTTGGCGTTTCTTTTCCTATAAACATTAAAATGAATGTGCCACATGGGTTGAGGGAATTTCTCAATCAAGAAAAGGAAA
Organism: Acomys minous; assembly: GCF_964271855.1. Taxonomy (NCBI): domain Eukaryota; kingdom Metazoa; phylum Chordata; class Mammalia; order Rodentia; family Muridae; genus Acomys; species Acomys minous. The sequence continues at coordinate 27,317,140 of NC_140484.1, forward strand.
GTGAAACAAAACAAAAAGCATCCTTCGGGTTCTTCGTTCTCCATGTGGTAAAAGTGGAAGGGAAAGAGAAGGAGCAAAGATACCACAGCCTAACGACAGGACCATCTCCTGGCGGGAACCAGTTCAACTTCCAAACATGCTTTGGAAGTGAGAAACCCTATGGAGACTGCGAAGGATCTCCTAGGATTCAGATGTGTTAAACATCTTATCTATCTATCTATCTATCTATCTATCTATCTATCTATCTATCTATCTGGGACAGTAATTATCCTTCATGCCCAGACAAGAATCTGGGGGTGTAGAGTAGGAATTAACAACAAACAATAGCAACAACAACACATCCAAACAGGATCACCCCAGGTCTTTGGCTTCATTCTTCATCGATCCTGTAATTAAATCATCGAGCAACTTTATTTTGCTACCTTTTGTCCACATGTGCTGGTACAGTATGTACAGTAAGTAGACCAAAAAAGCCTATGCAGGCTACAGGTCAACTTCGTTCTCCCCCAGTGACACACAGCAGGCAGAAGCAATTGCATCTGAATAAATAGGAGAAGTTTAAAATAGCTTGTAATGATACCCTGGGTTTAAACCTTCATGAATCCACATCAAAGACAAATTGTTTTCAACCACAATTCTGCTGGTGCATGGAGCAGCCACCTAGGTCTCTCCTGCAAATTCCCACTGATGATGGTTTCCTTCTAGAGTGGCAGAGGCCTGGTGAGCCAAGGCACAGTCTCCTACACTTACACTGAGACCACATTTGAAAACATACCTTGTGGATGGGTGTGTGTCTGGGTCAAGATCACCTATGAGCAGCCGCACACCTTGGAACACTCGGCCATATCCTCAGACCCCAAGGGGGAAAGGCCCAAATGGTATCTATGGGTTTCAAGCTCTTTTTGCTTTCAATCCTGAATGGAGAGTAGAGGCTGTCAGTAAAGGAGAAGAAGCCTTTACTGGCTCAGATCTACTTAAGAATTTCTCAAATTGCCCACAATTTCCTACATGCTTTCTTATAATAGTTCCTGCTACCCACCCACCCAGGGAGGACAAAGAGAAATGTCACCACCCCCACTTCTAAAACCTATACTGTCTACGTTTTCATATGAGGCAGATGGCCTGGCGCCAAAGCTGGGAATATTTTTTTTCACTTTTTCATGCTTGTTTGCAGTGAGCATTTTAAGTGCCATATTTCATATTTTTTGTCTAACAAAATGGTTTTAAAGACTTAATCCTAAAACTCCAATAATTCCCAAGGACTTAAGGTGAAAACTCTTCCCAGAATGAAATTGCTTTTTTAACTTGAAAACAAAATTGTTTTAAACACCATCGTGCTATGTAGTCCAAGCCTTTCTTGAACTCACTACATAGCCCAGAGTGACCTCAAATTTGTGATCCTGTTACCTCTTCAGCAGAGCTAGAATAACAGGCGTGTGACACAAGGCTGTGGGAGGAGGAGAGACTGCTACCTTTGCTCTTCTGTAAACTGAGGGTCAGGAGATCCCAGCCAAGCTGAAGCAAAGACCTTTTCTTGGACAAATGTCAAAGTGGAAACAGATATGGTAAGCAACATTTTCATATCTCTCTCTCATCTTCTTTCTCTCTATTTCTTATTTGTGTTCTGTAAAATACAAGGCATTCCCCCTGCCCGTTATTTACACAGATGTCAAGCTTTTATGAATGCTTTATTGGATACAAATGGAATGGACACAACCAATAGGGAACTCAGTTGGATAGCTAAAACCTAAAGGGTAACATTTCATGCCAGTTCTTTAAGGTGGAAGCAGTGTAGTTGGCTGCTGACTGGCGTGAGTCACTAATAATCACACATTACTAGCAGCCAGAAACTTTAGGGCCAACCCTCCTATCACTCACTATAAAGTAAGAAAGAATGGCAATGGAGAGCCACTTTAATTTTAAACTAAAATATGATGATTTGATTACTAAGATTTCCACTTATAATTTCAATTAAAAAAAACTAACAGAAATTATGAACATGAATTACATCAACAAGTCCACAGTGATGTTCCTGTTTTCTTGGTGGCAGGAGAAAGTAGAGGACATTGGCCAAATTGCTGGCTTTGCCAGCATTTAGCTATACTCCAAAATCCTTGGTGAACTTTCCTCACAAGAATTCATATTGGAACCAACCCATATGTCTATCAACCTGTATATGGACCAAATTAAAAAAAAATCTGTCTATACTCCACCATAAAAAAGGAATGAGGTCTGGACACCTGCCTCTCTGTGGTGAGCCTTGAAAATGTGCTAAGACTTACACAGAAGACCACATATTCTATCATTCCACGAATGAGAAAGGAAACTATCTGCAGATGGAAATGCTGGCAGTTTCTTGGGTCTTGGGGAACAATTGTACAAGGGTCTGGGGACTCATGGTACAAGAGACAGCTTCTAAAATCAAGGCAACGGCTGCACAAGTCTGCAACTTCTCTAGGGATCTTTGGATTTTCTAGTTAAAGTGAGTGAATGTATGGTATGAAAATTACCGCTCAGTGACGTTGTCTTTAAGAAAAGTCCCTTCAGGGTCAGAGAGAGAAATCTACCAGTAAATCGTGCGCTGCACAAGAACAAGGACCCAAGTTCGGATCCCCAGCCCCTTCATAAAAAGTCAGCAGTGGCAGTGCCTGTAACTGCTGGGCTAGGAGGAAAAGGCCAGAGCATCTCTGAAGCTTGTGAGCTAGTTAGTGGAGTCCAACGGGCAGCTTTCTGTTCATCAAAACGCTGTCTCAAAAGCTAAGGAACTGAGGAAGACACTGGATGCCGAACTCTGCCTTTTACATGTGTGTGAGCCCATGTGCACATACATGAGTGTGTACACAAACACATTGTACACACGAGTGGTGACTGTCATCTTAGGGGGCTGGAGAACTATCCCAGTTGGTAAAGGTCTCATGCAAACATGGAGATCCATGTCTATTTTTGAGCACTCAGTTTAAAAAAATAATCAGGCATGATGACATATGCCTGTGTGCCCACTGCTGGGGAGGCAGAGGCAGGAGGACTCCCCCCCCCCCCCCCCAGGGATTGCTGGCTGGCCAGTGTAGGCAAATCAGTGAGCTCCAGGTTCAGCGAGAGGTCTCATGTCTGGCCTCCACATGCACATGCACACACATATACACGCACAAACACGGGCACACCACACACATGGGCACACACATGTGCGAGAGAGAGGCCCTTTCCTTCTTTGATGAAAAGCATGTGAGACTACTTCATTTCTCTCTCTAACTTAGAATCTCCTCAAAATTCTTAGAACTCTCCAAAACTCTGAAATTTTGACTGTGAGGTGGTCATACACAACAACGCATTTCACCCCGACACCTGTTGCACTATTACAGTTCCTCACAGCTGGTGAGTCTTTTTACTGGGAAGGGAATCTCGTTATATGGCCCATGCTAGCTCATTCTGACACTATTCTGTCTTCTGACTCCCAAGTGCTGGGATTCCTGGTGTGTGCTGCCCAAGTGCTGTCTGCTTGCTTGGTAGTCTTCTCCTTCATTTCTGTGTAAACATATGCATTCAAGAAGCTCAAAGCCATGTCCAGATTTCACAGTGCTGACAAGTACACAAGCTAGGCTCTAAGAATACACAGGTAAATGAGCAAAATAATATTCATGTGACAGAAGATCGACTTGTGTCTCCATCTCAGCGATGGTTGTGTTTTGTGCCTGATGACTCTTGCTTGTGCTGTGGGATGGTTAGAAGCATCCTACATCTTTCCTAGCCCAGTTGTGGAGATTATAAAATCCCAAGGTCAGCACCTCCCCCAACATGGGACAAAATCAGTCCAACTGAGGACCAGTAGCAGGGATGTACACCCACAATCAATCTATGTAATATATGTGCATAAGTATAGTGCAGGGCAAAAGGAGACAAACACAGGAGACTCTGCAAAGTTGAATTCTGTTTAAGAGAGTTGAAAACAGTCACGCTGATCAAGAAGGAGGCAGGAGGGAAGGCTGTTCCCTCACCTGAGTGCTGGTTATACAAGCACACTCACTTCATGCAAATCTAGTGAGCAGTGTACCCAGAGTTTACATATTTCAAGCATGTATGTTATCTTTAAATAAAAAGTCATAAAATATGGGTCAATAAAATATGGGTCATTGGTGCTACAAAAACAGGGTATTTCAAGGCAACCCAGGAGAGACTTAACACCTTCCTAACAGGGTGCCAATTCATCCTTTAGTATGCCCACCATGTCTCCTACTGGTCCACCCCAACTGTGAAACAGAAACCCACTGTGTTCCATTGATGAATGAAAGCTTGTTCCTGCCACACACTTCATTAGCCAGGTGCCAACGCCAAGACTGAACACCCAATTCCAATTTTCAGCTGAGACTGGCACAGCAGAGGCTTCAAATGGATTTCAGTGTAACACCGAGGCTAAAGAACAAACACAGAGACTCACTCCAGTGAGAAAGAAAGTAATGGTGCCACTTCCCAAACCTGGGAACCTAACAAAGCCCCTATGGAGAGTGCCAAGGTGACATGCTGACAGCTGCAGGCAATTGTTAGTAGTAAGAACAGAATGTGCTGATTCATTTATGTCCCTAATCTCAGTTGACCAATAACTTGCCCTTACAATAGTGGGCCAGATAGGAAAATGGAGTTTGTGACCACAGTGACTTTTGATCCCAGCTGAGTTAGATAGGCCTGATCCAGGGCTAATAATATAATCAATAACAAATAAATACACACCCCATAAACTCCGCTAAGAGTCTTAAAGCACCAAGAATTACTTTTAGCCTTTAAACTTCACCTACATTTGCAGAAGTCTATATGTGGACGTTTTTATTCACAATTCAAGAGATGGACAAATGATTCTCCAAGCGTATTATGTTCCTGCACAACTTGTGAGTGGGCCTAATTGTCACTTATTCTGTCTTTTCATGGTTCAGGTTCAGGCTGAGGTTGTATTTATGCCTTCTTTCCTGAAACAAGTTGAGTGTTTGTGTGGGCATGTGAATGCCATGTTCATGCTGTTTCTAGGGAGGCTGGGAGCAAACAGAGGACGCATGTACAGGTGATCATAATTCTTGCCAGGCCATGAGCAGTAAAGTCCAGTGTTTCCGACCCAGAAACTTCTGTTTTCTGCTAGCATCCTCGAGCCTATGGCAAGTTGATTGTAAGAGGGGTAAAAATCTCAGCTCACGCCTTATCCTTGCTAGCTAAATTGCCACCTATAGACTGATGGAAAGGGACATAGTGTGGTGGAGGGACTTGGCACCCACCCCAGTTCCTGTAGACTACCCATTTCACCTTTCATTTCTGGTCCCAAAGTATCTTGGCATTTTTCCATTCAGAGATGTATATAAGGAAAATGAAAGAGAGAGCACAAATTTTAAATTTCACCTACATACTCATTTGTTTTTCAAAACAGTGTAACTAAATTCACTACAGAATAATATGAAAGGAAGAAGAAACTAAAAGAAGGTACTGGCCACCTCCAAATGCCAATCATCATCGAGAGCAGAAAACCCACCACTGAGCACTGATACAAGGGGCTGGAGGCATGGCGCAGTGCTTAGAAGTGCTCGGTGTTCTCCCTGAGGACCTGAGTTCAACTCCCAGCTCTGACCTTGGGTGGCAGCTTACAGCCTGTAACTCCAGCTCCAAGGCATGACACCTCCTTCTAGCCTCCATTCTCTTTCTTACACACACACACACACACACACACACACACACACACACACACGAAAATAAATATATTTTAAAAATTGTTATAAGTTTGAATTATCCAATCCGAGCAAGCCTCAACCCCTATACCACATACCTATCTTTTGGGTTTTTTTTTCATGCACCGAGAGTCAATAACCTTTATGAAGATCACAGCTGTATTAGGTAACATTAATTTTTATACCTCATGGGATAGAATTAACAGCCACGATCCATTAAAGCAGTGCCAGGGACCTATTAGTTCAGATGAAAAGGTACAAAGATTATAAGTAGTTTTAGATGACAGGCAGTAGGTGAGCTAAACTATTTCTGCCTTGAGGTACAGAGCTTTTTTCCCTTATACATGGCAGAATTAAACTAACTCATTAGAGAACAACAAGATCGCCTCTGCAAGATTCCTCCAGTGTGGTCATCAACATTCAAGTCTGCCAGATGTGCTAAGGGAATTCTTATAGAGTTATTCCCATCCCAACGCTTACAGGTCAGTCGTGGGATCTTGCACATTGTGTAATAGTCACAGCTACTCACTCTACGTTGTCACAGGAGAACAGAGAAAATTTACAGAGAAAGACTCAAGGACAGCTGATGAGGAAGAGCTCCTTCGGGCACGGTAAGACAAGACGAGTGTCAACAGCTCGTGGTTTAGTTTTACACCTTCTATGGGGAATGTGGTGACTCAGAGAGCTCTGGTGAAGGAAAAAAGAAAGCATTCTGAAGCAGAGAGAAGCCACTGGCCACTGCCTGGCTGGGCCCTGGCACATTACGGACCTTCCCTTTTCTATGAAGAATCAAGCCAGGCTGGACTGAGGAACTTCCTCATCAGCTTTTAAGGACTGTCGCTTTGTCCCAGCACAGACAAGGTCCACCAGATGCTCATGAATGGGATACAGGCTTGGTAAGGTCCAGAAACACAGGGCATAATATTTATGCTCTTAGCTGGATCTTAAGAAAGTAAGAGACGCAACCAGATGACCAGCACAATGAACAGAAAGCAGAAACTCATCAGGTAGATATGATGTCTAACTTCAAGTCTGTAACACATAACAACGGGCAATATGTTCTCAGATAAACCTTGGCTTCTTTGTATATGAATAATAAACATACTAGACTGAATACAGGCACAGAATGACACGACTGGTTTGTGCTTCCTACCAGTTCTAAATCTAGGAAACATATGCCTAGTATATTTTGAGAAGCCAAAACAGAAACACCTTTAGTACAAACTATAACTCAGTTCTGAAATGATAGGTGTTTAACTTGCCACTGAAAACTATTGAGCACCATGGGACACACACAGGCCAAGGGGACTGGCATAAAGGGGAGAGAGAGGCAATACTAAATAATTGCTGCCAGCAGCACCAAAACTATGACTATGAGGGCGATGCAAATCAGTTCCTCTAAGAAAATCATGTGAAAGAGACTTAAAAAGTAAGTAAGGGAATCAAGCACCCTTCCTTGAGCCTCTGGTCACTTACCTTCTTTGCGTCTGTGAATTGTCGTATGGTTATCCTGTGCTATATGGCTAATATCCACCTATTTTTATTTTATTAATTTATTGAGATTATATCTAAATTGTTTTTTTAAAGATTTATTTATTTTATTTATTGTATATGAGTGCTTTATCTGCAGAAGAGGGCATCAGATTACATTATAGATGGTTGTGAGCCACCATGTGGTTGCTGGGAATTGAACTCAGGACCTCTGGAAGAGCAGGCGGTGCTCTTAACCACTGAGCCATCTCTCCAGCCATATATCTAAATTGTTATCCCATCACTTGTATCCTCCCATTCCTCCCTCTCTCCCACTTTCACCCTTTTCCCCTCCCCTAGGTCTATGACCAAGGAGGACCTCCTCCCCTACTATATGGTCATAGGCTATCAAGTCTCATCTTGTAGCCTGCTTATCCTTTCTCTAAGTGCCACCAGGCCTCCCCACCAAGGGAAGGTGGTCAAATAGGGGCACTATTAATATCCACTTATAAGTGAGTGCATACCATGAGTGTCTTTCTGGGTCTGGGTTACCTCACTCAGGATGATATTTTCTAGTTCCATCCATTTGCCTGCAAATTTCATGATGTCCTTCTTTTTAATAGCCGAGTCACAGTCCATTGTGTAAATGTACCTCCTCAGAGAGGCTCCACCCAGCAGCGGATTGAAACAGATGCTGAGACTCAGTCAAATATTAGGTGTAGCACGGGGAGCCTTGTGGAAGAGTTAGGGGAAGGATAGAAGGACCTGGAAGGGACAGGGGCTCCACAAGAAGACCAACAGAGTCAACTAACCTGGGCATGGGTCGGTGGCGGTGTGTGTGTGTGTGTGTGTGTGTGTGTGTGTGTGTGTGTGTTTGTGTGTGCACGCGCGCGTGTGCTCTTACAAAGACTGAAGCACCAACCAAGAACCATGCATGAACTGGATGCACCTAGGCCCCTTACACATATGTATCTGAGAGGCAGCTTAGTCTTCATGTGGGTCCCCTAATAAGGGGCGCAGGGGCTGTCTCTGACATGGACTCTCTTGCCTGCTCTTTGATCACTTCCCCTTGGCTGGTCTGCCTCAACAGGAAAAGGGTGTGTTTGATCCTGATGTAACTTGATGTGCTAGGGTGGTCCGATGGGAGGGGCCTCCCTTTTCTGAGGAGTAGAGGAGGGGGGAGGGGGAAAGAGGGGAGGAGAGGAAGGAGGGGGTTAAAACTGGGACGAGGCCTGTGGTTAAGAGTACTGGCTGCTCTTCCAGAGGACCCAGTTTTGATTTCTAGCACCCACATGATGGCTCAAGCCATTTGTAACACCACTTTCAGAGCATCCAAACTCCTCTTCTGGTGTCTGTAGGCACTGCATGCGTATGGTACACAGATATACGTGCAGGTGACAAATGTACACACATAAAAAACAAACAAACAAACAAAAAACTCTCCCTCATATGACCGGCCACTAGGAAGCTTAACTAGTAAAGCAAGGGTTCTTTAATTCAGTCTCCAGATGCTGGCCTCCTCAGGGGCTTCTGAGAACTTGTAAAACTATGTGTAAAGTATATGCATATCCCCATGCTTGCACAAATAGTTTTCACTCGTTTTTGAATCAGGAATCCCTTTGGGAGTTGGGAGTGGTGGCATATGTCCGTAATCTAGCATTTGCAAGGGGAGGACGCTGAGGCAGGGGAATCTCATTAGTTTGAAGGTAGCCTGGAAGATAAAGCAAGACTTTGCCTCAATAAAATACAAAACAAAAATAAATCTTTGTTATCCTAGGACCCCTTCTTAGAAAAAAAATGTTTCTAAGTGCAGAAAACACAAAGGGTTGCAAAAGTAAAAACAGAATTGCAACTGTCAGAGCATTTAAGTTATGCCCTGGTAATAAATATACTTATCTATGAACATTGATTGACAAGACCTAGCTGTCTGTAGGGAGCTATAGCAACAATCTTAACTCTATAGTAATTAAGAGCTGAGATATTCTGTAGTATCTGCAATAGTATGCACGGTGTGCAAACATCTATGGTTTCTATCGGCGACATGGCTATAAATACTATTAACATTTCTATATTTTTCTGTCTCTGCTTATAATACATTAAATTTCAATTGCAGATATAAAATATATTTTCCCCTTTTAAGGTTGCAACTTTGAACTCTCCGGAGTCTAGTGACATGTGAACTACGTCATGAGCCTTCTTGAAAAGCCTCTGGGAAGGTAGAAACCTCAGCCAGGAAGTCCTCAGTGCTCACTAGCGTCATGTACTCATGGTCTTCGATCCTGTGAATGGATACAGGACCCTGGGAAAGCCCAAATAGAACACAGAAAGCAGAGAGCTCTTAGGCATGGGATGGCAAGAGAAGGCTCCTGGGAGGTCTGCAACTGAAGGTCAAATGCATTTATAACTTGAATGAAAATCCAAATGCATTTAGAACTCACTTCCACACTTTCGGGGGTCGTACACAGTTCCTTGAAAATGTACAGCAAAACTTCATAAATCAGAAGGCAGAAGAAAAGGGAAAACAAGCCAGGGATATAAGTGAAGTGTGTGCAGAGCTTGCAAGCACAGAAATCAAGGAAAGGCACAAATTCAGTTCTGGGCAGCAGTCAGACATGCATCTGGAATAAAAAAAACCCGGATAGTCACAGAATTCACAGACATCCTCCCTATGGATTTTTAGAGAAAGAATAATTTACAAAGTGGGCTTGCAAGATGGCTCAGTGGGCAAACATATCTGTTACCAAGCCTATGGGCTTGAGTTCAAATCCCGAGACACACATAACGGAAGGAGTGAACTGACTCCCACAGTTTGTCCTTTGACCTCCACTTATGGCAAAGCACTGCACACCCCTCATAAGTTAAATTAAATGTAAACGGACTTAAATAAAGAAAGCTCCACAGATCTTTACAAACAGAATAATATCTACACACACACACACACAAACATATATAGTTTGTTTGTTTCTTTGTTTTTTGAGACAGGGTTTCTCTGTGTAGACTTGGTTGCCCTGGGCTAGTTTTGTAGACCAGGCTGGCCTTAAACTCACAGAGATCCGCCTGCCTTTGCCTCCTCAAGTGCTGGGATTACCGGCATACGTCGCCGTGCCCGGCTGATTCACATGTTTATAACAGTTTGTAACACAAGGTCTTCTAGAGAAAATGGGGCCACTTTATAGCTCAGTTCACAATGACTTTAGCACTGGTAAGAAGAGCCCTTCCTTTGAAAGGCTGTGCAGATAGCTCTAGCTTCTCTCTGCTCTGAGAAGTGTTCTCTGGAAGTTTCCTCCACAATCTACTGGCTGACCATTTGCTTCATCTTTCTCTGATGAGAGAGAACTGTTTAAAGAGAGCTGCTAGGATAACGGCGTGAATAAAACCTCGACAAGCATGATGAAATAAAGAACCACATATACCCAGAGGAGCCCTACTCTACTACAAGGCGGCAGTTTCCCTCACGTAAACAAAACACACATCAAATTGAGGCTCCTGAACTCTGTGACTCCCTCCACACAGTTAGAGTTGAATCTGGATCACCACAGTGGCGCCCCAATGCTTACCTTGCCGGTGGTCTGCTGTAGATGGTGCGTGTTACCTCTGTGTGTTTTCTTAAGGCTTTTGTTCTGGTTTGTTTTTTCAATTGGTTCTGGTAATCAGGCGGTGTTTATGACACGGGCTCCTTGAACCATACATGATTAAAATTCTTTGCTGGGCCAGGGAAATGCCAAAGAAACCTCTAGCACATCCCAGAACTGGCCCAGAGCTTGTTGCCCTTTGGGATCTTGTAACTCATGCTGTGAAGCAGTTACATAATGAACAAGGCAAGGTCTAGAGTTACATGTAAGCTGCAGCAGTTCTTTCTAAGGACACTTATTCTTGAGTGCATGCATTCATTCACTGGAACAAATAAAGCCTTGTACTATTAAGGTGAAATGTTGGGTTTGAATCCAAAGACTACTGTTACTAAACCTAACCACAGGGCCTTATCCAAGCTAATATTTATTGCCTATTAATGACATTTGCTAAAAGCCACATCTTTTAAAGTTTATACGACTTTCCAAATAGCCCCCAGGAAAAGAATTTTCAGTGTGAACCCATCATTTAAATTTCTTTACTTCATTACTCTGTACCTACAAAGAAAAAATTTAAACATGTGTTTAAATAACCAAATAGTCTCCAGTCTCACAGTTAATATATATATATATATATATATATATATATATATATATATATATATATATATATTTATGTCTAGCCTATTAACTGGGAGGGGGTGAGCTGGTTGAAAACAGGGCAAACAAGTCTAAGGGTGCCAGCTACTCCGCAGTGTACTGTGGGACAGAGCTGGGGTGCATTATGGAAAGGTCCCGTATAAACTGCTGCTCCCCTTCTCCATTTAACTCCATCAGATTTACAGTGTACCCTTCCGAGTCCCCAAAGAATTTACCTTCCCAATGAGAGTTAGCAACACAGGCGATGCTCACAACACTTTGTTTCAACACCGAGAAAAATAGGAAAGAACACAGGTTTGTCTAGGGACCCATGGTGAAGGCACAGGACCATTATTCCTTTTGTTTAAATAGTGCCATTCTTCCCCCAGGAAAAACTTTACTTTTCCTTTCTGCAATATAGCCAGCCACTGTTCTCCTGCACAAGGAACATGCCCTCCACGCTCTTCCACAGCGGGCTTTTATGGATGGGAAGCCAGGCCTTCTGACCACCCAGCCTTAGGATGCTGACCCAGGACTGACAAAACCCTTGGACTTCTCTGTGCTAGGCTAGGAGAAAGTGACCCCCTCCCCAAATGATGTCAGCATTCTAGTCAGTCTTCCTTTCCAGTGAAGTGGAAAGAGATCTGGTGGCCTGCATCCTTAAGCCTTGCATGCCAGTTGGGTCAGATTTTTTACTCTGTTTAAAAAAAGAACAACAAACCATTGGTGGTCTAGTTTCTAGTTTCCTTTTATCATCTACAAATGATGCTTACAACTTGTCTCACATATTGCCAACCTGCATGGAGACAAACCATTCAGTCCACATTCACTGAATGCTGGCAAAGTAGTAAGGCTAAGCCATAAAAAACTACTGCCCACACAAGGAAAACATATTTACTTCCGTCACCCCAAGGAAGGAAAATGTGTCTGATAGTGGGAACAGAATATAACCACTCATTTATACCATTTGCTCTTAAAAAAAAAAAAGTGGGAGGGAAGAATGGGAGGATATAAGGGATGGGATAACCATTGCGATGTAACAAGAATAAATTAATAAAAAAATGCAAAAGAGAAAAAAAAGTGCCGAGGAACGCCTCTAATTTGAATTCATTATTATTGTCTTGAGATATTAGTGGTAGACGGCTGCCAAAATATTGTACAAATGAGGTGGTAATATATCGTGAGCTACCTGAGCCAACTGGGCTTGCCACTTGGCATTAAGCCTTGCACCCTCTGTGAAATCAACAGCTTAACATGGAGCACTAGCAAGCTCTTAGCTGCGTCTGTGAGTGACTCTCTAAAGACTTACCTCAGCTGAGTAAGCTCCCTCTGGACAGTTGTTCACACACTTGTTAGTGACCGGGGAAGGACTGGGTGAGCTAATGCGTAGGCTGCCCCAGTATTGGTGCCAGGCAAATAAGTAAGCAATAAGTGTGGGTTAGAAAAATAAGAGTCACAGCAGAACAGAATTTTATAACAAAACATGTTTTAAAATGTGAGACTCTAAATAAAAAGGTACATCCCACGATGAGGATTTTACTCTCCAGGCTTTAATTGCATGGCTTATTTAAACCAAGGGATGAATATGAAAAATTTTCCTTATTTTTTAGTAACCACTCAAAACACTGTGGTAATAGGGACCCAGTGGACTGAGAGCTGTAATTAGTGATATAAAGGAGGGGGAAATGCTCTTTGGAGACTAAGTGAGCTAAGCAGATTTACTCAGGGGCCTCGTGGCATTGTCATTAGCTTCCTGATGCTTCGCGAACTTGGGAAATAATGACAACGGGTGTGTGACCAGATAACACTGAATGGTGGCTTTAGCGTGTAACTGAACCCAGTCCAGCTTTTGCCTGGTATGATTTTTTAAAAAAATTTTTTTTATTTTATGTGCATTGTTGTGAGGACGCCAGATCCCTTGAACTGGGGTTACAGACAGTTTTGAGCTGCCATGTGGGTGCTGAGACTCGAACCCAGGTCCTTTAGAAGAGCAGATGAAGCTCTCAACCACTGAGCCATCTCTTGAGCCCCTGCCTGGTATGATTTTAGTCTGCAATGCTCTCTTGCTCCCTCTGTCCACTCCCCCTCCTTCCCGTTCTAACAGGGTCATTGTAGCCCAGGCTGACCTCACCTCACAGCTGAGGATTACCTTGAACTTTTGATCCTTCCGCCTCCCATCCCCTGAGAGCTTCAATTACAAGCTTTTATGCACCAAGTTCAGTTTATGGAGCATTGTCCGGGGTC